>NW_027361754.1:68495000-69105000 GCF_039654945.1 Dendrobates tinctorius | reverse complement strand
CTCTACATGTCTGACAGCCATTCCATTCCAGTGTCAGTTGAATTCCAACCAGAGTACACCTCATTCTACTTAATGTTCTTCTGATTAGGTGATCACCTGAACCAAATCTTATTTAACGAAGGAAATTATAAAAAAACCCTGCTGTGGTGTTCACAATCCTCTGGCAATAGGACAAGCTGGATGGCAAAACAAGTGCTAGTAATATCCCAAAAGTAATAGGAATTAAAAGAAAAAAAAAATACATTTTAACCATGCCAAAGGAGTTGAAAAGAAAAGTCTTGAGTGAGGAAAAGAAGGGCTCAATTCTGGCTATATTAGCAGAGGGAAACAGTGAGCGTCATGTTGCCTCCATCCTTAAATAGGGAGTCTATTACAACAAGGTCAAGCAGCAGACATTGGGGACTACAAAGCTACAGATCGGCAAAGGGCGAAAACGACTCTCCACTGTCCAGGATGACCATCATCTTATTAGAATGTCACTCATCAACCTCAGAATGACATCAAGTGACCTACAAAAGGAATGGCAAATGGCAGCTGGGTTGAAGTGCATGGCAAGAACAGTTCGTAACAGGCTCCTAGAGGCAGGGCTCAAGTCATGTAAAGCTAGAAGAAAGCCTTTCATCAATGAGAAGCAAAGGAGAGCCAGGCTGAAGTTTGCCAAAGATCATAAGGATTGAACCATAGAGGACTGGAGTGAGGTAATCTCTGATGAGTCTAATTTTCAGCTTTGCCCAACACCTGGTCGTCTAATCGTTAGACGGAGATTTGGAGAGGCGTACGAGCCACAGTGTCTTGCACCCACTGTGAAATTTGGTGGAGGATCAGTGATGATCTGGGGATGCTTCAGCACAGCTGGAATTGGGCAGGTTAATCTTTTGTGAAGGAGGTATGAATCAAGCTGCATACAAGGTTATCCTGGAAAAACAGTTGATTCCTTCTGCTCAGGCAATGTTCCCAGACTGTTTTTTCCAGCAGGACAATGCGCCATGCCACACTGCTAGGTCAATAAATGTGTGGATGAAGGACCACCACATCAACTCCCTGTCATGGCCAGCCCAATGTTCAGACCTGAACCCCATTGAAAACCTCTGGAATGTAATCAAGAGGAAGATGGATAGTCACAAGCCATCAAAGAAGAACTGCTTAAATCTTTGTACCAGGAGTGGCAAAAGGTCACCCAAAAGCAGTGTGAAAGACTGGTGGAAAACATGTCAAGTTGCATGAAAGCTGTGATTAAAAATCATGGTTATTCCACAAAATATTGGTTTCTGAACTCTTCCTGAGTTAAAACATTAGTATTGTTGTTTGTAAATGATTATGAATTTGTTTTCTTAGCATTATTTTGAGGTGTGCAAGCACTGCATTTTTTTGTTCTTTTGACCATTTCTCATTTTCTGAAAATAAATACACAATTTAGTGCTTGGAAATTCGGAGACATGTTGTCAGTAGTTTATAGAATAAAAGAGCAATTTACATTTTACTCAAAAGTATAACTATAAAGAGAAAAATCAGACAAACTGAAAATTTTGCTGTGGTCTCTTAATTTTTGCCAGGGCAGTATGTTATATATATATATATATATATATATATATATATATATATATATATATATATATATATATATATATATTCACATAGAATCGTAAAGTTGGATGGGACCTCCTGGGCCATCTGGTCCAACCCCCTGCTCAAAGCAGGATTCGCTAAATCATCCCAGTGAGATGTCTGTCCAGCCTCTGTTTGAAGGAGAACTCACCACTTCTCGTGGCAGCTTGTTCCACTCATTGATCACTCTAACTGTCAAAAAGTTTTTTCTAATATCTAATCTGTGTCTCCTCCCATTGCTTCTAGTCTTTCCTTGTGCAAATGAGAATAAAGTTGATCCTTCTACAATGTGACAGCCCTTTAGATATTTGTAGACAGCTATTAAGTCTCCTCTCAGTCTTCTCTTTTGCAAACTAAACAATCCCAAATCCTGCAACCTTTCCTCATAAGACAGGGTTTGCAGACCGGTCACCATTCTGGTTGCTCTTTTCTGAACTTGCTCCAGTTTGTTGATGTCTTTTTTAAAATGTGGTGCCCAAAACTGGACACAGTATTCCAGATGAGGTCTGACCAAAGAGGAGTAGAGGGAAATAATGACTTCACGTGATCTAGACTGTATGCTTCTGTTAATACATCCTAGAATTTCATTTGCCTTTTTTGCTGCTGCATCACACTGTTGACTCATATTCAGTCTGTGATCTATTAGTATACCCAAGTCTTTTTCACATGTGCTGTTGCTTAGGCCTATTCCTCCCATTCTGTATATGCTCTTTTCATTTTTATTGCCCAGATGTAGTACTTTGCATTTTTCCCTATTAAAAACCATTCTGTTAGTTGCTGCCCACGTCTCCAGTTTATTTATATCTTTTTGAATCCTCTCTCTCTCTTCTCTAGTATTAGCTATCCCTCCTAGCTTTGTGTCATCAGCAAATTTAATCAGTTTACCCTCAATTCCTTCATCTAAATCGTTGATAAAGATGTTGAACAATACAGGGCCCAGGACAGAGCCCTGTGGTACCCCACTTGAGACATTCTTCCAACTGGATGTGCAGCCATTTACGACCACTCTTTGGGTCCGATCACTAAGCCAGTTATGAATCCACCTAACAGTTGCCTTGTCCATTCCATACTTAGTCATTTTTTCAATAAGGATTGTATGAGATACTTTGTCAAATGCTTTGCTGAAGTCAAGATATACTATATCTACAGCATTTCCTTGATCCACCCAGTCAGTGATTCCATCATAGAAGGAAATTAAGTTCGTCTGACATGACTTATTAGTTACAAACCCATGCTGACTCTGTTTAATCACTTCATTCTTATCCAGGTACTGACATACATGTTGTTTAATAATTTGCTCAAAGATCTTTCCTGGTATAGAAGTCAGACTCACCGGCCTATAGTTGCCTGGGTCCACCTTCTTCCCCTTTTTGAAGATAGGAACAACATTTGCTCTTCTCCAGTCTTCTGGGACTTCTCCTGTTCTCCAAGAATTTTCAAAGATTATGGAGAGGGGTTCAAAAATTTCTTCTGTTATCTCCTTCAGTACTTTGGGGTATAATTCATCTGGACCTGGAGACTTGAATTAATTTAGGTTAGCTAAGTGTTTCCTCACTATCTTTCTGTGTATAGATATCCTGGATTCTTCTTTTCCCTTAATAGGACAGTTAAGAACAGTTGATGTTACATTTCCTTTCTGAGAGAAAACAGATGCAAAATAGGAATTTAAAAGTTCGGCCTTCTCAACATCCTGTCTTACCATTTCATCATTTTCATCCTGTAAAATTAGCATCTTTGACTTTTCTTTTACTTTTGACATATCTATATCTCTGTGTGTGTGTGTGTGTGTGTATATATATATATATATATATATATATATATATATATATATATATATATATATATATCTCTATCTATATATATCAAGGCAGAAAAGTCTAGGAAGTGGAGACTTCAGGTGGTATAATAAAATCCAAGAATTCTTATTGCAGAAAATTTAAAAAATCCAGAGTTCAGTAACAAGATGCAAACATAATGCTGAACAGACTACGCGTTTCGGCGGTAACAACTTTTGAGACCGTGAAGAAGGCGGCAGTTGAAACGCGTAGTCTGTTCAGCATTATGTCTGCATCTTGTTACTGAACTCTGGATTTTTTTAAATTTTCTGCAATAAAAATTCTTGGATGTTATTATACCACCTGAAGTCTCCGCTTGCTGGACTTTTCTGCCTTGATTTCTACATTGTTAGACTTGTTCCCAGTATTGGTCCGTGCAACACAGAGGAAACAGGTATTTACCATCCAGAGCTCAGAGGTTAGCTGGTCTATGTGTTGTTTTGAGATAGATATAGATCATCCATTTTTTTAAATATATATATTTTATATATATTTTTTTTTTACACTTTTTTTTATTTAGTTCCTTAGGTGTTATGAAGATGCGATCACTGATCACACACACACAGGGCAGGGCCTAGTTGGGAAACAAGGAAATGGTGATCTGTGAAGTATTTTAATCTATTTATCAAGAAGTCTGTTGCTCAACCTCCTGAGAAGAAATGTGAAATTCCAATTTAACAAGTCGCATGTAAATTGATGCCGGTGCATTACTAAACGGAGTATCCATACGAGGCCGGATCCCTCAGTCATGATTAGTCACAGCTCGGTCATAGCAGACCATTCCCCATTACATTCCTTAGGCCGGGGTCAGACGAGCTCAGGAAAAATTGTCCATTTTCCTCTGTATTTCATCCGTGTGTCTGTATTTTACATGCTTGTGTCATCCATGTTTTTACATCCAGGCACAAAAAATGAGTCGGATGAAATAGTAAAGACTGCAACTGACGAGCGGACGCCCATTGGCTGCGTCCAGAGATTTTTAAGCCCAGTTGGATCTCTTCGTCAGGACAGTACATCGCGGTTCGGAGGTGCGATTGCCTTTCCAACTTACCTCTGAGCAAAAGACAGACCCTTGTAACCATCAGCTTCCCTCTCCAGAAAAGACAGCTGCTAATGGCGGTCATTGCATCTCCTACATAGAAAGACAGTCTGCCTTACTAGAAGCACGAATGGTAAATCTCTCACCGAGAAGTTTTAGGAGAGGAACATTACTAGGCAAAGTTATTAGTCCATTATTCCCTATGGGAATACAAAACCGCGGTGCAGACGGTGCAGATTTTTCCGCGCAGTTTTTCTGCGGCTTTGAAACCGCAGAAAGAATTGACATGTCAATTCTTTCTGCGGATTCCGCTATGATTTGCCATCTCCACCTTTGTGGAGATGAAAAACCGCAGAGCAATCCGCAGGTAAAACCGCAGGTCTTTTGACCTGCAGATTTACCTGCGGATTTTACCAAAACCGCACGGCCAAATTCGCACTTCAATCCGCAGCGTGTGCACATACCCTGAATCTCTTAGGGTACTGTTACACTTAGCGATGCACCAGCGATCCCGACAAAGATATGGATTGCTGGTGCATCGCTAAGTGGTCGCTAGTGAGCTGCCACACAGGCAGATCTCACCAGCGACATAGCAGCGGTCGGGGGTCGCTACTTACCTGTCAGACGAGGCGATCCTGACGTCCTTCAGCCCGCGTCCACGCGTCGCTCGTCGGCACCACAGGAAGCCCAGCAGGAAGCTGACGACGAGAAATGGTCCAGGACGTTCTCGCATGATCAGCGATGGACAGCGGGGGAGCTGGTCGGAGGTAAGTATCACATGTAGCGATATCGCTAGCGATATCGCTGCTACGTCACAAAACCAGTGACGTTATAGTGATATTGCTAGCGATATCGCTATGTGTAATGGGCCCTTTAGACAATAAGCCTACATAACTATCTGTTCCTTAGTTATATCTGCACATTGTCTTGAAGCCTAGACTCTATCTAGTTCTAATTATTTGAAGTAGTGATCCTAAAAGTCAATATTGACCCTTTAATAAGCCTTGCCACATGGCTTAGGCTAAAAACCAGGTCATGTTCTGGGGTTTTTGCTCCTCCTCAGTGCAAAGCAAGAAGCTGATTGGCTGTATAAGAGGCCTCTGACATGGGTCTGAGAGGCAAGATTTCTCCATGTGGAGAGTGCCAAGGTGTCGCAAGGAGACTTAAAGGTTATGCAATGCTCCCTATAAGTTTTTACGCTTGCATGACATTCTCATATACATGTTCAATATTTGATTTTTTTATGATGTATACAACCCCTTTAATGCTAGTGAAGGTGGTTAAAACTGTGATCATCAGCTGTCAGAGTCCTCATTTTAGAACTAATTCAGGTTTCATGGAAAGAATCGCTAGTGAAAGCCTACCCAGGATGTATTTTAATTTTAATTAATTTTTTCTTATTTAAGAATCATTATATTATTTTGGGGATTTTTCTTTTTTTTTTTTTTTTTTTTTGTAGTTTAACTTCAGACTGTCGTGAACACTGTGCTGGGCACTTGTGTTGGGTATCTCTTCTGTCATTTGACAGTTGTCCCAATTGTCTCATAATCGTCAGGAACAATGGAAACAGTAGCGCCACTGCCGCTTGTATTGTGTGGACACCAATTGGGCGCTGTGCATACAGAAATAGACTTTTTTAGAATTTTACTTTTTCTCCAAGTGTCTCTGACTTCCGGCACACAAACTTATGGTTGCACCAATCTGCATGCAATCTTTTAAGGCCTGTTTCACACTTCCGTTTTTGTGTCCGCCAAACGGATCCGTTTCCGTTTTTTTTACGGAAACGGATGCCAACGGATCCGTTTTTAAAAAACGGATCCGTTTTTTTGACGGATCCGCGGTAACCGTAATGGAAGTCTATGGGACAAAA
This sequence comes from Dendrobates tinctorius, assembly GCF_039654945.1. NCBI lineage: Eukaryota > Metazoa > Chordata > Amphibia > Anura > Dendrobatidae > Dendrobates > Dendrobates tinctorius. Next base: position 69,098,651 of record NW_027361754.1, on the reverse strand, counting down.
AAACGGATCCTGCAAAAAATGGCGGATCCGTTTTTTTACGGAAAACAACGGATTTTGACGGATTTGAAAAAACGGAAGTGTGAAAAAGGCCTTATCTGTGGTGCTGTGTTTTTACGGCAGGGCAGAATAACGTTCCTGAGGCCTGCCTACTTAAGGTCTTCTCAATAACTTCTATATTTACATATAAAAAAGACTGTCCTTTCACCCATTGAATATGTATGTGCTTCAGATCAAATGTAGGTATCAAAAAACTTAGGGTGTGTGCACACGTTGCGGATTCTACTGCGGATCCGCAGCAGTTTCTGCTGCGTTGTACAGTACCATTAAAGTTAATGAAAAATGAAAACCGCAGTTAACACGGTGCGGAATTTTCCGCGCAGATTTACTGCGGTTTTAAAACCGCAGCATGTCACCTCTTTGTGTGGATTCCGCAACGATTTGGCACATGCTCCATGATCAGGTGTCAAACATGCAGGGGAAAACCGCAGGCTAATCCGCAGGTAAAAGACCTGCGGATTTAGGCAAATTCGCGTGGACAAATCCGCAGCAGATTCCGCAACGTGTGCCCGCACCCTTATAGTAAGAACATTCACCTCATTTTTGCACAGTGCGGAGGAAGACGTTGTGTCCCGATCTTGCTGGGTTAGTTGGCCACTTAATGACTGGTATTATAAATGGACAATTTTTACTCTTAATTTAATTTAAATGCTCCCCTTAGTATTTTATTTCTTGCTTGTTTGTTTTTGTTAATCAGTCATTAAGTTCCATAGATACGGACATTTTTATTTATTGCTAGCTTTTATGGTCTTTACAGAGGGTGTGGCTTAAAGGATCCTCCTGGGCGTGTCTTTAGGCTGCTCTGCATTATTACCCTATGAGAAACGCCCCCTTGTAAAGACCATGAAAAATTTGCACAAAATAAAAAAAGTCAATATCTCTGGAACTTAATGGTTGATTTGACACCAAAAATAAATGCTCAGGTGAGCAGCAGGAATCTAATAATAATGTGGGAGAATTTTGTGTAAGAAAGAGAGGGCACTCGTCTAATCTTAAAAACTTGTCTATATTTAATTTTTGTTAAAAACTACAAAAATAGGAGCGCATATGGGGAGGGAGCTGGAGATCAGAGGTGATAGATGTTCCATGCGCTTCAACTGGTCTCTATAACCAGTATTTATTTGCGTGACGTCGGTATTCAACTTTTCAGAATTTACCCGGAGTTTTACGTTCCACGTCATTTGCACAACTTTTTTTTTAACTAATAGTGTAAAATGTAGATGTATCTGCAGGATGACTGGACTCTGCTGAGTATTAAAGGAGTTTTCCACTCTTAGAGACATGTACCCCAACCGATCAGATACAGTGGGTAAAATAAGTATTTGATACTCTGCTGATTTTGCAAGTTTTCCCATCTACCAAGAAGGGAGACTTACGTAATTTTTTTATCTTATGTACACTTCAACTGTGAGAGACAGAATCTAAAAATAAAAACCAGAACATTACATTGTATGATTATTTTATAATTAGCATTTTATTGCATGGAGTAAGTATTTGATGCAATAGAAAACAGGACTTAATATTTGGTACAGAAACCTTTGTTTGAAATTACAGAGGTCAGATGTTTCCTGTCTTGACCTTAATTGCCCTGGCTGTGTGTTTCAGGTCATTGTTACACTGGAAGACCCAGACATGACCCATCTTCAATGCTCTTGCTGAGGGAAAGGGGTTGTTGGCCAAAATCTCTTGATACGTGACTGTACTGTGCAGTTGTCCTGTCCCGTTTGCAGAAAAGCACCCCCAAAGTATGTTGTTTCCCCCACCATTGCAGCTTCTATTCTCCACTTCCTGCTGCCCCATTTTATGCAAAGATCCACACTTATAACTACATTAAGCATGAAGTAAGAAACTTTCCTGTGTTTACAAGGTTTCCCCCCCCATATAAATGTATCTCCCAGCTAAGAAGCAGGAAGTCTCACACAGATGTCAAACAGTAAGACAGTGGAGATCCCAATTTGAGATAACGTCAGTCTCCTCTTAAAGGGCCCAGACTTTTTACTATTAAATTAATGAGGAAATGGTTTAATATCCCCTAATTCTACATATTTGAAAGAGATTTATATTTTGTCATCTTTTACTAGATGGTTTCCGAGGAGGTGGTGGGTCCTCTGTAAGGTCAAGAAAAACATGAAAAATTATGACAGCCAACAATAAGCCAAATTTGTAGAGCTGACATAAAATAAATTCCTCTTTCTTTTACTGTATATCTTTATGGTTCGGATCAACAGATATTTTGTCTTTAATATTGGCAAGAACAAAAAATTAATAAATATACTTGTCAAAGCCTACCAATTATATAGAGTTATTCGTATTGTACCTTCCATAAAGGCCAGATTTGTGCAGTATACAACTGATTGTTGTCCTATGGACAGACTGTCCCACCTCAGCTGTAGACCTCTGCAGTTCATCTAGAGTGATCATGGGCCTCTTGGCTGCATCTCTGATCAGTCTTCTCCTTGTTTGAGATGAAAGTTTAGAGGGGCGGCCGGATCTTGCTAGATTTGCAGTGGTATGATACTGCTTCCATTTCAATATGATCGCTTGCACAGTGCTCCTTGGGATGTTTAAAGTTTTGGAAATCATTTTGTATCCAAATCCGGCTTTAAGCTTCTCCACAACAGTATCACGGACCGGCCTGTTGTGTTCTTGGTCTTCATGATGCTCTCTGTGCTTCAAACAGAACCCTGAGACACAGCAGGTGCATTTATACGGAGACTTGATTACACACAGGTGGATTATATTTATCATCATTAGTCTTTTAGGACAACATTGGATCATTCAGAGATCCACAATGAACTTCTGGAGTGTATTTGCTGCACTGAAAGTAAAGAGGCCGACTAATACTGCACGCCCCACTTTTCAGTTTTTGAATTTCCACAAAAATTTAAAATAACCAATAAATTTCGTTCAACTTCACAATTGTGTTCCACTTGTTGTTGATTCTTCACCAAAAACTTACATTTGATATCTTTGTTTGAAGCATGATGTGTGGGAAAAGGTTGAAAAGTTCCAGGGGGCCGAATACTTTCGCAAGGCACTGTACATTGATTTTTTTTTTAACTCTATGATACTGGAACAATTTTTGGCATCTTAGTTAACGTAAAAATATTTTGAGCCTGTATTTAATGGAAAACATATTTTTTGCACAATGACTAATTCTTCCAGAACTGTGTCCAGTAGATCAGAGTCAAATTTAAAGAGATTCTCTAGATATAAATAAATAATTTTAACATGTTTTAATGGAAAATAAATCCTACTTCCTAATGTACTTTAAGACAGTTGGCAGGATGGCGATATATCGACCGGATCCTGGTAAGTCCACTTCTGGATTCTTACTCAAGCAGGAGACAGCCTCCTCCCTGTGTCAGAGATGTGTATGAAGGGCCTGGCTGACTGGTTTATTTCAATTGCCAAGTCAGCCCCCTTTTTTGACACGGCTGATGCCAAGAAGAGGTCTGGTTTACCTATTGAAATAAGCCAGGCTGGCAGCCAGAAACACATCTGCCCAGACCGGTGCTGATATTTCAAGCTTTAAGCAGTTTTCTTTTAAGGGGTTTGTCGACATCCGAGGGAAAAACCACCTGTAGGGAATGGTATAAAAAAACAGGAGAACCTGTCCTCCTGCTCCTGTGCTAACATTATTTGTCAACCTTGCTACATTGATGGTGTCCCCAGTTTTCTGTATGAGCCCTACAGCCAATCGCTGCCCATAGTGGTGTATGGCATGAGGGTAATCGGCAATGTCATCAATATTGCAAGGTAAACCAAGACCAGCAGGGCACACTGGAGTGGTGGTGCTGGAGCAGCGGTGGATTATTGGGAGAGTATAGATTATTTTGCTATGTTATTACATATCCTCCATCTAGTTAATGTGAACCTGTCACTTGATTGCCTCCATTGTGGTTAGATATGTTTTTCTTGGAAAAGCTCAGTAGTTTTAGAGAAAACATAGTTTGAAGATCCGATCCCGGCTCATAGAGATAGACCTGAGTAGTCCGGTGCCGCCTCCGGATGGCTTCATACCCAACTCAACTTGATTGACAGGTCTGTCTCCATGCGCACACATGGGAGAGACCTGTCATTCAACTACAGTTATGCGTGAAACTGGACGAGGCCAGTGCCGGACTAGTCCGGTCTCTTCTCATAGTCCCTGGATCTTCAAACACCAGAGTGTTTCTGAGAAAAACGTGCCTAACTGCTGCCATGCACCCAGGTTCTGATTCATGCTTCAGGCAGCATGAATTTAGTGATGGGTGTTCTTTAATTTTTTCCAGACCCTGAATATTAGTAAGTGCGCTCATTTTCACTGTAAACCACTTTTCTTTCTTTTTTTCTTTTTTTTTTACCTGGACAATTCCTTTAAGCATTTGAGAATCAAAGTCAAAACAGCTGTACAATTTAGGATCTGTCATGTGCGAGCAGAATTAAGTTCTCCCACTGTTTGACTTAGAAATCGTGATATTACGAGCGGTCGTAACGCCTTGGTTTCGCGTATGACTAAGGAATTGGAGATGATCAGCATCATCGTATGTAGGTCATGATGTTTATATGGAGTGAGATCCTGTAGGCATAAGTAATGCTCACTTCTTGTACATCCTATGCATACTGCCTGCAGTAGTGTATCCTTAGAGCTAAGAGGGGCTTTTCTGCTGACTTTGTGTTGACCACCTTTAGATCTCCAGGGCACCCGGTTATTCCCGTTGCACTAGTCCAATATAGTCCTTTGACCTATAAGGGTTGTAAGATTCGTGTCTTCCCAAACCTGTTACCAGCAAACAGCTTGTGACCTTCATTGGAACGCTAATGAGAATGTGACCTTCACTGTGATGGAACTAACGCACTCTTGCCACTTATTTTTTTTTTAGTGCAAAAAAAAAAACATGCAACAAGAAAAATAAAAACGCTGCATGTTAACATGGCCTAGGGGATGCTAAGGATTTGGGCTTGCTCTTAGGCTTTATGAATATGTAACCTCCGATTTGTGTTGAGCCTTTAAAGGGTTATATAATGTCTGAAAAAAATAAATTAATGCAACAAAAACAATAAAAACACTACTCACATAGTCAATCCTCCGTTGATTTTTGCTCGGCAGCGGCAGTCATGTGGTCTTTCAAAATGACGTTTGAGGGACATACACCGGCCATTCTCTGGTTATAAATGTTCTTTGTACATAAAAGATCTCTCTCAAATTGTTAAAGATAATCTGTCAGAAGGTTTTACTATTTAATCGTGAGAGCAGTATGATGTCTTGGGAGAGGATCTGATTCCAGCTATGTGTCACTTACTTGGCTGTGTTTTATTGTTTCAGTAAAATCAGTGTTTTATCATCAGGAGATTACCACTACAGGACTAAGTGTCTCGTGCCTCCTAGTCCCCCTTTTCTCTGTAATCCCGCCCCCACCACTGATTGGCTGCTTTCTGTGTATACTGTATATTGATAGAAAGCTTCCAATCAGTGGTGTTTGCGGGATTACACAGGTCCATGTGTAAAATCATCCATGGACTGCAATTTTTCCGTGTCCTGTCTGTTATTGCTCACAGACCAAGGAAATATTCATGGGAATTTATACTTTGACCTGATTCACTTGTTACGGTTATTTTTTATGTGGGAAAACACTGATTTTCATCAGTTTCCTGGATCCGCTTTTGATCCTTTTTGTGGGTCTTTGTGGCAGTTTTTTGCCATGTGTGTGTTCCATTTTTCTTGTATAAGTAGAAGACAAATTTGAGATCTCCTGAGTGCCTCCCAGTCAGCGGAAAAAGGACAGCACATGGATGTCATCCATGTATTGCCCAGTCTTTTTGCAGAACCATTCACTTGAATGGGCGAGTTTGATCCGCAAAATACGGTCATTTGAAAAGGCCCAATCATTGGTATGTGTCCTGTCCACAAAATAAAAAAGGAAAAAACAAGTGCACAAAACTTGGATGTGTGATTGAGACGTTAGATATAACAGCAAGGAGGGAAAAGGGAAAAATATCCAGTCTTGGGGAGGACAAAACAAACCGGTTATAGAAAATTGAGAAAAAGATATGGAGAGTAACTAAGTGCAGGATAGAAGCTGTACTGATTATAGAAAAAGGATAAAAGGATATGCAGAGCAAATAAGTGCAGGATAGAAGCTGTGCTGATTTTAGAAAATGGAGACAACGATATGCAGAGGAAATAATTGAAGGGTAGAAGCTGTGCTGATATATGAGCAGTGAAGACAGCAGCAACTTCCAAACTGAAATTTAGATCAGGTTGCAAACTGGATATCAGGAGGTCTGATGGTGAATGAAGATTGCTAGTATGAAACTTAGTGGCTATGCAAGTCAAGATTCCCATAGCTTTTAAATTCATTGAGTCATTTTCAGTTATCCATGTCTTGGCTCTTGTACTTTCCTGCCCCTCCCCCCCATTCTTCCTCCATGGTATATATAAAATTCTCATTTGATATGTTCTATTGGGGCATTTTTTGGCCTACAGCTGGGCGTGACCCCGATTAGGGTGCCACTCTTGACTACTGGTTGCATGTCCACTATAGGCCACGTTCACACATTGGTCAGTATTTTACATCTGTATTTGTAGCCAAAATCATGAGTGAAACAATCAGAGGAAAAGTATAATAGAAACACGTCACCACTCCTGGATTTATCACCCACTCCTGGTTTTGGATAATAAATACTGATGTAAAATACTGACCAAATACTGAACGTGTGAACATGGCCGTATGGTGGGGCTTGGCTAGAGGCACTATATAAAGTAGGGAGGGCATGGATATCCATTGAAAATAATATATGCCCCTATATTATCAGGTCAGCACTGTATAAATGCTGAATCCTCCAGGTTGACAGATTTGTCTAGAATGAGCTTTTCATAATTTTGCGACCCCTTTCATGTTTATGCTCTTCTATCACTTTTACATGGTGAAAGCCATTACTGTAGCGTAAGTCTTAGCTGGCTTTGACTGCATTTACTTTCCTCTTGAACACTTGCTGTAGGAGGCAAGAAGTGTCATTTAACGGACTATATATAGAGACGAGGAACCCTTTAAGACAAAAGCGCCTGTATGTCCCTTACAATGAAGCGTTGATCATCATACATGATGCAATGTGCCGTAGTTTAACCTCTACCCTTTTCTGTATTTTCCTTTCCTCCTTGACGTCGCGTGTATATATTGAGCTGTTTTTAGTAACTGGGTCAAATCGCACGTTGGAGGTGGAGATTGAATTCTGTTCTGCCGGTCTCGTGTCTTCTATTATGTCAATGGCTGGATTATCTGTCGGAACTTTGCGTGTAGATTTGGAATAGTTGTTGTATCAGATTGTGCTTGTCGGGCCATGTTGTCCTAAAGCTGCTCTATAGGGTTGGGATTTTAGGATAGTTGTAACCATCAGACGTACGTAGGCATATTTATGGAGCCATGACATGTATAATCCGCGGTCGTTTAATAGCCTGATTAGTTGGGTCGGCCATGCTTCCAATGCGCTCAGAACAAGCAGTAATAAATGATTCAATATGCACCGACTGTTCTCTGCAGCACATACCCTATCTGCAAAGGACGATGTGCTACCGAGTGATGATTTTTGAGTAGGCTGAAAAGTCAATTCCCTTGACAATTCTAAGGTTTTCTTGTACGTCAGGCGATGGGCCTGTTTGCACTGCAAGATTATAGGGAAACGAGTGTTCCCCAGAACGCTTGTTCACGATAATCGGCCATTGTAAATACACGATTAAAGAAGTTGGGCACTATTTGGACAACTTCTTCTCATTCCCCTCGCTAGGCCAACACAAAATAATAAATCTTATACTCACCTCCCGTGCTAGCGCCGTTCCCTCAGTGTCGGCACTTGCTCTCCCAAAGGCGATCATGCAGTGTTGTGACACCGGCGCCCAATACCGCTGCCATCACTGTCCATGCCTTTGTACGAATTGGGCATAAAGAGGAAGCCTGGGATCAGCTGCAGCCTGGACTTCCTCTAAATGTTCGATTTGTCTGAAGGCGGGGACATTGACACCAGCACTGATTGGGCGCCAGCAGTCCTGTGTCAAAACACCGCACAAGAGCCCTGGGGAGAGCAAATGCCGACGCTGCTGGAACGGCGCCGGCACTGGTGGGGAATAGAAGTTTTATTTTTTTTTCGAGGCCAAACATTTTGATCAAGAATGGGTTGTCCTAGTAGTGGACAACCCCTTTAATATCTTGTGGCCATGGGATACTTCTGGCTCCTAGCAATTTTAATGCATCTTATGTGGAGTTTTCCAAAAGCAGGATTGTTATGAAATGTTAAGACAACTATTACTTGTTCATTGCCTTTTCTCAGTACCACTGCTTATTGAATTTCCATCGGCTCGAGTGTTGACGTCACGTCCACTGGTCACATGACCACTGCAGTCAGTCATTGGCCTTAGCGGTGATAATTGCATATGCAGCACATGACTGATGAGTCCAGGGATTGGAAGGATTGCAGGTCAGGGAGGATCACCAGTGTGGTGGCCAATTAATTGTCAATTGATGTTGATTGGGCATGTCTGTTTTTGGATTGCCGGTGTCTCCCTGAGGGAACGCAGGAACGATCTGCTGAGGTAGGGATATCCTATGTATGGGAGAGATGGCCAAGATGGCTGTCAGCAGAACGATCGACCTAAGCATAATTCGGCCAACAGTGATTCAACCTGTATGGCTGGCTTAAGTCATAGCTCATTTGTTTTTGTCAAGACTATTCTTGCTGGTGAGCAACTTTTTGGCAATTTTGGGCCACCGCATGACTTAATGGGCTTAACCCGTTCCTTCCACATTGTCAGGTGAGAGGCACTGTTAGGCTAGTTTCACATTAGCGTTTTTTTGCGCAGCGCATCGTGCGCATAAAAAACGCAACGAAAAATGCAAATCAAATGCGCGTTTTTTTAGCGTCATGCGTATGCTGATGCGTCAAAAAACGCAGCGTTGCTTGCGTTTTGCATGCGTTTTTAGGTGACATTTTTTCCATTGTCTAGACCACATTCCAGACTTGTTTACCTCAAAAACGCATGTGCAAAAAAACGCAAGCGTGCGCAAGACCATGCGCACGCATGCGTTCCCATAGACTTCAATGTGTTGTTTTTGCGCATTCCGTGCGCAAGCGTTTTTTGACAAGACAGGGCGGACCAAAAAATGCAACATGTTGCGTCTGGCGCACCTGGCGCGAAAGACAAAAAAAAGTGTGCGCTAGACCATGCGCACGTCATGTTAAACATAGGTGCGCATGATGTGAAACCAGCCTTAACGCAGCATTGAGACTTCTACCAGATATTAGTAGGACCTAGAATAAGATGCACGCTTGTTACCTGACAGGTGGCCATTGACGCAAAGTCAACAGTGCCTCTCGATTTCCAGAAACCTACTAAATTGACAGTTGATGATACTTGAATGTATACAGTGCCTACAAGTAGTATTCAACCCCTTGCAGATTTAGCAGGTTTGATAAGATGCAAATAAGTTAGAGCCTTCAAACTTCACACAAGAGCAGGATTTATTAACAGATGCATAAATCTTACAAACCAAAAAGTTATGTTGCTCAGTTAAATTTTAATAAATTTTAAACATACAAGTGTGGGTCAATTATTATTCAACCCCTAGGTTTAATATTTTGTGGAATAACCCTTGTTTGCAATTACAGCTAATAATCGTCTTTTATAAGACCTGATCAGGCCGGCACAGGTCTCTGGAGTTATCTTGGCCCACTCCTCCATGCAGATCTTCTCCAAGTTATCTAGGTTCTTTGGGTGTCTCATGTGGACTTTAATCTTGAGCTCCTTCCACAAGTTTTCAATTGGGTTAAGGTCAGGAGACTGACTAGGCCACTCCAACACCTTGATTTTTTGCCTCTTGAACCAGGCCTTGGTTTTCTTGGCTGTGTGCTTTGGGTCGTTGTCTTGTTGGAAGATGAAATGACGACCCATCTTAAGATCCTTGATGGAGGAGCGGAGGTTCTTGGCCAAAATCTCCAGGTAGGCCGTGCTATCCATCTTCCCATGGATGCGGACCAGATGGCCAGGCCCCTTGGCTGAGAAACAGCCCCACAGCATGATGCTGTCACCACCATGCTTGACTGTAGGGATGGTATTCTTGGGGTCGTATGCAGTGCCATCCAGTCTCCAAACGTCACGTGTGTGGTTGGCACCAAAGATCTCGATCTTGGTCTCATCAGACCAGAGAACCTTGAACCAGTCTGTCTCAGAGTCCTCCAAGTGATCATGAGCAAACTGTAGACGAGCCTTGACACGACGCTTTGAAAGTAAAGGTACCTTATGGGCTCGTCTGGAACGGAGACCATTGTGGTGGAGTACGTTACTTATGGTATTGACTGAAACCAATGTCCCCACTGCCATGGGATCTTCCCGGAGCTCCTTCCTTGTTGTCCTTGGGTTAGCCTTGACTCTTCGGACAAGCCTGGCCTCGGCACGGGAGGAAACTTTCAAAGGCTGTCCAGGCCATGGAAGGCTAACAGTAGTTCCATAAGTCTTCCACTTCCGGATGATGCTCCCAACAATGGAGACAGGTAGGCCCAACTCCTTGGAAAGGGTTTTGTACCCCTTGCCAGCCTTGTGACCCTCCACGATCTTGTCTCTGATGGCCTTGGAATGCTCCTTTGTCTTTCCCATGTTGACCATGTATGAGTGCTGTTCACAAGTTTGGGGAGGGTCTTAAATAGTCAGAAAAGGCTGGAAAAAGAGATAATTAATCCAAACATGTGAAGCTCATTGTTCTTTGTGCCTGAAATACTTCTTAATACTTTAGGGGAACCAAACAGAATTCTGGTGGTTTGAGGGGTTGAATAATAAATGACCCTCTGAATAAACTTTTCACAATTTAAAAAAAAATTAAACAAAGAAATAACATTCTTTTTTGCTGCAGTGCATTTCACGCTTCCAGGCTGATCTACAGTCCAAATGTCACAATGCCAAGTTAATTCCGAATGTGTAAACCTGCTAAATCTGCAGGGGGTTGAATACTACTTGTAGGCACTGTATGTCCAGCATACATAGCCTGATGATACGTATGCTTTGTCAATAGAGAGGTCAGAGAGCATAACTTCTCTCTCCTCCTTTCCTTTTGACAATTTTGTCTCATTTCAAAATCAAAATGTTGACACACATGTGTATGTGTATATGTATGTGTGTGTATATGTGTATGTATGTGTATATATTATTAAAAAACTGCAAATAATTTCCCAAGAGACCATCTACTCTCCCTCCTACTTCTCACAAACTGTGTTTGGCTGCAGCAGGGACCATCCTCCACTGTTTCTTTTGCAATATTAGACCAGTCCAGTAAACCTGCCCATGGGCAAAGTCCCACCCTTCAGCTGTCATCCACAAGTGGAGGGGATCAGGAGGAATTTGCAGCAGTGTATGTTTCAGGAACTGAAGAAAATCCGGTATTCGGGCAAATACTTTGGGCAAGTACATTTATTTTTAGGTGCAATGTCCCTTTAGAGTTGTGTCAACCCCGCCACATGTACTTTAGTGAAGAATCATGCTTGCTGTCTGCTGTGTAGTGTAATATGAGTAGACAATGCCTCCAGACGTTTCTGTAAAGTATTCAGTGGTCTATCTTGTTCCTCCAGCAGGCAGTATTTGAGTTTGGAATTCCTTCTAAGACCCAGTTTTCATATGCGAATTTGCGAATAGTGTCCTCCAAACATGATGTTTGCTCAGGCAGTTTGAAAGGGCAACTACTCCAAAAATTCACTTGCAAATTGTAAATTGCAAATTGTTTTTGAGTTCTTCAGGTTATTTTTAGCTGTTACAAATTCTGACCTGGTAAAGTAAGAGCTCTAAGCTAGATCTCCTCAGATAGTACAAACCCAAAGGTTGACCTCATAAAGTAACGCCTACCCCAGATGAGCACATAAGGTGATTCAGACCCCCTAAAGTAATTCAGACTGCTTACCTTAAATTGGGTTGTAACAGGTTTGGAAGTTACCCCCTATACATAGGATAGATTATAAGTTCTTGAACTGTGAGGATTCAACCGCTGTGACCCCCTTCGAAAACGTGTGACTTAAGTGGTGGTCGATAATGTGCACTGCTGTTCCATTCATTCCTATTTGCCAAAAGACCGGTTGAATGCTGTGCTCGGCAATCTTCGACACTGTGATGGAGAGTGAATGGAGCAGCAGTGCACATGATCAACCACCACTCCATTTACGTGTGGGTTTTCATTGCCCAGGTTCTCGAGTTTGGTGGGAATTTCTAGAAGTCAGCAAGTTGTTCCTTATCCAGTTGATAGGGGATAACTTCAAAACTTTGCACAACCTCTTTAAGTAATATAAACCATACTCCGCAGATACTCCCCTCTTCTTTTCTCTGCAGTTGTAATTCTCTTATTTCCTAGGTGCAGTCACATACAATGATGACGGTTGCACTGGTGCCCAGAAATGAATAGGTCTGCAGTGAGTTTCTAGAATTCACATGGGTCACTAGGAGATTTCCATGTTTTTACAGAGTTATGGAGGTCACCTGTTTTCTGGGAGAGGCTTTTCCATATGGAGAGGTCTTTGCATCTACATCTAGGGGAAAGCCTGTCCATCACAGGAGAGGCCTTTCCATCTGCATCTAGTAGAAGGCCTTTCCATCGCAGGAGAGGCCTTTCCATCTGCATCTATTAGAACGAATTTCTATTGCGGGAGAGGCCTTTCCATCTGCATCTAGTAGAAGGCCTTTCCATCGCCGGAGAGGCCTTTCCATCTGCATCTAGTCGAAGGCCTTTCCATCTCGGGGATGGCCTTTCTATCTACATCTAGGGGAAGGCTTTTCCACCTTGGGAGATTGGGCAAGTTTGTCAATATAGCCTTCATTTTAGCTCCTGGGGTGGTTTTTCATAGAAACTCTGCTCTTACAGTACTATCCCTTTTCTACAGTTCTTTATTTTTGCGTAAGTGTCCAGTTGGCGTTCCGGAGTCCAGGAATGCCGAATACCAGTTCTCTTGAATGTTGTAATTGTCATCATATCTGTTCCTCTGGTATGGCCACCTAAGGACTTCACTATATTCTGTTATTCACATAAAGTGACACATTATATGTAGATATAAAACTAGCAATAAATTTTAGCGAGGCGTATATAATAGGACATTGCTGCAAAGACAATGCTCATTCTTCACATCTCCGTGTGCTAATGACCCCGAGCATTGTTCTGTATCTGAGCGATACTTTGTTCTGAAGATCTCACATGAGGAACCGAACAATACTGACTTCTTTATCTGAGTAATTTTGTTAATCTGCTCCTTTCCTCAGTGACATAGACATTTGATTTGTCACTCTGGAAAGTTTCCCCTTATTAAAAATACAGGGAAAAAACCTACAGCAAATATAAGGCTGCATTTACACTGGCCTATAATCTGGAAATGCTATCACCCTGTCAATACAGGCTGCCAAACACCTGACGATTACCAAAACACTTGCTTAAAAATCATTGTTTTTGGCAGCACATCATTTCGTGTAAAAAGGATATTTGCTGCCAAGAACTATGATATTGTGTGTGCACAGGGCAATCGTAGTAATGATCGTTCTGTGTGCAAGACAGTGCAGTCGGCCTGTCTAAACACTATTACCAACACACTTACTATCCGATTCAGACAGGCTGCCCAGTACCGTATGTGCACCCACATGTCAGACACCCCAAGTACCCCAGCATTTGAGGTGTCTTCTGTGATGTTTTTTATGCTTCAACATTGTGTAGAAATGAGAGTGAGCTCACCACCTAATACAGATAAAGGATAATGTGAACAGTCCTTGGCTTCCAAGTGATCAGTCTGGTAGAAAATCCCTAGTGAAACAGCAGGTATCCCTGTAAATGTTACGATTCAGATGACATAAAGTGGTTAAATCCAGGTGATAAGGTGCCTAAACCAATAAAACAAACTATAGTGTACATCCACTAGACTGGATAAGCAATGACAAGGTATTTATTATACTCACAAACGTAATTAAAACAAGCCCTGGAAGAAGCCTCATTTGTAGGGCGAAACTCTGATTCGGGCTGCACATTCTGTGTCTGTGTCATGCTGTATGCTTTTGTTTTTAAGTGCTGGTTTAATTACTCTGAAGCATGAGGCTTATGCCTGATCTGAAAAACGCTTGATGATCCCCCTTTTTTTTTTTAAATAGATTCTTAACCCTTCATGAATGTAGAAAGCTGGGTGACGGACTCCTCTTCAGCTGTGACAATGCTAATGGACCTAGTAGTTGTCACCAATCTCCCCCAGATGTCAGTGACCGGCCTATGAATTGTGTCTTTGTGAACATTTGAAGCCATAGCTGTCGTAAAGCCGTCAGGGATGAGTATTCAGCTACTGCGCTCGCCTCGCTGGTGATACATTATGCTGGTTTGTACATTCATTTCACATCAAACCAGTCAGAATATGCCACGTTTCATCCAGCCGGGGATCAAAAGAGCTGCGCAGCTTTCATGCTTAAGTAGATTTGATTATTGCATGTTCAGAAATAAACTGGGCAGAATATTGTATTTATAGGTTAAAAATAATTATTTTCTGCAGAAGAAAATTACAGACTGTGTGTGTGTAATATATATGTATATAGTGTATAGTCAACAAACATTACATAAAATTAAAGGCCGTGTGTGTGAATATTTGTATGTGTGTGTAATATAATATAATATATATATATATATATATATATATATATATATATATATATATATATATATTATATCTATCTATATCTCTGGAAAAAATTAAGAGACCACCACATCAAAACCCCGTCATGGGCAGCTCATTCTCCGGACCTGATCCCCATTGAAAACCTCTGGAATGTAATCAAGAGGATGATGGATAGTCACAAGCCATCAAAGGAGAACTGCCTACATTTTTGAGCCGGAAGCAGTGTGAAAGACTGGTGGAAAGCATGCCAAGACGCATGAAAGCTGTTTTTAAAAATCATGGTTATTCCACAAAATATTGATTTCAGAACTCTTCCTGAGTTAAAACATTAGTATTGCTGTTTCTAAATGATTATGAACTTGATTTCTTTGCATTATTTGAGGTGTGAAAGCACTGGGGTTTTTTTATTTTGACCATTTTTCTTTGTCAGAAAAAAATACAAAATGTATTGCTTGGAAATTGGGAGACATGATGTCAGAATTTTATAGACTAAAAGAACAATTTACATTTTACTTAAAAAATATACCTATAAAGAGAAAAATCAGACAAACTGAGCATTTGAAAGTGGTCTCCTAATTTTTGCCTGAGCTGTGTTTATAGATATATACACAGTGTGTGTGTGTGTATGTGTGTATATATATATATATATAATGTGTGTGTGTATGTGTATATATATATATATATGTATATATGTATATATATATATATATATTAAGAGACCACTGCAAAATTTTCAGTTTGTCTGATCTTTCTCTTTATAGGTATATTTTTGAGTGATATGTAAATTGCGCTCTTATTCTATAAACTACTGACAACATGTCTTCGAATTTCCAAGCACTAAATTTTTGTATTTATTTTCAGAAAATGAGAAATGGTCAAAAGAACAAAAAAAAAATGCAGTGTTTGCAGACCTCAAATAATGCTAAGAAAACAAGTTCATAATCATTTTAGTAACAACAATACTAATGTTTTAACTCCGGAAGAGTTCAGAAATCAATATTTCCAGGACGTCCACCTGACAGCACCATGGAGGACGTCCTCCTCCTCCTTACAGGGACAGGAAAGCACACGAGAGGTTAAAAGGCCATGTCCCACCCCCTTTCCCTCAGTGTTTTCCTGTCCCTGCACGGAGGGACACGCGAGAGCTTACCGGAGGGGCCCAGGGGATCGTGCGGCCAGTCCAATCCTTCCCCTGTCAAGAGGTCCCGGGGCCGAAACTCCCCGGTGGGGAGTCCCTCGGCTCCAAAGGCCAGGAGCAGGACGACGCTCCTGGAGGGAGCCGTTCCTCCCGGTGGGGGGGCTCTCGGCTCCAGGACGGGTCGGCTCCCCGCAGGCGGCTGGCCGAGCGGGCACCGACAGGAGTGGGCGCAATCGGGGCTGCAGGCCAGGCAGGCCGGGCCCCGCGGCGGGCCGAGTACCCGCAGGACGGCGCCGACGGCTGGTCAGCACTGGAGGCCGGAATGCCATAGCAGGCGGGGAGGCGGCTCCCTGCAGGCGGCGGGATCGGGGAACCGAGCGCGGTCGCGCGCAGAAGCCCGGCAGGAAGTGGAGGCGCGGCTTACCAGCGTCACATCCGGTGACGTCAGACGCCGGTTTCAAATCCAGGGCGCGCGCGCTCCTGGACCACAGCGCTCTCCAGAGTCGTCACAGGTCGTTCCAGGCTGTGTGACTGCATTGGTCGCCAGGAGCAGGATGGAAGGCAACGCTGCAGCTGGTGGAGGGGTAAGTGCGCATAGCGCAGACCACCCTCCCCACCCATCCCCACAGCCCAGATCTGATTAGGTGCCCCTTATGTTATTAGGAAAATTGAACCCCGGCAGAGTCCCCCTCGGGGAAGGACCCGGCAAAAGCCACCTCCAAATCAGTCAGATGTCCGGTGTGCAGGGTAAAGCTGCCAGACACCTATAGCAAGACCCTATGCGGTCCCTGTACCTCCAGGGTCATAGGCGAGGAACAGCCATCTCTACTTTCCGAAATGAGGTCGCTGATAAGGGAAGAGATTCAGGCCTCTACAACCCGGCGTTGATCCCCCCCCAGCCCTGGGCCAAGTCGCAAGCGTCCAAGGTGGGAACCAGTCCCAGTATCAGAAGCGAGCCCTAGCGAGGAATCCGATTTCCGGGACTCAGACCAGGAGGAAGAAGGCGAGATCCTAGGGGATAGTCAGGATCAGAGCAGGAAGTACCTATTCAGACTGGAGGATATGGACGAGCTGGTACACACGGTCAGAAATACCATGCAGATGGAAGAAGTCCCTAAGCCACAGTCCAGACAGGACTTAATGTTTGGAGGACTGGTGTCCCGCAAACAGGTGGTGTTCCCTGTAAGCGAGCACATCAAAGCAATGATCCTGGAGGAGTGGAAGGAAGCAGAGCGTCGGTTGACACTCTCCCGAGACTTTAAAAATAGACTGCCCTTCGATCCCGAGGAAACTCGGGCGTGGGAAGAAGTCCCTAAAATCGACGTCCCAGTCGCCAAGGTTACTAAGAAGACGGCTATCCCAGCCGAGGACTCATCCAGTCTTCGAGACCCGATGGATAGAAAGGCGGACGTCTTGTTAAAAAGAGCATGGGAGACGTCGGCGGCCCTGATTAGAGCCAACATAGCAGCCACCTCGGTGGCTAGGTCTATGTTCCTGTGGTTGGGGCAGTTGGAGGAACACCTAACCAACAAGACCCCGAGGTCAGAGATACTAGCATCTCTTCCTCTCTTGAAATCAGCCACGGCGTTCCTGTCGGATACGTCGGCGGAATCAGTAAGGTTTGCGGCCAGAAACAGCTCCCTCTCTAATGCGGCCCGGAGGGCAGTCTGGCTTAGATCCTGGTCGGGGGATAACCCTTCTAAAGCAAAGCTATGTGCCATCCCTTTCTCGGGCCTGAGGGTGTTTGGTCCAGCCCTTGATAATATCCTTGAGCTGGTGTCCGATAAGAATAAGGGATTCCCGGAAGAAAAGCCCAGGCGGCCCCAGTCCTTTCGGAGAGGCTCCTTCTTCAGAGGACAGTCGGAGTTTAGGGGTCGGGCGAGGTCTAATAGAAGCTCCTACAAAGGCTCCTTCAGCCAAAGTGGGAGGAACAGAGGTCCCCCATTTGCATCGACATCTAGATCGAGGAGACAATGACGCCATAGGCATTGGGGGGAGACTTCGTCACTTTGCAGCAAACTGGTCACGAGTCACCAACAATCAGTGGGTCCTCAGAACCATCAGGGAAGGTTACAGGATAGAGCTCTATTCTCCTCCCCCCGACAGATATATTGCCCCCACTGTCGTCCGGGAGGACTCCGCAATGTGGTCGGATCTTCAGGACATGTTAGACTCAGGGGTCATAATACCAGTTTCACCGTCAGAAAGAAGGAAAGGGCACTACTCTTCCCTGTTTGCAATCACAAAGAAATCCGGCGAGGCCCGCACCATCATAAACCTGAAGCCACTAAATACTTGGGTCAGATACAGGAGGTTCCGGATGGAATCAATCCGATCCGCAATTCCTCAAATAGACAGGGACGCAGTTATGTGCACCCTAGACCTAAAAAAGGCATACTATCAGGTTCCTATCCATCCCTCCTCCAAAGCCCTACTAAGGTTCGCGATCAGCTCACCAGCCCGGACCTGCCATTTCCAGTTCCAGGGTCTTCCATTCGGGTTGGCCTCAGCTCCCAGGATCTTTACGAAACTGGTGGTAGAGGTGGTGGCCTACCTGAGAGATCAGGGTATTGTGATTGTTCCGTACCTGGACGACTTCTTACTGGTGGCAAGATCCAAAGAAGCGCTCATCCGAGACAGGATCCGAACAACTACTGTGATGGAGTTCCTGGGCTGGGTGATCAACTGGGAGAAGTCGGACCTCACACCAGACACTAGAAAGGTATTCCTGGGAGTCCTCCTAGACTCAGCCGACAGAATATCCTGGCTGCCCGAGCAGAAGCAGAAGTCCATTCAGGCCAGAACCAGAGGCCTGTTGAAGCGTCAATGCTCTATAAGGGAAGCAATGGAGGTCCTGGGCCTCATGACGGCCTGCATCCAGTGCGTCCGTTGGGCCCAATTCCACTCGCGGTTGTTACAAAGAGAAATTCTCGCGAGGTGGGACAGGAGTCAGGCGTCGCTAGACAGACCCCTAAGGCTCTCAGGACGAGTAAAGGAGTCCCTTCGCTGGTGGTTACAGTCCAGGAACCTTCAGGTGGGCGTGCATTGGACAACCTCTCCATACGTGGTAGTCACCACAGACGCAAGTGCGTGGGGATGGGGAGCCCATATAGAAGGGAAGATCTTCCAGGGGAAGTGGCCAGCAAGCATCAAGGCCAGATCCTCCAATTTCAAGGAACTCTTCGCGGTCTGGGAAGCGTTGCGGAGAAACCGGTCGGTACTAAAGAGTCGTCATGTCCGCATTTTATCCGACAATACAACGACAGTGGCATTCCTAAAACACCAGGGAGGAACCAGACATCAACCACTACAGGCACTGGCGGAAAAGATATTCACGTGGGCAGAACGAACAGTTCGATCCGTGACTGCGGTACATCTAGAGGGTTCCCAAAACGAAGTGGCAGACTACCTGAGCAGACAACAGATCCACCCGACAGTGGGAATTGAACGTAGAAATCTTCGACCAGCTTTGTCAGCGCTGGGGGACCCCCAGTATAGATCTCTTCTCAAGCCGGAAGAACTCGAAGGTTCCCAGATTCTACTCCCTAAATCCGATGGACCATCCAGAAGGCGTAGACGCCCTGAGTCAGACTTGGGGAGAATCCCTCTCTTATGCGTTCCCACCACTGGCCCTCATACCGGCAGTGCTCAGAAAGATACGCGAGGACCACGCAAGAGTGATATTGATAGTGCCATACTGGCCGAGGAGAAGCTGGTTTTCCCTTCTGGGAGCCATGGCAGTAGAAGATCCAGTCGAACTGCCCCTGTGGGAGAACATCATCCACCAGGGCCCGATCCACCACCCGGACCGAGCAAGACTCCATTTATCGGCTTGGATCCTGAGGGGGACATCCTGAAGGTAAAAGGATTGTCGGAGCAGGTCATATCCACCCTACAGGCCAGCAGGAAGCCGGTGACGTCGGCAATTTATCGGAAGATATGGAAAAGATTCTGTCTGGAGGGTGGCAGGTCCGAGCTCGTGGCAGGCACCCCTGATCTCCCTAACATACTAGGGTTCCTGCAGGCAGGTTTTAATAAAGGCCTCAAGCCCAGCACTCTAAAAGTCCAGGTTTCAGCTTTGAGCGCCTTTTTCGATTATCAGTTAGCTGCACATCCCTGGGTGATAAGGTTTATAAAAGCCACACAGCGCCTGCGCCCCACGATTAGGCAGCTCACCCCGCCTTGGGACCTGGGCCTGGTGCTTCGGTTCCTCTGCTCGGACACTTTCGCCCTTAGTGAGAAGATAGCCATCCCTGCTCTCACTCGTAAAACGGCCTTTCTAGTAGCCATTACCACGGCCAAAAGAATAGGGGAGATCCAGGCCCTATCCACTAAGGATCCATACCTACAGATAAGAGAGGACAGTATAATCCTAAGGTTAGACCCGGCATTTACCCCGAAGGTAGCCTCTACAAGAAATCTGAACCAGGAGGTAGTGTTACCCTCTTTCTGCGATAATCCCCGAAATGAGAAGGAGCGGCGGCTCCACTCGCTAGACGTGAGGCACGCAGTTATAGAATACCTAGAGGCCACCAATAGTTGGCGTGTCGACCCGAACCTGTTCGTTCTCTTTGGAGGTAGGAATAAAGGGAAGAAGGCCTCTAAGGCGTCCATCGCGCGTTGGATTACCTCAGTAATCTCGGATGCCTACTAGGCTGAAGGCGCCAGCCCGCCTGATTCCTTAAAAGCCCACTCTACGAGGGCGGTATCGGCCTCATGGGCCGAGCGGGCGGGGGCGTCAGTTGATCAAATTTGTCGAGCGGCAACCTGGGCTAGTCTTAATACATTCTGCAAACACTACAAACTAGATGTGTTAGCTGGCCAACAAACCGCATTTGGGAGAAAAGTTCTCCAGGCAGTAATCCCACCCTGAGGAGGTGCTTTGGTACTCTCCATGGTGCTGTCAGGTGGACGTCCTGGAAAATAGGTATTAGACCTACCGGTAATGATGTTTCCAGGAGTCCATCCTGACAGCACGGGTAGTTCCCTCCCTGTTATGTTATACTATGTTGTATTATGTTATGTCATATGCTGTAATATGATTGTTTCATTAAACTGTTACTAGCATCATCCACCTTGTGGTACTTGTCAAATCACTGAGGGAAAGGGGGTGGGACATGGCCTTTTAACCTCTCGTGTGCTTTCCTGTCCCTGTAAGGAGGAGGAGGACGTCCTCCATGGTGCTGTCAGGATGGACTCCTGGAAACATCATTACCGGTAGGTCTAATACCTATTTTTGTGGACTAACCATGATTTTTACTCACAGCTTTCATGCGTCTTGGCATGCTTTCCACCAGTCTTTCACACTGATTTTGGGTGACCTTGTGCCACTCCTGGTACAAAAATTTAAGCAGTTCTTCTTTGTTTGGTGGCTTGTGACTATCCATCTTCCTCTTGATTACATTCCAGAGGTTTTCAGTGGGGTTCAGGTCTGGAGATTGGGCTGGCCATGACAGGGATTTGATGTGGTGGTCCTTCATCCACACATTGATTGACCTAGCTGTGTGGCATGGTGCATTGTCCTGCTGGAAAAAACAGTCCTCAGAGTGGGGGAACATTGCCTGAGCAGAAGGAATCAACTCTTTTTCCAGGATAACCTTGTATTCGGCTTAATTCATACGTCCTTCGCAAAGATTAACCTGCCCAATTCCAGCCTTGCTGAAGAATCCCCAGATCATCACCGATCCGCCACCAAATTTCACAGTGGGTGCAAGACACTATGGCTTGTACGCCTCTCCAGGTCTCCGTCTAACCATTTGACGACCAGGTGTTGGGCAAAGCTGAAAATTAGACTCATCAGAGAAAATTACCTTACTCCAGTCCTCTGTGGTCCAATCCTTATGGTCTTTTGCAAACTTCAGCCTGGCTCTCCTTTGCTTCTCATTGATGAAAGGCTTTTTTATAGCTTTACATGACTTGAGCCCTGCCTCTAGGAGCCTGTTACGAACTGTTCTTGCCGTGCACTTCACCCAAGCTGCCATTTGCCATTCCTTTTGTAGGTCACTTGTCATCCTGCAGTTGCTGAGTGACATAAGATGACGTTCATCCCAGTCAGTGGAGAGTCGTTTTCGCCCTCTGACAGTCTGTAGCTTGTTGTCCCCAATGTCTGCTGCTTGACCCTGTTGTAATGGGCTTCCGTCTTAGAAATTTTAAGGATGGAGGCAACATGACGCTCACTGTATCCCTCTGCTTGTAAAGTCAGAATTGAGCCCTACTTTTCCTCACTCAAGACTTTTCTTTTCAACTCCTTTAGCATGGTTAAAAGCTATTTTTTCATTCCTATTCTTTTGGGGTATTCCTAGCACTTGTTTTGCCAACCAGCTTGTCCTATTGCAAGAGGATTGTGAACACCACAGCAGAGTTTTTTTTTTATACTTTCCTTCGTTAAATAAGATTTGGTTCAGGTGATCACCTAATCAGAAGCCAATTAAGTAGAATGAAGTGTACTCTGGTTGGAAATCAACTGACATGTAGAGAAGCTGATTTTTATAAAACTGTGCAGTGGTCTCTTTATTTTTGCCAGAGCTGTGTGTGTGTGTGTTTGTATATGTATGTGTATGTATGTATGTATGTATGTGTGTGTATGTATGTGTATATATATATATATATATATATATATATATATATATATATATATATATATATATATATATATATACAGTGCCTACAAGTAGTATTCAACCCCCTGCAGATTTAGCAGGTTTGATAAGATGCAAATAAGTAAGAGCCTTCAAACTTCACACAAGAGCAGGATTTATTAACAGATGCATAAATCTTACAAACCAAAAAGTTATGTTGCTCAGTTAAATTTTAATAAATTTTAAACATACAAGTGTGGGTCAATTATTATTCAACCCCTAGGTTTAATATTTTGTGGAATAACCCTTGTTTGCAATTACAGCTAATAATCATCTTTTATAAGACCTGATCAGGCCGGCACAGGTCTCTGGAGTTATCTTGGCCCACTCCTCCATGCAGATCTTCTCCAAGTTATCTAGGTTCTTTGGGTGTCTCATGTGGACTTTAATCTTGAGCTCCTTCCACAAGTTTTCAATTTCAGGAGACTGACTAGGCCACTCCAACACCTTGATTTTTTGCCTCTTGAACCAGGCCTTGGTTTTCTTGGCTGTGTGCTTTGGGTCATTGTCTTGTTGGAAGATGAAATGACGACCCATCTTAAGATCCTTGATGGAGGAGCGGAGGTTCTTGGCCAAAATCTCCAGGTAGGCCGTGCTATCCATCTTCCCATGGATGCGGACCAGATGGCCAGGCCCCTTGGCTGAGAAACAGCCCCACAGCATGATGCTGCCACCACCATGCTTGACTGTAGGGATGGTATTCTTGGGGTCGTATGCAGTGCCATCCAGTCTCCAAACGTCACGTGTGTGGTTGACACCAAAGATCTCGATCTTGGTCTCATCAGACCAGAGAACCTTGAACCAGTCTGTCTGAGTCCTCCAAGTGATCATGAGCAAACTGTAGACGAGCCTTGACATGACGCTTTGAAAGTAAAGGTACCTTACGGGCTCGTCTGGAACGGAGACCATTGCGGTGGAGTACGTTACTTATGGTATTGACTGAAACCAATGTCCCCACTGCCATGAGATCTTCCCGGAGCTCCTTCCTTGTTGTCCTTGGGTTAGCCTTGACTCTTCGGACAAGTCTGGCCTCGGCACGGGAGGAAACTTTCAAAGGCTGTCCAGGCCGTGGAAGGCTAACAGTAGTTCCATAAGCCTTCCACTTCCGGATGATGCTCCCAACAATGGAGACAGGTAGGCCCAACTCCTTGGAAAGGGTTTTGTACCCCTTGCCAGCCTTGTGACCCTCCACGATCTTGTCTCTGATGGCCTTGGAATGCTTCTTTGTCTTTCCCATGTTGACCATGTATGAGTGCTGTTCACAAGTTTGGGGAGGGTCTTAAATAGTCAGAAAAGGCTGGAAAAAGAGATAATTAATCCAAACATGTGAAGCTCATTGTTCTTTGTGCCTGAAATACTTCTTAATACTTTAGGGGAACCAAACAGAATTCTGGTGGTTTGAGGGGTTGAATAATAAATGACCCTCTGAATAAACTTTTCACAATTTAAAAAAAAATTAAACAAAGAAATAACATTCTTTTTTGCTGCAGTGCATTTCACACTTCCAGGCTGATCTACAGTCCAAATGTCACAATGCCAAGTTAATTCCGAATATGTAAACCTGCTAAATCTGCAGGGGGTTGAATACTACTTGTAGGCACTGTGTGTATATATATATATATATATATATATATATATATATATATATATATATATATATATATATATATATATATATATATATATAATCTCGTCTTATCGTGTCTGCCTGTCTGTAACTGAAATCCCGCGGCGCTGATTGGTTGCGGCCGCCAGGCGGCCAATCAGCGTCAGGCGCAGCTGTTTGTAACGGTAAGCTGCACCCGCGGCAGGTGCAGTCGGGCGCAGCGCTCAATCGGGTGCAGGGCTCTGTAAAAAAAAAAAGAATTAAAATAAAAAATAGGTTACTCACCTTCCGATGGCCCGCGATCTCCACTCCACGCGCCCGGCCTCGCAATCCCAGTAATGCATTGCACCTTAGACCGGAGATGAAGTCACTCTCGCGAGAGCGCGACATCAGTGGTGTTTCGCGCAATGCATTACTGGGACCGCGAGGCCGGGCGCGTGGAGTGGAGATCGCGGGCCGTCGGAAGGTGAGTATAGAACTTTTTTTTATTTTAAGAGACCATGCATACCAGGAAAGAAGGGTGACGGGACCATGCATACCAGGATAGGGGGGTGATGGGACCATGTATACCAGGAAAGGGGGTGAGGGTGACCATACATACCAGCAAAGGGGGGTGAGGGGACCATGCATACCAGCAAAGGTGGTGAGGGGGACCATGCATACCAGCAAAGGGGGGGAGGGGGACCATGCATACCAGTAAAGGGGGGCGGTGAGGGGACCATGCATACCAGCAAAGGGGGGGGACCATACATACTAGCAAAGGGGTGGGGCATGCATACCAGCAAAAGGGGGTGAGGGTGACTATGCATATCAGGATAGGGGATGAGGTTGACCATGCATACCAGGATAGGGGGGTGAGGATGACAATGCATACCAGGAAAGGGGCGAGAGGGTGACCATGCATACCAGGATAGGGGGGTGAGGGTGACCATGCATACCAGGATAGGGGGTGAGGGTGACCATGCATACCAGGATAGGGGGTGAGGGTGACCATGCATACCAGGATAGGGGGGTGAGGGTGACTATGCATATCAGGAAAGGGGGTGAGGGGGACCATGCATACCATGAAAGGAGGGTGAGGGGACCATGCATACCAGGAAAGGGGGGTGAAGGGACCATGCATACCAGGAAAGGGGGGTGAGGGGACCATGCATACCAGGAAAGGGGGGTGAGGGGGACGATGCTTACCAGGAAAGGGAGGTGAGGGGGACGATGCTTACCAGGAAAGGGAGGTGAGGGGACCATGCTTACCAGGAAAGGGAGGTGAGGGGACCATGCTTACCAGGAAAGGGAGGTGAGGGGACCATGCATACCAGGAAAGAAAGATTAGGGGACCATGCATACCAGGAAAGGGAGATGAAGGGACCATGCATACCAGGAAAGGGAGATGAGGGGACCATGCATACCAGGAAAGGGAGATGAGGGGACCATGCATACCAAAAAAGGAGGTGAGGGGGACCATGAATACCAGGAAAGGAGGGTGAGGTGACCATGCTTACCAGGAAAGGCGGGGTGAGAGGACCATGCATTCCAGGATTGGAGGGTGAGGGGACCATGCTTACCAGGATTGGGGGGTGAGGGGACCATGCTTACCAGGATTGGGGGGTGAGGGGACCTTGCTTACCTGGATTGGGAGGTGACGGGACCATGCATGCCAGGAAAGGGGGGTGACTGGACCATGCATACCAGGATTGGGTGGTGAGAGGACCATGAATTCCAGGATTGGAGGGTGAGGGGACTATGCTTACCAGGATTGGGGAGTGAGGGGGGTACCATGCATATCAGGATTGGGGGGTGAGGAGACCATGCATATCAGGATTGGGGCGTGAGGGGACCATGCATATCAGGATTGGGGGGGGTGCATTATTATTAAAATTTCATAAATAAACTACATATATATTCTAGAATACCCGATGCGTTAGAATCGGGTCAGCATCTAGTGTATATCTAATATATAAAGCTAAAGTGAGTGTATGTCCGGGATTGGCATCCGCACCGTCGCAGCTACAGACACAAAATTTGGCACAGTCACCCGTCTGGACCCCGAGAGTGTCCTAGGCTATGTTGTGAGGCGAAATTTTAACCCCGCGCGTTCCAATTCACCAAACAATTTTGCCCCTATCTACATAATGGGGAAAAAGTTTGTATCAAGCCCCGCCTATCATTATGATGTCACAATGGTTGCCATGGCGACGCTGATGTCATCATAGGTTGCAAGCCCCGCCGCTCATTATGATGTCATAATGGTTAACTATGGGATGGAGGAAGTGTGATGGGTATATGGGCACTGGACTATGGGATGGAGGATGTGTGATGGGTATATGGGCACGGGACTATGGGATGGAGGATAATTATAATTTGTTATTACTATCCACAGTTAGTTACTATGCCCGGGCAGCGCCGGGTTCTTCAGCTAATATATATATTACACTGTACAATACTACATAATACAATAAATATACATACAATAACTGCATTGGCATGTAAGCATTAGTTTTCATTGTCCGAGCTCCCTTATGTAAGTGGCTCTATATTCTGCAATTTGTCATGTATTATGTTTGGGTACAGGAAACATGCCACAAGCGTATGGGATGTAAGCCAATTCTTAGGCTGCTTATTAGGTCAGTGATACTCCAGTGAGCGTTGCATCCCATTCATGGTTTAGCACTATTGGCAGGGTCTGTGGCTTTCCCTTTAAATGAGACTGAGCTGCACAAAAGTACCAAGCTATGCCTGGTAATCAAAGAGGAACCGTCCCTGACGAAGCTGCACCCAGCAGCGATACGCGTGGGGCTCCCCACACCTCCCCTGTCCCTGGACCACCTTTTCCTTACGACCTGACTCCCGACGTTCCATTTTGGACTACTCCTTATGGTGACCATTTCTTTACTTTCTACTATATACTGTGGCATTTATCTCCAAACTTTTTTTTTTTTTTTTTTTTTCTTTCTTGCCCTCAATATTCTATTTGGGTCTAGATCTCCTAACCATCCTCATATTGGATGGTTCCCTGCTCCCTCCTATATGAGGGCTATTTACAGGGCTCCTCAGATCTTATGGGGTCTTTTGGAGTGAGTGTCGGTATGATATCCCCTCTATTCTTATAATGGATGGTCACCCTGCTTATAGTACCTTTTGGTATATATATATATATATATATATATATATATATATATATATATATATATAAAAATATTTTGAGTAAATAGCTACATTTCTCTGGGGATGCCCAGATTCGGGGTTGTTGGGTCATGCCCTATGTATTATTATGTACATTTTGGTGAATTCTGTGTAATTTTCCATAAGTGGTCTTTGCCTATCAGCATTTATTGTTAGATCTGTTTGGGACATTTTGGGGGTGTGCCTTCCTTTTTAAATGTTTTTATTCTGTATACCGGTTTGTCTCTCAATAAAATGTATATGTATTGGTCACATACTTTATTGCCTTGGGTGTGCGCTTTATATGCTGGGTCCTTTTTTCTTCTTTTGTTGATCATTGCTTTTGCCTTTGCATTGTGCAGCACCCCTCATTTATTTTCAATGTTAATTAT
This sequence comes from Dendrobates tinctorius, assembly GCF_039654945.1. Classification (NCBI taxonomy): domain Eukaryota; kingdom Metazoa; phylum Chordata; class Amphibia; order Anura; family Dendrobatidae; genus Dendrobates; species Dendrobates tinctorius. The sequence goes on along the minus strand of NW_027361754.1, from coordinate 69,071,015 downwards.
TCTCCTGCCCCTTAGTAGTGCTCCCTAACCTCCTTTTTTCATGGTAATCAAAGAGGAGACTTCACTTATTTAAAGGAGTATCCCAGTCTTGTACTATTATGTTATATCCCACCAAGCAGATGCAGGTCACCTAATGGCACCTGGATCTACCGCGAGAAAGGAACACCGACGCGTGCCACATTCTTTGGAGAGGTGGTTGGTATTCCCATTAATTTGTATGGGAATTTTGACCACAGCAGCACAAATTGGCCAAATTAAACACAGATGCTCGGTGCAGCCTTGGTGTAGCTAAGCAGTCCAGTGTTCGATCCCACATTTTTTGTGTTGTCCTTTTACTTGATTGACAGCTCTGGCTTTATAGAAGCCAGAAGGGCGGAGAAAGATACAAAACCGCTTCGGTGGGGCTTGGTTTGAACAGTCATTTCGTACTGACAGACTACATCTTATCATAGGTCTATGGTGTAGCGGTTTTCTTCGTAGAGAATGACATTCTAGGTCTAGCATGACAGTGTGAGGAGGCTTATGTAACAGGTATAGTGATGGAACCATTGTGCGTGGATCGAGATGAGCCTGGAGGGATGTAGCTAGGCGAACACCTGACTCTTCACTAGAGCCCCTGAAGGTGTTGTTTGACTTGGCTCCAGATGGACTCCAGGACTTCAAAACCGATCTTGGATACCCAGCAGCTGGCTCCCAAAAGGGACAGGAAGCTGGAACGGCCAGTAATGCATAGACTTGGCTAGTACAGGCAGGTATACTGGAAGACAAGGCAGGTACGGTTGGTATACAGACTGGTACTGCTGGTGTATGGACTGACACGGCAGGTGCAGGCAGTTACGACTGGTACACAGACTGGGACGACAGGTGCAGGAAGGCATGGCTTCTATACAGACTGGAACTGCAGGTGCAGTTGGGTACAGTTGCTATACAGACTGGGACGGCAGATGCAGGTGGGTATGGCTGGTAAACAGACTGGGATGGCAGGTGCAGGAAGGTACTGCTGGTATACAGATTGGGACGGCAGGTGGTTACATCTGGTATACATACTGAGGTGGCAGGTGAAGGTGGGTTCATCTGTTATACAGATTGGGATGACAGGTGCAGGTGGGTATGGCTGCTATACAGACTGGGATGGCAGGTGCAGGAAGGTACTGCTGTTATACAGATTGGGACGGCAGGTGCAGGTAGGTACTGGTAGACAGGGCGGGTATGCTGGAAGATACAACTGAAATACAAGCAGGCACGGCAAGCAGGGGTTGACAGGACAGGTATACAGAGAATACAGGCACTGGAGACCTGAGAACTAGCAAGCATGCAGATAGCTGACTAAATACGTTGCTCGGGCTCCTCCCAACAGGTGGAGGTGCTTTAAATAATAAGTGTCTCCCAGCCATTGGCTAGGGACACTTTAGGACGTTGCACACTGTCTCTCTTTAAGATCATGTGTATGCAGACCCCGGGTAGTCAGAAGTAGGAAGATGATGTGGAGAACAAGAGCCTGGCGGTGAGTGAGTTGATGTCCCTGCCGTAGAATAGAGGAATGGGAAGCGTGCAGGGACACCAGCGCTTCAGCTTATAAACCATGTAATGCTCCTGAGAAATTAAATATGCAAATTGCCTTTTCAAAGAGGAAGATGACTTAAACCCTAGTCCTCTTCCTCTTTGAAGAGTTAATTTTCATACCTCTTATCGTGTAATTGCATAAGCCAGGAGTTTAGGTGGCCCCTCAGTAAGCACTTTCTCATTCAACAAGTAGAACCCTCCTTGAGTGAAAATGATCTGCTCCAGTCTGCACAGTAAAGACCTGACCATAGCTGTAAGGATGACTATAAACTTCAGATATCTTTCTACCATAGTCTGTGTTTCGGTCAAATAAGGAGAAAGTAATACATAACTCTGTTTGTAGTTACGTAAAACGAATAAATACCGCAAAATGAGAGCAGCTTGTATAATAAGCCATGTCCTTGTGTGTTTTTATGTGGAGATATTATCCAGCACCTGTGCAGAATTTGTCTTTGCCGTCTTCGGGAGAAGAATAAGGCCACAAAGGGAGCAATCAAGGTTAATTGTGTGGTGAATGGTAAGCGAGTCGCGCAGAGCGACACCTAGATAATGCGCGAGCGCCGACATTATCTGTTATATAAAGGTGGACATTGGTGCGTCATGAGCAGATGTTTGCTTACAAATATTGAAGTAGCAGAATTACGGAAAGAACGTATCTGTCCAAATGAAGCGGTTCTAATCCATCCTTCTCAGCCTGAAATGTTTTATGGGAGGGAAAGGTGACATCATTCCAAGTTCAAAAAGATACTTTGGTTCTCAAATTGCACGCTCGAGGAAATTTTAATCAAGGACCCATTTGAAAAATGATAAATTCAAAAAGCCAACGTTTCGGCCATGTTAGGCCTTTTTCAAGGTATATCCGTATAAATTTTAAAGAAACAACAACAAAGGTATTTTTCATTAATATGATTCATGTTTTGTTTCTTTAAAATTTATACAGATATACCTTGAAAAAGGTCTAATAGGGTCGAAACGTTGGCTTTTTTAATTTATTGGTTTTCAAATGGGTCCTTGAATAAAATTTCCTTGAGCTTGCAATTTGAGTATCGAAGTATCTTTTTCAATATTTTAAGACTTAATAGCTTACTTCTGAGCACCCTTCTTCTGGAACAGTTGAGCTCATGTCCAGGCCTGTTTGCAGTTCAGCAATTACCTTGCGTGCCATTACGGCATAGTGTCTTACGAACGGTAATGCTTGAGACTATGGTTCCAGCTCTTTTCAGGTCATTTACCAGGTCCCAGTTGCAAAAACAAATGTTCCAGCTTCTGGTAATATTTTCAGAGTAATCTTTATTCCATCAAAAAACAATTAAAAAATACAGTGGACAGAAGCAAGCAACTCGTTTCGAACACGGTCGCTTGCTCCTGATCTTGTCCACCATATTTTTAAATTGTTTTTTGATGGAATATAGATTACTCTGAAAATTTTACCAGTAGTTGGAACATTGTTTCTTTTTTTGCACTTGCTACACATGAGTGGTCAGCTCGTGGTTCCATGCATGCTGGACTTCTATAAACTTCAACGGTGAGCTGGCATTTTTCTTTTCTGTTTTCTTCATTTGCCAGGTCCTCCCGTGTTGTTCTGGGCTAATTCCTGACCTTTTTCAGAATCATCTTGACTCCACGAGGCAAGATCATGCATGGAGCCCCAGACCGAAGAAGATTGACAGTCATCTTGTGTTTCTTGCATTTTCTAATAATTGTTCCAAAATTTATTGCCTTCTCACCAAGCTGCTTGCCTATTGTCCTGTAGCCCATCCCAGCCTTGGTCTACAATTTTGTTCCTGGTGTCCTTAGACAACTCTTTGGTCTTGGCCATGGTGGAGAGGTTGGAGTATGATTGATTGATTGATTGTGTGGACATTTGGGTTTTATACAGATAACAAGGTCAAATAGATGTAATAAATACAGGTAATGAGTGCAGAGTAGGAGGCTTCTTAAAGAAAAACAAACAGGTGTGTGAGAGCCACAATTCTTGATGATGTAGCTGATCAAATACTTATTTAATGCAATAAAATGTATGTTTTTTACATAATTAAATTGCAATGTGAAGATTCTGTCTCTCACAGTTGAAGTGTATCCACGATAAAAATTTCAGATCTCTCCATTCTTTGTAGGTGGAAAAACTTGCAAAATCATCAGTGGATCAAATGCTTATTTTCTCCACTGTAGGTGTATAATAATGGACATCTGGGTCACGGGAGGAGGACATCCGCGCTGGCCGCACCTTCTCAAATTGTTCAGCTGTGTCTGCTTTAATAGCAGCTAGTTTTTCCATGTCACATACTTGTATTCAAGCCAGAGAAAATGTCAAGTTTATGCTCTTCCATTTTGATGCAACACATATCCTAGTATAAAAAAAAAAAGAGTAATTCTAAAGTTTGGGTTACTCAAATCTGCCTGTTTGTCCCCAAAGAGACAGACCGCTGGTAATATAGGACCAGATACTCCAATTATTTTTCTTATTTAGGGATATTACTTGGGCCCAAAATGTCAAAACAATCGGGCATGAGAACCAAATATGGTAGAGCCCAGCTCTGTGCAACGCCGAAAAACATGTTTGTGAAACCAAAGAATTATAGACATATGGTCTAAAAGGTTTTAAGAAATTTTCATGAGGGCCACCTCGCTACTATCTCCACATAATGTTATGCAACACATCTGACATTTCTTTGGAGATACTGTAACGTTAATATCCTCATGATATTTCTTTATGAAAGGCAACTTAAGCTCCCCGAACACTTCATCCGGCCAAATGATGGTTCAACTGATCATGTGGCCAAAACCTATTTCCTCCATCTCTCTTGACATACTTAGCATGTCATTCTCCGCAAGGAGAAATGATACTACTTGGATATCGGTTAGACGCCTCTCACACAGCCAAAGCAGATCTCATACTTTGCACTGATGAGGGGCAGTACCCCGACACACAGTGTCTGCAAATTGAGATTCTGGCTTGGCTTTTATCCTGTCATGTAACAAAGCTCGTTAAAGGATCAACATTGACTTTTAGGACTGCTACTTCCAATATGTGGCACTAGAGTTCTAGTCCTCTTCCTCTCTGAAGAGACAATTTGCATAATTCCCATACACCGGAGCGCTCCTATGTTCTCAGTGAGAACCCGGCTGCTAGACATCTTTGGTGGGGGCTTATCTCTTACAAAACAAAAGGATCCGCAGTCCAAAATCGGACATGTCAAGTCCTTCTCTCCCCCAACATAATCTGTCTGGTGCTTTCATATACATACGACCGTCACATGAACCTATTGATATCTGAGGGTTGAGCCGATGTTGGTCTAATGTCTTTGAGGGCTTTAATCTTCTCCTGTTTTGGTTGCTTAATTTAGCTATAATAGTTGTCACAATAGCCCTATACATAAAGGAACATGAATGTAGCAGTGGAGTATCCTACCTCTGCAGAGAACACTCCAAAAAACAGGAGAATATCTGATACATTCTCGTAGTAGGTGGCTGATATTAGGATCGTAAAATGGACAGTAGACCTAATTTGTCAATGGATAAACCCCTTTGCACACCCAGAAGTCTCAGACATGGCTATACTAAAGCCCCCATCACATCATCAAGTTTTGTGACGCAACAGCGATCTCACCATCGAGATCGCTGTGTGTGACACCTATCAGCGACCGACCCCCTGCCGGGTATCGCTGATCGTTGTGGAAAGCCCTGGACATTTTTTTGATCGTTGGTCTCCCGCTGGCCAGCACGCATCACTGCGTGTGGCAGGCGGGAGACCAGCGATCAGTGAGCTGGAGCTGGTAACCAAAGTAAACAGCGGGTTTCTAAGCGCGGCGCTTAGAAACCCGCTGTTTACCTTGGTTACCAGCTCCCTGCACCAGCGCGCTGGTATCTAAGGTACACAGCGGTGCGCGCGCTCGTCATCACTGGTCCTGATAGATGGTGAAGCTGCCTGTTTGGCAGCTCACAGCGATCATGTAGCGGCACACCAGCGATCCTGACATGTTGATATCGTTGTCGGGATCGCTGGTGAGTCGCTATGTGTGACGGGGCCCTTAGTCAATGGCAGGGTGTGCAGGTTTTGAGTGGGCTTAGGAGTCGTTACACAGTCGGCATCTACCTGTAATAGTAGCAACCTGCGCTAGCTCTTATCGCTGCTGTTTAATAATTTAAACGCTGCTATCAACCACCAAGTTAACACCTGGAGGGAACATAGAGTTTAAAAAAGAGTAGTTCTACAATAGCTATTCACAATGAACTGAAAGCAAAGTAATTTATGCAGAAGTTGGTATGAGACCTTCTACCTTTTCCTTTTGCCCACCGTAATAATTTTTTTTTTATCAAACTTTATTTTCTTTGGGTTTTTTTTTTGCTATAAATACTGTATACTATCACTGTTATTTTTATGTAGGAGAAAAGTATTTATTTTCTTTTGGCTTTGCAATTTAATGTAGTTATTTTTTAATATATTTTATTCTATATGTCAAGAACCTTATTTTAGGTGATTTTTTTTTTTTTAGATTTCATGGGGAATTTCGCAAAAATTGCAGCAGTTTTACATGTTGTACTTTGAAGAGTTGTTGTCATGGATCTATTCAAGGAAGGATCCTTAGCTATGTAGACACACCTATAAGTATTTGCATATGAATATGTTTTTCTTCTATAGTCATCTCTTACTACCCTCCTCTTACTTACAAACTATACAGTTTGGGGATTTGGGAAATCTGGTCTCTCCCATTCGCCTCTTGTGCCTACAACATTCTTGCTTACCTAGCCCAGGCATCATCACAGTTCCACCAGGCTTTATATATTGTGTGTATGTAAAAAAGTTGCCCCAACTATGTTGTGTATGTTTGAAGTTTCCATATCACTCGCTGGTTGCCCGTTCCTTTTTTTTTTTAAATGTAGTTTACATATGTCAGGAATTATGTTACATGTATTTTCTTGTTTCTTATTGCAGGAAGGAGGAGGTCACTACATGCTAAAAACAAGCTAAACCTAAACAAGCAAGAAAAGAAGAGTGGTTCAGACATAGCTTCTGCCGCTATGAAAGATTCAGCCGACGGTAAGACAGACTAAATCGCATTCCTTCAACTTCTTGCATCTTTTATATATTCACACTGTTATCCAATTTATCTAATTACACTGGGTATTAGAATCCAGAGCTGCATTCACAATTCTGTTAAGTAGACGAGTAGAAGAAAGATGAATGGCACTCACCAGGCCTCGTATTCAACCTTTATTGGAACATCTTCGACGGGAGAATGGGAACAGAGGTGCAGAAATGACGACTGCCGTTTTGTGCAAATGTGCTTATACGGGTCTTTGTGACCCGTAGAAGCGCATTAGTGCAAAACGGCCCTCTTCATTTTTGCACATCTGTTCCCATTCTTCCGTCGAAGATGTTCCAATAAACGTTGAATACGAGCCTGGTGAGTGCCATTCATCTTTCTTCTACTTGTCTACTTAACAGAACTGTTTGATTCTGGATGAGCACCCGAAGGTTTCAGGTTTATATGCCTGCTGCAGTTCTCATACATCAGCACGCATTTGCACAGTAGTTGTTTTCAGTGGTGTGGATTTATTTTCTTTATTGCAAAGCATTCACAATTCTGCTGGCTTCTGAGCTGAAATCTCCCATCATTTCCTACTTGCATAATATTTTCTGTAGAGTGTTACCTGGGAACGTTCAACTAAGCCATTTTGTAGTTGAAGGTGTTATGATGAGTCACCGAAGGAGGAAAAATCAAAATACCAGCTAAGTCCAGAAAAACCAGAGAGGTTGGCAGCTTTCGGATTGCAGACCCCTGAACCTATCCACAACAACTAGCAGTAGCCGTGGGGGGTTCCTACGGTACCCTAGACCCCTCTATCACAGCCGGAGAACTATATAGCCTAAAGACAGAAAGGGGAAAACTAAACTGCCCCAGAGCAGACCCCAAAGCAATAGGCAGCCCCCAACATATAATGACGGTGAAGCAAGATGAAAACACTAACACAGATAGAAAGATAGGTTAAGCAAATGATGGGGCCCAAGCTAACTACACAGGACAGGATAGGAAAGCTGCTGTCTGCCATCCGCAAAAACCCTATAAAAATGAGCCAACCGACTGATAGGAAAAACAGGTCCTGAAGTCGCTAGGCTTCAAAAGACTATATCAGCACTCAGGTATATTCTGAAGACAGAGCAAAAGATCAACAGATCAGAGACAAAAATGGAATTCAGCTCACCCCCGGCCGGGGATGGCAGAACTCCCAAAAAACAAGGCAAAACAAAAACAAACTGAAGAGTACAAAGCAGAGCAGAAAAACTTAGCTTTGAGATGCAGGAATCAGACTGGTCTCCAAGAATCCAGCAGGAAAATCACCAGCCAGGAAGAAGGGCGTCGGCAGCCTTATATCCAGTCCTCAATTCCAGCCACCCATTCATCATCTAGCTGCCCAGGTGTCTGATAATCAGCCTCACTACCTTCCTTCACCAGAGGAGGGAGTTCATCAGACCTCAATAGTGAAGGGAAAAATGAACTCACAACATGAAGGTGTTCTATGCCGACATATCAGGAGACCTAACAGATCTTCTTAACCCTTGTAGGTCACCTGTCAGGAGGTCCCACTGCACAGAGCATGCACAGGAGCTGAGCCGACTGCTTCTGACTGCAGTGATTAAGATAGTGACTCCAGCGTCTAAGTGGGTAGAGATTGTAGGGAACCCTACTGTCACCCCATTGCCTCCCTTGTGATGTTTTAGTGGAGTGTTTTAGTAATCAAGGTCTATTTAGGCCTCTGTGGTCTCTGATAAGTGCTTCTATGAAGCCTTGTCACAGGGCGTCATAGGAGATCGCCAGATGTACAACAGACAACAACAGAAGTATTGCACTGTAGTGTACTTGCGATAAAGTGAGCGCATGTTCAAGTCCCCTATGGGAACTAGTGGGGGAAAAAAGGTTAAAAAAATAGTTAAAATAACGTTTAAATAAAAAAAATGAAAATTAAATATTTTAATTTCATATCTTTTTCCCATTCTTCACATTAATAAAGCTGAATTTACATTTTTTTAGTTATCTTCCCACCCCCTCCCCATAAAAAGTAGAATTATGAGCGATCAAAAGGTCGTATGTCCCCCAAAATCATAGCAATAAAAAAATACACCTTATCCCTCAAAAAAAAAAAAAAAACATCCCTCACATAACTCCATTGGCAGAAAAATAAAATAGGTCTCAAAGAAATGGTGACACAGAACAAATTTATATCTATTTAAAAGATGTATAACAAAAAATATATACCGTATCTGAATTTCGTATTGCTGTAATTGTAGTAACCTGTAGGGTGAAGTTACCAGGTTATTACCACAAAATGATCACCATAAAAACAAATCCTGAGCCACAATCAACAATTCCAGTATTTTTGTTTTTTAGTTTTCTCTATTTCATTCCACAATAAATGTATTTATTTTCCCATTTTATAAGTGCATTGTGGAAAAGTGACTGGTCAATTAAAACTACAGTGTATTCTCATTGGGCCATTCCGATGGAAAGATAAAAAAAAAAAAGTTATAGCGCTTGGAAGATGTTGAGAAAAAGAAAAACGAAATGCTGATAATGGACTTTTGTTGGAAGGGGTTAATGTTTCTCTGTGAATTGTTTGCTGTTTATTTGTTTGGACACTTCATTGTTTCTTATGTATCCAAACAGATGGTGATTTAGTCTCTTATTTTATTTACTTGATGGTGCAGTGTTACACTATAGTTTAGAGATGGGTGGATCAATTCACAAGACTCTGGTCCATCTGACAGGTCAGTGGTCAATGGCCGCTGGACACGAGAGAATCTACTTACCTCCGACATTCCTGGCTCTTCTTTTGATTAGCTGGGCTGGCGTGATGTCATCTGTACATCATCTGTTCATCATTTCACAACGATGACCCGCCCAACAAGCAAATCAAAAGCTGCATCGGGGATCCCAGAAAGTAAGAGATTCATGAGCCTCCTGTCCAACGGTCAGAGACTCCTGACCTGAATGTTGGGCTGGAGTCCTTTGAATCGATTCTCCAATCTGTTCTTGAGTTTATAGTACTTTTATAGTTGCGTTTGTCTCAAACAATCTCTTTTCTATTTGTAGCTCCAAATGAAGAGGATACAAAGCCACTAGGCTCTCCCGTCCTCTCTCTCGAACAGACAGCCGTCATCCAAGAATTGGTGAATCACAATGTCCTTTCACATCGGATTTCCATCCCTACTACAGAACTACCTAAGTTAACAGACATCGAGACCGTGGAGGATGTCTTCATCGAGCAAGAGCTAATTGACGACTCGCAGAAAGAAAGTTCAGAGAGGGAGTCAATAAATCAGGAAGAAGAAAGTGCGGAGATGCTTGATGATCTACGGAGTACATCTGATGAGACTCCTGAAGGGTCTCCGAAAAAGAAACCTATTAAAATCCCCAAACCTAAAGGGGATGTTAATGGGGAATTTCCAGAGGCTTTTATGTTCCCGTGCCAGCATTGTGAGAGGAAGTTCACAACTAAACAAGGGCTAGAACGACACATGCATATTCATGTTTCTACAGTCAATCACGCATTCAAGTGTCGATACTGTGGAAAAGCTTTTGGAACGCAGATTAACCGGAGAAGACATGAAAGGCGTCATGAATCCGGCCCAAAAAGGAAATCTTTAGTGTTGTCCACTTCTACTGAATTTGGTCATGCTCACAAACACATAATAGATTCTCTCAAAGCAACCGACGAATACAGCAGTTCTCGAGCACAAAGTAAAATGACTGATTCTGATCGAGAAACTTCATATTCTGTAATTTCGGAGGAAAATGGTGAATCAAGCCGAGAACTGCACCCTTGCAAGTACTGTAAGAAAGTCTTTGGAACCCATACAAACATGCGACGACACCAGCGCAGAGTTCACGAGCGTCACCTTATGCCAAAAGGAGTAAGACGAAAAGGCCACCTGCTCGAAGATCCGCAACTGAAATCTGAGCAGTCTCCACCAGTTGAGAACATTTATGTAGCAAACACAGAAATTGAAGAAGATGGAGAAGCAGATGATGTCTATATTATGGATATCTCCAACAATATATCTGAAAATCTCACCTACTTTATTGATGGTAAATTGCCAACATGCAATGCAAGTAGCACATGTGAGGTGATAGAGGTAGAGACCAATACTGCTGATGTACTAGGAATTAATTGCTTGCTTACTCCTATCAAGGTTGAAGTTTCTCAAAACGTAAGAACCTTTCAAACTGTTCTTGATATTCAAAATCCACTTAGTGACTCTTCGAACAGTGGAACCTTGGATCCTAAAAAGAGAAGAACAATAAGCCCCCCTTTACTATCCAAAATTAAAACGGAGGTGGAGCTTGAGCCAGTTACACCTTCCTGCTCCATAACTATTCCTTTAAGTGTTTCTGTAAGTGATAATCTGCCCTTTCCAAAAGAAAAAAGTGTTTATTTATCTTCAAAACTGAAGCAGTTACTTCAGATGCAAGAAAGCAATAAGTCTCAGATAAGTCCATCACTACTTGCCGAAATTCCAAAGTTGAGCCCAGCAGTGTCATCCTTGACGACTAATCCGAACAGATTCAAAAGGCGAACCAGCTCTCCTCCCAGTTCGCCACAACTCAGCCCAGCACCTAAAGAATACGTCAAGCAAGAAGGAAAAACTACTTGGAGTGAAGGACTTGGCCCGAAATTACCAAAGTTGGAAAGTCAAAGCAGCTCTCCTGTCTGGAGTTTATCTGGTCGAGAAGAAAGAGATAACTTGAGCCCATGTGATGACACCAAGATCAATAAAGACTGGAGTTCTAATGTCTCTTTTGGGAACACATGCAACCAGCAGCCATTGGACTTATCCAGTGGAGTTAAGCAAAAATGTGAAAGCAAGAGTCGATCACAGGTTCCTTGGGAATCTGTACTTGATCTCAGCATAAGTAGGAAGCCCTTCAGTGACACTGAAGCAAAGGAATATAAAGGGAATACCATTGGTGTAAAGAAGAAGAAGCCTACAACGTGTATGTTAAAAAAGGTCCTGTTAAATGAATATGGTGGGTTAGAGGCTTCAGAGGAAAGCGTTGCACAGTCAGAATGTCTGGTGCTTCCCTGCAGAACAGATGAGCTCAGACTTGTTTCAGAACTTGATGTAGGCTCAAGTGTAGACATTTCTAGTCCCATGGAAGAAGACCTTTCTGCTTTAGTTGATGGCACATGCACAGCAGTCTGCCAGTCCCCACCTATACTAACACCATCTGAATCTCATTCGCCTAACCCCTGCCCTCCATTTTTAACAGACCCTTCATTGCCACCTCCTCTTCTTACAACTAATTTTCCTTCACTCCCTGATTCGTCTTGTAGTGTACCTCCCACTTCATCTTGCACTTCACCTCTTTCTGCTAGCACACAGTCCCCACTTCCAGTTCTTTCTCGCACAGTATCTCCTTCCCTCACAACGGATGATCCTTCCGAGTGCACATCCCCTGGTCCACCTACCCTTTCCTCTTCATCATCTTCTTCTACTACTTCATCATCCTCTTCATCATCCTCTTCATCATCTTGTTCGTCTCCTCCACCTTTGTCTATAGTTTCTTCGGCCGTATCTCCATCTTTAAATTCTGAATCCTCTGCGCCTATATTTAAGCAAGAGAAGCATGATGAAGAAGCACCAGCCGAAGAATCTTTGCAGTTGAGTCAACAAAATGACTCTGTTTGTGAAAATTTTACTAGGTCCTTCGTGTGCAATGTTTGCGACTCTCCATTTGTATCGATTAAAGACCTTGCCAAGCATCTGGTTGTGCATGCCGAGGAATGGCCTTTCAAATGTGAATTCTGTGTGCAACTTTTTAAGGATGTATCACATCTCTCAGAACACCGTTCTTTGCTTCATGGGGTGGGGAAGATTTTTGTATGTTCCATATGCAAAAAGGAGTTTGCTTTTCTTTGTAACTTGCAACAACATCAGCAGGACCTGCATGCAGATAAGGAGTACAGCCATAGGGAATTCGAAAACGGGACACTTAGGCCGCAGAATTTCACAGACCCCAATAAGGCAAATTTAATCCAAAGTGAAAAAATAGATGAGGACCCCATGACCCCATCACCAGAGGATGATGGAGAATTAAATGATTCTTCTGAAGAACTTTATACAACAATTAAAATTATGGCAGCTGGAGAAAAATCTAAAGATCCAGATGTACGTATGGGACTTAATCAGCACTACCCAAGCTTTAAGCCACCCCCCTTTCAATACCACAACAAAAATTCCATGGGTATTGGGGCTACGGCAACCAACTTTACCACCCACAATATTCCTCAAACCTTCACTACTGCTATACGTTGCACTAAATGCGGAAAGGGTGTTGACAATATGCCCGAATTACACAAGCATATCTTAGTGTGTGCTTCTGCCAGTGACAAAAAAAGATACACTCCAAAAAAAAATCCCATACCCTTGAAACAGATTGTGCAGCCTAAAAATGGAGTAGGGGTGGTCGTTTTGGAAGCTGCAGAGAAGAATTCATTTAGAAGGATGGGTCAACCTAAAAAACTTAATTTTACTATTGAAATTGGCAAAATGTCTTCAGGTAAGCTGAAAATGGGTGCAATAAAAAGGAAAAACCAGCTAGTTCAAAAGGCAATTTTACAAAAGAACAGAAAGGCGAGACAAAGATGTGTTGACTCTGCACCGCATTTTTGTCCCTATTGCAATCGAGAGTTTACCTATACTAAAAGCTTAAACAAACATGCTTCATTCAGTTGTCCTAAAAAGCCAGCTTCTCCACCCACCAAAAAAGCAAGTCCCAAACACTCAAAGAAGCCATCTTCTCACAAGAAGAAAAAATCCAGCGTCGTCCGACGAACAGCAGATGCCGAGATACAAATGCAAAGCACAGAGTTAAATTTGGGTAAAACTAGAGCAAGGAGCTTGGCACCTGTTCCTGTTCCTCCACCAACGGCACCCATAAAATCTAAGCAGAATGTGAAATCTACTCCACCATTGAAATCCAAAAAGCAGACCATGCCTGCTGTAAGGAACTCGAGCCCTGTAAGACAACCCAAGGGTCAAATGGTTAATGAGGGAAAGAAAACCAAGAAGGCCACACTCCAAGGCCTACACCAGACTTTTGGAAAAACACAACGAAAACTCCACATGCGAATGCCGAAGGGCAAGTTACCAGATAAGCATCTTGCCAAGAAGAAAAAAAAGGGCAAGTTCAGTGTCAAGTCCAGAGAGAGGGTTAGTGGACCCCGAACGAGAAGCTCTGCAGACCATTCAGATAAAAAAGAAGATGGAAGGCAAGATGGAAGGTAAATGTGAGTCCATAACATGTTTTTCATGATCTTATTATTAAAGCACCACTGCACACTTTTTTTTTATTTCAGAGCCAGAGTGGTGCCAATAATGTAAGTTCCTTGACTCTAGTATTATGCTTACGAGCTGCTGTCTTCAGCTCTTCCTTGTGCCACTGCAGTCTCGCGCCAACATTTTATGGTTGACCTTAAGTCAGGGTTAACGATCACAAGCTGTCAGTGTAAGTCTATGAGACCCTGGTTCTGGTTCTCATAGACTTACGTTATGTTGTAACCTCCGGCTCATCCAGCAAACACTGGAGGGATCAGGCAGGTCACAACTAGCAGAAGACTGACCGGAGCGTCATCGATAAAGAAGACGGCTGGTCAGAATGAAACAAGGGCCAGTGAACGTAGATTTTGGCACCACTCGAGTCCAACCCTTGCCTTTATTCCTGTACAGCTAGCAAGATTAGGATTCTGGCCATTGTTTAATTTTGTATGAAATACTGCTTTTAAGTTTTTTGGGTTTTTTTTTTAAATATTTTTGTCATCAGAAATGGACCTATTGTTTAACCCCTTTCTGACCTTGAACGCAATACGCGCATAACAACCAGAGGTGTCATAGAGACCTCTATGGTTGTTGATGCCGGATTGCTAGGAGCGCCACCTGGTGGTCGGCTCTCATAGCAATGCTGTATATTCTGCTACATATAGGCAATCTACTCATCGCCTATATGTAGCAAAACCGATCAAGTTTGGCATGCCAAAATTAAAAAAAAGAAAAAAGTTAAAAGAATAAAAACAATATAAAACTTTAAATCACCCCCCTTTCGCCCATTCAAAATAAAACAATTTTTAAAAAATCATATATACACATATTAGGTATCGCCGTGTTCAGAATCCCCCGATCAGTAAAAAGAAGGATTAACCCGATTGCTAAATGGCGTAGCGGGAAAAAAAATCAAAACTCCAGAATTACGGGTTTTTTGGTCACCGTGACATTGCATTAAAATGCAATAATGGGCGATCAAAAGATGATATCTGCGCATAAATGGTACCCTTAAAAACGTCAGCTCGGCACACAAAAAATAAGCCCTCACCCAACCCCAGGTCACGAAAAATGGAGACGCTACGGGTATCGGAATGTGGCCCAATTTTTTTTTTTTTAAGCAAACTTTGGAATTTTTTTTCACCACTTAGATAAAAATGAACCTAGACATGCTTGGTGTCTATGAACTCGCAATGACCTGGATAATCATAATGGCAGGTCACTTTTAGCATTTAGTGAACCTAGCAAAAAAGCCAAACAAACGTGTGTGATATTGCACTATTTTTGCAATTTCACCGCACTTGGAAATTTTTTCCCGTTTTCCAGTACACGACATGCTAAAACCAATGATATCTTTCAAAAGTACAACTCGTCCCGCAAAAAATAAGCCCTCACATGGCCATATTGATGGAAAAATATAAAAGTTATGGCTCTGGGAAGAAAGGGAGCGAGAAATGAAAATGCAAAACCGAAAAAAGCTTTGGTCAATAAGGGGTTAAAACAGGTTTCTGTCTTAATTTTTCTTGTTTTTTCCCCCAATACGACAATTTTTAATATTGTTTATTAAAAATGAAAATGATAAATGCTCTAATTTTCACCCCGGCCACTAGAGCATCTTTAGATGACAACATCCTGATGTTTCAGGAAATCCACATTAACATGTATGTTAGGGTCAGAGTCTGTTCTTTAATCCTATCTTTTGTATTGAAGCATCTAATGAGTGTGTGCAGAGGGGGGAGCAGGGTCAGCTGTGACATTGCCTATTGTTATTGGAGGACCCTGTATTGTCAGCTGTGTGTAGAGGTGTTACATTTCCTTGTAATCCTGCCTCAAAGGGCTCATCATACTCACTTGCGAGAGACTTGCACGATTCTCGTGCGAGTCTCTCGCATGAAAACCTGGCACTGCCGTCGGCACTCGGACCGGAGCTTGTGGCTGCATAGAAATACATGTAGCCGAAATCACACTGTCCACTTAGGAAGCAACACTGATTGACAATCAATTTCACATGCTGTTGTGCAAATGGAATAGACAAAAGATGGAAATTTTTGGCATTTATTAAGACACCCTCAATAATGGAGTGGTTCTGCAGGTGGGGACCACAGACCACATCTCAGTACAAATGCTTTCTGGCTGATGTTTTGGTCACTTTTGAATGTTGGTTGTGCTTTCACACTCGTGGTATCATGAGACGGACTCTACAACCCACACAAGTGGCTCAGGTAGTGCAGCTTATCCAGGATGGCACATCAATGCGAGCTGTGGCAAGAAGGTTTGCTGTGTCTGTCAGCGTAGTGTCCAGAGGTTGGAGGCGCTACCAGGAGACAGGCCAGTACACCAAGAGACATGGAGGGGGCCGTAGGAGGGCAATAATTCAGCAGCAGGACCACTACCTCAGCCTTTGTGCAAGGAGGAGCACTGCCAGAGCCCTGCAAAAAGACGTCCAGCAGGCCACAAATGTGCATGTGTCTGCACAAACGGTTAGAAACCGAATCCATGAGGATGGGCTGAGTGCTCGACGTCCACAGATGGGGGTTGTGCTCACAGCCCAACACCATGCAGCTCTCCAAAGAAATGCCACCCCACACCATTACTGACGCACTGCCAAACAGGTCATGCTGAAGGATGTTGCAAGGAGTATATCGCTCTCCATGGCATCTCCAGACTCGATGTGAACCTGCTTTCATCTGTGAAGAGCACAGGGTGCCAGTGGCGAATTTGCCAATCCTGGTTTTCTGTGGCAAATGCCAAGCGTCCTGCACGGTGTTGGACTGTGAGCACAACCCCCATCTGTGGACGTCTGGCCCTCAGACCATCCTCATGGAGTCGGTTTGTAACAGTTCGTGCAGACACATGCACATTTGTGGCATGCTGGAGGTCATTTTGCAGGTCTCTGGCAGTGTTCCTCCCTGCACAAAGGCCGAGGTAGTGGTCCTGCTGCTGGCTTGTTGCCCTCCTACGCCCCCCTCCACATCTCTTGGTGTAATGGCCTGTCTCCTGATAGCGCCTCCAGCTTCTGGACACTACGCTGACAGACACAGCAAACCTTCTTGCCACAGCTCACATTGATGTGACATCCTGGATGAGCTGCACTACCTGAGCCACTTGTGTGGGTTGTAGAGTCCGTCTCATGCTACCACGAGTGTGAAAGCACAACCAACATTCAAAAGTGACCAAAACATCAGCCAGAAAGCATTTGTACTGAGATGTGGTCTGTGGTCCCCACCTGCAGAACCACTCCATTATTGAGGGTGTCTTGATAATTGTCAATTTCCATCTGTTGTCGATTCCTTTTGCACAACAGCACGTGAAATTTATTGTCAATCAGTGTTGCTTCCTAAGTGGACAGTTTGATTTACTTGGAGTTAGATTCTGTTGTTTAAGTGTTCCCTTTATTTTTTTGAGCAGTGTATATACCAGGGCTGTGGAGTCGGAGTCGTGGAGTCGGAGTTGGAGTTAGTTTTGGTCGGAGTCGGTAGAAATGTTCCGACTCCAGCTTTAAAAAAAAATGTATTAATATTTCATAATTGAACTTTCATATGAATTTTATAAATGTTACTCAAATATATATGTTCTATCAAACTATGAACAACAGTGATAAGCAGTTCTGCTGGAGATAGAGACATTTCTTACTTCTTGTGTGTCACTGTTCTCCACTGCCCTTATCTAATCTTATACTTGGTTAACCTCATGCTGCCCCAACCCCCTACTTACAATGTATGAAACTGAAAGTGAAAATGTGTTGCAAATTCTTAGTAGTAAAGCTCCTCCTCTAGACTAGATTATACTAGGTGTGCGTCTTCCATGCATCTCACAGCTGCCTGCTACTCAGAAGAGGAAGACTGTAAGAAGTATTATCCTTTCAACAAACTTTGCATCAGTTAACTGTGAGTACATGAGGAATAATAACAGTATTACTGACCACTATATCAGTTGTACGACCTGGCAATAATTTTGTACAATTGTTTTTAGGAAAAACAATTGTCATTTGGATTGTGAATGCAGAATTAAAAACCTGAGAATGTCAAAGAACCATCACATTAAATCAGCTGTATTTGAACATTTCACCATCACTCAAGATAGAAAACATTATGTCTGTCAGTGTATGACAAACGATCCAGATGAAAACAAATGCTGTGAAGCCAAGATGAGTGCATATTCAGGCAAAGATAAAAATGCTCCTACCAGAGCTTTTAATCTAAAGAGACATTTACAGCGCTTTCATCCAGAAGTACTGAAAGCAGTGGATGAGAGAGACTGCATCCAAACCAATGAACCAGTGCCCAGCTCTTCCAGCCAAATAAAGGAGCAGAGAACTTTGCAGCCATCAGTTGCAAGATATTTTGTCAGTGACAAAGTTACTGTGACAATGACAGTAGATACATTTAAAAAACAGATCATAGAGCTTGTTGTAAAGGATAGTGTGCCTATTTCATTATTTTCACGACCAGCTTTTATGTGTCTGAATGGGGAAATTAGTAATCGAAGAAGCTTTTAAACAAAAGGAAGAACTTAAAAAAACTCTCAAGGGACGCTTTCTGTTTCTTAAAATGGATGCCTGCACACGTCACAGAGTGAACTATTTTGCCATCAATGTCCGATTTGTTTGTGACAAAAATGAAATAGTTACCAAGACATTGGCAGTAAAAGACACCAAAGCTCATCACACCAGTGAGTTTCTCCTGGTCTTGGTGGAAAAGGTTCTGCAAGACTATGAACTTAAAAAAGAGCAAGTTCTTTCTGTCGTAACTGACAATGCTTCAAATATGATAAGTACTATTAAGCTAATGAATGAGAGTAATGATGGTGACCAGCAGCTAGAAGAACATTCTGGGTCCACAGACACAGAAATGTTTGAAATAGAGGAACACAGTATTGTAACTGAGGAGCAAACTGAAGTTGCTTCAGATGAACAGCAACATGATAGTTTAGATGATCTTGTTGAAACTGTGTCAATATGTTCTTTCATTCATCACATGCGCTGTGTTGTGCATACGCTACAGCTGGCTATAAGAGACAGTCTGCAAGAAGGACATGCTGCTGCACTGATTGGCAAGGTGAGAAAATTGGCTACTGTTGCCAGAACCCCTAAAGTTGGCTCAATTTTGAAGAGACGTGCTGGAAAAGGGGCAATTATTGATCAAGCCACACGATGGGGCAGTACTTAATGATTCATCGCTTGGTTGAACTGAAAACCTTTCTTGTAGACATGGCTAACCCTCAACTGACGCTAAATGAAAGTCAGTGGAATCAGGTGACTGAGCTGGAAAAATTGCTAGAGCACCCATTTACAGTGACTAAAAAATTACAAGCAGAGGACTTAACTCCAGGTATTTTCTTAAAGGAGTGGAAGAACCTGATGTTTCGCCTGTCCCAAAGAGGAGGGTTAATTGCAAGTAAACGGAGAGAGGAGCTACTATTACAAAATAACATTCTTTTGGCAGCTGTTTATGTAGACCCAATGCATCGGATTCTTCTAGATGATCAACAGCTAAGTAAAGGAAAAGAAGCTCTGTTTGAAATAGCAGTAAGGATGAAAGGGTTGCAGAACAGTCAGGAGGAACAAGAAGAATTTGGTCGTCCTGCCACATCTTCACCCTCATCATCAACTGATGAAGAATTTAATTTCGAAAAATATTTGGATCACAAGGACCGTGCAAAGCGTTCCCGCATAGAAGAAGAGTCATCCCCATCAAGGAACACAGCCAGTACATTTCAGCAGAATTTTTCATGTGCACTAAAAGAAATTGAGAAATTTGACCGTTCATCAAAAATAACAGTGCAACAAGCGATTCCTCTGTATCCTGACATTGTCAGAGATGTTGCCCGAGTGGTTACTGCTATGCCACCAACACAAGTTAGTGTAGAGAGGTTGTTCTCTGCTCTCAAAATAAATAGATCAGATTTGAGGGCATCCATGAAGGAGGATCTGACAGAGGCAATACTTTTTCTGAGGACAAATTTATAGATTTCTTCTTATTAACTGCATAAAAGTGTTTATTGTATATTTACTTACAGTTTAGAAAAGTTTATAAAAGTTATTTGCTATATTCCAGTTGTATTCTAATAAATGTCGTTTTTGCTCTAAGTGGTCTGGTTACTTATAGGATGGTGAGAAACTGAATAAGCACGATGTTTAACATTTTACAACAGTAAATTTGTTGTTATGAATTGGCCATTTATGAAGGAGTCGGAGCCGGAGTCGGAGCCTGATAAAATCCAGGAGTCGGAGTCGCAACTGTGGCTTACCGACTCCACAGCCCTGGTATATACGCAGCTCTGGCAAAAATTAAGAGCCCTCTGCAAAATTTTCAGTTAGTCTGATTTTTCTCTTTATAGGTATATTTTTGAGTAAAATGTAAATTGCTCTTTTATTCTATGAACTACTGACAACAAATTTTTGTATTTATTTTCAGAAAATGAGAAATGGCCAAAATTAACAAAAAAATGCAGTGTTTGCAGACCTCAAATAATGCTAAGAAAACAAGTTCATAATCATTTAGAAACAACAATACTAATGTTTTAACTCAGGAACAGTTCAGAAATCAATATTTTGTGGAACAACCATGAGTTTTAATCACAGCTTTCATGCGTCTTGGCATGCTTTCCACCAGTCTTTCACACTGCTTTTGGGTGACCTTATGCCACTCTTGGTACAAAGATTTAAGCAGTTCTTCTTTGTTTGATGGCTTGTGACTATCCATCCTCCTCTTGATTACATTCCAGATATTTTCAATGGGGTTCAGGTCTGGAGATTGGGCTGGCCATGACAGGGATTTGATGTGGTGGTCCTTCATCCACACATTGATTGACCTAGCTGTGTGGCATGGCGCATTGTCTGCTGGAAAAACCAGTCCTCAGAGTTGGGAACCATTGCCTGAGCAGAATGAAATTTTTCCAGGATAACCTTGTAATGTGGCTTGATTCATACATCCTTCGCAAAGATTAACCTGCCCAATTCATCCCCAGGTCATCACCGATCCTCCACCAAATTTCACAGTGGGTGCAAGACACTGTGGCTTGTATGCCTTTCCAGGTCTCCGTCTAACCATTAGGCAACCAGGTGTTGGACAAAGCTGAAAATTAGACTCAGAGAAGATTACCTTACTCCAATCCTCTATAGTCCAATCCTTATGGTCTTTGGCAAACTTGAGCCTGGTTTTCCTTTGCTTCTCATTGATGAAATTCTTTTTTTCTAGCTTTACATTACTTGAGCCCTGCCTCTAGGAGCCTGTTTATGAACTGTTCTTGCTGTGCTCTTCACCTCAGCTGCCATTTGCCATTCCTTTTGTAGGTCACTTGATGTCATCCTGCGGTTGCTGAGTGACATTTGAATTAGATGACTGTCATCCCGGTCAGTGGAGCATTGTTTTCACCCTCTGCCGGTCTGTAGCTTTGTTGTCCCCAATGTCAGCTGCTTGACCTTGTTGTAATGGACTGACGTCTTAGAAATTTTAAGGATGGAACATGACGCTCACTGTATCTCTCTGCTTGTAAAGCCAGAATTGAGCCCTTCTTTTCCTCACTCAAGACCTCAAGACTTTTCAACTCCTTTGGCATGGTTAAAAGTTATTTTTTCATTCCTATTGCTTTTGGGATATTACTAGCACTTGTTTTGCCATCCAGCTTGTCCTATTGCAAGATGATTGTGAAGACCACAGCAGGGTTTTTTATACTTTCCTAGCTAGGTTAAATAAGATTTGGTTCAGGTGATCACCTAATCAGAAGCACATTAAGTAGAATGAGGTGTACTCTGGTTGGAATTCAACTGACACTGGAATGGAATGGCTGTCAGACATGTAGAGAAGCTGATTTTTATAAAACTGTGCAGTGGTCTCTTAATTTTTGCCAGAGCTGTATAAATAATACAGCAGTGAAAAACAACTTTTTTCTCTTTCTTAAATCTTACACTAAGGCTAACAAAAGTGGAAATACTTTTTGTAGGTCAAAGTATGCATTTAGAAAAATACGCCTTTCTACAGCACATTATTAGCATAGCTACACACCCTAATACTCATGCATGTGAGTAAAGTTTGCTCTTTTTTTTTTTTAACCTGAAAATCAACATAAATTGCTTATAACGTTTTTTTTTTCATTGTTATAAATAGTATTGCTTTATTCTTATGAATTTTAATTTCCAAACTAGACCTAACCGTCTCCCTAATCCTAGCTGTAACCTTACTCTAGTTGCGAAAGTGTGAAAATCTAAAAAAATTTAAAATGTGTGTGTTGCTTTTTTTGTTGTTTTTTTTTTTTCCGTACAGCTTTAGTCACAGGTCCCTGTCTTTCATGTCACAAAACTATGTGAGAGAAAATGCAGATGCTGTGGGAGGCCACAGCTCAGCTTCTAAGGGTCTGTGCACACGCTGCAGATCCGCTGCGGATTTGGCCCTGCGGATCCGCAGCAGCTCCGCAGACAGTACAATGTTGGCCAATGGGATTTCAAATCCGCAGTGCACATGCTGTGGATTTTCCCGCTCGGATTTGCTGTGGTTTTAAATCACATGTCGCAGGGGAAAACCACAGGGAAATCCGCAGGAAAACCGCAGGTCACTTTACCTACAGTTTTACCTGCAAATCCGCGCGGAAAAATCCACAGGTGAATCCGCAGCGTGTGCACTGACCCTTAGGCTTCATTCTGATGTCAGTCATTCATGTACGCAGGCTTTGACCGGCCCACAGGAGAACAGGAGCACCCTCCTGTTTGACCGGCCACCACCCTCTCATATGAACAGTATTTTGCGCTATATACATGAATCACTATGTACAGACAGAGGCGGCATCTTACTCATTTATCAATCTACCCAGTTCCTTGTCATATAAATTTGTGATTAAGGATAATGTCACATTTACATGTAGCTGAAAATTAATATGGGGACTGGAGATGGTTACTGGTGGGCTCTTAGCACCCCAGTCCAACACTGCGTGCGTGTCTTATCTGAATTCTTCTTAAGAATAAAAAAAAAAACATACCCGTTGTAGTCTGTGGCGCTGTTTAGGTTTTTGTGTCCTCTAAAAAATGGCATGGAGACATGTCTGTTTTATTTGAGTGATGGATAAAAATCTAAGGATCTGAGAAAATTACGGACAGCACACGGGAGTCATCTCTGTGCTCTCCATTTTTTTTTACATGGTACTGGGTAGCAGAAGCTTTGCATTTTCTTAAAAATGTTTTTTTTTTTTTTTTTTTCATTTGGTAAAGAAATGACAAACTGTTGACAATCTAATCCAAAACACTGCTAGAAATCTAATCTGTAGTGTCATCAGGTTTTTGGTACCCAAAGCGTGAGCAGCATGGTGTAGGAACAGAGACCCAGATTCCAGCGATGTGTCACTTGCTGCAGTTTTCTCTGCTGCAGATCTAGCAGTTATCTAAATCCTGAGTCCAGTATAGCCCTGCCCACACCACTGATTGGCAGATTTCTGTGTACTCAGTGGTGGGGGCGGAGTTGGACTACCTGGCTGCAGATTTTCTAGTCTTCTTAATTTTCTCCTGCTGATTGCTGTAATTTTTATAAAAATCATTGTTTCAAACAGCCCAGTAAGTGACACATCACTGGAATCAGGGTCTCTGTCTCTACATTATGCTACTCTCAGATTAGGTGGTAAATCCTGGTGACAAATTCTCTTTAACTTTAACACTCATGCTAATGTAATTCTCTGAATTACCATTTTACAGTAGCTTCTAATTGATGAGCGAATAAGGTGCTATCCGATCAAGCTCGGGTGCTAAATGAGTGTATTCAGCGTACTCGAAAAATATGTTCGAGTCCCTGCAGCTCCATGTCTCGCAGCTGTTAGACAATCCCTGCATGTGTTGCGGCTATCGAACGTCAGTGAAACATATTATTCGATGCCGTCAAAGTCACTTGGTTAGTATGCGAGCATGCTCAGATACCACCTTATCCCAGCACGCTCGCTCATCACTAGTCGTTATCTTTAATATCTTTAAGTAACCATTTTTTTTTTTCTATTTTCAGGGGTTTGTATTAAATTGCATCCTTTTTTGCTGACAACCATCAAAACATGAACTAACCGTTGCATGATCAAGATAAAATGAGCACTACAGAGTCAAAGCAAGAGAAAGCAATTCAGATGTCGCACTCGCCAACGGCTAAAAATCCACCGCAACTCCGTAACTTTGTGATTCCGCGTTTCCTCCACGTTTGTCTGGCATGCTAAACTTTACCGTTCATTCCGCGAGGATTCCGTACATTCAACATGACGCCCGCTCGATCACCAGGATTACATTGGATGTTCTGTTCGATTTACTCTTGGAACAAAGGAGATAATATACAGGGAATGTAGACTTTATCTATTGCCCTAAAAAAAAACTTTTAGCTAAAAAATTAAAATAATAAAAAAAAAAAAAAATTGGCAATTCAGGGTTTTTCAAACATTGCTGCCGTTTTCCCTTTTTGCTGAAAAATACCAAACAAATCGAAAACTTTTTTTTTCTTTCTATAAATCCTGCAATAGAAGCCTAAAATATCAATCCAATTACAGTTCATAACAGCTTTTTTAGGATTTCCAGGACTAGAAAATGGTATTTATTGACTATCATTACATTGTTTTTACCAAACGTCAATTTTACATTTTTATAATCGCACAGAAGTTTAGTCTAAAGGTGTTTAAAAACAAAAAAAAATACTCCCCCACCCACAAAAAAAAAATCAAAAACACAATTTTCTCCTCCGGGATTCATTTTCATTATGATGGTCTTTGAAAACATGTATGATCTTGTAAGAGATTAAATATATTGCACTCATCTGTTTCCGTAGTACTGTCCAGTAGCCAAAAGTCATTGTTTTGCCTCTTTAGGAAATTTTACTTTTTTTTTTTTTTTTAATTTTTATCTATTTAACTACTATTCAGAGCAGTAATACTTCACGTTATTCAACCTGATTAGTTTAACCTATAATATTCTTCTCTGTCATCAGTTAAAAAAAAAATAAGTAATCTACCTCCTAGACTGTAGTTCACACTCGTTTTTGGTGAATTTGTGCCACATTTTTCTATCATTCCCAGT
The DNA here is from genome assembly GCF_039654945.1 of Dendrobates tinctorius. NCBI lineage: Eukaryota > Metazoa > Chordata > Amphibia > Anura > Dendrobatidae > Dendrobates > Dendrobates tinctorius. Next base: position 69,046,104 of record NW_027361754.1, on the reverse strand, counting down.
TTTGTCTTTTATTGTTTTTTTTTTTTTTTGTTACAATTCTCTTACTGGGGACTTTACGTTCAGAAAATGTATAAAGCATTTCTAGTAAGTTTAAATATAAAAAGGCAAAAAAAATATTTAAAATTTATTTAAATTGTTTTTGAACTTGTCAGTTGTATTATTTGTTTTTTTTGTTCGCTTATATTTTTGGGGATGTGAATCTTTAAAAAAAAAAAAAAAAGAAAAAAAATGTTCATGTGCTGAAGTTTGCTGTTCTCTCCATTTATTATTTTTATTGTTTACTTTGATAAGTGATTTTAAATATATTTTATTGAAATTATTACTGTTTGCAAAAATTGAGAAGAACAGTTAAGGCTGTCGCTGCGTTTAAACGTTACGACATTGACAAATATATTTTACTTAGAGGTATACACAACTTAAGATGTGGTTTATGCTATTTTTTATTCTGGCATGAAATCCTGTGATTGTCAGATGTGTTTTAAAATGGAGGAAAAATAAAAACCCTTTTATGCTGTTTCAAGCACTTAACCTTATAGATGGGGCTATCGTGATACCTTTTATATACTTGTAATCAATAAAAAAAAAACTTTATGAAAACATGTTTGGAAATCTTAACTTTATTAAACTTGAATATTAATTTCACGTACAGAATTTTTTTTGCTACCTTCTGCAGCATGATGTAGAGGCAGAGACCCTGATTCCGGCGATGTCAATTACTGTAGTTTTGTTCGATTTATAAAATCAGTTTTATGAGGAAAAGATTGTCACTAGTGAACTGCTTCAATATAATCCAGCCCCGTCATCACCCCTGATTTGACAGCTTTCTGCCTATGCACAGTGTACACAGAAAGCAGCGGTTTGGGCGGGGTTATACAGGGCACAGCATTCAGAGATCTGCTAGATCTGCAGAAGAGAAAACCATTTTTAATCAAAACGGAAGCAAGCAGTGAAGTAAGAGGTGTATCATTGGAATCAGGGTCTCTGACTACATGATTGTGCTTTCAGATGGTGTAGCAAAAACCTGCTGACAGATTCCCTTTAAAGGGGAGCTATAATCAGAAAATGACCTTTTGTTTCAATAAACTGGCTGGTGGCCTTGGCTAAGACATAAACTACTGACACATGCAGGCTGCTTGATGGGCTCCTGTGTTTTGGGTAACGTTTATTCTCTCATGGATTAAATAAGGTAAGTTTGATAAAATTATGTTTGTGTTTTTTAAACAAAGAATTTCTTTTTTTCAGATCAGGATCTTTATTAAAAAGCTAAATCCGCAATCTGGCAGTTTTCACCCTCCCCATAGGGGGCATTTGTTTAGTTTTGTACTTCCTGGCTGTTCTGTCGTCTTCCACGTATGATGCTGTGTGGATTCCAGCATATGGCTAAACCTTTCATCCACTCCCAGTAACAAGACTGTATGGGTGCTTACATCTATATTTATTGGGATGATATGGACAACAACGTGAGATAACAGATGGTATAGTAGAACACAGTAGTAGATGAGATCTGGGGTTTTAGTACAAAGTTGTGGATGATATCAGAGATTGTTGTACACAGTTATGGATGATTCGGGTAAAAACTATAAGAAACAGATAATGCAGCATGTCAGTACTGACAATATCACAGCAATACAGGGTACTATCACAACAGTAGCAATGATTCAGAGTGCTGTTATATCGGTAGCATGCATTTATAGAGGCTGAGCAATACAACATACACAGCAGTAAAAGAGAGAAATATCTGAACAACATAGCTGCCGGCCTTACATTCACTGAACAGAGGATGCATATAACTAACATGCATTGTAATAGCATTACAGGAGCTGAACATGCATTGCAAATATGGGGGGCTGCATTATGGCTGCGAACACAGATGCATAGCACATAATTGCATTAAACCTTACCGGAATCCGCTTGATATAAGCAGTGGTTTTGCAGGGAGCTGAGCACATGCGAGCACCTCAGAGATCGGCAGAAATGGTTACATGTTGACCAGGGAAGGAAGAAGGGGCGGTTCTGAACAAATTAAGCATTTAGGGACAGAAGATTCCAAACACATGAATAGGAAAGAGAAGTGCAACTATGACATAATGGCCATAGCTGGAACAGCACTTAAATGCCTTGCTGCACAGAATGGCCAGAACACTGGTCTTTTCAGGAAGAGTTTTCAGCAGACTCGTAATCAGCAGAGGCAGGTATACAATGACTGATAACATCTCTGTACACAACTTAGAGCATATTATATATGTATTGTTAATACAGATTGTGATGCAGGAAAGAAGAAATTGTCTGAAATTTCTAAAGAAAACATTTAACACAAAAACCTAAATTTAAACAATCGCTCATTTACTGCTGCTAGATTCCTTATAAAGGATAGACTTCAATGCCGTAGACTTAGATTCAAGTCGCAAGTGACTGGGACTTTGGCTGCTTTTCTTACAACATAACTGCGTGACAGCTAGTGATGAGCGAGCGTGCTGGGATAAGGTGTTATCTCGGCATGGTCGGGTGCTAACCGAGTGTCTTCAGTGTGCTCAAAAATTATGTTCGTGTCCCAGCGCCTGCATGTCTCGTGGTTCAACAGTCACAACACATGCAGGGATTGCCTAACAGCTGCAAGACATGCAGCCATGGGGACTCAAACATATTTTTCGAGCACGCCGAATACACTGACTAGCTGGTATATGATATTTGAATTCTCCCCTTGTGCTTACAAGTCCTTTATCTGAACTGTCTGACCCCGCCATGATGCACCAAGCACCTCGAAGTTGTCAGGGTGACTGTTCATACCAAGCAGAGACGCTCGGAGCACCCTTGGTGTGGCCAAACATTTATGTGTGCCTTTCCACCTCCTTGTCCTTATCTGGCCCTATAAAGTCAAAGCTGTCAATTAAAGAAGAGCGAGTTAGAGATACAGGGAAAAAGAGTAGGTGGGAAAGTGCACTGAACTCTTTGGCCACACCAAGGGTACACCAAACACCTGTACTTGGTTTGACCAGCCATAATATGCTGCCAAATTCCCTTTAATTGGAATCAGCAAAAAATGACTGCTTGTTTTGCTCTCCTTTTACTTGATTGCCAACTCTGACTTTACAGGAGCCAGGAAAGAGCAGAGATAGATTAAAAACAAGTAGGTGGTAATGTGCACTAAATTGTTTGGGCGCTGCAAGTGTGCACTCTAACACCTTTGCTTGGTTTGTATAGTCATTGTGTGCTGACATTTCCTGGGTTGTATGAGACTGTACTCTACATTGATTTCAAAAAACGTATATTGCATAGGTAAGTGGCAACTTCCAAATATAAATCATCACAAAGGAAATCAGGAAGTTATAATACCATAAAATTGCAAAATTTATTTATTGAGAATCATTTAAAAATAAATACAACAATCAGATTAAAAATGGGGACAAGCAATGCAAAAAACGGTCACCAGAGAGATTACAAAATACCTGATTGAGCATATAAGAACTAAAGAATATATTGGGTATATAATCCCACAAAAAAGTGCATATATATTTAACAAATGATTGATTGGTCAATAAATAAAGTGCTAAGTGCATATAGAGCCGAAAAAACGGCTTCAATTAGACCAGGAAAAAAGATACTTTTACATATTGCATAAAGTGCATAGTAATTGCTGGATAAAATCACCCATATATTACTGACTTTCAGGTGAGACAGCTAATTAGTGTGACAAATCTAATATCCTCAAGGGTAAGTTACCCAAGTTACAAATAGTAAACATACAGTCCCTTGGAAGAAGCAGAATGCGAAACGTGCGTCGGGGTGCCGCGGCTCACTAGAGGTATAGAGCATTTTTATCCAGCTATGATAATTATCTATTAATTGTCCCTTGTGATATTTTTCCCTTGCATACTTTTAGAGTGGCGTTTACTACTACATACATATGATGAACCTGAATGAGTAGTGGGTTTTTTGCTGGCTTTTTTCATTGACTTTTTGACACATTTGAAAGTGTATTACCATACTTAAAAAGATATAATGGTGTAAATTTACACCATTTGATAAATATGGAGATGCACAAAAAACAGAGCTTTTGAAAAATGTGGACCAGTATGTACAGATGACCTTACGTACAGTATGCAGCTCCCATTACTGTCCAGTCTCCCTGTGATCATCTTTGACATTTTCCTGATGTCTAACTCCTGTTCATTTCAGCCCACACACTTTTCTTTAGTCTTTCTACGGATGATTCCGAAAGTTTGGTGTGATGTTGACCAGGAAAATGGCAGTTTTACATGGCATGGAATTAACATTCATCTTCTCTCTTCACACAGGTAATCAACTGAGCCACCCTGCATGTATTTACTCCATTCACTGCTAGCAAGCAGCCTGAATGGTACAACTTCCCACCTCTGCTGCCTCTATTTTCTGCTGCAATATATCCAAATGGTAATCAACTGAGTGACCCTGCATGTATTTACTCCATTCACTGCTAGCAAGCAGCCTGAATGGTACAACTTCCCACCTCTGCTACCTCTATTTTCTGCTGCAATATATCCAAATGGTACAACTCCATACTTCTGCTGCTTTAACATTTTGCTGCATATTTTAATGTGCTTGCTAAAGCTTTGTTATAATTCATTTGTTGCACTGTATGTAATACTGCTTTAGATCCGTGACTGGGGCCTCTCTAGATCTTATCAGGTGGAAGGTGCTATAGCATATTGACACAGCCTCGTCTAGTGCCTTTGATGATCTAACCATCCCCTGGTGTGCTGGCCCTAGCTGCCAAATTATATCCAACCAGCTCCCACAATCCCTCTCTCCTGACCCTGTAGTGTGGCCTATATATGTAGTAGTTCCTAAGGGGAAGCACGCAGTGTGGGGTGCAGCACGCAAGCATCCCTGTTGTGAGTTCATTTTTCCCTTCACCGTTGAGGTCTGATAAACTCCCTCCTCTGGTGAAGGAAGGTAGTGAGGCTGATTACCAAACACCTGGGCAGCTAGATGATGACTGGGTGGCTGCAATTGAGGACTGGATATAAGGCAGCCGACGCCCTTCTGCCTTGTTGGTGATCCTGCTGGATTCTTGGAGACCAGTCTGATTCCTGCGTCTGAAAGCTAAGTTTTTCTGCTCTGCTTTGTACACTTCAGTTTTGTTTTTGTTTTGCCTTGTTTTTTGGGAGTTCTGCCATCCCCGGCCGGGGGTGAGCTGAATTCCATTTTTGTCTCTGATCTGTTGATCTTTTGCTCTGTCTTCAGAATATACCTGAGTGCTGATTTAGTCTTTTGAAGCCTAGCGACTTCAGGGCCTGTTTTTCCTATCAGTCGGTTGGCACATTTTGGATAGGGTTTTTGCGGATGGCAGACAGCAGCTTTCCTATCCTGTCCTATTTTAGTTAGCTTGGGCCCCATCATTTGCTCAACCTATCTTTCTATCTGTGTTAGTGTTTTCATCTTGCTTCACCGTCATTATATGTTGGGGGCTGCCTATTGCTTTGGGGTCTGCTCTGGGGCAGTTTTTCCCCCTTCTGTCTTTAGGCTATGTAGTTCTATGGCTGTGATCGAGGGGTCTAGGGCACCGTAGGAACCCCCCACGGCTACTGCTAGTTGTTGTGGATAGGTTCAGGGGTCTGCAATCCGATAGCTGCCAACCTCTGGTTTTTCTGGACTTAGCTAGTATTTTGTTTTTTCCTCCTTCGGTGACTCATCATAACACATCCCATAAGCAAAGAATCACAGAAGCTAAGCATCAGGAAAACGGCAGTTAATTAGGGCAGGAGTCAGGTAACCCACACTTTGCTCTCCCCTTTAACCATGTGCTTTATTTTTATCCTGTGTTCCCTTGCCATCCACATTCACCACCCTATCCCCCCTCCATCACGACTCATACACATCAGTCCCTGTATACTTCCCACTCCCATGTACAGCTCCCATGCACTCCTCACCTTCCTGAGAAACCTCAACCCATCTTGCCCAAACACATCGCAGAAAAAACTACTTACAACTCCAACAACTATTTGCTCTTTATCTTCCTACTCCTACTGATTTCAGGGGACATCTCCCCCAACCATGGTCCACCATCCCCCAACCTCAACCCCTACCCTACCTCATATTGAAACCATAATAATCTTATTAATATTACTTGCACTCCCTCATCTCCATCTTTTAATTGTGCCCTCTGGAATCCACGGTCTGCTTGTAACAAGCTTCCTTTCCTACACAACTACTTTCTGAACAACTCTCTTAATCTGTTGGCCCTCACTGAAACCTGGATTCAGGATTCTGACACTGCCTCTCCTGCTGCCATTTCCTATAGTGGCTTACAATTCTCTCACTCCCCGAGACCCGCAAACAGACATGGTGGTGGAGTCGGCATACTCCTGTTCCCACAATGCACTTTCCAGGTCATCCCTCCAGTTCCATCACTCTTATTCCCTTCTTTTGAGGTCCACACCATCAGGCTCTTCCGTCCCCTCTCCCTCAGAGTAGCGGTCATATACCAGCCCCCAGGCTCACCCACCCACTTCCTTGACCACTTTTCAGCCTGGCTGCCGCACTTTATGTCCTCAGAACTTCCAACCCTCATCCTGGGAGACTTCAACATCCCCATTGACAGCCCTACTTCTATCACTAACCACCTCTCTAGGCCTCTTGCAGCTTTCAACCTCTGAGACACACAAGGACGGTAACACCCTTGATCTGGTCTTCGGCCGGCTCTGTTCAATCTCCCACCTAAATAACTCACCGCTTCCTCTCTCTGACCACAACATTCTCTCCTTCACGCTCACAAATCCTCGCCCACCCCAGCTCACTCCTACCTACCACACAGTCAGAAATCTACAAGCCATTAACCCTCAAACACTTTCAGATTCCCTACACTCATCACTGTCCCCAGTCTCCTCTTTTTCCTGTCCTAATCTGGCTGTTCATCACTACAATGACACTCTTAGAAGCACCCTTGACCAAGTAGCTCCCCTCACCCTCAGAACCTCCAAACACAGAGTAAAACAGCCCTGGCTCACATCGCAAAATCAACTTCTCCAGCAATGCTCTAGGAGTGCTGAACGCCTATGGAGAAAAACCCGCACACCAGAAGACTTCATCCACTTCAAATTTATGTTAAGAACCTATAATGCTGCCCTTCACCTCGCCAAACAGACCTACTTCACCACCCTGATCTCCTCACTAGCCAACAACCCCAAGAAACTTTTTGACACTTTTCACTCCCTCCTCAGGCCAAAAGCACAAGCCCCTATGACAGACATTTGTGCTGATGACCTGGCCTCCCAATTTACAGAAAAAAATAGATAATATCCATCAGGAAATCTGCTCCCAACCACCAAATGCTGTGACTCCCATCCCTTCCTGCATCTCCCCTGGCTCACTTTCCACATTTGATCCCATCACAGAAGAAGTCTCCAGACTCCCCTCTTTTTCTCATCTGACTACATGCACTACCGACCTCATTCCCTCACATCTCCTCCAGTCTCTCTCTCCAGTCGTCACAACCCACCTAACTACAATCTTTAAGCTCTCATCGGGCATTTTCCCATCCTCCAAACATGCCATCGTTACTCCATTACTAAAGAAACCCGCTCTCCACTCATCCTGCACAAACAACTACAGACCAGTCTCCAACCTCCCCTTCATCTCTAAACTTTTGGAGCGCCTAGTTTACTCCCACCTTTCCCGTTGCCTCTTCACTCACTCCCTTCTAGACCCTTCGCAGTCCGGCTTCCGCCCCCTACATTCGACTGAAACTGCACTCATCAAAGTGACCAATGACCTTCTGACAGCAAAATGTAACAGTGACCACTCTCTGCTCATTCTTCTTGACCTATCTGCAGCTTTCGATACTGTTGACCACCATCTCCTACTCTCTAGGCTCCAGTCACTAGGCATTAAGGACACTGCTCTCTCCTGGTTCTCTTCCTATCTCTCTGACCGCTCCTTCAGTGTTTTGTTCTCTGGCTCCACGTCACCTCCTCTTCCTCTTGCTGTCGGGGTACCTCAGGGCTCAGTCATTCCCCCCCTTCTTTTCTCTCTCTCTCTACACGGCCCCAATTGGACATACCATCAGCAGATTTGACTTTCAGTACCATCTTTATACTGATGACACACAACTATATACGTTTTCCCCCGACCTTACCCCAGCTGTACTACAGAACGCCAGTGACTGTCTTTCTGCAGTCTCCAATATCATGTCCACTCTCTGTCTGAAACTCAACCTCTCCAAAACTGAACTTCTGCTCTCGCCATCTACTTACCTCCCTAAATCTGACATTTCCCTCCGTGGGTGGTACCACAATAACACCCCGGCAGCAGGCTCGCTGTCTGGGTGTTATGTTTTACACCAATCTCTCCTTCACATCCCATATACAATCTCTTGCCGCTTACACCTAAAGAACAACTCTAGAATCCACCCTTTTCTCACCATGGAAACAACAAAAACCCTCACTGTAGCATTGATCCACTCCTGCCTGGATTACTGCAACGCTCTATTAATTGGCCTCCCCGTCACTCGACAATCCCCTCTCCAGTCCATACATAATGCAGCAGCCAGGGTCGTCCATCTGGCTAATCGGTACTCGGACGTGTCCGCTCTTCGTCAGTCATTACACTGGCTGCTCATTCATTATAGGATCCAATTCAAAGTACTTGTTCTCACCGACAAAGCTCTCCACAGTGGGGCACCCCCCTAAATCTCCTCCCTCATTTCTGTCTATCGGCCTAGCCGATCGCTGTGCTCTGCAAACGACTTTCGACTAACCTCCTTACTAATCCGTACCTCCCACTCCCGACTCCAAGACTTCTCCCGTGCTGCTCCTAACCACAATTTGCATAGTTTTAGGCGCTCCCTCAAAACACATTTTGTTCAGAGCGGCCTATCACGTTCACTAATCACAGTCATTCCATGTGTAAGTGTGCATGTGTAGCCCATTCACTATCTCCATCCATCCCTCACTCCCTCAAGATGGCTGGACCATCATTGTAAATACATCATTGTAAATACACACCTGTACTTTGTATCTCCCCCACCTCATTGTAGATTGTAAGCTCTCACGAGCAGGGTCGTCTTATTTAGTCTTATTTTGCTTTAATTATTGTATTGTTAACGTTGTAACTTATGACTTGTGTTTTGAAACTGTTAAACTGTAAAGCGCAGCGGAATATGTTGGCGCTATATAAATAAAGATTATTATTATTATATTGACGGCGAGTTGTCAATGGAAGTTCTTCGAAATGTCCCATCATCTGTCAGGTGTCCGAATAGATTGCGCTGACTACGACTGTTTTTCATCACATAAAATATAGGACTAGAAGACACCTTTTTTTGGTTTTCAGATTCATTTATTCGATTTAGAAACTGAATTATATTCACATTAATCGTTTCTAAAAAAAAAATGCATATAAAAATATAAATCTAAACACTTTACTATAATGTAGCTATGTAACCAACCAATTTGTCTAGATTCAAGTCTGCCATAAGCATTCGATGGATGTTGGCCAACAATAGTTTGGTCAGCCTCCATCTTGGCTGTCTGTCACATACACGGGAACGCACGTTCGGCTGAGCGCTCCTGTGTTCTCTATGAGAGAGCCGCTGTGAGACATCTCTTACCTCCAGGAGAAGAAAATTATCAGCAGTCTGAAATTGGACCTGCCGACAATCAATTGTCCGGCGCCCCCTTCATATTAGACTGTCAACCAAACCCGTCATTGTCTGTGGGTATGACCCATATTGGGGGGCTAGGAATATATTTTTTTATGGGGCCAGTGGAGAGGAAGACGCTAGCTTTAATGTTGTCTCATCCCCCATTAGCTGGAGCAGAAAGTCAACAGACTTAGGACTCCCTCTCTGCATTGTCGCTGCAATCTCGGCAAACAGAAGAGCTATATACTGTCTCAAAGGTTAAGGCATCCATGTGTCCTGCAAAGGACTGTAAACTGGGGTTATAAACAAAGGCAAGACCCAAATGTCCCAGGAGGTGTCCTGGACCAGCCATTCTTATACTTCCATTTTATACTTTTGTCCACGAGTCACACTCTGGTGGGAAAATTATCCTCTTCTTAGTTCTTTGGTGTCACAGATCCTAAGGTTAAGTCTCTGCATGGACTTTTGGATTTGCCACAATTCTTATGATTGTGTCACTTTGTCAAGGAGAACCATTGAGGTCACTCATTGACTTCACCATGAGTGTTGCACCCCAAAAGCTGCTGTTGAGATCTATCTAAATATTGCAAGTCAATACAAGTTGTCAGAACATGAATAGTATAGAAATCTGTACAATGTGTAAAGCTGCAACACCATTCTGATATTCTGCCAGTGGAGCCTCATGTACACAGCCGAATTACGACTTCATTATGGATGGAGAATTAAGGATGCCTTTAGTAAAGGTGAACTTAAAAAGCTAAGGTTAATATTTTATAAGCTAGGATTATCAGAAAAATTGATTTTCTATCTGTTGTGGAAATAAATGTTACTAATTGGCAAAGGACCACTAAGACATATTTACTGTAATAAACTTCCCTTCTGATGGGTTACATTGAAACTTACACGATAATGACAGCTGTGGTGTATATTTTTAGGCACTGTGTTGAATTGTCGTGTTCACTTTTATAGAGGTACGATGTATATACTTTATGGAATCATGATGTGTGCACTGTATGGAATTATATATTCACTGTACAGAACTACTATTGTGTACACTGAGATAGTAATGTGTTCACTGTATAGTACTACTACAGGTGCCTCTCACAAAATTAGAATATCATCAAAAAGTTAATTTATTTCAGTTCTGCAATACAAAAAGTGAAACTCATATACTATATAGAGTCATTACCAGAAGCGTCTTACCTGGGCTAAGGAGAATAAGAACTGGACTGTTGTCAGTGGTCCATGTTGTTGTTTTCAGATGAAAGTAAATTTTGCATTTCATTTGGAAATCGAGGTCCCAGAGTCTGGAGGAAGAGCGGAGAGGCCACAATTCAAGCTGCTTGAGGTCTAGTGTGAAGTTTCCACAATCAGTGATGGTTTGGGGAGCCATGTCATCTGCTGGTATAGGTCCATTGTGTTTTATTAAGACCAAAGTCAGTGCAGCCTCTCTGCCGAGAAGCTTTTTGGAGATGGAAATGTCATTCTCCAGCAGGACTTGGCACCTGTCCACACTGCCAAAAGTACCAATACCTGGTTTTAAAACAACAGTATCAGTGTGCTTGATTGGCCAGCAAACTCGCCTGACCTTAACCCTATAGAGAATCTATGGGGTATTGTCAAGAGGAAGATGAGAGACACCAGACCCAACAATGCAGACCAGCTGAAGGCTGCTATCAAAGTAACCTGGGCTTCCATAACCCCTCAGCAATGCCACAGGCTGATTGCCTCCATGCCACGTCGCATTGATGCAGGAATTGATGCCAAAGGAGGCCCGACTAAGTATTGAGTGCATTTACTGAATATACATTTCAGTAGGCCAACATTTCAGATTTTAAAATCATTTTTCAAGCTGGTGTTATAAAGTATTCTTATTTACTGAGATAATGACTTTTGGGTTTTCATTGGCTGTAAGCCATAATCCTCAACATTAACAAAAATAAACACGTGAAATAGATCACTATGTCTGTAATGACTCTATATAATGAGTTCCACTTTTTGTATTGAAGAACTGAAATAAATTATTATCACTTTTTGATGATATTCTAATTTTGTGAGAAGCACCTGTATATGTACACTTTATACTAAGGAGGGTGGATCTATTCTGCGCTGCTGGATCTACTCCAAAACTAAGTGATTTATTGTCAATGCATTTCAAAGGAAATCTAACTTTGCACCAAAAGCATTTATTTGAATTTATTTGAATTTTTTTCTGTATGTAACTGCATGTATTCGCTTTACATGTGGTTGTTCTAAAGGAGTCAGATTGACCTTGAAACGCATTAACAATAAGCCATTTTTCTCGGTCTTGGAACCTGACTATTGGAAATGCAACAGTGCTGAATAGATCCATTCCCCTTGGTATCGTCTCAACAGAACCGTGGATGCTGCAGCAACCCCATCAGGTGGGCACAACACATGTTCCCATTCTGTATAACCTGGATAAGACCCCATTGCGCTTTACATTTCCTCTCTAATATATACACTATATGGCATAATTACGTGTTCACTGTATGGGATTATGTGTCCACTGTATAAAACTTCTATGTGGTCACTGTATGGAATAGTTATGGGGTCAATGTATATAAGTGCTATATGGTCACAGTATGGAATATTATGTGTGCCTGTATGTAGCCGCCATGTGGGTGCAGTATGGAATCGATGTGTTTAGTTGTTCACTGTATAGCGCTACTATGTGTACACCGTGTGATGCCATTACTTGGGTACAGTCAACTGAATAAAATTCCAGTTTGAGGACACACCTTTTTCATATGTCAATAATGTGCATATGTCATTAATTTGCATTACTGTTAGTTATTGTTAGTTGAAATAATGTTTTAGATTTTTTACATGCAGTGATTATGGCTATTTGGGTTAATGGCACTGGACAAAGAGCTGTAGAATGGAAACCCACCAAATGCAACATGTGACGTAAACTGGTACATGTATAGTGTATATGTCTTATATTGACTTCACGTTTTATGTATAAGAGCCCAATATAAATCCATCAGCATGTTTTGACCTCTGATGACAACACGTATTTCGGGTCATTCGAAGAAGCGTGATAGATGACCACAGCCTGGAAGAGAAGATATGCTTCTTAGATATGAAAAAATACCTTCCATGTTAGGCTGTGTGCACACGATGCGGATATATAGCGGATCCGCAGTGGATTTTTCCGCGCAGAAACGCTGCATATCCGCATTGTGATGTACAGTAGCCTTAAAATCAATGAAAAAAAAAAAACCGCTGTGCAGACGCTGCGGATTTTTCCGCAGTACAATATCCGCAGCATGTTACTACTTTTGTGCGGTTTTCCACCTCCCCTATCTCCAAATCCGCAGGGGGGAATCCGCAGTGGAAAACCGCACAAAAACCGCAGGAAAAATGGAAGAAATCCGCAGGAAAAATGAAGGTCATTTGACCTGCGGATTTCTTCCATTCTGCGCGGAAAAATCAGCAGGGCTAAAAAGTCCGTCTGCACTCAGCCTCTAGGTCTTGTTCATCCAACTTAGGGGCTGCAGTTGCTTTCTACATTAAGTGATTTTAAACATACTGTAAACCAGCTCAACATTTTAAGTAGCGTACCACTATATTTAATGACTCAACATGATATATCTATACTGGAGGACTGGATGCAATATAGCTAATAAAATATATTATTTTTTGAAATACCAACAAATTCATATTCAATAATGGGTACAGATAAGAATCAGTAAAAAGATACTGGGAATAATGGGACACGGATCAGGTCAGGGTACGATAAGATAAATAATATCACAAGAAAGTTAATTTTATACACTGTAGTTTGGTCACAGATAAGGAGAAGGATTGCTGATATATATAAGATATCGTCTCCCCCTGAGGAGGCGATGATATGCGAAACGCGCGTTGGGGATTTAGGATGTGGTACAGGCAGGATCTATACGATGGGTAATTACCTTTTACTGATTTTACTTTTATCACAAGAATCTTTTTCCCTGGTGTAGACTTCATGTATTGATTGGGGATATCAGCCATGGTTACAAAAGAAAGAAACTTGGTATCTCCTTTTCTGTTGTCCAACATATAAACAGCAGTTTGGCTCTCCCTCCTATCTTATATATATCTATAGTATAGATAAGGAGAGGGAATGCCTATCTATATTATAGATATATATAAGATATCGTCACCCCCTTGAGGAAGCGATGATATGCGAAACGCACTTTGGAAATTTAGGATGCAGTGTAAGCAGGATCTATACAACAGCTAATTACCCTTTACTGATTTTACTTTTATCACAAGAATCTTTTTCCCTGGTGTAGACTTCTTGTAATGATTGGGGATATCAGCCATACTTATTAAAGTAAGAATCTTGGTATCACCTTTTCTGTTGTCAATAAGCAATAGCTTGGCTCTAATCTCCTATCTTATATGTAAGCTTTCTCCTCCTCGTCCTAAAATCTCCAACGCGCGTTTCGCATATCACTTCCTCAAGTGGCGACGCTATCTTATATATATATATATATATATATATATATATATATATCTATAATATATGTAGGCATTCCCTTATCTGCGACCAAACTACAGGGTATAACATTACTTTTCTTGTGATATATCTTTTTGTACCTTGACCTGATCTGTGTCCAATTATTCTGGGTATCTTTTTACCAATTCTTATCCGTACCCATTATTGTTACTGTAAATGTGATTGAATGTGAATTTGTTGCTTTTTCAATAAATAGTATATTTTATTGTCTATATCGATTCCAGTTGTCCCGTGTATATATATTATGCGGCCCCTAATTGGTTTGACCTAGAGAAAGCGCCCCCATTGTGCAATTGGTATCCCCATGATGTAATTGCAGGTTAGCAATGGATAACTATGACTATGCCCTCATCATCTCCCGCCTTGACTACTGCAACCTCCTGCTCTGTGGCCTCCCCGCTAACACTCTCACACCCCTCCAATCTATTCTAAACACTGCTGCCCAACTAATCCACCTATCCCCTCGCTATTCCCTGGCCTCTCCCCTCTGTCAATCCCTGCACTGGCTCTCCATTACCCAAAGACTCCAGTTCAATACCCTAACCATGACATACAAAGCCATCCATAACCTGAGTCCTCCATACATCTGTGACCTCGTCTCCCGATACTTACCTGCACGAAACCTCCCATCCTCACAAGATCTCCTTCTGTACTCCCCTCTTATCTCCTCTTCCCACAATCACATACAAGATTTCTCCCGTGCATCCCCCCAACTCTGGAACTCTCTACCACAACATATCAGACTCTCGCCTACCATGGAAACCTTCAAAAAGAACTGAAGACCTACCACTTCCGACAAGCCTACAACTTGCAGTAACCACCGATCCACCAAACCGCTGCACGACCAGCTCTACCCTTGCCTACTGTATCCTCACCCATCCCATGTAGATTGTGAGCCCTCGCGGGCAGGGTCCTCTCTCCTCCTGGACCAGTCGTGACTTGTATTGTTTAAGGTTACTGTACTTGTATGTATTATGTATACCCCTCCTCAAATGTAAAGTGCCATGGAATAAATGGCGCTATAATAATAAATAATAATGACTATCGGGGGCCTAACAGAGCCATGGCTTAAGAATATGCCCGCCAGTATATCACTTTCCGACAGCTTCGTATCCCCTAGCGGAGCTAAAAAAGTGCAAAAAGTTTAAATACATCTAATGTTACAGTAAATACGTTTAATCCAAAAAATTCTCCTAAAAACACATTGTTCAATAAAACTGCAAAAATAATGAAAAACTAAAAATATATAACCTAACCTACTTCATAAAGCAATGGACTATTTCTAGGATATGCCACGATGTTAAGACCAATTGACCCCACCATTTAGCATTGCACCTGGCCACTTGGTGTACAGGGACCTGCACATGGTCTCATTCCCTTGCATTTCCCCCCACTGTCAGTGCCCCCCATTATCTCTGCTCCTTTCTTATCTCCGTTGCAGAATCAATGTTACTTGGTGGGAAAAACAGCGCTGCAAAATATGAAGGCAAGACCGGACAGACCCCATTGTTAGTCAATTTGGTCCCATGGTGCCAGCGGCGTCCGCCATGTGGCACGTTCAGCCCTTTATCGTGGTCATAGTAAGTAGGACGGCGTCTAAATTGTACATAACGGGCGTTTCTCACCACTTCGCTGTGGGATGCGCTGCATGTAGTTTTGCATCCAAAGACCGATGTAGACAAGGCGATGCAGAACTCCAGAACAGAGAGGAGCAAAAGAGTTGTTCCGATGGCCTCGTAGAGACTCTATAATGTCAAAATACAGTAATAAGATGCAATCTATAGGATATACAAATTGGTAGAATTCCAACGTTTGAGACATCACAACAGAGAACGTCTGCGGGCTCCCTACGGCATTTCATCACAACATCAAAGGGAATATTCTCCTTCAAATTCCAATTACTAATGGAGTTATCTATATGATGACACGAGTCACTTTGTAAGTACATCACTTATTTTATAATAATCCTAATTTACAGTTTAAATTAATCTGCACTCTATAACTGCATTCACAAGTCTACAGACTTCAGAGCTGAAGTCTCCCAGCATTCCTTTTTACTTGGTCTACTGATTTTCATTTTGTGAAATATTAAAGGAAATCTGTCACCAGGTCTTTGCTGCCTCATCTGAGAGCAGCATGACGTAGGGGCAAAGACCCTGATTCCGGTGATGTATCACTCACTGCGCTGCTTGATACAGTTTTGATTACATCATTGTTTTCCCTGTTGCAGATCAAGCAGTTCTCTAAATGCTGAGCTCTGCATAACCCCGCCCACAACACTGATTGACCCTGATTGGCAGCTTTCTGGTGGGGGCATGGCTGGACTATCTAGAAGCAAGTTTACTAGTCCTCCAGTGATAATCTCCTCTTGATAAAACAGGGATTTTATAAAATCTACAGCACGCCGCCCAGTAAGTGACACATAGCTGGAATCAGGGTCTCTACCTCTTTGTTATGCTGCTCTCAAATTAGATGGCAAATCGTTTATGTCATTGGACAAAATAGCTATAATCTTTTGGCACTATTTTGATATATAATGTACATATTTTTCCTTCCATTTTGTTAGACGACAAGGTGACCAAAAACAGCGATTTGGGTATTTTTTATAGTGTTAATCATGGAGTATACATAGCAAAATATTTTAATAGCCCCAAAATATGCATTGTTTATTTCTTATGTTTTAAAACCTGTGATCCTTTGATATTACAGTATGTGATCACTTCATGGGATAACTTAGAGTGGAACCCCATTTGTCTAATTACTTAGATGCCCCGGTTGCTCTTGACCCAGGCATGTAAAGGGGTTGATCTGCTGTTCTAGTTAGAGGAGAACGTCTGTTGTACAATTACTACAGAGCCATATACACGCACTGAACATGTGACATCCATGTAACACATTTTGGCAAGAGGTTGACCACGCTTTAGTGCTCACTTTGAAAAGGTGGACACTGCCAGACAAAACACAAAGTGACTCCATAGGGGTTTTTGGCCAAATCTCGATTTTCAGAGCGGAGCTACTAACTAGATGATATTTAATGGGGAAATCCCTTTGAATTTCTGTATCAAATATTTGAAATTGGGTCCTTTAAGAGGACAGATGATCCCTTAAATTTACGAAAGAAAGTGCATAGATGTGACTAAAAGAGAACCTGTAAACAGGATCTTGTATCCCAAACTGGGGGTATGTGTGTAAAGCTGCTTTTATGCTGATTTAATCCTTTCCTTTCTTGTAGAAATCCATTTTGCTGTTTAAGAGAAATCCATAGTTGAAATCGTATGCTAATTAGTTACAAGTGCAGTGGGCGGGCTCATGCACTTACAGCTCTCCTGCCGTCTCCCACTATTCCCCACCCACTGCCTGCCTACTGTCTCTGACTGACAGGTCACTTAAACCTAGAGACAGGAGGTAGGCAGTGGATGGGGCAGGAGAACTGTAAGTGCATGAGCCCGCCCACTGCACTTGTAACTAATTATCATATGATTTCAACTATGGATTTCTCTAAAAGAGCAGATCGGATTTCTACAAGCAAGGTAAGGATTGACTCAGCATTAAAGCATATTTATGTACATGCCATTAGTTTGGGGTATAAAATCCCGATGACCGTTCTCATTAAAATATGAATTTAAAGTTTTTATAAACGTTTGGAAATTACCAGTTGTTCGAATTCCCCTTCACACTTTTGACTTTGCTTGTCATATACACAGTAGTAAGAGGGATAAAAGTAGTGACCGTGATATGAGAGTTCAGATATGATGACGGCAAGTATTATCACTGAAATCCCTGCTGCTACAGAGCTGATTATATTTAGACCTAAACTGGCGTTCACCTGCAATAAAATAGAAAAAAAAAATAAGGGCATGAATTCATATAAAATATAGATTTGGATATTGCTTAAAGGCAAAATACTGATTACTAGATAATAGTGAAAAGGGTGGCATTATAATAATAGACCACAGTGTAACAAGGTGGTAGTCGTGGGCGAGTCCATTAAGCAGCAGTCAGTGAACATCCCGGCACCTTGCCCAAGGAGAGATGGGAACAGGCAGGTACTCACTTTTGTCACTGGAATTCCCTGTCTCCAGCTCCAAGGTTCCAGGAAACACCACAGTCACAGTTCTTTTCTAACAGTTGAACTTTACTGAACGGCAAGGCAGTCATTACATCAGCAGCACAGTTAACACAGGGCAACGTCTCCTGTCCTTTCCCTGCCATCCAGACAGACTCTAGTATCTCTGTCATTTCTCTCTTTACTGTCGGCGTTCACGGCCGTACCTCTAGCCAGATTCTGTCCTGTCTGCACTTTCCTTTCCTCTGCCATCCGGGTAGCATCTTTGGACAGTTTGTGTCCCATCTGTACCTTCAGCATCACCAGCTCCCCGTCATCCCCTGGTCCAGTTCCAATTGGGAAAGGTGCTGGGAATGCCATCTCAGCTGCTTCTGCCCCAGTCGTAGACCCCGGATCCTTCTTGAGGATGGTCCTGTTGAGCTGGTGCCCGACTGCCCTATTCTCCAGCCTGAGGTCCCTTATTGCCGTCCGCTGCTTTACCCCCACCGCCTGTAACTGTCTCACTGTGTGCGTCCTGCCCTTGGGCAGACTGCCCGGGCATCTCATTCTAAACAAGAAGTGCCTTTCCTATATCTCCCTGCTCTGTGCTGCTCTGTGCCCCTCTCATCTACTTAGCTTCTTGCTGTCTGTGCCTAAACTAATACCATTATCTATCCTAGTCTCTATCTCTAATGTGCCCCCCTCTGTTCTAACTCCGCTATTGCTCTATGCTAACTTCTATCCCTTGTCCTAAACATATACACAATACATGGCAAATACATGACATCACAGTACATAAACATTACATTACACATTAATAACAATGAGGTGCCGCATGTAATCGTGTGAGCAGCGTTCAGAAGAGAGAAGGTATATGAGGGTCTCCACCACCTCCTTACAACAGCATAGGGGGATTAGTCTCTATCAACCAATCATTACTTCCGTGACGAGATTTTAGTGTTATGGTGGGCTGCTATGGTAATTACAGGCCTCTAGATCCGGAATGTTCAAAAGCCTATTGGATCCAACCAGAGGGGGTTGGTGTAATGGGAGATCTGTAAGTCTGTAACTCACAGATTGAATAATGTGCTGTACCACATAAGCAGTGCTTGGTATTATCTATAAGATCAAAGGATTTCATGTTTAAGTTTCTGTATAAGGCTAGTTTCACACTAGCGTTTTTGAGCGCAGCCGCCGCTAAGCCCCGCCCCCTGCAGCGCCTCTGTCGGTAGCTCCTCCTACCGGCGCATGACGCTGCATGCACCCTGCGTGCCCTATCTTTATCACTGGGGGCGCAGGCCGTGCGCAGTATGCGTTTGGCGGCGCATGCACCTTTTTGACGGTGCGCCGGCACAACCAAACTGCAGCAGGTTGCGTTTGGCGCAGGTCGGCGCACCGTCAAAAGGACAAAAGCTCAGCTTTAATAATAAAAAGTGGTGCATTTTGGGGAAACTACAAACCCTCACAATAAAAAAATATATTTAATATTGCCGTGTTTCTAACAACCTGCACTATAAAATCATTACTTATCCGCACATGAACCCTGAAAAATTTTTTTAAAACAATACCGGAATTGCTGTTTTTTATTGTCATTACAGCTTCCAAAAATTGATCTACCTTATCTGAGAACGGCATGATGTTGGGTGAAAGACCCTGATTGCAGCAGTTGTGTTAGTATCACAGTTTTCTCTTCTGCAAATTTAGCAGTGGTAAGAATGCTGAACCCTGCATAACCCCGCCCACACCATTGATTGACAGCTTTCTGTGTACACTGTATATTGACAGGAAGCTGCTAACTCAGTTACGCTGAGAAATTGACTAGGAGGCACGAGACACCTAGTCCTGATAATCTCCTGTTGGTAAAACAGTGATTTTATTGAAGCAGCAAAAAACATCCCAGTAAGTGACACATTTCTAGAATCAGGGTCTTAGGCCCTACATCATGTTGTTCACAGATTACATCCCAAAATACCAGCTGACAAATTCCAACCACCAGCCTCTTTGCAGGCACCATAATAATTAATGAAGATGCCAAGGATCACGAGGGTTAAAAAGGGCAGCCCCCGGAAAAAGCGAGCAGTGAAACCGTACCCGTCGGGTGTGGGGTGGACACAGCTTTATGTCTGCATCCTAGACCTGTCTTTTTTGCAGGTAATTTAGTGTGATTTATATTTGTATTTCACTTATACTGAGATTGGTATATGGGTTTCATGTCAGGAATGCTCTGGCCCTTATTCCCTGGCCTTTTTCGCAGCACTGCGGGTCAACTAGCTAGTAGCTCTGAACACTAGGCGTGCTGTTGACCTAGCAGCAAGTGACCTTTTTGCATGTCAAGGGTGTGTGAACATTTGTGTGCGCAGGTCCAAGACCAATCAAGATGGTAGGGGGTTTTGGCTTGCGATAAAGGCTTTAGATAGCTCATTCTGTCCGGTTAGAATCGTTAGCGAGTACATGGCTAGGTGCCCTACGTGCGGGCAATTTTTGTGTTCACAAATCTGGTGCCTCTTTGACATTGTATCAGTTCAAAGCCATATTTAAGTCTTGATTGAATAAAAGTACACATATTTGGTATCGCTGCGCCCGAAACAACCTGACCTATAAAATTGTCTCACTAGTCAACCCCTTTAGTGAGCACCATAAAAAATAAGAAATGAAGCAAAAAAAATGCTTTATCATCATACCGCCGAACAAAAAAAAAATGCGATCAAAAAGACGAATGTAAATAAAAATGGTACAACTGAAAACGTAATCTTGCTACACAAACAAACAAGCAATCATACAGCTCCATCAACCGAAAAAAATATTATAGCTCTCAGAATAGATGCAAAAATAATGTTTTTCTACAAAATAGTTTTTATTGTGTAAAAGCGTCAAAACATGATAAAAATATAAATGTGGTATCGCTGTAATTGCACTGACCCGAAGAATGAAGCTGCTTTATCAATTTTACCACACAGACACACATAAAAAAAAAATCCTGAATTGTTGGTTTTTGTTTATTCTGCCAACCAAAAATCGGAATAAAAAGCAATAAAAAAAATGGTACCAATAAAAATATCATCTTGTACCGCAAAAAACAAGCCTTCACATGACTTTGTCAGCTGAAATATGGAAAAATTATAGCTCTCAAAATATGGTGATGCAAAAATGCAATAAAAAACATTTTTTAGTGTGTGACAGCAGCCAAACAGAAAATTATATATATAAATTTTGTAGGAGCAGCGTTAAAAAAAAAAGATTCTTCACCTGCTGATGATTTTTTTCATTCTGTCTCCCAAAGATTGCAGTAAGGCTCGATGCACATTTATCCTGTGCTCTGCACTGTGCGCTTACATTGGGGTTTCCATGTAAATCTCTGAAATACGTGATAGACATGTCCGTTTTTCTGTAGGCAGCTATGATTGTATGTTTCTATTCATGATGCAGTGTCTGTAATTTGTTTTTATTTTTCTTTACTATTATTATTTTTTTGTTTTTTCTTTTTTGAGAAAAGAGTTAGAAAACACGCTCAGGTGAAGGGGTTGAGTTTTTTATTTGCACATGTGGTTTAAATGAATGTTTCCCGCAGTCTGAGCATAGGACCTGTTGAAGCGCAGTGTGCGCGAAACGGCTGTTGTCTGTCTTCCTTACATTGATCCTGTGCCGATGCCTATGCCTCAATTTATGAAATAAAGAAAAGTGTTATAAGTAAACGGTGAGTGCCACCCTATTTTCTTCGTTTTTCATTATATTCCATGTTTTCCTGACATGGGGTTGAGCACCCGTTCTGTAGGGAATTAAGGTGTTTTTTCCAAATTACGGATATGAAGCTACATGTGCTGGAATTGAGGGTTTCTTTCAGATAACTGTGCTGGATATTTCTCATCATTCATGATATAACTTAGATGACTTCGTGTATATGTATACCATGATTAAGGCTTAATTGCTGAAACGCGTTGGTCATATTTCTGCCTCTTGTGTTACCCACATTGTTTTTTCATGTTTCTAAAAAGCAAATAAAAAACTGTTTTTAACCCCTTTCCTACAATGGATGTACTATTCCGTCCATGTGACCTGGGACCTAAGTCCCAAGGACGGAATAGTACGTCTAGTGCGATCAGCGGCGCCCACTTGGTGAGCGCCTCTGATCGCGGCCGGGTGTCAGCTGATTATCACAGCTGACACCCGACACGTTAACCCCTTGCACACCGCGATCAAACACGATTGCGGTGTACCGGGGATTAAAGGGAAGCATCGGCAGGGAGGGGGCTCCCTCCGTGCTTCCCTGAGCCCCCCACAGCAGCGCAATGTGCAGCGCTGCTGCGGGGAACTCTATCCCTGCAGGTCCCCAAATCCAAGATGGCGACGGGGACTTCGGGGGCCTGCAGGGAGCTGGCTTCCTCAGTGCCTGCAAAGCGCAGGCATGAGGAAGTCTGCGTCTATGCCTGTGACAGATCGCTGATCTGTCACAGTGATCTGTGATGTGACAGATCAGTGATCTGTCACAGGACAGTGATGTCCCCCCTGGGACAACCTAATAAAGTAAAAAAAAAAGTGCAAAAATAATTTTAAAAAAATCGCTAGATAAATTTAAAAAAAAAAAAATATTCCCTAATAAATTCATTTTTTGGAAATAAAAAAAACAAACAATAAAAGTACACATATTTGGTATCGCTGCGTCCGTAACGACCCGCCCTATAAAACTGTCCAATTAGTTAACCCCTTTAGCAAACCCCTTAAAAAATAAAAATAAAAAACAAAGCAAAAAAATAATGATTTATTATCATACTGCCGAACAAAAAGTGCAACAACGCACGATCAAAAAGACGTATATAAATATCCATGGTACCGCTGAAAACGTCATATTGTCCCGCAAAAAACGAGCCGCCACACAGCATCATTAGCAAGAAAATATAAAGTTATAGCTCGCAGAATAAAGCAATGCAAAAATAATTATTTTTTATATAAAATTGTTTTCATTGCATAAAAGCGCTAAAACATAAAAAAACGACATAAATGAGGTATCGCTGTAACCGTACCGACCTGAAGAATAAAACCGCTTTATCAATTTTACCGCACGTGGAACGGTGTAAACGCACCCCCCCAAAAGAAATTCATGAAACGCTGGTTTTTGTTCATTCTGTGTCCCAAAAATCGGAATAAAAAGCGATCAAAAGATGTCACGTGCCCGAAAATGGTACCAATAAAAACGTCAACTCGTCCCGCAAAAAATAAGACCTCACATGACTCGGTGGGTCAAAATACGGAAAAATTATAGCTCTCAATATGTGGTGATGCAAAAACTATTTTTACAATAAAAAGCGTCTTTTAGCGTGTGACAGCTGCCAAACATAAAAACCGCCATAAATAGTAAATCAAACCCCCCGTTATCACCCCCTTAGTTAGGGAAAAATAATAAAATTAAAATGTATTTATTTCCATTTTCCCATTAGGGTTAGGGCTAGGGTTAGGGCTGAGATTAGGGTTAGCGGTGTGTTGGGGTTAGGGTTGGAGTTAGATTTGGGGGGTTTCCACTGTTTGGGCACATCAGGTGCTCTCCAAATGCAACATGGCGTCTGATCTCAATTCCAGCCAATTCTGCGTTGAAAAAGTCAAATGGTGCTCCTTCCCTTCCAAGCTCTGCCATGCGCCCAAACAGTGTTTTACCCCCACATATGGGGTATCATCCTACTCAGGACAAATTGCAAAACAACTTTTGGGGTCCAATTTCTCCTGTTGCTATAACGAAAATAAAAAATTGGGGGCAAAAATATCATTTTTGTGGAAAAAAATGATTTTTTTATTTTCACGCCCGGGCGTTATAAACTTCTCTGAAGCACTTGGGGGTTCAAAGTGCTCACCACACATCTAGATAAGCTCCGTGGGGGGTCTAGTGTCCAAAATGGGGTCACTTGTGGGGAGTTTGAATAGTTTAGGCACATCAGAGGCTCTCCAAACGCACATGACACCAGCAGACCATTCCATCAAAGTCTGCATTCCAAAACGTCACTCCTTCCCTTCCGAGCCCTGACGTGTGCCCATACAGTAGTTTTCTCACACATATGAGGTATCAGCGTACTCAGAACAAATTGGACAACAACTTTTGGAGTCCAATTTCTTCTGGTACCCTTGGGAAAATAAAAAAATTGGGGACTAAATGATCGTGTTTGTGGAAAAAATACGATTTTTTTATTTTCACGCCCGGGCATTATAAACTTCTGTCAAGCCCTTGGGGGTTCAAAGTGCTCACATCACATCTAGATAATTTCCTTAGGGGGTCTAGTTTCCAAAATGGTGTCATTTGTGGGGGTTTTCCACTGTTTAGGTACATCAGGGGTTTTCCAAACGCGACATGGTGTCCGATCTCAATTCCAGCCAAAAACGTCAAATGGCGCTGCTTCCCTTCCGAGCTCTGCCATGCGCCCAAATAGTGGTTTACCCCCACATGTGGGGTATCAGCGTACTCAGGACAAATTGCACAATAACTTTTAGGGTCCTGTTACCCTTGGAAAAATAAAAATTGGGGGTGAAAAGATCATTTTTGTGGAAAAAATATGATTTTTTAATTGTACGGCTGTACGTTATAAACTTCTGTGAAGCCGTTGGGGGTTCAAAGTTCTCACCACACATCTAGATAAGTTCCTTGGGGGGTCTAGTTTCCAAAATGGGGTCACTTGTGGGGGTTTTCCACTGTTTAGGTACATCAGGGGCTCTCCAAACATGACATGGCGTCCGATCTGAATTCCAGCCAATTTTTCATTGAAAAAGTCAAACGGCGCTCCTTCACTTCTGAGCTCTGCCATGCGCCGAAACAGTGGTTCCCCCCCACATATCAGGTATCAGCATACTCAGGACAAACTGCACAATAACTTTTGCAGTCCAATTTCTCCTGTTACCCTTGGTAAAATAAAAAAAATTGAACCTGAAGTATTTTTTTTGTGAAAAAAAGTTAAATGTTCATTTTTTTTAAATATTCAAAAAATTCCTGTGAAGCACCTGAAGGGTTAATAAACTTCTTGAATGTGGTTTTGAGCACCTTAAGGGGTGCAGTTTTTAGAATGGTGTCACTTTTAAGTATTTTCTATCATATAGGCCCCTCAAAGTGGCTTCAAATGTGATGTGGTCCGTAAAAATAAAATGGTGTTGCAAAAATGAGAAATCGCTGGTCAACTTTTAACCCTTATAACTTCCTAACAAAAAAAAAATTTTGGTTCCAAAATTGTGCTGATGTAAAGTAAATATGTGGGAAATGTTACTTATTGAGTTTTTTGTGTGCCGTATCTCTGTGATTTAAGAGCATAAAAGTTCAAAGTTGAAAATTGCAAAATTTTCAAAATTTTCTCCAAATTTCTGTTTTTTTCACAAATAAACACAAGTTATTTGAATGAAATTTTACCACTATCATGAAGTACAATATGTCACGAGAAAACAATGTCAGAATCACCGGGATCCATGGAAGAGTTTCAGAGTTATGACCTCATAAAGGGACAGTGGTCAGAATTGTAAAAATTGGCCCGGGAGTTAACGTGCAAAACCACCCTTGGTAGTGAAGGGGTTAATACATCAGTGGATTGTTTCATCGCTGGAGCACATCTCTTCTTTTTTTCTGCAGTTTCCACAATTGGGTCACTTGTGGGGATTTTCCACTGTTTAGGCACATCGAGGGCTTTCCAAATGCGACATGTGGTCCACTAATTATTCCAGCAAATTTTACATTCAAAAAGTCAAATGACATTCCTTCTCTTCCGAGCCCTGCTGTGTGCCCAAAGTGTTTTTCCTCCACATATGGGGTATAGGCGTACTCAAGAGAAATTGTACAAATTTTCTAGTCCACTTTTTCCTGTTACCCTTGTAAAAATAAATAAAATTTGGCCCTAAAGTAAAATTTTTGTGACAAAAAGTTAAATTAATTTTTGTCTTCCACATTCCAAAAATTCCTGTGAATAACTTGAAGGGTTAATAAACATCTTGAATGTGATTTTGAGAACCTTGATTGGTGCAGTTTTTAAAATGGTGTCACTTTTGAGTGTTTTCTGTCATTTACACCCCTCAAAGTCACTTCAAATGTGACGTGGTCCCTAAAAAAATGGTTTTGTAAATATTTTTGGAAAAATGAGAAATTGCTGGTCAAATTTTAACCCTTAAAAATTCCTAATGGAAAAAAATTATGTTTCAAAAATTGTGCTGATGTAAAGTGGACATGTGGGAAATGTTATTTATTAATGATTTTGTGTGATTTTGATTTAACTCTCTGATTTAAGGGCATAAAAATTAATAGTTTGGAAATTGACACATTTTCCAAATTTTCCGCTTTTTTCCACACATAAGCGCCAGTCAAATAGAAGAAATTTTACCACCTTCATAAAGTACAATATGTCACAAGAAAACAATCTCAGAACCAGTGGGATCTGTTGAAGCGTTCCAGAGTTATCACTTCATAAAGTGATAGTAATAAGAATTGTAAAATTTGGCCTGGTCATGAAGGTGCAAACAGGCTTGGTGGCTGAAGGGGAAAGAAGCAGGGTCTTGAGGGAAGGATGGGAAGGCAAAATAGGCTGATGCTGGGAAGAAGCAAGCTTGGAAAGCAGAGGTTTGATGAGTGCTCAATCACCCCAAGAGCACTATACATTTCATTTGCATATGAATTAAAATGCTAATTTGTCAGAAGGCAGCAACAGATAAAATGTGTAAAGATATCAATGGATTTACATTTCAAATGCCTATATGCCCATACATACAGTGGGGGTGATTGATCTTATTGACGGAATGATTTTAAATGAAACTATGCAATAATTTTGAAATAATTAATTAAAAAACATAAAATATTAGCAGTCAAGTATTGTTTTATAAATTGACTTAATAGCTTACCATTTTTAAAGATGGTTTGTAGGAAGCAGCAACTGATATAGATCCTGAAATTACATACTAGAAAAAAATAAAATACAATTCTGTCAAATGAAGAGAAAATTTGTCAAAAATGTTCTAGGTTTTTAAACAGTCATTATATAGATATATTAGGCATGGTGGGAGTCCTATGGCCACTGTTATTCCGTGGAGATGGTCACATTAAAGCAGCTATTCTTTCCACTGTAATATACCTCCTTATAACCTGAGATATTTGCTTTTTTTATATTGAGGTTATGCAAAAAAAGAGACTGAAATAGGCTAACCCTTTCACTCCTGAAGAAGTCGATCTCTACTGGCGAAACATGTCGGATGGGCAAACTTAGGATTTTTAAATACTAATCACCCCAGAGTGATCAATTTAACATTGATTCGGTGGCACACAGCTTGCTCATTTTCTATTAATTTACTGTAATATATGTTTGGACTCCCAATTCCTTCTAAGTTGATCATGTATATAAATTATTATACACAGTATTAGATGATGGTCTGAAAGTTTTTGAAGGCACTGCAGATTTCTTTTACAATAAGTTTGATCATTTATTATTAGGTTTTAAATTACAGCTAGTGTAATTGAGCTGCTTTCGGAGGGCTACAAATACAGGTATTAGTTTTTTTAGCGGCAAAATTGTGTTCAATTTATTGGTATACTGGGGTTCATACCAGGTGTGGACACTGGTAGTTTGAGGCCCTTGTGCAAGAAATGTGTCTGGGCTGCCCTCCTTTTATGGCGACAAAGCTACAGATAAGAAATATATATAGCCACACACATATACGGTATATATCTTACATAGTCTCTTTTAATTATGTATATTACTGTCCCTTATTACACAGTGCCCTGTCTTGTTATGTACAGCACTGTCCCTTACGTATTGGATCATATGGAGGCCTTTTTTGTATGTTTGTATTTTTTGCATCGTTCTTCCTGACTACACAGAATTTTCTATTGCATATCCTGAATGTGTACACATAGCCTTAGTCCCTGTCCTATGTCCCGCCTATTTGTTATAAGTCCTTGATAGCATCATAATGAATTTGGGGGTGGGAAAAGACATTATCAGATACTTTTGTACATTGTCCACTCCCCCACACCCATCATTGTCCTCTCCCAACCCCATCATTGTCCTCACCCCCACATCCCTCATTGTCCTCACCACTCCGTCCGTTCACCCCAGGCATCGCTTATTTTTCGTCACCGCCAACTTTCTAAATGACACAGGCACACGCTGCATGCTAACGTTATGAGGAAGACCGGGCTGCAGGTGCCTGCATCATGCTGGGTCCGGAACTGCTGAGGTTGTGTCCCATGTTGCCTGGGGGAAAGAATAGGGGACAGGACAGGCCCCATGACCCAGAAAGAAGGGGCGTGACTAAGCCAGGCAGTGAGGAGAAAGCGCTCAAAGAAACAGAGCGTTTCCCGCCGGCAGCAAGGGCAGAGGCAGGCGTGCAGCACGCTCCGCAGTATCAGAGACAGCACGGGGCCGAATCGTGGCACAGCTTTCGCGTACAGGCTACTGAGCCAGTGAGAGCGCCTAGCACCCGGCTAAGCAGGGTGCAGATGTGGTAGCGACCGGGCTTGGGGGGTGGACCACTGCTTACCCTGTTCGGACGCCGCAGACACCAGGCAACTCAAGGATGAGGCGGAGACAGATTTCACATGTAACAGTTCCGGATTTATTCGTCGTCCTCCTGACGACCACCAAACACGCACCGCAGCTTCTTCACACTGTCTCCAGGCCCGGGTACCTGCACCTTCGTTCCAGTCACAGTAACGCGCCTCACGGATCTTTCACTGGGGGCTGTCCTAGACCAATCTACCCCCAGCGCTTCACGCTTAACAATATATAAAAACATTTTTCTTTCAACCTGGACGAACACTGTCCTCGTGGTCTGCACAATGGTGCAGAAAAATCCCGACAGTCCAAGCCATCTCCTGGTGGCTGGTAGCAAGGGGCCCCACAGGAGTGGAGCTCCCAGGATGCAGGGAGTGTCTTTAGGGGTCCTTTCTACGGGGGCTCGTGAGCTTCGGGTTCAGTGATTACAGCTACCGCGTAGTAGCCGTGGGGACAGTATTCCTTGTAGTATGACACCAAGTCCTCCTCTCGCAACGCCCGGCCGTGACGAATGGAGGTCACATTGATGTACACCTTCTGGCCGGTTGCGAGGTCTCAGATGAACCCGTAACCTTTCTGCAAGTTCTTATACACGAGCCGTCCCATAGATCGTGCAGCCGCCATGCCAGCCTCCCCCCTCTCATGGAGCAGGTTCCAGACCTCCTGCTCCCTGGCCTTTTTCTTTCGGATGACCTCCATGACCCAAATGGAGGGTCCGGTGTAGGCCCCGAAGTCCAGTGGGCGGGACACAGCCAGGGTTGAGAGCGGGGCAGAGGCGGCCATAGATGTCGGCGGCCCAGCTGCCGCTGGGGCCGGGCGGCAGGTAGGGGCAGCCGTAGTTCCTGATGAATAGGCCGCAGAGCCCGACAAGCAGGCTGCGGCAGACTCCGGTGATGACGCAGATGCGGCCGCGGGCCGCAGCCGGAGTTGCAGATGGGGTCGGAGTAGCGGCCGGCTTCAGGGACGGGCCGCCGCTGACAGGTGGAACGCAGCAGCGTCGGCCGCGGGCGGGCTCCGCACCGGCAACACCGGACATGGCGCAGCCGGGCTTCCAGGAGCACAGGAGGCCGCGTGCTGTGGCCGAGTGGTGGGGGCCGCTTGCGGAGCTGCCGGCAGAGCCGGGGGAACTCTCACCTTCCCTAGCGCCGTGGCCTCCGCCATGTCATCCCGCGGCTCCTCCCGTAGCCTCCATTCTTCACCCCGCCATCCGGCAGGGCTAGCCTCCAGGCTCGGGGATCCTGCGGGGAGGCTCCCCGGTGGTGTCTTCGGTGGCCGCTCCCGCGGGGTCCGCCGTCGCTCCTCTTCTCCACCCGAAGTCTGGAGGACTTTCCGTGACTCCAAGAAGCTGGTCTCCCAGCGAGACACGATCTCCCGACACCATTGCCACTCCAGGCGTCCGAGGCCACGGCAGCTGCAGCATCGCATCCTGTCTGGTGGGCAACAATCGAAAGGCGCCAAGCAGCCGCAGCCGGCCTTCTCTCCCGGGCCACTCCCGTTCCTGGGTGGGGCAATGGCCGACTTCTCCACCCAGCTGCCTGGGTCCAGTATGAGGGGGCGGCGGTCTCCAGAGACACACCGCTCCCCCCAGGGGTACGTTGGAGGGGGCCCCAGTCCATCCAGAACAATTGCAAATGCCCGGGCCTCTCCCCGGCGTTGGAGTACCACCGCCATCATGGACGGAATCTGGCGCCGCCCCGGATCCTCTGTTGGCAACGCAGATCCGAAACAGCGTCCCCAATTTGTAATCCACAGGTCAGCGATTTGTAATCCACAGGTGTTTGTAATCCACAGGCACCTGTAATCCACAGAGGAACAGTCCAAGTCCTTTTAGGTTCTTCAAACGCAGGCCTGCCGCAGAAGGTGTCGTATTAGCGGCGGCGATCCTGCCGACTACGCCAAATGTGGTAGCGACCGAGCTTGGGGGGTGGACCACTGCTTACCCTGTTCGGACGCCGCAGACACCAGGCGACTCAAGGATGAGGCGGAGACAGATTTCACGTGTAACCGTTCCGGATGTATTCGTCGTCCTCCTGACAACCACCAAACACGCACCGCAGCTTCTTCACACTGTCTCCAGGCCTGGGTACCTGCACCTTCGTTCCAGTCACAGTAACGCACCTTGCGGATCTTTCACTGGGGGCTGTCCTAGACCAATCTACCCCCAGCGCTTCACCTGTCCGAGGTCGTCTTCCAATCGGTGCCCCCGGGGCCTCGTCTGTCCTGCGGTCCGTCAGGTCAGGGCCACCCCCCTGTCTCTTCTCTGTCTGTCCCCTAGCCGAGCTATTCTCTCTTCCCTGTCTTCTTCTGAGCTCCTCCCAGGACTAATCTAAGCTCGAGCTCCGCCTACTTCTATTTATCCCCTCTCCCACAGGGGAATTCCCCTCCCGGGCTCCTATCTCCCCGCCCCCCCATGACTAAGCATATCCTGAGCCATAAGCTGATGTATAGTCCTGCACTACTCTCCCCTGCCATCTTGTGGTCACTTCTCAGAACTACACCCTCCTATCCTGCCTTTCCTAGCTGTCACCCTTCTATCCTGTCAATCTCCGTCTCTGGTGTACAAACCGTCCCCTCCTACTGCCAGTCACATCTGTCCGTCAAGTCACCTTCCCCACACAGCGCTCGCGCGGAGGAGCGAGGGCCCAGTGCAGAACCCTGAGGTGCATCCCCCATTGCTGACAGACGCACAGCGCTACCTGTGTGGGACAGAGACTACTGCAGCAAGCCTCACTTCAGCTGGCACATAGAGGAGTGCAGAGCTTTGCAGAGCAGCCATTCAGGTGACAGCAGCTGCTCAGAGAGACAGGTGCCATGAGGAACCTTGCTGAGAGCTCTACTCTTTTGCTCCACTGTTAATTAGAGGGGACTGACCGCTGCTGCCAGAAGATGGATTGTTAACCCTGGACTCCATATGAGGACCCTACATCAGCCATTGCCGGTACTACTACTCTCATCGGACTGTGGACTAAGGACCCTACCAGGAGCTACGAAAAGTGTTGCTTGAAACTTAGACTGTCGCACTCGTTTTGATTATTTCATTTAACCTTTGTTGTTCCAATAGCTCTTTACTACTGCTTATTAAGTCCCTGCGAGGAGATTACTTTAACTCTTACTGTTAAAAGAATAAATAGTATTGTTTTGCCGTACTGCTCTGCAATCCCTGTGTAGTGCATCCGTTTAACTGGCTTACAATGTCATCAAGCTATATGCGCTTCTGTCACTGAGAAAGGGTTGGGCAAGAAGCTGAGGATGTGTTCCCTCAGCTCCACTGGTATTTTCTTCTGTTGGCTGCGGAGCTGCAGGATCGCTCCCTGCTTGACACACCGCACATGATGAGGGCAATCTGGCCATGAGCCCCAGTAGCCTCAGGCTCTGAGAAACTGGCCAGATTGCCCTCATTATTAGCTGCCCTGCAATGGCCCCCTCCACCAACTTAGAGCAAATCGCATGCACTGCAAAGTCTCCATTTGCCCTAAAAAGACGTGTGTCATACCCTGAGGTCTCTTAGTACTGCCATGAAACTCGTTCAAGCTCCAATACATAAACACAGCTTTAGTAATTTCAAAGTGACTTTACCAAACAGCATACGTTTTAACGAGGCTGAAGTTGGTTTCTTATTTGTCAGTTTTCTATTCGGCAATTTTTTCTTTTCTGTTTTTTATAGGTTTAACACCCAAAAATAAGCATCACAATAATAAAACAGCTACAAAAACTATAGAACTGGCACATAAATGGGCATCAAAGTGGGCACCAAAGAGCACTGAAGAAAGGGTTAAATGACTTTGGGCCTTATCTCACACTGCAGACATATAGAACAGAGTGCCCCACATCAAAACCAGGTATATCCAGCCTGGCCCAAATGGGTTCTGGGCATCAGAACTGGCATCAAAGTGGAAAGACAATCAATTTTGGCCATTTGAAAACGCAACTGGTGTTTTTAAGGGGTTAAATGACTTTAGGCCACTGATCTCACACTAAGATTACACAGATAGTGATTCCTTGCATCAAACCCAGGTCCCTCTAGCCTGGCCCAAATGGGTTCTGGGTGTCAGAACTGGCATCACAGTGGGCAAACAGCCAATTTTCACAGATTTGAATAAGTAACTGATGTTTTTAAAGGGTTAAATGACATTGGGCCACTGATCTCATACTAATAATATACAGAAAGTGATGCACCATATCAAACCCAAGTCCCTCTAGCCTGGCCCAAATGGGTTCTTTGCATTTGAATAAGTAACTTATGTTTTTAA
The DNA here is from genome assembly GCF_039654945.1 of Dendrobates tinctorius. Taxonomy (NCBI): domain Eukaryota; kingdom Metazoa; phylum Chordata; class Amphibia; order Anura; family Dendrobatidae; genus Dendrobates; species Dendrobates tinctorius. Next base: position 69,013,163 of record NW_027361754.1, on the reverse strand, counting down.
GGGGTTAAATTATATTGGGCCACTGATCTCACACAAAAAAATACTGTAGACAGACATTGAAAACCTGCATCAAACCCATGTCCCTCCAGCCTGGCACAAATGGATTTTGGGCATCAGAATTGGCATCGAAGTGGGCAAACAGCCCATTTTCACAGATTTGAAAAAGTAACTTATGTTTTTAATGGGTTAAAATACACTGGGTGGCAGGAAATATGAAGAAGTCCTAAAATTCTATGTACGCTTCCAGAGCATTTGTGCAGTGCAGGCATGGCTTACCAACATTCCCCTCACTTAGCTGCAGCTCCTCCTACCTGTGTGTATTTCTATCCCACTCTTTCACCCCTCCCTCAGGAATGTGTCTTTTGACCAGGTAAGGCTGGTTTCACATTTGCGTTTTTTAGCGCTGGAAAAAAACGCACACCTGCGCATGCGTTTTTTCCCCTATATTTAACATGGGTGCGCATACCTGCGCACTGGTCAGCGCATGTATGCGATTTTCATGCGCTGCGTTTTTTGGGGTGTGCGTTGGTATTTTCCAGACGCAGCATGTTGCATTTTTTGGCCCTGCAAAAAAGCGCATGCGCACATATGCGCACATTTTGCGCTAAAAATGGCCATTATAGCCTATGGATGCGCATATGTGCGCACTGGCATGCTCATGTATGCGTTTTTTTGCATATGCGTTTTTTTTTTTAAACCATGGAATTTAGGGGTTTGGGTTAGAGTTAGGGTTAGTTAAGGGGGTTTAGGGTTAGGGTTATGGTCAGGGTCAGGGTTAGGGTTAGGGTTAGGGTCAGGGTTAGGGTTAAGTATGGTTTTGTTAAGGATTAGGGTCATGGTTAGGGTCAGGATTAGGGTTAAGTATGGTTTTGTTAAGGGTTAGGGTCAGGGTTAGGGTTAGGGTTAGGGTTAGGGTCAGGGTTAGGGTTAGGGTTAGGGTTAGGGTCAGGGTTAGGGTCAGGATTAGGGTTAAGTATGGTTTTGTTAAGGATTAGGGTCAGGGTTAGGGTCAGGATTAGGGTTAAGTATGGTTTTGTTAAGGGTTAGGGTCAGGGTTAGGGTTAGGGTTAGGGTCAGGGTTAGGGTCAGGATTAGGGTTAAGTATGGTTTGGTTAAGGGTTAGGGTTAGGGTTAGGGTTAAGTATGGTTTTGTTAAGGGTTAGGGTCAGGGTTAGGGTTAGGGTTAGGGTTAGGGTCAGGGTCGGGGTTAGGGTCAGGATTAGGGTTAAGTATGGTTTTGTTAAGGATTAGGGTCAGGGTTAGGGTCAGGATTAGGGTTAAGTATGGTTTTGTTAAGGGTTAGGGTCAGGGTTAGGGTTAGGGTTAGGGTTAGGGTCAGGGTTAGGGTCAGGATTAGGGTTAAGTATGGTTTGGTTAAGGGTTAGGGTCAGGGTTAGGGTTAGGGTTAGGGTTAGGGTCAGGGTTAGGGTTAAGTATGGTTTTGTTAAGGGTTAGGGTCAGGGTTAGGGTTAGGGTTAGGGTCAGGGTTAGGGTTAGGGTTAGGGTTAGGGTCAGGGTTAGGGTTAGGGTTAGGGTTAGTTAGGGTTTAGGGTTTGGGTTAGGGTTAAGTATGATTTGGTTAAGGGTTAGGGTCAGGGTTAGGGTTAGGGTTAGGGTCAGGGTTAGGGTTAGGGTTAGGGTCAGGGTTAGGGTTAGTAAAGTCATGGTTTGGGTAGTGTGAGGGGCCACCTAAAAATGTTGGAAAAAAACGCAAACGCGCTAAAAACGCGCTAAAAACGCATACAAACGCATAAAAACGCTGCGTTTTTTTCATGCATGCTCATAAAAATGCTTGAAAAAAACGCAGCAGTTGTATGCTTATGTATGCGTTTTTTCAATGCGTTTTTTTGCGGGAAAAACGCGCTGCAAAAAAAAGCAAGTGTGAAACTAGCCTAAGTCTGGTTTGTCTGTAGCACATGGATTTGAAAGCTCCTTTGTCTATTCAAACTCGAAAATAATAACACAGAATAATCTTAGAGGCAGAAAACTTATATTTTTGGAATCTGCATAATTAAAGGTATCCACAGGTGGGTTTTGTAGCTTGTGCGCCCAAGAAAAATTGAGAAACGGGTATCTGCCTCCCAGTAATGCCTAGATGCCTAGAAGAGGGATACAATAAATCCATGACAACTGGGGACATCCACACACTCCCAGTTCCTAACAACTTTGATGCGAATTCTCATGCCCAGAACCCATTTGGGAAAAGCTGAAGTGACCTGAATTTCATGCAGGGTATCAAATTGCATGTAATAATGGTGTCAGATCAATGGCAAAAAGTAATTTAATCCCTTAAAATCAGCAGTTACTTATTCAAATCTGTGAAAATGGGCTGTTTGCCCACTTTGCCAATTTTGATGCCAAGAACCAATTTGGGCCAGGCTGGAGGAACCTGGGTTTGATGCGGGGCATCACTATCTGTGTATTGTATTCTTAGTGTGAGATCAGTGGCCCAAAGTCATTTAGCTCTTTAAAAACATCACTTATTCAAATCTGTGAAAATGGGCTCTTTGCCCAATTTGATGCCAATTCTGATGCCAACAACCCATTTGGGCCAGGCTAGAGGGACCTGGGTTTGATGCAAGGCATCACTATCTGTGTATTCTTAGTGTGACATCAGTGGCCCAAAGTCATTTATCCCCTTAAAAACATCAGTTACTTCTTCAAATCTGTGAAAATTGGCTGTGTGCCCACTTTGATGCCAATTCTGATGCCCAGAACACATTTGGGCCAGCCTGGAGGGGCCTAGGTTTGAAGCGGGTCATCACTATGTATGTATTCTTAGTATGAGATCAGTGGCCCAAAGTCATTTAACCCCTTAAAAACATCAGTTACTTATTTAAATGTGTGAAAATCGGCTGTTTGCACACTTTGATGCTAATTCTGATGCCCAGAACCCAGTTGGGCCAGGCTGGAGGGACCTGGTTTTGATATGGGGCTCCCTGTTCTATATGCCTGCAGTGTGAGATCAGTGGCCCAAGGTCATTTAACCCTTTCTTCAGTGCTCTTTGGTGCCCACTTTGATGCCCATTTTTGTGCCAGGTTTATAGTTTTTGTAGCTGTTTTTAAGTGTATTCACATCAGGGCACCTCACTGCATTGTGTTTTATTATTGTGATGCTTATTTTTGTTGTTAAACTTATATAAAACAGAAAAGAAAAAATTTCCAAATAAGAAACCAACTTCAGCTCCGAATAAGAAACTGGACGAATAAGAAACCAACTTCAGCCTCATTATGTTTTATGTCTGCAAGTAAACAAATTGTAACTGGTGGTAACCATAAACCTGGTTAAAAATACTCTGTACTGATAGACATTTTATGCTTCTTAAAATGTAAAAATTATCTAAAAATTATTGCTTTAGTGGCAGATGTCTACTATGTTGGTGTTTATGCATAGTCAGTGAACACAGAAGAAAACATTAATTTTGGCCTAGCAGTGGTCCACAGATTATCTGTTTTTGTGTAGAGTAGCAATAGGTTTGTTGTCTAGAAAATGAAGAAGCGACAGCTTTTTAATAAGCCTTTAACATAGCCTTAACAAGCAATGACTTATTAATAGTCCAAAAATTATCCCTTTTTTGGGGATCAGCAACAGGTTTGCTGTTTGAAAAATGGACAAATGGTGTCTTTTTAAAAAGATGTGCAAGCATTATCCTTTTTTCGGGAGCAGCTTCAGGTTTATTGACCCTGTGCAAACTAGGGGTCCTAGCAGAAGTTCAATATAGCTCTATAAGAATACAATGGATAGGCAGGAGATATTTGGCACATTATAAAATATAAAGGGACAGGCAACAAAATGTTCAGCTGTCTAGGGCCAACAATGGCAGCTCCGGCATCAGCAGCACAGTATAATTATAGAAAACAATGGACATGCAGGAGATGTGTTGCTGTCTATCTCCAGTGGCAGAAACCGTGTAATCTAATATATAAATCTCAATGTGTGTGTATGTTTGTATGTATGTGTGTATGTCCGGGATTGGCATCTGCACCGTCGCAGCTACAGCCACAAAATTTTGCACAGTCACACGTCTGGACCCTGAGAGCGTCATAGACTATGTTGTGAAGCGAAATTTTAACCGTGCGCGTTCCAATTCACCAAACAATTTTGCCCCTATCTACATAATGGGGAAAAAGTGAAAGGAAAAGTGTTGGAAGCAAATTGACAGCTGCCAGATGTGAACAAGGGGGACTTAAAGAATGAGAGCGATGGCGCCAAAGAGTATATACCGTACAGTAGCTAAGGTGGGGCCCTGACATGGGATACACGCCACACACGGGGATATGAACACACACACAAAATGCACCACACACTACCACATGCTTCAACACATATACCACCCTCAGCACACATTTCACCACACATACATCAACCTCGCCACATAAAAGTCAAAACACAAAAGTCGCCACTCAAAACTCGCCACGCTGTCCCACAGCTGTTTAAAAGATGAAAACTGAGCTGTGATTGGTTGTTATCAGCAACAGTTTTCTTTGTAGACAGTTGTGGTGACTGAATCCTATTATTCTTATCATTTCTATGGTGTTATCGTCCTTCTGTAAAGCTGGAAATAACACAATTTATTACCGTGCCAACACAGACCACCCTCTGACACAGACTGCAGGGGGAGCCCAGTATCACACAGGATAGGATTAGATACACGGCTCAGCAGTGAGTATCACACAGGATAGGATTAGATACACAGCTCAGTAGTCAGTATCACACAGGAGAGGATTAGACACATGGCTCAGCAGGCAGTATCACACAGGATAGGATTAGATACACAGCTCAGCAGTCAGTATCACACAGGATAGGATTAGATACACAGCTCAGCAGTCAGTATCACACAGGATAGGAATAGATACACAGCTCAGCAGACAGTATCACACAGGATAGGATTAGATACACAGCTCAGCAGTCACTATCACACAGAATAGTATTAGATACACGGCTCAGCAGACAGTATCACACAGAATAGGATTAGATACACGGCTCAGCAGTCAGTATCACACAGGATAGGATTAGGTACACGGCTCAGCAGTCAGTATCACACAGGATAGGATTAGATACACGGCTGAGCAGTCAGTAACACACGATAGGATTAGATACACAGCTCAGCAGAAAGTATCATACAGGAGAGGATTAGGTACACAGCTCAGCAGACATTATCACACAGGATAGGGTTAGATACACAGCTCAGAAACAGGATGTGCCAAAGGAGAGGACATTTTCATTCCAAGAATTCCACTCATTCCATCTGATTTGTTTTTTGATTTTAAACGCCTCCAGTTTCCAGTTCAACTGCTATTTGCAATGTCCATTAACAAGGCTCAGGGACAGTCCTTGAAAGTAGTAGGGATCGATTTAAGTAGTAGGGATTGATTTGCAAGCTCCATGCTTTTCTCATGGTCAACTTTATGTGATCTGTTCAAGAATTGGAACTGCCAAAAATCTTTTCATCTTTGCATTTGAAAGGAAAAACCAAACAGGTTGTTTATCAAAAGGCTCTTGAATGAGTTGAAAATAAAATACTATCAATACTTGGGTAATCGTTTAATTTGTGTTGCAAATCTGTAGTGTTGAATATATGATGTGAAATGATTTTATGTGCAATATAATCATTATTATTTGTTATAACTAACCACAGTTGGTTACTATGCCCAGGCAACGCCGGGCTCTTCAGCTAGTATAGAATATGATGGGATAGGCAAGTAGATGTCCGGCTGTGTAGGGTCAGCCTTGGCAGCAGCAATGCCTGGTTGTGTGGTGGTAGCAGAACAATATATAACAGAATAGAAACGCAGGTAGGTACTGCAGTCAACCTAATCATCAGCAGTTGGTGACTGAAAATCGGCAATGATCAATGCCTGATTCCTGTTGACAAACCAAAGGTTTCCACACTTGTGAAGAACAATCTGATCTGCTTTTGGCTTCACAAAGTCACCTGCCCTGTTGAACACCCTTTCTGACAATACACTGGAGCCTAGACAAAACATTACACCCAAAACTAGACCAGCACTTGTCACTATTCCAGTCTGCTGACCCAGAAGTCTAGAAATGACACAGTTGAAGTATGACTGAACCTATACTCTAATCCCTGCTTCTGCCATAATCTCTCATTTTCTTTCATTCCTGATTACAGGTGGTTTATATAGTCCTTTAGTAACACTACGGCTGTGTTCATATTTGCATTATAGTTATTATTCCCCAAACTGGTCTCTACCGTTTTAACCAGAAATAAAATTATTTTTCTACTTACATACATTTTCTTACCATAATTCCAGACCAATAAAAGACACCAGTGAAATGCAAGCCATTTACAAAATATAATCGTGTCTGTTGACATGCGACTGTGAAGATGATGCCGAAGAATATGTGGTTTATTCCTATGATGAACTGTGTCACCTGTGACAGGAGGGAACAAAGTTAAGTAATTGCCTCAATTTCTCTTCACCGTTGTAACCTGACATGTAACATATAGCGATGAATAGAGATTAACAAGTCTTCAGCTCTTTTATGATGGGGTATTATAGCTCCAATTGCTCTCTTCATTGTCACGTTTACATCTGGATGAAGCTTATGGGGCGTTACAGTCAAATTTTCATTCTGGTAGTTATCAACAGCAGTTGGAGGGACAACACTCTCAGAAGAGAGCCACATCCTATGTTCTAGTGAGATTGTTGGGGTCTCACAGATTTTCTACAGTGTTGCCTCTTTCTAATTAATTGAGGTGGCTTTTTTAGGACAAATGACAACTAGAAATGAGCGAATTGATTCAGAACAAATCAAACTCACTAAAAATTTTCCCAGAATTTTGGATTCCTCAGAATATGACATTTTTGAGATTCAATGTCTTTGAAATGGCTGGTTGCCATTTTGCTGCAGTCTTTTGAGGGCTAAGATGAGGTTTAAAAAATAATGAATTGTTATACTCATATCACCCCTCACCGGTCATGCCACCTCAGCTAACAATCCAGTCCAAATTCACTTATCTTATGTAACATCGGGAAGTTCAGCTAAATTACTTGTCACCTATCAGCCACTCACAAATGAATACTAAACTCTCATTCTGTCACTACCTTCAATTGATAGCAAAGTGAACATTTTATCATATATATTAAGAGGATAAAATCTTTGATGAGAGGAGTGCTTCTTTAACAACATATACACACTCAGATGAACCCATTTCATTGGTGCATAGTGTCACAACAGAACACTTTGATCCTTTTGACCCTTATGTAGGAAGATGGAAAGGGCCAGTGGTACCTCTCTCGTGTCGGTCCCGGAACTATTGGGGCTGTCACCATTGTTGCTGGGGGGGAAAGCTTTCTGACCTGGGCAGACCTTTGCACTCGACTGTAGGGGGCGTGACAGAGATAAAAGAGACTGTGCGCAGGAAAGCGGGACACTTGGCGTGAAGACAGAGCATGCAGCAGGAGAAGGTTGATTCACTCTCCGTGGAGTTACGCGATAATCCAGGCCCGCGCTGCAGCACTTCAGCCCGTGCACACATTGACTGTGAGCAACTCATACCCGTGTGCCCGCTCACCCCTGTCCCCGAGAATTCGCCCCGCACCGTCCCGCTGACTGCTGTGGGCGTGCGGCCTAAGTCTGACCAGGTGAATCACATAGTGCCGGGTCCCTTCTCCCCCGCTTCCGCCACTGAACTGAGTTACACTCCGGCGGTGCCACAGATTACTGCTCACCACATACAGTACGTTGCCCCGGGAATGCAGGACCTCGCCTAGGAGAACCAGGGTACACCGCTTCCATCAGGAGACAGTGCCTCAACTTTCTTCAGGATCAGGCCAGAGACTTCACGCGTCACTTGCGGCACCACCGTGGGATTACCAGTTTCCCCTGTCTGGACCCCATCAGACTGATAAGTTTACCTGTTACATAATCATTTGTGTTATGATTCGGTCACCGAGGAGGATTACCGGGGAATTAGCTAAACAACCAGGAAACCAGAAAGGTTGGTAACTGAGCAGATTGCAGACCCCTAAACCTAACAACACAACTAGCATTAGCCGTGGGATGCGCCTACTGTGCCCTAGACGCCTCGGTGCAGCCAAAGAGTTAACTAAACCTAAAGCATGAAAAGGGGAAAGCTAAACTGCCCCAGAGTAGAACCCCCGAGGAATAGATAGCCCCCAAATATATATTGTCGGTGAGACAAGATGAGGCACAAACGCAGGCAGAAAATAGAGTGAGCAAATGATGGGGCCCAAACTATCTAGATAAGACAGGACAGAAAATATACTGTCTGCAATCACGCAAAAACCCTAAAAAATCCAACACGTCTGATATACAAAAACACTGAGGCCACACGACCTCTCCCCCACTAGATCAGCATTCTAGTGTGAACTGGATGCAAAGCAAAAGTTACTAATATAACAGTGAATTAGCAATACTGAACACAATGACATAAGCTGTGACATATGAGCGGGATCCAGCACAAATCCCAGCAGGGAATAATGCTGAATCCACACAGCAAAGCAGAAAGCAGAGAAAGGCAAAAACTATATCAAATGCAAAAGATTCCAGCAAACAAATAACTTATCTGAATGATGCAAGACCAAGGATGGGAAAAAGCATACTTCACAATGCGTAGGAAGAGAAACCAAATCACCAGCAGCAACTGAAGAAAGCTTGCTCACTTAAATCCTCCCAGTCTGTAACCCCTGACTTCCAATCATCATCTTTAGGTCATAGACTTCCATCAACACGACCAGCTCCACTACCCGTAGCGACCAAGAGAGGGAGCCCCAACTCAGAAGTCAGATCAAGAGAGTTCACAGCACATTCATTCTTACCCTGTTACAATACTCAGGTTGTACGCCCCTCTTAACTCTTTCTCTCCCTGTGCGGAGTATCCCCTGTAATAAACCCTTTAACTTTTGCTCTGCCTCCTGTTCGTCACTGCATCCCGCATTCCTGCCATTTTTACACTTACACAGGTATAGGCATACAGATTTTTCTGAGCATTTTTAGTCGATCTGCAATTGGAGACCCATGTTTGTAACACTGAGTCCAAGTCTGATAAAAGTGCTCTGGTTTGCATTTCTTACCAGTTATGGGTGCCACCCTGAAAAGCATACCTTGGGTATTGTTATTGTCTCTTAGCTTACATTTCTTTTTATATGTCTTTCTTATGCATTTTGCTCTATTTGATTCCTGAAGAAGACATGGATTCATTTATAAGTGGCCATGTTTGGAATGAGGACAAGAGGCAACATTGGTGAATGACAAGTATTAAAAAAATATACCAACCCCCAGGACTTCAGGTTCTCCTTGGAAAAATTTCACAAAGCGTTTGGGCATTTCAGCTGGAACACAGTTACTTTGTTCTTCCTGAGACTCCATAGGCTGATTATTTTGTGGACTGACTTGCTGCAGAATGACGAGACTGGACATGATTCTGCCAGGAAAGACTAAACAAATGTAGGAAGCAGAGAAATTATTATTATACTTGTGCAGCAAAGCCAAGTAGGACAGGGTTAAATCCTAGCATTGCAGGTCTTGATTATATGCACCTGACTTGCTTAGACTAAGAACCAAGGTCTGTGTTCACTAGGGGTGTGTCAGTCTGCTGTTTGTTGAGCAGATTCGAGTGTGCTGTTGATGAGTGACCAGCCAAAATGTGAGCTATAGCTGGGAGAGAGGAATGCCAGAGTCTCTCTCTGAATGGAGACTGTATGGATAAGCTAGAAAAGCTGAGCAGTCTGTGTGTTAGAGCTGCAAAGAACTGTGTGGAAGCTACAGCCTGTTCAGTGTGAATTGTGCATATAGTTGAACACTTCTGTTTGGCGCTCAAAGCTCTTGGAGCTTGGGTTGAAGTGAAGGGTATACCAAGACATGGCAGTATCATACCTCTTAATTGAATAAAGTTTGCTCTGGGAGAAAGGACTGTAATCTCTTCGGGTGAGCCTGCACTGCCATATATGTGCCAGCTGAATTAACTGTTTATTTGCTGTTATAGTTTTGTGCCCAGAAGAGGCTGATTCTGGTTTTGAATTCCTTGGACTTTTATAAAAGCAATAACACTACACCTGTTTGGAACAAACTGCATTGCCTATGTAAACAATACCGGCTAATGCCTACCTGAGAGCATGAATTCCTATGCTTGTTAGAGCTGCAGTGTGTGCTCCAGAGCAGCGCTCCATGCTACTGGCAGCAGGAAATTGCAACCCATATGCATGCTATTCTCAAAAAATATAAACTTCTCCTTTTCATCACAATGATGTGCCAGCCCAGGAAACAACAGCTGTAAATGTACAGAACATTCCTTGAATGCATGATTCAGCTATTTGGAAAAGGCTCTTCCTTTCTATCCCCTATCTAGCAAGAGTAAAGAGCTGCTACAGAAAATCACTGTGCTGGACCCTGCATACAAGTCAATGTATTACAATAAAGCCCACTTATTTAATTCGGTATTGTGTAATGCTTAAAAGGGTTGTCCGGTCCAAAATGATAAGACTTAAGTCACTCTGTTGAGCTGCAGACTTATGAATCCCCCCCAACACCCGCACTGTGCGCTTTGGGGATTTGCTGACTTCTGAGCCAGTACCGGTGAGTGTGTATGTGTTATACATACTCCCATCAGAACCTGACTAGTGAGCACGGCCTCGCTTCATGCACTTACAGGTAGGAGCATCTCACAACATTAGAATATCACCAAAAAGTTAATTTATTTCAGTTCTTCAATACAAAAAGTGAAACTCATATATTATATAGAGTCATTACAAACACAGTGATCTATTTCAAGTGTTTATTTCTGTTAATGTTGATGATTCTGGCTTACAGCCAATGAAAACTCAAAAGTCATAATCGCAGTAAATTAGAATACTTTATAACACCAGCTTGAAAAAATGACTTTAAAATCCGAAATGTTGGCCTACTGAAATGTATGTTCAGTAAATGCACTCAATATTTTCTACATCTGCATTGTTGGGTCTGGTGTCTCTCATCTTCCTCTTGACAATACCCCATAGATTCTCTATAGGGTTAAGGTTAGGTGAGTTTTCTGGCCAATCAAGCACAGTGATACTGTTGTTTTTAAACCTGGAATTAGTACTTTTGGCAGTGTGGACAGGTGCCAATTTCTGCTAGAGAATGAAATTTTCATCTCCAAAAATCTTGTCGGCAGAGGGAAGCATGAAGTCCTCTAAAATTTCCTGGTAGACGGCCGCGCTGACTTTAGTCTTGATAAAACACAGTGGACCTACACCAGCAGATGACAAAAATCCCCAAACCATCACTGATTGTGGAAACTTCACACTAGACCTCAAGCAGCTTGGATTGTGGCCTCTCCATTCTTCCTCCAGACTCTGGGATCTTGATTTCCAAGGTCTCATGTGAAGTATCCACAATGATGGTCTCGGGAGCCATGTCATCTGCTGGTTGAAGAACTGAAATAAATTAACTTTTTAATGATAATCTAATTTTGTGAGTTGCACCTGTATATAGAGCAAGGCCCCGCCCACTAGTTGGGCTCTGGACAGGAGTATGTATAATGCATATATACCTGCCGCTCCCGGCTCACAAGCTGGCGAATCCCAGTGTATGGGGATTCATAAGTGAGTGACTACAGACATAATTTTGGACTGGACAACCCCTTTAATTACATTTGTAATAGCTAGTGATGATCGAACATCAAAATGTCAGCACGCTTGGTACTTGAATTGTGACGGTTGGGAGCTCAGATGGGCTCGACGCGAGTAAATGGAAGTCAATGGGAAACTCGAGCATTTTACCAGCAGACCTTAACAGAAGGCCTGGGGGCAGGAAAATTGCTGAAATGGATGGAAACAGGGCTAAAATGAAATGGAAACTGCATGGGGAAGACGCCAGGACGCATCTCTGACTCCCAGGTCACTGCTGGGAACAATGTTGTCAGAGTTTTACACCACTTTTACGGACTGACAATAAAACATACAAAACTGAAAATAAAATGAATTTTACAGGAAAAAATGTTAGGAAACATTCTTTCCTGTATTCTTTCCTTGTATATAAGGCAAAATTAAAAAGAGAAAAAAAATGCCTCTCACACACCTCCTGCATCGGTAAATTTTGTTTTAACATTTCTCTAGGAATGAGCAAGCACTTAAGTGCTCGGATTCTCGTTACTCAAACAGAGCAACTCCTAACACCCGGATGCTTATTTTGAGTAACAAGTATAATGGGAGTCAAGGGGAAATCTGAGCATTATTCTGGCAGATGCTACAAGGAGGTCTGCAGGGCAGTGAAAATGTTGAAATGGATGGAAAAAGTGCTGACTGGAAGGAGAACAGCATGGGGAAGACCAGTGGAAGCATCTCTGACTCCCATATCGCTGCTGAGAACAGTGATGTCATACTTTAACTCCATTTTGAGGACTGACAAGAAAACATTCAAAATCGAAGAGAAATTGGAGTCTACAGGAAAAAAAATGTTAGGAAACAGTCTACATTGTAGACTTGTATATACAGCAAAATTTAAAAAGTCTTTAAAAAAAATAATAATTCAAGTAAACCAAAATTGAAATTTTTATTAAAAATTGGAAATTTCAGTGCAATTTATGAAGAATGTGAAAATTTGATGGAAGAAGGACTCAGATACATCGTGTATTAAAGGACCTCAGACACATTCTGTTCAGATTGTCATGTAGTGGAACTTCTACACTCGTAAAGGCTATGCCAAAAATTACAAGCAGAGACATCCATACAGCCTTGAAGGCACCAACTGTAGTGCCTCATTCAAATATTGTGAACAAAGTGTAATTGTGGTACTTCTACTCTCATAAAAGTTGCACACACAGTGGAAAGCCTGCCAAAAATGAAATCAGGGTCATCCATATACCCTTGAAAGGCGTATTGAAGCTGGTACAAGGTGGGGATGCCACACCAGGAGAAATAGTGCTGCCAGGGGACCGAGCACCAAGGGATGGAATCAGCCATGAGTTTGCAGAAGTCCACTGTGTCTACAAGCCTAAATGGCTGGGAACTTTCTTTTTTGTCCAAAGCCTGGGTTAAGGACAGCTGAACACTGTGCAGTGACAACTTTTGGAAGTGCCTGATGATGGTGCCTTAGAATGTGCAAGGACATGTGCAGTGCTTAAGGCATCTGCGCCAGTGTCTTGGACAGGGGATTGGGAATCACCAAGCACAGGGAATGAGGCAGTGGTGTCACCCGCTGGCACCAATCGTGCACCCAGGTGTTCGGCCCACCGAGTCGGGTGCTTAGATTAAATGTGCCTGATCATGCTGGTGATGGTTATGCACTTAGTAGTCAGGCCCTTGCTAATCTTGGCATGGAACAAGTTGCAAATGACCATATTTTTTGTCTCAGAACTCTTTTTAAAAAAAGTCCATGATTGGGCAACACCTAACTCTTTGAAGGAGAAATTCTGGAATGTCAGTGCTCTGCGAAACAGTTGCCTGCCTTCTCCCTCTGGTCAACCCACTGCTTCTTTCTGCCTGTTTCAGTACTGCCGATACCACCGTCTCAGAGCTGCTGGCCAGTAACTTCATCATCCACCACCTCATCTTTCACCACCACACTCTGTTCCTCTTGACTTGGTGACTTAACAGCAACCTGACTTATTGACAACTGTGTCTCATAATCATCTACCTACTTAGGAAAAATTTGCCGTTCCCACCATCATCTTCTTGTGCCTGTGGCTGCTCTACATTTTGTGCATCACTACACAACATCTCCTCCTTTTCAAGGTTGGACTGGCCCACCAGAGAACCGGAGAAACCTTTGGTGGGCCCTGGTTTCTTCTTCAGGAGAGTTCATAGTGCAAGCCTTGCAGCTGCTATGGAGCTCTTGAGTGGGGGGGGGAAGGTGGACCCTCAGAATCAAATCCTCTGGTAGGGCCAATGTTCTTCAGTCTGACACTGCGTCCTATCCATCTTAGAACATGCAGGGTGAGAGGCCACAATTTTTTGTTTTTTGTTTTTAGTTTCATATACCACTTTAAGGTAACACTAAGCAATGTGTTAAAGACTATCGATGATTAATTGAATGTACAAAAAATGTTTGACCTTTTTTTGGAGTGTTTTATACCACCATACTGTAACACTAACCACACTAAACCCTATGGATGACTAATTCAATCACTTAAAACAAATTTGTAATAGTTTTCTTGAGTTTTAAATACCACCATAATGCAACACTAACCACGTTAAACTCTATGAATGACTAATTCAATCCAGAAAAAAAGTTTTTGTTTTTTAGTTTTCTATACCACTGTAATTAGTGTTGAGCGATACCTTCCAATATCGGGAAATATCGGATCGGATTGGATCGGACCGATACCCCAAAAATATCGGGTATCGCCGATTCCGATACCGGAAACCATGAAAGTCAATGGGGCACAAATATCGGAATGAAAATAAACCCTTTCTTTCCTTGCACATCCAGTTGGGGAGGGGGGAAGAGTGTGGGCGGTGTGTGGGCACAGACTGTGCGTGTGTGTGTGCGGGCGGGGTCTGTACGGGACTCTCGGGGGTCTGTGCGGGCCTGCCGGGGGTCTGTGCGGGCACTCGTGGATTTCTGCGGTCAGGGAGTATATTGGTTGTTTGTTATTTTAATATTTTTTACAGTGAGATGACACTGGCTTTGGGGATCAAAGTGATAAGTGATGGTGAGTATGTACTCTATGTTATATGTACTGTATGTCTATATGTATGTATTGTATGAATGTATGAATGTATTGTATGTAGTATGTAGTATGTATGTAGTATGTATGTTGTATGTCTGTAGCATGTTTTATGTATGTTGTATGTATGTAGTATGTACTATGTATGTATGTATGTTGTATGAATGTAGTATATATGTAGTATGCATGTAGTATGTATGTATGTTGTATGAATGTAGTATATATGTAGTATGTATGTATGTATGTTGTATGAATGTAGTATATATGTAGTATGTATGCATTATGTAGTATGTATGTATGTTGTATGAATGTAGTATATATGTAGTATGTATGTCGTATGTAGTATGTATGTATGTATGCTGTATGAATGTAGTATATACCGTATTTTTCGGACTATAAGACGCACCGGACCATAAGACGCACCCCAATTTTCAGTAGGAAAATAGGGAAAAAAAAAATAATGTGTCAAATGGGGGTCCGTCTTACAGTCCGAATTCAGCTTACCTGGGAAGGGATCCGACACAGGTGGAGAAGTAGTCACAGGGGTCATTCAGTGGTCCAGGCTCGTGCGGTGGCGGCTCTGTGCTGGGGCAGGTTGGTTGTGCTGGGGCAGCTGCGCTGGGGTAGGGGCAGCTGTGCTGGGGCAGCTGTGCTGGGGCAGGGGCAGCAGTGCTGAGGCAGGGGCAGCAGTGCTGAGGCAGGGGCAGCTGTGCTGGGGCCGGCGCAGCTGTGCTGGGGCAGGGGCAGCTGTGCTGGGGCAGGTGGGCTCTGCGGTGGTGGCAGCTGTGCTGAGGCAGGGGCAGCTGTGCTGGGGCAGGGGCAGCAGTGCTGAGGCAGGGGCAGGTGGGCTCTGCGGTGGTGGCAGCTGTGCTGAGGCAGGGGCAGCTGTGCTGGGGCAGAGGCAGCAGTGCTGAGGCAGGGGCAGGAGGGCTCTGCAGTGGGGGCAGCAGTGCTGGGGCAGGGGCAGCTGCGCTGGGGCAGGGGCAGCAGTGCTGGGGCTGGGGCAGGTAGGCTTTGCGGTGGTGGCAGCGGGCGGCGCTCTGCGGTGGTGGCAGCGGGCTGTGCTCCGGTGCAGGGGCCGCGGCTCCTTCGGCATTTCTTCGCAGTCCGGAGGCCCCCGCAGTTCCCTTGCTGGCCGCCGAGAGCATGGACACCGGAAAGATGGCCGCCGGTCCGGGGACGGCGCATGCGCGGGATCAGATCTCGTCCCGAGATCTCGGGGGACGAGATTCAAATCTCGGCAACGAGATCTCATCCCCCGAGATCTCGGGACGAGATCTGAAGCCGCGCATGCGCTGTCCCCGGACCGGCAGCCATCTTCCCAGTGTCCATGCTCCCGGAGGCCACCACAACATGGCGGCGGCCAGCAAGGGAACTGCGGGGGCCTCCGGGCTGCGAAGAAATGCCGGCGGAGCCGCCGCCCCTGCACCGGAGCACAGCCCGCTGCCTCCACCGCACCGCAGAGCGCCGCCCGCTGCCACCACCGCACCGCAGAGCCCCACCTGCTGCCACCAGCCACCAGGTTAGACCGTGTATTGCGACCATAAGATGCACCCCCCACTTTCCCCAAAAATTTTTGGGGAAAAAAGTGCGTCTTATGGTTGGAAAAATACGGTATGTAGTATGTATGTTTTTTTTTTGTTTTTTTTTACATTCAACACATTAGCTGGATGATGGGACAACTACTGTCCCATCATTGGCTAATGTGTCAATCACTGTCATTGTAGCAGGCATAGCCCGATGGGACTTGTAGTCGCATCGGACGATGCCTGCACACACACACAACCCCCGGCAGGCCCGTACAGATCCCCGGCAGCCCGCACAGACCCCTGGCAGGCCCGCACAGACCACTGGCAGCCCGCACAGACCCCCGGCAGGCCCGCACAGACCCCCGGCACGCCCGTACAGACCGCAGGCAGCCCGCACAGACTCCCGGCAGGCCCTCACAGACCGCGCATCATGATGACATCATTTCAGCAGCCAATCACAGCCATGCCATTAGTTAACATGGCTAACACAACTGGCTCATTGCATTATGGGAATTTCCGATTCCGGTATTCAATATTGTAAAAATATCGGAACTTGGTATCGGAACTCCGATACAGCGAATATCGGCCGATACCCGATATTTGCAGTATTGGAATGCTCAACACTAACTGTAATATAACCCAAAGCACAAAATACTATATGGATGACAATATAGTCAATTATTTATTAAAAAAAGAATGTGGTCACATGCAGCAGCTTTATATTTAGCAAAGGACTGCAAAGCTCTAATCCCTGCCTAAAGGCTGTATTATACCACTCTCACTGCTCCTGCAACTGACCCTAGGCTAAATGCAGAATGTATCTGATACAAACAGAAAAGCAAGAAGTCAGATATTTTTGCACAAAATTTGAGACACATTGAACCCCCAAAAAATTGGCACAAAAGCTTTAAAGGGAATCTGTCAGTCAGATCAACCCTCTTAAGCAGTCTACATAGGCATGCAGGTCATAGAAAGTTGAAAAAAATGAAACGTTGATATCTGTGATCTCATATCTTATTCCCAAGATGTCTAGATTTTTCTTAATATGTAAATGAGACATTAACATCTATGGGCCTGACATAGATTTTCCGCTAAAATCTGCCTTCAGAGCTTACTTTAAATGAAAGGGGATATTACCAGTGGGAGAGATGTGAATCAGGAGAGTGGACTGTCAATCATTACATGTCTCGCACTGGTAATGCTTTAAAGTAAGCTCTGGAGGCAGATTTTCAGGGAGATCTATGCTTAACCCATAGATCTTAACAGCTCATTTACATATTAAGAAAAACATGGATTTCTCTGGAATAAAACATCAGATCGCAGATATCAAGGTATCATTTTAAATAGCTTTATATGACCTACATGCCCATGTAGACGGTTTAGGTGGGTTGACCCTACTGACAAATTCCCTTTTAATACATTTCCATTTCTTATATTTTATTTGTGAGTGCTGTGCATTGATCTGATTTATGATTACACAGAATGTTTGCTTGCATCTCTATGTAAATCATCACACAACACCATGACGTTCTGCGCTGCCAAATTACGGACTAAGATCTGGTTAATTTGTAAACATCTTCTCTGTTCTATCTTACACTTATGTAACATAATGAGTGGAACAAAAGCCTTAAAGTTCTTTCCTCCAAGTGCTGCCAAGAACTTAACACTTACTTTTTTTCATCTGCTGTACAGACTCGATGTGTAGATCTGGATACACGGGACCTAATGCTGTGATTCCTCATCCGTTTTGCAGGACTCAGCGTTCGCTGTGATATTTCCTCTTTCTGACCGTGATCATATGACTGTTTTCTGCAGAAAGGAATCTGTGATGCGCTTCTCTGAGGGGGGAAGAGTTGGTTTTTTTTAACTCTTCTGGGATCTGTTCCATCACACATTCAGTCAATGTTCATTTCCAGGCGGAAACCCACAGCCCCTGATGCTGCATCCAATTTTTTTTTTAAAAATCTCGTAATTCTTTATCAGTAATCGTAACATGCTTTTTTTATGATTCAGAATTCCATTACACAAGTTGCGTTTAACCCCATCCCGCTGCAGCCAATTTTAGTTTCTTCCTCCCATTTTCATAACTTTTTTATTTTTCCATCAGGACGAGTTGTAGTTTTGAATAAAGTCAATTATTTTTACAATCTGTTTTTATAGTTTCCATTTGTAGGTACATTGTTTTTTATTGCATTTTTGGCAGGGGTGTGGCAGTGGAAAAAAAAGGGATTTTTTGCACTTCAAATTTTTTATACATAGTTCATTTAATGTATAAATAATGAGTTAATAATACAAAATATGTTTTTTTTCCATTCCTTTTACTTTGTGGAAAATGGGGTAATTCAAATTGTTATGTTGTTTTATTTTTTCATGTTTTTAAAAACTTCTGCAATGTAATGTGACAGTTCAGTATTGCAGTCTAATGTATAAATCATAATCTCTTATGACTTTACCAGAGTACCAAGATGGCGGCGACAGCAGGCCACTGGCTATAAAAGCAAAACATTGGCACCCTAAAATTTTGTCGCCGGCAGGGGGCCATGGGCTCCCAAATGGACACCATAGCTGGATTGTGCCCCTGAAATGCTGTTGCTAGAGATTCACAACAGCATTCAAAGGGTTATTTAACAGAGATTGGAGCTGGCTCCGATTGCTGCTGTTAAAAGTAGATGCTGGCTGTATAACACCACAGGCACCTGCACCAGCTACATTTACGCCATATAGAGAGAAGGAATTATGATATAATGGAATGCCCCTCAGGGCCGGGGGTACCCGGTCAGGCTCTTTTACAGGGGAAGTGTGTCACGGTGGTGCTAGTGAACCGGTCCATAGCCCTGGGCGTCCAGATGTAGATGATGGAAGTGCAGATGGAGGGAAAGATGGTAGGATAGTTATAGGGGAAAAGGGGATTCGTGACACCACCTGTGGTATTCGGCAATGCAGGTGTTAAGCCGACACTGCTCTGCAGAGCTGTGTCCTTGGGCAGTTGAGCCGGTGACAGGGATGGTTAATGTGGTGTACGGCAGGCAAGATGTAAATGACGCAAAGGACATAGTTGGGTGCAGTTTCAGGGTCTTTATTCACAATTTCTGCATGCGGTAGCCCACTTAGTACTGTGTCCTCCAGGTGAGGGGTCCAGCCAACTCCCAGGTAGATCAGGAACACCTTTTCAGGACTCCTCTTTATGTTCTCCTTTCTTGGCCGTCTCTCTGCACTGATCTCTCCCTTCTTTCCTGCTCTGTGCCTTCATAGGCAGTGTCCCCAATCCAGCAGCCTCGGACCTTGCCGAGCGACGTGGGTCAGGCCCCGGGGTCCTTTATCTCTACGGCTGCCTTTTTAAGGAATGCTTGTGGATTTGGCAGTCGGTGACTGGACCAGCGAGAGAGCAGGACTGACGTGAGGAGTGCACCCTGGGGCCTGACCCTAGTTGCTTGGCAAGGTCCGAGGCTGCTGGATTGGTGACACTGCTTATGAAGGCGCAGGGCAGGAAAGAAGGGAGAGATCAGCGCATAGACGGCCAAGAAAGGAGAACATAAAGAGGAGTCCTGAAGCGGTGTTCCTGATCTACCTGGGAGTTGGCTGGACCCCTCCGGAGGAGGACACAGTGCCAAGCGGGTCATCGTGTGCACAAGAATTGTGAGTAAAAACTCAGAAACTGCACCCAACAGTGTCCTTCGTGTTATTAACATCTCGCCTGCTTTACACCGCATTCACCACCACCATCACTGGCTCAACTGCCCTGGGACACAGCTCTGCCTGTGGAGAGCTTCACCATCTCTGCTGCCCTAACACCGTCCCAGTGGATCTGCACCACAGCGTCGGCTTAACACCTTCATTGCCAAATACCACAGGTGGCGTCACGATTCTCCTTTCCCCTACAACTATCCTATCATCTTCCGCCTTCATCTGAACTTCCATCATCAACACTGGACGCCCAGGGCCACGGACCGGGTCACTATCACCACCGTGACACACTTCCCCTCTGAAAGAGCCTGACCGACCCGGTACCGAGTTCCCCCGACCCTGGGGGGTGTTCCTTTTTGATGTCACGAACAGGATTATCGAGCTCAGCAAAGCTGGGTACTTGGAGCTCAGCAAAGTTGGGTGCCTAGAGCCTAGCAAAGCTGAGACCTGTTTGCCAGAGACTGCAACATAGTGAGTGCCAGAAATTTACTATTTTGTGTAAAAGAGATTTTACAGTATTGCTAAAAGGATTATCTGTATTGAGTAATAGTGAATTTGTAAGGCTATTAAATCATCGCCTCACTGTGCCATTGTTTACTGCAATAAACATGGCAGCACCAAGATATGCAGAAAGAGGCAATAGCCTGAGTGCAGAGAATAAAACCATTTATGCAGAGGAGCTGAGTATCCAGATCCAGGATCTGTCTCTGACCATAGTAGGAGGATGGGTGTCAGAGCAGGTCAAACCACCAAATACCGCAGCTGCGGCTGACCCAGTCATTGGGTCTGAGGACACCCTGATAGGTCCCCTTCCTGTCCCCGCAGCCCCTACAGCTGGATGGGCACATTATAATATAGTGTGTGATCGGGCTACCCAAACCTCAGTGGTACACCGAGAACAGCTAGTGATCATTGGTGTAGTTCTCCATACTGAACTGTCCCAGCCAGGGAGTAGTGAATGTCAGGGGCTACCCTGGAAGAAGAAGTCAGAGTAATAATGTGAAATAAATGCTTAAAGTTTTCCTGGCTAGGACTGTGTTATAGTTTATTGAAGAAATAATGTGTTTACCTGGTTAGGTTTGTTTTATGGTTCTTTAGAAAGACTGTGAGGTTATGAAAGGTGAATAACCCAAAACTTTTAATGTAAAAAGTTAGCACTTCTTAAGGTACTCCATCTTTTGTTTTTACATCAGGCCTTTGGAAAGTGCCTTAATGCCAGAGAACAAAAACCCGTTTGGCGTGACCGAAAACATGGTACAACCTACAGATCAACCATGCCTTGTAGCCCGCCCAAGGCCTACATTGGGGGTTTGAGATGGGTCCCTCGCATCGCACCAAAGGAAAATACCCCAGTCTGGGAGGAACTGAACTTTCTTGCATTCGGTTAAAAATGTTTTATTGCTGATATTGCAGATGTATATTTAATGTAACTATTCATATCTACTAGATATTTATATTTATTATATAGTATTTTATTGATTTATTTTACAAGATATATATTTATCACAGAATAGCTATTTGTAATGTTTAAGAAAAGGTGCCTCCCATAAAGGGAAGAGGAGTTAGTTACTTTACATGTTGATATGCATACCCAAAAATTTTGTAAGTTTCTCATAATATCTGTTTTACTCTGTTCCAGTCCGCGGACATGCTGTGTTTAATGGGGGGAATGTGGCGCCCCTGAGGTACTGCACCTCATCCAGAGGTGTGGTGCCCCACCCTCAGGTAAGGAGGGAGCACCACCTAGGACTCCTATCACTCGTACCCAACACACAGGGCAGGGCATCTGGGTGTACCCTTTGGGAGGCTGGCCTCATCCCAGGCTGGCTAGGAAAGGGTGATGGGAGGTAAGTGGGAAAGGTAGGTAGAGGGGGTGGAGCTTATGTAGTGGAGTGATTGAGGACATCCAATCAGGGAGAGAAAGGTGACAGTTGGTGGGAGGACCTAGTCCTGAGGTAAATAGATCCTTCCAGAAACTAGTCAGTCGGTGACAGGACAGCAGAGGAGCAGGACTGATGTGGGGAGAGTAAGGGTCAGTGAGGCACCATGTGGCTCCCCTGAGGGTCCAGTCACCACAGAGGTACTGCACCTCATCCAGAGGTGTGATATCCCACCCTCAGGTAAGGAGGGAGCACCACCCAGGACTCCTAACACTTGCACCCAACACGCACTAGTTTAGTCAGGGCATCTGGGTGTACCCTTTGGGAGGATGGCCTCATCCCAGGCTGGCTAGGAAAGGGTGTTGGGAGGCAAGTGGGAAAGGTAGGTAGAGGGGGAGGAGCTTAGGCAGTGGAGTGATTGAGGACATCCAATCAGGGAGAGAAAGGTGACAGTTGGTGGGAGGAGCTAGTCCTGAGGTAAATAGATCCTTCCAGAAACTAGTCAGTCGGTGACAGGACCAGCGAGAGAGCAGGACTGACGTGAGGAGAGTTAGAGAAAGAGAGACACCGCTAATAAGAAAAAGCTCCCAGGAGAATAGAAGGGGTCCAAGGGGCACGGGTAGTGCAACTGGCCACCCGTGGGGCCCGCATCCTGGAAAGGAAGGACCAGGCCGCAGTAAGGGAACCAATCACTGAATCTACTGGAGAATACCAGACAAGGCTCAACTAGTAAGTTGGAAGCTGTAGTGACTGAAATACGACAGCCAAATCCACAAGAAATCCTCCAGAAGGCAGCCGTTGAGCTAAAGGACCCCGGGGCCTGACCCATGTCGCTCGGCAAGGTCCGAAGCTGCTGGATGAGAGACACTGCTGGTGAGGGCGTAGAGCGAGAGAGAGATGGCCAAGAAAGAGGAACATAAAGAGGAGTCCTGAAACGGTGTTCCTGATCTACCTGGGAGTTGGCTGGACCCCTCACCCGGAGGACACGGTACCAAGTGGGCACCTGTGCACATAAGACAACAGTGAGTAAAAACTCTGAAACTGCACCCATGAGCGTCCTTAGTGTTCTTAACATCTCACCTGCTTTACACCGCATTTCACCATCACCGTCACCGGCTCAACTGCCCAGGGACACAGCTCTGCCTTTGGAGAGCTTCACCATCTCTGCTGCCCTAACATCGTCCCAGAGGATCTGCAGTGCAGCGTCGGCCGCCTTAGCCGAATACCACAGGTGGCGTCACGATTTTCTCTTTTCCCCTACAACTATCCATTCATCATCTACATTGGACACCCAGGGCCACAGACTGGGTCACTATCACCACCGTGACACACTTCCCCTTTGAAAGAGCCTGACCGGCCCGGTACCGAGTATCCCCCTGCCCTGCGGGGCGCTCCAATAACACCACCACTAGAGGGAGCACAGGAGCTTATTGTACATTGTGCTATTAGTGATTTCAGTGTATGCAGTACGCTCCCTCTAATGGTGGCTGCAGGTAACATTGTTTTATTTCAAAGGGTTTTTGCCACCTGAAAGTATGATGTCGGGACAGTGACCCTGATTCCAGTGATGTATCACTTACTGGGCTGCTTGTTGTGGTTTTGATAAATTCACAGTTTTATCAGCAGGAGATTATCACCGTAGAACTTGTAAACCTCCTACCAGATAGTCCTTCAAATTCATGATCTCTGTATAACCCCACCCCACCACTGATTGGCAACTTTCTGCCAATGCACAGTGCACATAGCAAGCTACCAATCAGTGATGTGGGTGGGGTTATACAGAGCTCAGCCTTCACAGAACTGGCAGATAAAACAGGGATTTTATCAAATCTACAGCATGAAGACAAGTAAGTGTTACAGCGCTGGAATCAGGATCTCTGCTCCTACATCATGCTGCCAGCTTTCAGGAGGAGGTAGCAATATCCAGGTGACAGATTCCCTTTAAATGTAGGTCTTTGCTGAGGATTTGGAGATCAACAAAGTTCCTATGACTTTAAAGATTTATTCAGTCATTTACACAAAAAGGAAGGTTCACTCCCCTCCACATTTCAGCTTCTCTGTTTTTATTAGTCATTATGCCAGGCTGGGGAAGCATCTGCACTGCCTGCCTGGCAAAATGCAGCTGCCAGTGGTGATAAGGCAGAAGAATATGTGGCTAGGATCTCCCTCTGCTCTGGTGTCAGCTGCATCCTCTGCAAGTTGTCAGTCGTGTTTGGGTCGGAGCTGGCCCGTGGGAAGAAAAGTGGACACTACTACATCACGCAGCTGGGGCAGATTTATCAAGAAGACTGTCTAAAAAGAAAAATGACTTTTATGCTAATAGCAACCATTTCCAGCTCTTATTTTCGCAGAGTGTTTGAAAATCAAAAGCTGAGAGCTGAAAGCAAAGGTTCACATACTTTTGCCACTCGCAGAAATATGAGATTGGATAATTTTCCTTATTTAAAAACAACAAAATATAACAAAGTTTAAAATTCTGAAGGGGTCACAAACTTTTAAGTAATATTGTAGGTCCATATCTGAGGACACAATGCAAAAATTACTGGTTAGCCCTTATTGATAATGTGTCCTATGTGTGCAATGATAACAACAAAAATAGCAATGTAATGATCGGTTATTCCCCAAAATGTAAGTTATCATTTATCCATATGAAAGGGGTAACTTCTCATTCAATTTATTGTCTATAGGACTACTGGAAATATTCGACCGCGCGCACTTCAGCGCCATTCAAGATGGGACTTTGCAGAGCCTGGAATCCAGAGCCCCCTTCTAGGGCTAACTTACAATTTTAGGAAAGACCCTTTAAGTTAGAGATCACAATATTAGAAATTATAATTCTCTATTCCCTTCACAGAGGCTAAAATAGTGTCTTTTTGGCTTCCATATTTCTAAATTCATTTTTCAAAATGCATGGTGCCTGCAGTGAAACATGGAGGCAGTGTCCAGATGTGGGGCTGCCTGATGCTGGGTGTGTCGGGAGCTACATTTCAATAATGTTAGCGTGAATTCACAGATATACCGCTCTATATTGAAAGATAAGATGCTGCCATCTCTCTGTGTCTTTGGTAGACTTTTTCTTGACATTGACCTAAACACACATGTGCTACATTTCTGAAGAAGAACAGATTGAAAGTGATTTAGTGGCCAAACGTCTTCTGAAATGAGCCAAACCGAACACCTATGGGGAATTCGGAAGGGACAAGTTGTCATCACTCTGCATCCAGCATCCAGGCTCTTAAAAGAGATTGTTCTTGAAAAATGGAAAAAGATAAATATTACAATATGTCGCCAACGTATTCATTCCAGGCCTAGAATACTCGGTGTTGTCCTTAAAATCATGGAGGTCATACAAAAGAATGTACTCATTGAATGAAATTAAAGGAAAAATACAGTGTGGGCCATTTATATGGAAACACCAAAATAAAATGGGAATGGTTGGTGATATCAACTTCCTGTTTGTGGCACATTAGTATATGGGAGGTGGGAAACTTTTCAAGATGGATGGTGACCATGGTGGCCTTTTTGAAGTTGGCCATTTTGGATCCAACTTTATTTTTTCCAATGGGAAGAGGGTCATGTGACACATCAAACTTATGGAGAATTTCACAAGAAAAACAATGGTGTGCTTGGTTTTATCGTAACTTTATTCTTTCATGAGTTATTTACAAGTTTATGACCACTTATAAAATGTGTTCAAAGTGCTGCCCATTGTGTTGGATTGTCAACGCAACCCTCTTCTCCCACTCTTGACAAACTGATAACAACACCGCAGAAGAAATGCTGGCATTGCGAGTATCTCCTAGGTAAGTTATGCTGATAGTAGGTACAGTCCTGAGTTCTCACAGCGACACAGAAGTGTTGGACAAAACAGGCAGCCACTCCGCTTGCAGCCCTCAGCTTGGTGTACTAGTGGAGCATCACATAAGTTCAGCAACATTTTTGTACTATGCCTTTAAGGGCTCGTTCAGACGTTTGTATTTTTCACGTACGAGAATAATGGACCTATTATTTTGATCACAGTGTCATCAGTTGTTCTCGTACGTGAAGACAAAAAAGTTTCTCCACCTTCTCCTATGTTACAGTCCATGAAAATTGGACCACGCTCAGATGTCATCCCAGTGCAGTCCAATTGTTTTTCATGGACTTGCATTGCTGATTTTGATCATATCCTTTGATCAAAATCAGACATGTGTTCCGCCCCAAAAGTTACAGATATGTGAATGTCCCCTTAGACTGTCACAGGTACGGATGCTATCCACCACGGATGGCACTCGTACACGAAAATTGGATGTCTGAATGAGCCCTAATGGATATATTCAGCAACCCAGAAGTTTATTGTGCTACTAAGTGATCGGTTTGCAATAATCAACCTTTCTGCGCCGCCTTGTGATTAAATAAAGCATATGGAACAGTTATGATGAAATCCTAGCTACCCTGTAGTCCGAGTACCGCATCCTGCCTCGTCTGAGAAGCAATTAGTCTCACCTCTGTGTATTACCCTGTAGCTCCGCTTTTTCAAACTGACCATTCAACAACTCCTACAAGGCTCAGTCAACAGCTCTATCTCCCCCCCATGCTTTACACTGCAGTTCATGTTCTCCAAATTGACTGCAAATGCTGGACGAAAAGTCAATGCATGAAAAATGAATAATTACCAGACAACAGATCCACATAAAATAAAGGAAACAAATTAAAAAAAAAAAGATAAAAGCCTGGTGATCTACTCTGATGCACTTTATAATTTATAAGCAAAGAGCTGAAAGAAATAATAATGTACAAAACAGAATACATGTTGGTGATACGAGATACTGTAATTGGTGATTCAATAGAATATATATGCTACTGATAATTACAGTAAATGTTTGGGAACTAATACACTGCCCAACTACAAGAAACGTTAAAGTCACAGGTTGCCTATAAGGATACCGCCATTGAATTTGCTTTGTATTCTTCTTGTCACTGGTTTATCACAAACTCCAACAACTTCATGTCTGTGTCATTGAGGCAGATGAGAAGGCTGCTGTGGAGTCAGAAGGGACATCTCTGGTGGTATCAGATACGGCTGTGGACGTGGTTTGATAGATGACCACACTCTGAAATAGAAGACATTTTTGTATAACAGAAGTAGAATAGTGATGAGCGAACGTGCTAGGATAAGATATTATCTGAGCATGCTCGGATGCTAATCGAGTGTCTGAGTGTCTTCGGTGTGCTCGAATAATATCTTTCAGTCCAGTTCAGTTCAGTCTTTCAGTGTTAGGGTTGCGGATCGCACTACATATAAAATATAAAGAAGTGCGATGGCAACCCAGGGTCCACCATACAGAGATGGAAAACTGCTGCTTAGTAATGGAGGATGTGATATGGTGGTATAATAAAGGAACACACGGGGTTAACTTCACTCTGTGTGTACCGAGGCGGACTCTGTTACCTCACAGAGCCGCACGGCCGCCAAACATAAATGCTGTGGCCTGTTTAAGCTCACAGAGCATGGCAGTGTGAACACTAGTGTATAGTCACAGGACTCTACCCCTGAGACACTGGGTCAGAGTCCCTCTAGACACACTAGTGCTCGGCACCGGAACTGCAGTGCCAGGAGGAAACAACTAAATAGATAAAGCGCACTATGTGTGCACAGCACCGCTCTGGAGAACGCCACTAACCACCTGAACTAGGGAGGAAAGCGCTAAACTTGTACACGGCGCCGCACAGGCGGTGACCGTAACTTGCCGTGGTACAATAGTGCCATGCAGTGGGCGACACCATCGGATGCTAATGTGTGCAGAGTACCAGGAGCACAGTGGCGTGAGCACAGCCACCCATTGGCGCTGACTGAATCCCTATACCAACAGACACAACCAAGGGTAGGGGTTTCCAATGAGTCAGTCACCAGATACATGTATCCATCATCATACACACCATGAGTATTAGAGTCTATACTAGCGCATGGCCGAGTGGCCATGCGAACCTTTTTATAGCAGCGTCCTTTCGGGACCTTCCTAGTGGTCCAATGGGTGCAGCAATAGGACCTGAGCATGTGACCTCAGACCTCCAATGAGAGGACTTCCCACGGGCATGCTCAGTGGGCCGAAAGAAGGACTCACTGCTGGCTATTGCAGGTTACCATAGCTGAACCATTTTTGGCAGCAGTAACCAAGCCAACAGAAGTAGACTGAGCAACATGCTGGGAACGATGTCTTTGCTGAGCAGGCTCATCTGTGGCCGTAGAGGAATGGGAGATGCAGAAGGCAAGGCCTGGGATTCCTGCTGTGCAGAGGCAGGAACCTGACACCTAACACAGGGCTGCATGTCTCGCAGCTATTCGATTGCTGCAATGCATGCAGGGATTGTCTAACAATCAGGAAACCCCTCGAACAGCCACGAGACACGCAGCTGCAGGGAGTTGGACATATTTTTTGAGCACGTCGAAGACACTTGGACACTCGGTTAGCACACGAGCATGCTCGGATAGCATCTTATCCGAGCACGCTCCTTCATTGCTATAGTGTAATAATTCTTAATATTTTCATGCAGAAAAGTCCTTGTGTTAACAACTAGACACAACATCCAGCATATTAGGCTTATCAGCTTTTGTTGATGATCATACATTTTTTCTCAGTTTTTAGTGCTCAGAGTGCACAAGTGTGTAGAATTGTGACTGGTCTCTCAGATTGATAAGCTCCCCTCTGCCTGCCAATCCATAGTTTCAATGAAGTGTTGTGCAAAAATCCTCTTTAGGCCGGAGTCACACTTAACCCCTTTCTGCCATGAGACGTACTATCCCATCCATGTGCCCTGGGACTTAATTCCCAGGGACGGGATAGTAGGTCACAGCGATCAGCGGCGCCCACGTGGTGAGCGCCGCTGATCGCGGCCGAGTGTCAGCTGATTATCACAGCTGACACCCGGCACAATGTGTTAGGGGTGGTCACGGACCGCCCCCACACGTTAACCCCTTGCACACCGCGATCAAACGCGATCGCGGTGTACCGGGGGTTAAAGGGAAGCATCGGCAGGGAGGGGGCTCCCTCCGTGCTTCCCTGAGCCCCCCACAGCAGCGCAATGTGCAGCGCTGCTGCGGGGGGCTCCATCCCTGCTCGTCCCCGAATCCAAGATGGCGACAGAGACCTTCGGGGGCCTGTAGGGAGCTGACTTCCTCATGCCTGCAAAGCGCAGGCAAGGAGGAAGCCTTGTGCAGTGCCTGTGACAGATCGCTGATCTGTCACAGTGATCTGTGATGTGACAGATCAGCGATCTGTCACAGGACAGTGATGTCCCACCTGGGACAATGTAATAAAGTTAAAAAAAAGTGTAAAAATATTTTTAAAAAAATCGCTAAATAAATTAAAAAAAAAAAAAATTCCCTAATAAATTCATTTTTTGGAAATAAAAAAAACAAAATAATAAAAGTGCACATATTTGGTATCGCCGCGTCCGTAACGACCCGCCCTATAAAACTGTCCCATTAGTTAACCCCTTTAGCAAACCCCTTAAAAAATAAACGTAAAAAACAAAGCAAAAAATTATGATTTATTATCATACCGCCAAACAAAAAGTGCAATAACGCGCGATCAAAAAGATGCATATAAATATGCATGGTACCGCTGAAAACGTCATGTTGTCCTGCAAAAAACGAGCCACCATACAACATTATCAGTGAAAAAATAAAAAAGTTATAGCTCGCAGAATAAAGCGATGCAAAAATAATTATTTTTTATATAAAATTGTTTTCATTGCATAAAACCGACAAAACATAAAAAAAGACATAAATGAGGTATCACTGTAACCGTACTGACCCAAAGAATAAAAGTTTTATCAATTTTACCGCACGCGGAATGGTGTAAACGCACCCCCCAAAAGAAATTCATGAAACGCTGGTTTTTGTTCATTCTGCGTCCCAAAAATAAAAAGCGATCAAAAAATGTCACGCGCCCGAAATTGGTACCAATAAAAACGTCAACTCGTCCCGCAAAAAATAAGACCTAACATGACTCGGTGGGTCAAAATACGGAAAAATTATAGCTCTCAATATGTGGTGATGCAAAAACTATTTTTACAATAAAAAGTGTCTTTTAGCATGTGACAGCTGCCAAATATAAAAACCGCCATAAATAGTAAATCAAATCCCCCGTTATCACCCCCTTAGTTAGGGAAAAAATAATAAAATAAAAAAAAGTATTTATTTCCATTTTCTCATTAGGGTTAGGGTTAGGGCTAGGGTTAGGGTAGGGTTAGTGCTAGGGTTAGGGCTAAGATTAGGGTTAGGGGTGTGTTGGGGTTCGGGTTGGAGTTAGAATTGGGGGTTTCCACTGTTTGGGCACATCAGGGGCTCTTCAAATGCAACATGACGTCTGATCTCAATTTCAGCCAATTCTGCGTTGAAAAAGTCAAATGGTGCTCCTTCCCTCCCAAGCTCTGCCATGCGCCCAAACAGTGTTTTACCCCCACATATGGGGTATCAGCGTACTCAGGACAGATTGCAAAACAACTTTTGGGGTCCAATTTCTCTTGTTACCCTTAGGAAAATAAAAAATTGGGGGCAAAAATATCATTTTTGTGGAAAAAAATAATTTTTTTATTTTCACGCCCAGGCATTATAAACTTCTGTGAAGCACTTGGGGGTTCAAAGTGCTCACCACACATCTAGATAAGTTCCGTGGGGGGTCTAGTTTCCAAAATGGGGTCACTTGTGGGGAGTTTCAATAGTTTAGGTACATCAGAGGCTCTCCAAACGCACATGACACCTGCAGAACATTCCATCAAAGTCTGCATTCCAAAACGTCACTACTTCCCTTCCGAGCCCCAACGTGTGCACATACAGTAGTTTTCTCCCACATATGAGGTATCAGCGTACTCAGGACAAATTGGACAACAACTTTTAGGGTCTAATTTCTCCTGTTACCCTTGGGAAAATAAAAAAATTGATGACTAAAAGATCATGTTTGTGGAAAAAATATGATTTTTTTTATTTTCACGCCCGGGCGTTATAATCTTCTGTGAATCACTGGGGGGTTCAAAGTGCTCACCACACATCTAGATAAGTTCCTTGGGGGGTCTAGTTTCCAAAATGGTGTCACTTATGGGGGGTTTCCACTGTTTAGGTACATTCGGGGCTCTCCAAAGGCAACATGACACCCGCAGACCATTCCATCAAAGTCTGCATTCCAAAACGTCACTACTTCCCTTCCGAGCCCCAACGTGGGCCCATACAGTAGTTTTCTCCCACATTTGGGGTATCAGCGTACTCAAGACAAATTGGACAACAAGTTTTGGGCTCCAATTTCTCCTGGTACCCTTGGAAAAATAAAAAAAATGGGGACTAAAAGATCATGTTTGTTGAAAAAATACGATATTTTTATTTTCACTCCCAGTCGTTATAAACTTCTGTGAAGCACTGGGGGGTTCAAAGTGCTCACCACACATCTAGATAAGTTCCTTAGGGGGTCTAGTTTCCAAAATGGGGTCACTTATGGGGGGTTTCCACTGTTTAGGTACATCAGGGGCTCTCCAAAAGCAACATGACACCCGCAGACCATTCCATCAAAGTCTGCATTCCAAAACGTCACTACTTCCCTTCCGAGCCCCGACGTGTGCCCATACAATAGTTTTCTCCCACATATGGGGTATCTGCGTACTCAGGACAAATTGGACAACAACTTTTGGGGGGTCTAGTTTCCAAAATGGGGTCACTTGTGGGGGGTTTCCACTGTTTAGGTACATCAGGGGCTCTCCAAACGTGACATGTCGTCCGATCTGAATTCTAGCCAATTTTGCATTGAAAAAGTCAAACGGCGCTCCTTCCCTTCTGAGTTCTGCCATGCGCCGAAACAGTGGTTCCCCCCCACATATCAGGTATCAGCGTACTCAGGACAAACTGCACAATAACTTTTGCAGTCCAACTTCTCCTGTTACCCTTGGTAAAATAAAAAAATTGAACCTAAAGTATTCTTTTTGTGAAAAAAGTTAAATGTTCATTTTTTTTAAATATTCAAAAAATTCCTGTGAAGCACCTGAAGGGTTAATAACTTCTTGAATGTGGTTTTGAGCACCTTAAGGGGTGCAGTTTTTTGGAATGGTGTCACATTTGGGTATTTTCTATCAGATAGACCCCTCAAAGTGGCTTCAAATGTGATGTGGTGCGTAAAAATAAAATGGTGTTGGAAAAATGAGAAATCGCTGGTCTACTTTTAACCCATATAACTTCCTAAGAAAAAAAAATTTTGGTTTCAAAATTGTGCTGATGTAAAGTAAACATGTGCAAATGTTACTTATTAAGTTTTTTGTGTGCCATATCTCTGTGATTTAAAGGGAATATGTCACCTACCCTTTGCCGGGCGATGAAAACGAGGTCAGTCCGGTCCGATGGGCAGTGTTCCCAATGTGTGCCGCCTCCCCATCCTTGCCCGCCGTCCGCAGGTTATTGCTGAATTGGAGTAGGCGTACGCCATTTT
The DNA here is from genome assembly GCF_039654945.1 of Dendrobates tinctorius. Lineage (NCBI taxonomy): Eukaryota > Metazoa > Chordata > Amphibia > Anura > Dendrobatidae > Dendrobates > Dendrobates tinctorius. The sequence goes on along the minus strand of NW_027361754.1, from coordinate 68,980,983 downwards.
TTGCGCGTGCGTATTTTGCTGTGTTCCGGGGCTTAGTTAACCAGTGCATGCGCAGTCCAGCTTTTCAGCTTTGCCCGCAGTTGGGGAAAGCATACTGCACGTGCGCTAGCTACGAATGCTTAGCGCACGCGCAAAAAATGGTGTACACCTACTCCAATTCAGCAATAACCTGCGGACGGCGGGCAAAGATAGGGAGGCGGCACACATCGGGAACACCGCCCATCAGACCGGACCGACCTCGCTTTCATCGCCCGCCAAAGGGTAGGTGACATATTCCCTTTAAGGGCATAAAAATTCAAAGTTGGAAAATTGCGAAATTTTCAAAATTTTCACCAAATTTCCATTTTTTTCACAAATAAACGCGTTATATGAATTAAATTTTACCACTAGCATGAAGTACAATACGTCACGAGTAAACAATGTCAGAATCACCAGGATCCATGGAAGCGTTCCAGAGTTATTACCTCATAAAGGGACAGTGGACAGAATTGTAAAAATTGGCCCTGACATGAACGTGCAAACCACCCTTGGGGGTTAAGGGGTTAACATATGAAAAATCGGTCCGATTCTCTTGGCCGAGAGTCGCCCAAATGTTCTCCGTATAGTCATCCGTGTGTAATGTGTTTGCAATGCGATGATGCAATTTTCTCGCACCTAAGTATCCGTATGACATCCGTATGGCTTTACATTTCTCACTGATTTTCCCCATTGAATTTAAAGGCTCAATGGGCTGCTATGAGGAAAATGTGTGTGTATTTGTCACAAGCTACATGGATGGTCCGTGTGATGTCCGATTTTTTCTCGCACCCATAGACTTGCATTGACGAATCTCGGCCGATATACGTGTACGATTGCAGCATGCTGCGATTTCTCTCGCACGTAGAATACGCCCGAGAAAAAAAACAGGGTGACAGGAGCTGCCCCATAGATTAACAGTGGTCCATGTGCTATGCAATGTTTTATCGCATAGCACTCATCTGATTCTGGCCTCAGAGAAATAGTCAACTAGAACTGTCATGCCACCTATTGCATGTAGCAATCCTTAAGGTGGTTCTTAAGACTTGGGTTTAAAGTCTTCAGTCACTCTGTGAGTGACTGCAGACTTGTGTACCCTCACAGTGTGCAAACTGTGCACTGTCAGGATTACCCAGTGCTGGCGATCGTGTGACCGCAAGTATGTGACTTGCATATATATGGTCACAAGCGCAGCATCGCTCAACAGGAGAGAATTGAGGGAGGCTGGACACGTGTAGTTGGAATATGGCTGGAAGTATGTAAATCGCATATACAGTGGTCACATGAACATGCACTCCCATTGCTGGCACCGGAGAATCCTGACAGTGCGCTGTGTGCTCTCTGTATGGATTCACAAGTCTGCAGTCACTCTATGTGAAGGCAGACTTGTGAATCCTCACAGCGTACACACTGCACTTTATCCATAAGCCTGCACAACCCCTTTAACCACTCCATCAACTTGTGATTTTCAATTTTTTTTTTTCATATAATGGTAGAGTTGGAAGGGACCTACTGGGTCATCTGGTCCAACCGCCTGCTCAAAGCAGGATTTTTGCTCCCTTTCTTTCCAGAGCCATAACTTTTTTTGTTTTTCTGTCAATATAGCTGTATGAGGGCTTGTTTTTCGTTGGACGAGATGTACTTTTGAACGACACCATTGATTTTACCATATAGTGTACTGGAAAATATTGAAGTGTGGTGAAATTGCAAAAAAAAAGTGTAAGTCCACAATTGTTTTTGAGGTTTCTTATTCACCATATTTCCTAAATGGTAAAACGGATAAACAATCCAAAGTTTCTATGAAAAAAAAAGTCGCCATTTTCCGAGACCCGTATTTTTTCTTTTTTTATTATTGGATTTTAAGTGGGGGTGATTTGAATTTTTATATTTCTTTTAATTTTTTAAAATATTTGTAAAACTTTTTTTTTTTTTACTTATTACTTGCTTCAATACTCCCCTTAGGAGGCTTGAAGCTGCGATCGTCTGATGGCCTGTGCTACACATAGCAGAGCTGAAGCCCTGTTATGTATAGTATAATTCATGATCATGAGATTTGCAATGACAGGCAGACTTCTGCAGACCACCGGCTGTAATAACCAACAATCGGTGGCCCACAGTCACATGACAAGAGCGCCGATGGGCGAGTCTTATGATGCGCTTCCGGCTCGCACAAGTAAAATGCCTCTGTCTGAGATTGACAGAGGCATTTAACTTGTGATTCCTCCCGCGGTTGTTATAAGCTTATGACATCTGATCAAATCAGCTGTCATGCCAGGAATGATGCAGGCTCAGCGCCGGAGCCTGCATCGAATGCAGGGAGGCGACCATGGACATACCTACACATCCAAGGTCGTAAAAGGGTTAAAGTCAATATTGACCCTTTAACAAGCATTGTCTTAAGAAGCCAAACTAGACATGCCATTTGCAGACACATGTTTCGGGGTAGTTGCCCTTCATCAGGGTCTTTCAGTGCCACTGCACTAGGTATTTATGCACACAGATTTATATGTACATGATACCTAACTTTGCAGCCATTTAAGATTGGTGGAGGTTACACCAAGCCATTTTGGTGAATGAAGGAGACTAGAGTTTAGCAAAAATATTTGCATGATCCGACCAAGGAAGTTTACACTGTCCTGGTCCAGGTACAGTGAAGTACCAATGTGGACACCAGACCACGGTCCGGCAAATCTTTTTGCTCAAATGTAAAATAGACTATAAATTGATAACTTACTATTTCTTGAAAAGATGATCGGCAGACAGTTCTGCATCCAAACACACTTGTGGATATGGAAATGCAAAATATCACCACAAAAAATATTAAATTAAATGACAGAAAACCATAATATACATCCTGAAAGACAAAAAAAAAATACCGTAGGTTTGGTTAGAAATCTCATTTTGCCTAGTCGACTGCAATGCAGACCTATGTGTTATTTTTTAAATTTATTTTTAATTTTTTTTGCAATTTAAGGAGAAAACAGAAGAAAAAGGCAAAAATCCATATTGATATTGAAAGCTAATACATTTTCCATGGGAATACAATGGGACAATATACACTGTAGGCACGTACGCTGAACATAGGGATTTAGGCTGCTTTTTGTGAACCCCCACTCTTCTCCTATTAACGTCTTTGGATTGGTCACTCTTTTCCTTGTTCTTACGACCCATGAGAGAAACCCGCTATAGAGGCCCACTGACCTGGATAGGTGCTGGCCTAAATTAATTATGCTTATTTTATCATGGAAATCGCTATATTTGACTCTTTACATTATTTGGAGATATATAGGTTGATTACCTCACCTTAAATGAATTATATCCTGGGTATTGAGCTGTATGTATATCGACCAATTGATCTCTCTATTTATACATGGAAGCGCCGGTGCAAAAAATCTCCCAGAGGTCATAAAACCATTAAATGATGAACCATATTTTGTGTCCCAGCAGAATAGAGGGGGAAAGAACTGAGTGACACACTATAGAATAGTTCGCACATGTGCGGGATGGAATCGCATCTGTATTCCAATCATACAGAAAGTGGATCCCGGGATTACCCGGAAGTACCCTTGTAGATGCCTCAAATGGTGGGGCGGTAGTGAGGTTTGAGTATGCGGATACCAGCTCCGTGACTCACGCAGATGGGCACCATTCCCACTTTAAGTACATGCATACTGGACATGTATTTGGGATCTAAGGATAGCATCTGGGAAGTCCTGAGTCATATTGATGTATTAATCTGAGGGATATGTGCAATAATGATATGCTATAGGCTACTAATGTGCACAAGAAGTGCTTTGGAGAGTGCACCTCTCTTTTTTTGACTTATAGACTCTAATGCTCTATCTAAAATATCCATTATATTCTGGGATTATGTGCAATATTTGACTAAATCGGCATGTACCGTACCTATATAATCTCTTTTTGGCTGCATACTATATCAAGACATGGGAGTAATTATCTGTTTATATATACCTTTTTGATACTATATAAATCCCAGTATAACTGCTTTCTGTGATTTATTTTGTCTGTACCCTCATTTTAAGGGCTCCCTCTTCTACGTACCATATGATATATCAGAATAGGGTACTACGTTGACCTGATCATAATCATATGGTAACTTACCAATGATCCCTCTTGCACCCTATATATAAAGAATCCTTCAAAATTTTACTAATCTATATATATAAAGTTGAGTGTATGTATGTGTGTGTGTATCAAGCTATGCCCACTCCACAGAGCCCCACCCACTCTGCATAGCCACAGGGAAACAGCCCCTGGTCCAGGGACACCCGACAACAGTTGTGACACACTGCTTGGCCTCACATACATTGCACACACAGCTCTGCTGCAGGGATCCTGTAATCCCATATATAAGGGGTTACTATACTTCCCCCAGTGAAGTGATATAAGACCCTGCTCTGTGACACGAACTGACACTTCTACTCCAGCACAAGCACAGCCCTGCATCTGACTCCTGCTCCCAAGCACGTGACTGTTCACATGGTCGTGACATCATCACAGGTCCTTTAGCTGCCCAGGATCTTGCATCTACCAAGAGTTAAGGAAGGGAAGAGAGGAAAAAAGTAGCAGCAAGCGGCAAAGGATGGTTCCATCTTCTCCGGCAGCAGTGACGGCTTCTCTCCGGAGTTTAACTCTGTCTGCGCTGCTCGTCGCTGCCAATGTGCTGATTGGGACATAAAGCCCTGAAACTCTCCAGACCTGGGATTGTATCTGTGCACCAGCTGCTGGCCTGGCAGGAAGGAGGAAAGAAGAAACCCACCACACACAGGCGGAGCCCCCACTGTCAGTCTGCGCTGAAGAAGAGCAGCGTCATGAACACCAACATCATGTACACCAGCAGGAAGAGGCGCAATCCCGTGCAGAAGGTGTAAGTCACACCCGTGCCCCGCTTTGGGACCATGCAGGCCTAATAGGGGTTAACGGGAATTTCCTGAGAGTGGCAGAGGGCCACTGCTGGCATGGAGGGGACGGGCCAGTGCTGGCATGGAGTGGATGGGACAGTGCTGGCATGGAGGGGACAGGGCAGTGCTGTCTGCCTTGAGATACTGCCTGCCACTGTGTATATATAAAAGCTGTGCAGCAGAAAAATGCTGTGTATAAAGGAGGAGCGTGAGGTGCAGGAGGAAGCTGTGTAAAAGGGAAGGAGCATGAGGTGCAGGAGGAATAAGGCCCCTTAGAGTGAACCTGTCAGCAGTTTTGGCCGATATAAGATGCGGCCACAGCCTTTCAGGGCTTATCTACAACATTCTATAATGCTGTAGATATGCCCCTGATCTGACCTGAAAGATAAGTTTTATTATACTCATCCGGCGATCCGGTCCGATGGGTGTTACAGGTCCGGATCGGGCGCCTCCCATCTTCTTGCGATGCCGCCCTCCTGCTTCCTTCATGGCTCCCCGGCATCGCGCTCCTGCACAGGCGTTCTTATCTGCCCTGTGGAGGGCAGAGCAAAGTACTGCAGTGCACAGGTGCTGGGCCTATCTGACCTTTCCCGGCGCCTTCGCACTGCAGTACTTTGGTCTCCCTCAACAGGGCAGATAATTACGCCTGCACAGAAGCACAATGCTGGGACCATGAAGCAAGCATGAGTGAGACGATCATAAGAAGATGGGAGGCGCCGACCCACACCTGCGACAACCATCGGATCGGACTGCCCCCCGGGTGAATATAATAAAAGTTGTTTTACTTATCTTGCAGGTTGGATCGAAGTTTTATCTATAGCATTATAGACTGCTGTAGATAAGCCCTGAAAGGCAGTGGCTGCATCCTATATCGGCCAAAACAGCTGACAGGTTCGTTTTAACTGCCGCTGTTATTTGTTATAAATAACCACAGTTAGTTTCTATGCCCGGGCATCTATAAAGATCTATAAAGATTATGTTTTATCATTTATCTAAAAACTGAGTACTCATTCCGGTGATTTACTAAGTAATTATTTGGTACCTTCTTATCCCCTGTAAGGTGACTTTTTATTTAGGATCCTTGCTCTAAATCACCAAATCATGTAGTAGACGGAAGGACAAAATAGTTACTGGATGAATAGATCATGGGTATGGGATTTCATAAAAGCTCTTGTTAGTGTTATATATAGAGGTCCAGTTCCTACTTTTATATTTAGGCCGGGGTCACACTTGCAACTGCAATGCGAGTCTCTCACATCAATACCGGCACTGCCACCGGGACTTGGGACTGGAGTGCTCAGCTGCTTAGAAATAAATGCAGCTGCACACTCCGCTCACGAGTGCCGGTGGCAGTGCTGGGTATTGAGGTGAGATACTCGCGTGAGTTTCTTGCATTGCAGTTGCAAGTGTGACCCTGGCCTGAGAGTATCTCTGTACATTGTGAGACTGGGCAGTATAAAGGGAGTGCAGTGTAAGGGCACAGTATAGAGAAGGGGCAATGTGAAGAGAGTGCCCAGAATGGAATGTGCAGAGTCAGTGGGGGGAGAAGGTCACACTTAACCCCTTAATGACCTGGGGTATATGAGTTTCTGAATTTCTGTTTATTGCTCCCCTTCTTCCCAGAGCTGTAACTTTTTTTTATTTTGAAGTCAATATGGCCAAGTGAGGGATTGACAGCGGCATTTAATTAGTTAGCAGTCACGGGTGGATCACGATTCCAATCACGGCTATTGCGGGCACATGTCAGCTGTATAGATCAGCTGTCATGTGCCCAGAAAGGTGCGGACTCCGCAGCAGAGATGACTCTTGGTCTTCCTTTCCTGGGGCGGTCCTCATGTGAGCCAATTTCTTTGTAGTTCTTGATGTTTTTTGCCACTGCACTTGGGGACACTTTCAAAGTTTTCCCAATTTTTCGGACTGACTTTTCTTAAAGTAATGATGGCCACTCGTTTTTCTTTACTTAGCTGCTTTTTTTCTTGCCATAATACAAATTCTAACAGTCTATTCAGTAGGACTATCAGCTGTCTATCCACCAGACTTCTGCACAACACAACTGATGGTCCCAACCCCATTTATAAGGCAAGAAATCCCACTTATTAAACCTGACAGAGCACACCTGTGAAGTGAAAACCATTTCCGGTGACTACCTCTTAAAGCTCATCAAGAGAATGCCAAGAGTGTGCAAAGCAGTAATCAAAGCAAAAGCTGGCTACTTTGAAGATCCTAGAATATAAGACATATTTTCAGTTGTTTCACACTTTTTTTGTTAAGTATATAATTCCACATGTGTTAATTCATAGTTTTGATGCCTTCAGAGTGAATCTATCTGTGTGTGACTCTGGAAAAAAAGCCGAGGAGTTTTTCCAGACCTACACCTTAGAGTGAGTGCTGTCCACTTTTCAAACAGTTTCGTATATCTGCTGTTTGACTACGGTCAAAACTAGGCAGAGACAGAGTGTGTCAGTCCCTATACAAATAGACGGAGATTGACAATTTTCCATACAGACACCGTATAGTGGTGTACGCTCCTCACACACTACCGTGTACCGCCTTGTATCACGGACAAATAGAAGCTATCTGTGTGTGACTCTGGAAAAAAAAGCTGAGGAGTTTTTCCGTTTTTCCAGACCTACACCTTAGAGTGAGTGCTGTCCGCTTTTCAAACAGTTTCGTATATCTGCTGTTTGATAATGGTCAAAACTAGACAGAGACAGCGTGCGTCAGTCCCTATACAAATAGACGGAGATTGACAATTTTCCATACACACACCGTATAGTGGTGTACGCTCCTCACACACTACCGTGTACCGCCTTGTATCACAGACAAATAGAAGCTATCTGTGTGTGACTCTGGAAAAAAAAAGCCAAAGAGTTTTTCTGTTTTTCCAGACCTACTCCTTAGAGTGAGTGCTTTTCAAACAGTTTCGTATATCTGCTGTTTGACAACGGTCAAAACTATCTCAATTAGATATGAATAAACCAAAATAAAGTCCAAATTGATAAAGACTTAAAAGTTTTTATTTAATTACACAATAAAAGGAAAACCAAACAAGTTGGACATAATACAATATTGATAAAGACTTAAAAGTTTTTATTTAATTACACAATAAAAGGAAAACCAAACAAGTTGGACATAATACAATACCATAAAATATCATAGTATAAGGAGATAGTTACATAGTAAACACATGGGCCGTGAATAAATATAGTGATCATAAAAAATCCATCAGCAATCTAAAGTGCATATAGTAAGCAGACACAGAGTCTGAAAGCTCAAATAAAGTGCAAAGGAAATGTAATAAGATCATAGATACCCGTGATCAGTGGCTCAATGTGTCTCCAGGGGGGCGCAGCTGGTACTGATGGTGGTGGTGCATCGGCTGGTCCTGGCAAAAGCACAATAGCAGCTAAGGCAGGAGGAGATAAGCCTGCATCATCCTCTGGCCCAAGAAGGCATGTAGGCATGTAAGGTTGCCTTTCGGAGTAGGAAAACCACTTTTAAAGCCAGAGCATCAGGAACAGGTTTTGGCGTACATTGCCGAAACAGCCACCAGCTCTATTGCCTCCTCTTCTGAACGTTCGAAACCTGCAAGCATGGAGTCGTCAGTGCAGGGTTCTGGTCAGGAAAAACACCTTTCCTTGTGTCCTTCACCCCCCAAAAAAGTTAAGGATGCGGCAGCCCACACTTCAGATTACTCTATGGAGCTCTTTTCACATACCATGCCTGGGTTATCCAGTCCAATCCAGAATTCCCCAGTCCAAGATGAATCTGAATTGGAGTGCACTGATGCACAGCCACTGCTAGATGATTCTGCTGGTACATCGACCCAGAGCACTACATTGCCCTCGCAGTCTATTGAGCCAGAATCTGACCCTGGTGAAACTCAGGTGCCCCTTCCCGCATACTATACCACCTTACACGGTGATACAGAGGAAGGTAAAGAGGAAGGTGCAGATGACTTTGAAGAGGAGGTGATGGATGACCCAGTTCTTGACCCGGATTGGCATCCATTGGGGGAGGAGGGTGACGCTGGCAATAGTTCAGATAAGGAGAAGGATCCGCAGCAGGCATTGACATCACAACAGTGGTTATCTGGCAGGCCCATAGCTGTCCAAAAACATGGACCAAAAACTAAAAGAGTTGCAGGACAGCTTGGCCAGACGGTCAACTTAGCACAGCGTGCAAGGCCAGAAAATGTATACCATAGTAGGAAGAGTGCAGTGTGGCACTTCTTTGTCCAAAATCCTACTGATGAGGCAAAGGTTACCTGTAAGAAGTGCGGAAGGACCTTTAGCCGAGGTAAACAACTCAGAAATTTGAATACCAGTTGCATGCTTAGACATTTAATCAACATGCACTTGCAAGTGTGGACGGACTACAAAACCCCAGGTAGCACATGTGCACCTGCTCCGACTGAAGGTAGCCAGCAACGCTCCATCGCTTCCCCCACTATAAGACCACCGCCACCGTTAAGCACCCCACCAGCACTAAATGTGGAGGTGTCGTCGCAAGGCCAAAGCACTCAGGGAATCACAATGATTTTGCAACACAACACTGAATCTAGGCCATCACCAACAATACCATCACCAACCCCCTCTCACTCCGTCCGGTCCACCGCTACTTCCCCCATATGCAGCTCTCCAGTCCAGCTCACCCTACCAGACACTCTGAGTAGGACAAGAAAGTACTCATCCTCTCATCCGCGTACACTTTGTTTGAACGCCTACATTGCCAAACTAATCTCATTAGAGATGATGCCCTACCGTTTGGTTGAAAGCAAAGCTTTCCGCGACCTCATGGCCTATGCTGTCCCACGTTATGACCTACCCAGTCGGCACTTTTTTTCTCAAAAATACATCCCTGCCCTCCACCGGCATGTGAAAGACCGCATTGTCCATGCACTAAAGCAGTCAGTGAGTGGAAAGGTGCACCTCACAACAGATGCATGGACTAGTAGGCATGGCCAGGGCCGTTACATGTCTATCACTGCGCACTGGGTTAATGTGGTGGATGCAGGCTCCACTGGGGACAGCGGCGGTGGAACAGTACTGCCTAGCCCACGGTATAGGAAACAACTGGCTGTAGGCTTTCGCTCCTCCTCCTCCTCCATCAGCGAAAGCTCGTCCACAGAGTGCAGTCGCATGAGCACTCCATCCGCAGCTGGCAGTGTTTCCCACGAGGTGTCCCACTATCGAACAGCTAGTGGTAAGAGTCAGCAGGCTGTGCTAAAGATGATGTCTTTGGGCGACAACAGACACACCGCAGAGGTACTGGCCAACTACTTGCAGCGACAAACAGAGTCATGGCTGGGCAGTCTACATCTTGAGGCAGACAAGGGAGTCAGTGATAACGGCCGTAATTTTGTGGCAGCCATAGCCCGTGCAAAACTCACACACATACCTTGCCTGGCTGACACTTTGAACCTGGTGGTGCAGTGCTTCCTTAATAATTATCCGGAGTTAACATCCCTGCTCCATAAGGTGTGAAGACTGTGCTCGCACATCAGTCGCTCGGCCATACACTCCAGTCGTATGCAGAAGCTGCAGCTATTGCTCCACCTCCCCAAGCACCGCCTAATCATAGACGTTGCAACAAGGTGGAACTCCACCCTGCACATGGTTGAGAGACTGTGCGAACAGAGGCAGGCTGTAATGCATTTGTGGGAGGATACACGGGCAGACAGTTTGAGGCAAGACATGGAATTGTCGGGTGTGCAGTGGTCAAAGCTGAAACACCTCAGTAAAGTCCTATAGTGTTTTGAGGAATGCACACGGCTGGTAAGCGCAGATGACGCCATCATAAGCATGAGCATCCCACTTATGAGTCTGCTCATGCAAAGTTTGACGCACATTAAGGATCAGGCATCTGCAGAGGAGAAGGAGGGAAGCCTCGATGACAGTCAGCCATTGTCTGGTCAGGGAACTGTCGTGGATGAGGTGGAGGAAGAAGAGGAAGAGGAGGAGGAGGAAGATGAGGGGGATGATTATTTTGGGCAGGTGGATGCATCTCAGGGCGTAAGAGAAAATGTTGACGTTCGAAGGTCAGGTACAGTGTTTGTGCGCGGCTGTAGGGATGTGGATTTGCCAGAAAGTGCTCCTCCACCCACCACTGGCAGTGCATCATTGACACCTGGAACATTGGCCCACATGTGCAATTATGCCTTGCGGATCCTAAAAAGGGAGCCCCGCATTTCCAAAATGATGAGAGATGACGACTACTGGCTGGCCAGCAACCTCGATCTACGCTACAAAGGCAAATTACACAACATCATGCCACAGGAGAACCTAGAGATAATATTGGCAAACAAACAAGCAACTCTGGTAAGCATTGTTTGAGGCTTTCCCAGCACACAGCAGCGGTGCGGTTTCTCCCACGAGCCGTAGTGGGCACAATGGAAGAGGTGTTCGTGGTGCACACAGCCGAAGTGGCGTTGGAGACAGGGGTTTAATGACCATGTTGTGGAATGATTTCTCAAGTACCGCTCACACGACTGCTAATACTGCATCGATTAAAAGTGACAGGAGACAGCAGTTGTCAACTATGGTTACAAACTACTTCTCCTCCCATATCGATGTTCTCCCTCACAAGTCAATCCCCTTTGACTATTGGGCATCTAAACTGGACGCCTGGCCTGAATTCGCACAATATGCCTTACAGGAGCTTGCTTGCCCTGCTTCTAGTGTGTGGGCCCATAACACACTGGAGCATCGTCCATGGGGACCATAATATACTGTAGCATTATGTGGAGCTCATCATATACTGTATGGAACATTATATGTGACCAATTATTCTGTATGGAGAAATATATGGGCCTCATTACTCTGTATGGCGCACTATGTGGTGGCCATAATACTGTATGGAGTAATATACTGTCCTTTTTTTGAGCTATTGTAGAATTTAAAATAGATCAGTCATGTCATGTAAGCAGTGAAGTATTTGTCATTGTACTATACCTATATTTCTGTGCCGTATCAGAGGATCATGAATTGTGGTATGTGTTAAAGGGGCCCACTGACACTCTTTGGCCCAGGGCACATGAAAACCTGGAGCCAGCCCTACCCCCTCACAACTTTAACCAAATAACCCCCAGTTTTCAATGCGTAACTATTATTATGAAGTAAATTAAGGTTGACAGTAATAAGAATTGATGTTTTTGGCTTTGAAATGGGCACTGTAGGTGTGTTTCCTGTCCTCCACTCCCTGCCGACTTTGCTTCCCCATTGACTTGCATTGGGTTTCGTGTTTCAGTCGGCCTCCGACTTTTCCCTATAGTCGGCCGATTTCGTTCGACCCGACTTTTGAGAAAGTCGGGTTTCATGAAACCCGACTCGACCCTAAGAGGCAAAGTCGCTCATCTCTATCTGTAAGTGCATTAATTATAAGACTAAGCACTGTAGCATGTCACATCTGTTAGGATTTGGCATGTTACAGTGCTTAATCTTTTAATTAACGGTATGTAATATACTCACTGTCTGGATTCGACTCCAGTGGTCATTACATAGACACTAAAGGTATGTGCACACGTTGCTGATTTTGATGCGGATCAGCAGCGCTTTTGGACACGCGGAATCCCATCAAATCTGCAGTGTAGTGCACAACCAATCTTATTCAATGGTAAATGAAGAATTGCCATCAGATGCGTATTCTGTGCAGAATATTCTGCAGGCTAATCTGCCACGTGTACACATACCCTAGGAGATTTTTGGACGTTGGTATGTGCACACAACGTCTTTTATCAAGCGGATTTCTCCTGAAAAAGTGCTAAAAAAGCTACAAAGAATAAGCATAATGTACAGCAATGTAAGACTTGCTTTGCATATGTTCCATCAGGAAAGATCTCTTCAAGATATGTACTTCCATAAGATGCTCAGAAACTCGCTACATGATACTTCTAGCTGTGATGTTTTTCTAAACTCATACTTCCCCCTTAAATTGCATGGTTCATAACAACTGCAGTGAGAAAAGTTGTTATAAGCACAATTTTAATACAATAATGTGAAGATGATTCTTACCATAGAAGAAAAGTTTCCTAGACATTGGCTATCGCTTTTATAATATGAACAATATGATTCCCGCAGGATGTATGGGGTAAAATCTGATAACAAGCAAACCTCCATTGTAGCCATTATCATTCCACAAAACGCAGCTAAAGAAGTGATAATATTCATCACCAAGCTTGACTTTACCTGAAACACAAAGTAACATTCATTCCTTAAAGGGTTATCCCAACTGGGCAAGTTATAACTCATTGCTCCCTGAGGGGCGATCCATCTATTGTCTGCTGGAAATAACTGAGGGTTGTACTGGGCTTCGGCAGTCCTATAGACAATGAATATCTCTTCTAATGGGCATTTCATTCCTTCTATGGCAACCCGCAACAGATTTGTGGAGTGCCAATGACCATCACAGGTGGCGGCCATGATGTTGGACTCCTTCTTAAATGCCGCTGTCGCATTTGTGATGCATTAGTTACTATGTGAGCGAAGGGAAGACTCCGTTTCTGAGCCCGCTACATATAGTGATAGCATGCGTATGCCATGAACGGTGGCCATGGCTAAGAAGTTATCGAGAAGCCTACTAAAAACTTTTTGCTAAACTTTTCTCTTACTTTTCCAACCGTTGGTTTCACTGAAGCCGCTACCGACAGAGATCCGGAAATGACAAACTGGAAAAATGAACATGACATAATTGTAACTTTTATTTTACAGATCAAGTAAATAGAATTCATAAACAGAATGCGATATGTGGATCCGTCACCCTGTGTCACCTTCAGTCCTATTTTCCTAAATCCATTGTCAGAATGGAGAAATAGTTATCGGATACATGAAATGGATTAGCAGAAAGTTATATGGGTGCTCTTTAGGGTGCAGTCATATGGTCGTATAAATTGGACCGATATCGGAACACAATGCTTGGACTGGCCAGTCGCTCTCCAGATCCGAGCGTGACAGCTGCATAGAGCTATATGAAGATGTCACACTCGGGTCGGGAGAGCCACCAGTCAGTCTGAGCTTTGTGCTCTGATCTTGGTCTGATTTATAAAGCGATTTGACTGCGCTCTTACAGGGTTCACTTATTTCCCTATTTTCAACCATGGGCTTTTCTTGTGTTAGCCATTTGTTTGTTTTTTGCTTTGTTTTTTTTAAACTGTGTTTCACTTTTATGATATAGATGTGCTTCATAGGACAAGTAATCAATATCAGATCATTAGGGGTCTTTGCACTCCAACGATCAGCTGTTCTTAGATGCAGCCTGATGCAAACAGTTGTGGGGCTGAACAGCACTGCTCCATCAATTGTTTAGTGGCCACTGTGGGTTACTGCAGATCAGCTCCTATGAATCTTATTTTTTTTAATTTGTTTTTATTTTTATTATTCGTCTTGGGGGATTTGAACCTGCTTGATAGTTTGTACAACTCACTGCTGGATGTCTAGATTGTAGTGAGCTGCAATAAATCCTTCACAGGGGTACTAACGTGGCCTTCTGTAGACCCTCTGACTGCAATGAAAAAGCCATTGGCACTTTGCAATCACATTGTGACATAAATGACCTCTGACACGCTGTATCCATGCACTTAAATGACAGGACAACTGAGAACTAAAGTGTTGAAGTGTTCCATACATCTCATGGTGGATGTCCCCTTAGGGTTCAATATCCTAATAGCTGAAGCAGAGAGTGCTACAAACAGCATTTACAACTTCCGATGACCAAGCACATTTCACAAGGAGTCCATTCATTTTAATATTAATGGGGTTGTCCACTACTAGGACAAACCTCTCTCAACCTGAGGGTTTGGCCCCATTTAAATAAAACACCTATATTCACCTCCCGTGCTGGCGCTGTTCCAGAGGTATCAGCATTCATGTTCCTGAGGCTCACGTGAGGTTGTTACGTAATGTGACCTGTGTGCCCCATCAGTGCTGGTGTGGCTCCCCTGAGGGTTCAGTTGCCACAGAGGTGCTGCACCTCCTCCTGAGGTGTGGTACCCCGCTATCCAGGTAAGGTGGAGACACCTGACCACACTCCAACACTCACATCCCACACACACACCAGTAGTGTAGCAGAGCAACCTTTGTGGCTCCCTGCTTGGAACACGAAGAGTGCTGGGAGGTGGGTGGAGCTTAGATTGCACAAGAGAGCGGGAGAATATTAGGAAAAGGTCAGTCTGTGAGAGAAGATCCCCTGAGAGGGATGGAGTGAAGGAAGTGCTGCAGCAGACTCCTGTGACCTGGAGCTGCTGGCACAGGAAAGAGCCATAGAAAGCCTGATTCTTCAGAAGGAAGATAGTTTAGTACGGAACGTAAGGAGAAGAAGAGATCTAAGGACTAGGGTCAGAGCAGAGCCCTTCCTCATGTTTGAAGCGCATGGCCGGGGTCCGGTCCCCGAGGTTGTATGGATACTGATGTTCCTACTGCAGAAACCAGAGGAATAGAAGTCATCACCAAATTATTCCCATCTAAGACTTGGGGGCACAACAGCAACGTGGGTGAGCCGGGACATGATAGCAAGAAGTCTCCGAAGCAGGCTACTGTCTGCCGTATAAGTAGAGTTCTAAGTAACATCAAGAAGGAGGAACTTGAGTTTAATACGCAACTACAAGTACTTCAGATTAGGCGCTAGTGTGGAGACGTTCAGAGAAGGCACATGTTGGAGGAGTGCTGGAAACGTGTATTTTACCTTGCCTGGGAGTTGGCTGAGCCCCTGACCTGGAGGACATGGCACCGAAGCGGGCATCTTTGTGCACCAGACTGTGAGTAAAGCCTTGGAACTACATTCCACTGTGTCCTCCACTTATTCTTGCGCCTTACACCCGGCTCTGCTACATCTACTTTTTTACACCATCTCCCCACTTGCCAACCTCTTCTACCCTGCCCTGGGACTACAGCTCTACCTGTGGGGAGCTTCAACATCATTGCTGCACCACACCATCTGTCCCAGAGAAGCAACCTCATGTGAGCCCCAGGAACGTGAACGGTGACACCTCTGGAACAGCGCCAGCACGGTACGGTTGTTTTTTTTTAATGACAAATTTCAAAAACTGACTGTCACATCCAAGCATAAACATTGTGTGAACAGGTGCTTAACCTAGAGTCACCAACTCATATACATTCAAGCAAAAAAGGAAGCACACTGTAGCGCCATAACATGCAAATATGAAAAATGAATTGCATTACTGCATTAGAAATATGAAAAATTGAGAAAGTTTAGCGCATAAAATGGCCAAGTTATGTGTACCTGGAAGCCACGTTAAGGCATTTCTCATTTTCCAGGTCCCTGTCTATGCCAATCCTCACTAAGACTGAAGTCTCCATCTGAATGGGAGCCTATGAAAAATCCTCTGTTTCACTGAAGTCTATATCTCTGTGGAGGGGAACTGGCCCTGCTTTGATTAGAAATGCCTGCGGCTAACAGGTGGAGTGCTCAGTCATATTTCTAATGCAGTAATGCAATTCATTTTTCATTTTTCATATTTGCATGTTATGGCGCTACAGTGTGCTTCCTTTTTTTGCTTGAATGTTTTTTTTTTTAATGAGGCATACATTCACTTTGAGAAGGGGTTGTCCTACTAGTGGACAACCCCTTTAATTGTGTAGTGCTTTATTTTTCCTGTGGTGCTGGTCCGGTGTCTGTTAGTTTGGCGCCAGAATTTGTGGTCTTAAATCGCCATGCGAACTCCTATTACTGTAGGTTTATTTTTTTTGGGTATGTTTTATGTGGCAGGAGAGCCTTTTGGCCCCATTAGGTATTTGCTGGGAATAGCTAACTCTATGTCCCATATAGCGCCTCAATGCATTCATGTACACAGTACGGCTGCTACTATCAGACGCTTATTAAGCTGGAATCCACCATTGTTGGGCTTGTTTACGTCCATCTATGTGTGTTTATCTGAGTTAGTGGTGGGCTTGTTATAATAGACATTGGGAAGGGAGAGAAAAGCAACCAGAGCCAATGCTAAGACAAGAGCTGTGTCTCAGACCACCACAGACTCCCTGTAGACACGGGATTTATGCCGTAGTCACCGATCACAGCTTGTGTTTAAGCTAAAAAGCACCAAGAACCAAAGGACTTAAATAGCAGGTAAAAATTATAACTTGACATGTGCTTTAACTTCATATATCTTACCAATATTCCAGACCATAGAGGGGCACCACTATAGACTAGAAATCCAACATTATTAAAAGTATTTGCAATGGCTATGGTCATAACAATGTCAAAGGATATAAGAACGATTCCAGAAAATATCTGTGTTGTCTGAAAAATAAGAGAAACACATCACGTTAAATAGGAGACACTCAAGTGAAAGTACAAAAAAAATACAGTGCACAACATAAGGGCTGTTTCAGAAGTCCGTAATCATCGGTCCGATGTCGGATCGTAACGCACGGGCTGGCTGCACATCACCTTAACTGAGCGTGATAGCTTAATATATTACTGTGACTCTGTCATGCTTGGGTTAGAAGATGTACGACCAGCCCGTACATTACGATCTGACATCTGACCGAATTATACAGACATCCGAAACAGCCCTAAATGAGTACACCCCAACCGATTTATCAGCAAACCTTCAGTTTCCTTTCACAATACCGTACTACTATACTCGTATATCCCATAAATGTGGGACAATGGTTGCAAACAAGATTTGTTACGTTGCGCACCCAAATAAGGTAATTTTTCTGACAAGTTCATTCAAGACCATGTAACGAGTCACCTCAATGAAAAGTCTTAGGAGTAAAGCTAAAGTTTAGACTGCAAAATTCTAATTATATAAACCCACAGATAAAAACTAGAGAAATAACGATCCAATGAATAAAAATTGGCAAATTTTATTGCAAAACTTATTAAAAGTCCAAAATAATTGAAACTACAATAAGAACATGGTGACCTGTTCCGGCCCCCTCTCCTCTTTTGCTCACTTGGCCCCAGAGTATAATAAAATTATCTCCATCGGCGGCGCACACCTCGGCACGGGGAGCTTTCCTGGAGCAACACTGCAGTACAGCTCTAGGGGAGTACCCTCCGCCTCTTGTGTGATGTGCTGGTGATGGCGCCTATGCAATGACATCATTACGTACTCAGCGCCATGTATGCACTTCACTCGTCAGGATACCAGGAGTGGAGCTGAGCCTGCAGGGGATCGTATGAGAGGTAAGTATGAAAAACTTTAATTTTATAAAACAAAAAAAAATTAATGGGTGGTGTGTATGTGTGTGTGTGAGGGGGAAGAAATTGATGATGAATTGATGATGTAGGACCATGAATGATGATGTATTGAGCTGGGAGAACGCAAATAATGATGAATTGGGGTTGGGGACGGCAAATGATGAATTGAAGGTGGGGGTGGAAAGAGCAAATAATGGTAAATTGAAGGTGAGGGGAGGAAATGATGATGTATTGAGACTGGGGGATGGGAAAAGTAAATGATGAATTGTGGGTGAGAAGCAGCAAATGATGATGCATTGAGGGTGGGGGGGAGCAGTTGCAAATGAATAGAGGGTGGTGGGAGAGAGAGAGAGGACATGACATAATGAAAAGGAGCAGAAAGGGGCATGTAAATATGAATTGGGGAGGGTAAGGTACAGAGTTGAGGGCATTGAAGATGCAGGAGTTTGACTGATATTGAATTGGGGAAAAGTAAAGATGTTATATAAATTAATTATTTATTGGGTGGTGAAAATGGCTATTTATAGTTAGTGGGGGCACAGTGGTGGATTACAATTTATATTTGGAATGGTGAGTTGCATGATAACTAATTATATATTAATTGAAGGTGCTTGTCTGTACTCAGCTGCGTAGTGTAGAAGTTGGGGAAAAGTGAGGAATGTGCTCTGGAAGAGGGGATCTAGGTAACTATGTGATATTTTATGCAGAGATGAGTCATACCTGGAAGAAGTGATGGCTGTCAGTAGTGGTTGAAGAAGAAAACCGAAGATGAAGGACTTCAGCTAGAGACGTCACCAGTGAGCCGTGTATTACTTGTCCACTGACACTGAACTTGCAGTCATCATTGGCCCCTATCTCCTCACTCTCATGTCCTGATTCTGCATTGAAGCATTACAATGAAACACTTCAAAGTGCCCTGGATGAATTTGCACCCCCTATAAATAGAACACCACAACACAGACGGCGACAACCCTGGCACACCCTGCAAACACGTTTCCTGCAGCGGTGCTCCAGGTGCGCCGAACGTCTGTGGAGAAAATCCAATTTACACGAAGATTTCATCCATTATAAGTTTATGCTTAGAACATACAATGCTGCCCTTCACCTCTCCAAACAAACCTATTTCAACACCCTCATCTAGGGATGGGCGAATCCTGAAATACTCGGAATCGCTAGACTCTAACGAGTCCGACTCGGAAACTCGCTACTCGTTGCGAGCCTAGCGAGTCCAATGTTAATGAATGGGGATGCGAGTATTGCAGCGATTCCTGTGCTGCCATTTTTTTTGTTCCGCTTACTTCCCGCATGTGGCTGTGCACACCATGCGGAAAGTAAGCAGAACAATTGCGGATCGTACCCACGGTCCGGAGGAGAGGAGACTGTCCTCCGGGCTTTGGGCACCATATCCCTGTAAAAAATAGAATTTAAAAATAAAAAATATTGTTATTCTTACCCTCCGACGTCCCGCGCAGCCTTTCCGCCTCTCCACGCATCCGTTCCCAGTAGTCCTTTGCGAAAATGCCCGCGATGGCGTCCGTTCTCGCGGGATCGCGAAGTCTCGCGGTCATTCGCGCGACGTCATCGCGAATTACCGCGAGACATCGCGATCCCGCGAGAACGGACGTCATCGCGGGCATTTTCGCAAAGGACTACTGGGAACGGATGCGTGGAGAGGCGGGAAGGCTGCGCGGGACGTCGGAGGGTAAGAATAACAATATTTTTTATTTTTTTTTACATTTTATCTTTTACTACTGACGCTGCATAGGCAGCCTCAGTAGTAAAAAGTTGGTCACACTTGTCAAACACTATGTTTGACGAGTGTGACCAACCTGTCAATCAGTTCTCCAAGCGATGCTACAGATCGCTTGGAAAATGCTAGCATTTGCATTGGACTCGTTACTGTGCTAGTAATCGCTTGGAAACTCACAGAGTACCGACTCCTGCGAGTCCCCTACTACTCGCAGAGTAACGAGTCCTAACGAGTAGATTCGCCCATCCCTACCCTCATCACCTCACTGTCCAATAACCCGAAACGTCTCTTTGACACTTTTCATTCTCTACTCAACCCAAGAGTACAGGCCCCAACCACGGAGCTTTGAGCTGACGATCTGGCCAATTACTTCAAAGAAAAAATTGACTAGATTCCATAGGAAATTATCTCCCAATCACCTCATACCATGCACTATCCTCCCTCCCCCACTGCATCTAGCTCACTCTCTGATTTTGAACCAGTCACAGAAGAAGAAGTAAGCGGGCTCCTTGCATCTTCTTGCCCAACCACTTGCACGAGTGACCCATTTCTGTCACATCTCCTCCAGTCCCTTTCCTCTGCTGTCACCCCTCACCTAACTAAAATATTTAACCTCTCTCTTCTGGTATCTTTCCCTCCTCATTTAAGCATGCCATCATACATCCACTACTTAAAAAACCATCCCTCGACCAAAACTGTGCCGCTAACTATAGACCTGTCTCTAATCTTCCCTTCATCTCTAAACTCCTGGAACACCTGGTCCACTCCTGTCTTATCCACTATCTCTTTTATAACTCTTCTCGACCCACTCCAATCCGGTTTCCGCTCTTTACACTCTACTGAAACTGCCCTCACTAAAGTCTCTAATGATCTACTAACAGCTAAATCAAATGGTCATTATTCCATGCTAATTCTCTTGGATCTCTCTGCAGCATTCGACACTGTGGATCATCAGCTCCTCCTCACTATGCTCCATTCCATTGGCCTCAAGGACACCATTCTCTCCTGGTTCTCCTCCTATCTCTCTGACCGCTCCTTTACTGTATCTTTTGCCGGTTCCTCCTCCTCTCGCCTTGCCCTTACTGTTGGGGTTCCTCAAGGATCAGTTCTAGGCCCCCTCCTCTTCTCCTTGTACACTGCCCCTATTGGTCAAACAATCAGTAGATTTGGTTTCCAGTACCTTCTCTATGCTGATGACACCCAATTATACGCTTCTTCTTCTGACGTCACGCCAGCCTTTCTAGAAAACACCGGCGATTCTCTAAACGCTGTGTCCAACATCATGTCCTCACTATATCTGAAACTGAACCTGTCAAAGACTGAACTCCTTGTGTTTCCTCCCTCTACTAATGTACCTATACCCGACATTGCCATTTCTGTGTGTGGTTCCACTATTACTCCCCAGCAACATGCCCGCTGTCTTGGGGTCATACTTGACTCCGAGCTTTCCTTTGCCCGCCACATTCGATCACTGGCTCTCTCTTGTCATCTGCACCTCAAAAACATTTCTAGAATTCGACCTTTTCTTACTTTTGACTCTGCAAAAACTCTTACTGTTTCTCTTATTCATTCTTGTCTTGACTATTGTAACTCTCTTCTAATCGGTCTCCCTCTTACCAAACTCTCCCCTCTCCAATCTGTCTTGAATGCTGCAGCCAGGATCATATTCCTCACCAATCGTTACACCGATGCCTCTACCTTGTGCCAGTCATTACACTGGCTACCCATCCACTCCAGAATTCAGTATAAACTTATTACCCTCACCCACAAAGACCTCCATGGCTCAGCACCACCATAAATGTCCTCCCTTGTTTCAGTATACCACCCTACCCGTGCCCTCCGTTCTGCTGATGACCTGAGGTTAGCATCCTCAATAATCAGAACCTCTCACTCCCGTCTCCAAGACTTAACACGTGCTGCGCCAATTCTTTGGAATGCACTTCCCAGGTCAATACGATTAGTCCCCAATCCCCACAATTTTAAGCGTGCCCTGAAAACGCATTTATTCAGACTGGCCTATCGCCTCAACACATTAACCTAATCTATCCCTGTGTGGCACAGCCAAAAGTTTTACCATAACCAGGTTCCCCGCATCAGGTTTCCACATGCTTTATGCATCCATTAGCCCTTTGTGTCTGTACTGTTACACACTTAACATTATGGCTGGTCCATACAATCAGGCCAACTGTTACCACCCACCTTTCGTGTCTACCTCTTTCCTCATAGACTGTAAGCTTGCGAGCAGGGCCCTCATTCCTCTTGGTATCTGTTATGATCTATGTGATTATTGTTATGCTGTAATGTCTATTGTCTGTACAAATCCCCTCTGAAATGTAAAGTGCTGCGGAATATGTCGGTGCTATAGAAATAAAATGTATTATTATTATTACTATACACTCTCTACTATGTACAATGACTCTGGTGATTCCTGTATTACCTGTACACTATATACAGAGCTCCTTTGTATATTGTCACTTGTGGGTCACTATTACCTGTACACTGACACCATATACAGAACTCCTGTGTATAAAGTCACAAGTGATCCCTGTACTACCTGTACTCTGGCACTATATACAGAACTTCCGTGTATAATGTCACTGGTGATCCCTGCATTACCTGTACACTGACACTATATAGAACTCCTATATAATTTCACTGGTAATCACTGTTACCTGTACATGGACACTTTACAGAGCTCCTGTGTATAATGTCACTGGGGATCCCTGTATTACCTGTACACTGACACTATATACAGAACCCTTGTGTATATTGTCACTGGTGATGACTGTAATAATAATAATAATAATTTTTATTTATATAGCGCCAACATATTCCGCAGCACTTTACAATTAAGCGGGGACATGTACAGACAATAAATTCAATACAAGTTAAGACAATTTAAACAGTGACATTAGGAGTGAAGTCCCTGCTCGCAAGCTTACAATCTACAAGGAAATGGGGGGGGACACAGTAGGTGAAAAGTGCTTGCTATTTCAGGTCTGGCAATTATAATAAATAGGAATTTTTATATAAAGCTGCATGATCCGGTCATCAGCCCGTGTGTTTAAGTGCAATAGTCAAGTATCAAGTGCAGTTATCATGTGCATGGAGGATGTGGAGACAGATGAATAGTAGTGTGCAGATTCAGAATAATATTTGGGAAGAGGGAACAGGGCAAAGTTAGTTTGCTGAGTAGTTGATGTGGTAGGCTTGTTTGAGGAGATGGTTTTCAATGCGCGCTTGAATAGGTTGGGGCTAGGTATCAATCTTATCGTCTGGGGAAGTGCATTCCAGAGAGCTGGCGCAGCACGAGAGAAGTCTTGGAGACGGAGGTGCGAGGTTCGGATTACGGGGGATGTTAGTCTTAGGTCAGTTGTAGAACGGAGGGCACGTGTAGGGTGATAGACAGAAATGAGAGAGGAGATATAAGGCTGTGCAGAACTGTGGAGAGCTTTGTGGGTGAGAGAGATGAGTTTATACTGGACCCTGTAGCGAATAGGTAGCCAGTGTAAAGACTGGCACAAGATGGAGGCATCGGTGAAGTGGCTGGACAGAAATATGACCCTGGCTGCCGCGCTCAAGATGGATTGGAGAGGAGAAAGTTTGGTAAGAGGGAGACCGATCAGAAGAGAGTTGCAGTAGTCCAGACAAGAATGAATAAGAGAGACAGTAAGAGACTTAGCAGTTTCAAAGGTGAGAAAAGGTCGGATTCTGGAGATGTTTTTAAGATGCAGGTGACAAGAGCGAGTGAGTGATCGGATATAGGAAGTAAAGGAAAGTTTGGTGTCGAATATGACCCCAAGACAGCGGGCATGCTGCTTGGGAGTTATGGTTGAATCCTCCAGGGTTATGTCGATGTTAGGTAGAGTGAGGTTAGTAGAGGGGAGACACACAAGAATTTCAGTTTTGGAGAGATTTAGTTTCAGATGGAGGGAGGACATGATGTTAGAGACAGCAGACAGACAAACTGTATTACCATTACACTGACACTATATACAGAGCTCTTGTGTATAATGTCCCTGGTCATCCCTGTATTACCTGTACACTGACACTATATACAGTAATGTCCATATATATTTGGACAGAGAAAACATTTTTCTAATTTTGGTTCTAGACATTACCATAATGAATTTTAAACAAAACAATTCAGATGCAGTTGAAGTTCAGATTTTCAGCTTTTATTTGAGGTATCCACATTAAAATTGGATGAAGGGTTTAGGAGTTTCAGCTCCTTAACCCCTTAAGCCCCAAGGGTGGTTTGCACGTTCATGACCGGGCCAATTTTTACAATTCTGATCACTGTCCCTTTATGAGGTTATAACTCAGAAACGCTTCCATGGATCCCGGTGATTCTGACATTGTTTTCTCGTGACATATTGTACTTCATGTTAGTGGTAAAATTTCATTCATATAACTTGCGTTTATTTGTGAAAAAAATGGAAATTTGGCAAAAATTTAGACAATTTTGCAATTTTCCAAATTTGAATTTTTATGCCCTTAAATCACAGAGATACGGCACACAAAAAACTTAATAAATAACATTTCCCACATGTTTACTTTAAATCAGCACAATTTTGGAACCAAAATTTATTTTTTTAGGAAGTTATAAGGGTTAAAAAATGACCAGTGATTTCTCATTTTTGCAACACCATTTTATTTTTACGGACTACATCACATTTGAAGCCACTTTGAGGGGTCTATAGATAGAAAATACCCAAAAGTGACACCATTCTAAAAACTGCACCCCTTAAGGTGCTCAAAACCAAATTCAAGAAGTTTATTAACCCTTTAGGTGCGTCACAGGAATTTTTTGAATATTTAAAAAAAAATGAACATTTAACTTTTTTTCACAAAAAAAATACTTCAGGTTCAATTTTTTTTATTTTACCAAGGGTAACAGGAGAAATTGGACTGCAAAAGTTATTGTGCAATTTGTCCTGAGTACGCTGATACCTGATATGTTGGGGAGAACCACTGTTCGGCGCATGGCAGACCTCAGAAGGGAAGGAGCGCTGTTTGACTTTTTCAATGCAAAATTGGCTGGAATTCAGATCGGATGCCGTGTCGCGTTTGGAGAGCCCCTGATGTACCTAAACAGTAGAAACCCCCCACAAGTGACCCCATTTTGGAAACTAGACCCCCCAAGGAACTTATCTAGATATGTGGTGAGAGTTTGAACCCACAAGGGCTTCACAGAAGTTTATAACGTACAGTGGTACAATTAAAAAATCATTTTTTTCCACAAAAATGATCTTTTCACCCCCAATTTTTATTTTCCCAAGGGTAACAAGACCCTAAAAGTTATTGTGCAATTTGTCCTGGGTACGCTGATACCCCATATGTGGGTGTAAATGACTATTTGGGCGCATGGCAGAGCTCGGAAGGGAAGCAGCGCCATTTGACGTTTTTGACTGGAATTGAGATCGGACACCATGTCGCGTTTGGAAAGCCCCTGATGTACCAAAACAGTAGAAACCCCCCACAAATGACACCATTTTGGAAACTAGACCCCCCAAGGAACTTATCTAGATGTGTGGTGAGCACGTTGAACCCCCCCAGTGCTTCACAGAAGTTTATAACGCCCGGGCGTGAGAATACAATAATAGCATTTTTTCCACAAACATGATCTTTTAGTCACCAATTTTTTTATTTTCCCAAGGGTACAAGGAGAAATTGGACCCCAAAAGTTGTAGTCCAATTTGTCCTGAGTACGCTGATACCTCATATGTGGGAGAAAACTACTGTATGCGCCCCACGTCGGGGCTCGGAAGGGAAGTAGTGACGTTTTGGAATGCAGACTTTGATGGAATGGTCTGCAGGTGTCATGTTGCTTTTGGAGAGCCCCTGATGTACCTAAACAGTGGAAACCCCCCATAAGTGACCCCATTTTGGAAACTAGACCCCCTAAGGAACTTATCTAGATGTGTGGTGAGCACTTTGAACCCCCCAGTGCTTCACAGAAGTTTATAACGACTGGGAGTGAAAATAAAAATATCGTATTTTTTCAACAAACATCATCTTTTAGTCCCCTTTTTTTATTTTTCCAAGGGTAACAGGAGAATTTGGACCCCTAAAGTTGTTGTCCAATTTGTCCTGAGTGCGCTGACACCCCATATGTGGGAGAAAACTACTGTATGGGCACACGTCGGGGCTCGGAAGGGAAGTAGCGACGTTTTGAAATGCAGACTTTGATGGAATGGTCTGCAGGTGTCATGTTGCCTTTGGAGAGCCCCTAATGTACCAAAACAGTGGAAAACCTCTACAAATGACCCCATTTTGGAAAATAGACCCCCCACGGAACTTATCTAGATGTGTGGTGAGCACTTTGAACCCCCAAGGGCTTCACAGAAGTTTATAATGCCCAGGCATGAAAATAAAAAAATGGTATTTTTTCCACGAACATGATCAATTAGTCTCCATTTTTTTTATTTTCCCAAGGGTAACAGGAGAAATTGGACCCCAAAAGTTGTTGTCCAATTTGTCATGAGTACCCTGATACCTCATATGTGGGAGAAAACTACTGTATGGGCATACGTCAGGGCTCGGAAGGGAAGTAGTGACGTTTTGGAATGTAGACTTTGATGGATTGGTCTGCGAGTGTCATGTGCGTTTGGAGAGCCCCTGATGTACCTAAACTATTGAAACTCCCCACAAGTGACCCCATTTTGGAAACTAGACCCCCCATGGAACTTATCTAGATGTGTGGTGAGCACTTTGAACCCCAAGTGCTTCACAGAAGTTTATAACGCCTGGGCGTGAAAATAAAAAAATCATTTTTTTCCACAAAAATGATATCTTTGCCCCCATTTTTTTATTTTCCTAAGGGTAACAGGAGAAATTGGACCCCAAAAGTTGTTTTGCAATTTGTCCTGAGTACGCTGATACCCTATATGTGGGGGTAAAACACTGTTTGGGCGCATGGCAGAGCTTGGAAGGGAAGGAGCACCATTTGACTTTTTCAACGCAGAATTGGCTGGAATTGAGATCAGACGCCATGTTGCATTTGGAGAGCCCCTGATGTGCCGAAACAGTGGAAACCCCCCAATTATAACCCCAACACACCCCTAACCCTAATCTCAGCCCTAACCCTAGACCTAACCTTAGCCCTAACCCTAGCCCTAACCCTAATGGGAAAATGGAAATAAATACATTTTTTTTATTTTATTATTTTTCCCTAACTAAGGGGGTGATAACGGGGGGTTTGATTTACTATTTATGGCGGTTTTTATGTTTGGCAGCTGTCACACGCTAAAAGACGCTTTTTATTGTAAAAAGAGTTTTTGCATCACCACATATTGAGAGCTATAATTTTTCCGTATTTTGACCCACCGAGTCATGTGAGGTCTTATTCTTTGCGGGACGAGTTGACGTTTACATTGGTACCATTTTCAGGCACGTGACTTTTTTTATCGCTTTTTATTCCGATTTTTGGGACGCAGAATGAACAAAAAACAGCGTTTCATGAATTTCTTTTGGGGGGGTGCGTTTACACCGTTCCACGTGCGGTAAAATTGATAAAGCGATTTTATTCTTCGGGTCAGTACGGTTACAGCGATACCTCATTTAGGTCTTTTTCTATGTTTTGGCGTTTCTATGCAATGAAAACTATTTTATATAAAAAATAATTATTTTTGCATCGCTTTATTCTGCGAGCTATAACTTTTTTATTTTTTTGCGGATGATGCTGTTTGGCAGCTCGTTTTTTGCGGGACAAGCTGACATTTTCAGCGGTACCATGGATATTTATATGCGTCTTTTTGATCACGCTTTATTGCACTCTTTGTTTGGTGGTATGATAATAAATCATTATTTTTTGCTTCGTTTTTTATTTTTTAAGGGGTTCGGCAAATGGGTTAACTAATGGGACAGTTTTATAGGGCGGGTCGTTACGGACGCGGCGATACCAAATATGTGTACTTTTATTGTTTTTTTTTATTATTTTCAAAAAATGAATTTATTGGGGAATATTTTTTTTTTTTTACTAATTTATTTAGCGATTTTTTAAAAATTATTTTGATACTTTTTTTTTTTTAACTTTATTACATTGTCCCAGGTGGGACATCACTGTCCTGTGACAGATCGCTGATCTGTCACATCACAGATCACTGTGACAGATCAGCGATCTGTCACAGGCACTGCAGCAGACTTCCTCATGCCTGCGCTGTGCAGGCAGTGAGAAAGTCAGCTCCCTACAGGCCCCCGAAGGTCCACGTCGCCGTCTTGGATACGGGGGCCTGTAGGGAAAGAGCCCCCGCAGCAGCGCTGCACATTGCGCTGCTGTGGGGGGCTCAGGGAAGCATGGAGAGAGCCCCCTCCCTGCCGATGCTTCCCTTTAACCCCCGATACACCGCAATCGTGTTAGATCGCGGTGTACAAGGGGTTAACGTGTCGGGGTGGTCCGTGACCGCCCCTGACACATTGTGCCGGGTGTCAGCTGTGATAATCAGCTGACACCCGGCTGCGATCAGCGGCGCTCACCACGTGGGCGCCGCTGATCGCTATGACGTACTATCCCGTCCCTAGGAATTAAGTCCCAGGGCACATGGATGGGATAGTACGTCTCATGGCAGAAAGGGGTTAACATGTGCCACCCTGTTTTTAAAGGGACCAAAAGTAATTGGACAATTGACTCCAAGGCTATTTCATGGACAGGTGTGGGCAATCCCTTTGTTATGTCATTCTCAATTAAGCAGATAAAAGGCCTGGAGTTGATTTGAGGTGTGGTGCTTGCATTTGGAAGGTTTTGCTGTGAAGGAAACATGCGGTCAAAAGAGTTCTCCATGCAGGTGAAACAAGCCATCCTTAAGCTGCAAAAACAGAAAAAACCCATCCAAGAAATTGCTACAACATTAGGAGTGTCAAAATCTACAGTTTGGTATATCCTAAGAAAGAAAGCACTGGTGAACTCATCAATGCAAAAAGACCTGGGCGCCCACGGAAGACAACAGTGGTGGATGATCGCAGAATAGTCTCCATGGTGAAGAGAAACCCCTTCACAACAGCCATCCTAGTGAACAACACTCTCCAGGAGGTAGGCGTATCAATATCCAAATCTACCATAAAGAGAAGACTGCATGAAAGTAAATACAGAGGGTTCACTGCACGGTGCAAGCCACTCATAAGCATCAAGAATCAAAAGGCTAGACTGGACTTTGCTAAAAAACATCTAAAAAAGCCAGCTCAGTTCTGGAAGAAAATTCTTTGGACAGATGAAACCAAGATCAACCTCTACCAGAATGATGGAAAGAGAAAAGTATGGTGAAGGCGTGGTACAGCTCATGATCCAAAGCATACCACATCATCTGTAAAACACGGCGGAGGCAATGTGATGGCTTGGGCATGCATGGCTGCCAGTGGCACTGGGTCACTAGTGTTTATTGATGATGTGACACAGGACAGAAGCAGCCGAAGGAATTCTGAGGCATTCAGAGCCATACTGTGTGCTCAGATCAAGCCAAATGATTGGTCGTCGTTTCATACTACAGATGGACAATGACCCAAAACATAAAGCCAAAACAACCCAGGAGTTTATTAAAGCAAAAAAGTGGAATATTCTTGAATGGCCAAGTCAGTCACCTGATCTCAACCCAATTGAGCATGCATTTCACTTGTTAAAGACTAAACTTCAGACAGAAAGGCCCACAAACAAACAGCAACTGAAAACCACCGCAGTGAAGGCCTGACAGAGCATAAAAAAAGGAGGAAGCACAGCGTCTGGTGATGTCCATGAGTTCAAGACTTCAGGCAGTCATTGCCAACAAAGGAATTTCAACCAAGTATTAGAATGGACATTTTATTTTAAAATTATTTAATCTGTCCAATTACTTTTGGTCCCTATAAAAACAGGGTGGCACATGTTAAGGAGCTGAAACTCCTAAACCCTTCATCTAATTTTAATGTGGATACCCTCAAATGAAAGCTGAAAGTCTGAACTTCAACTTCAACTGCATCTGAATTGTTTTGTTTAAAATTCATTGTGGTAATGTCTAGAACCAAAATTAGAAAAATGTTGCCTCTGTCCAAATATATATGGATCTAACTGTATACAACCCCTGGCAAAAATTATGAAATCACCGTCCTTGGAGGATGTTCATTCAGTTGTCTAATTTTGTAGAAAAAAAGCAGATCACAGACATGGTGCAAAACTAAAGTAAATTCAAATGGAACTTTCTGACTTTAAGAAACACTAAAAGAAATCAAGAACAAAAACATGGTAGTCAGTAATGGTTACTTTTTTAAACCAAGCATAGGATAAAAATTATGGAATCACTTAATTCTGAGGAAAAAATTATGGAATCACCCTGTAAATTTTCATTCCCAAAACTAACATCTGTGCCAAATTAGATCTGCTCGTTAAGTCTGCATCTAAAATGGAGTGGGCACACCTTGGTGAGCTGTTGCACCAAGTGGACTGACATGAATCATGGCTCCAACACGAGAGATGTCAATTGAAACAAAGGAGAGGATTATCCAACTCTTAAAAGAGGGTAAATCATCATGCAATGCTGCAAAAGATGTTGGTTGTTCACAGTCAACTGTGTCTAAAATCTAGACCAAATACAAACAACATGGGAAGGTTGTTAAAAGCAAACATACGGGTAGACCAAGGAAGACATCAAAGAGTTAAGACCGGAAACTTAAAGCAATATGTCTCCAAAACAGGAAATGCACAACAAAACAAATGAGGAACGAATGGGAGGAAACTGGAGTCAACGTCTGTGACCAAACTGTAAGAAACCGCCTAAAGGAAATAGGATTTACATACATAAAAGCTAAACGAAAGCCATCATTAACAACTAAACAGAAAAAAACAAGGTTACATTGGGCTAAGGAAAAGCAATCGTGGACTGTGGATGACTGGATGAAAGTCATATTCAGTGATGAATCACGAATCTGCATTGGGCAAGGTGATGATGCTGGAACTTTTTTGTTGTGCCGTTCCAATGAGATTTGTAAAGACGATTGCCTGAAGAGAACATGCAAATTTCCACAGTCATTGATGATATGGGGCTGCATGTCAGGTAAAGGCACTGGGGAGATGGCTGTCATTACATCTTCAATAAATGCACAAGTTTATGTTGATATTTTGGACACTTTTCTTATCCCATCAATTCAAAGGATGTTTGGGGATGATGAAATCATTTTTCTAGATGATAATGCATCCTGTCATAGAGCAAAAACTGTGAAAACATTCCATGAAAAAAGACACATAAGGTCAATGTCATGGCCTGCAAATAGTCTGGACCTCAATCCAATTGAAAATCTTTGGTGGAAGTTGAAGAAAATGGTCCATGACAAGGCTCCAACCTGCAAAACTGATCTGGCAACAGCAATCAGAGAAAGTTGGAGCCAGATTGATGAAGAGTACTGTTTGACACTCATTAAGTCCATGCCTCAGAGACTGCAAGCTGTTATAAAAGCCAGAGGTGGTGCAACAAAATACTAGTGATGTGTTGGAGTGTTTTTTGTGGGTTTGTTTTTCATGATTCCATAATTTTTTCCTCGGAATTGAGTGATTCCATAATTTTTTCCCTATGTTTGGTTTAAAAAAGTAACCATTACTGACTACCACATTTTTTTTTATCTTGATTTCTTTTAGTGTTTCTTAAAGCCAGAAATTTGCCATTTGAATTTACTTTAGTTTTGCGCCATGAATGTGATCTGCTTTTTTTTTATACAAAATTAAACAACTGAATGAACATCCTCCAAGGCCGGTGATTCCAT
Source organism: Dendrobates tinctorius (assembly GCF_039654945.1). Classification (NCBI taxonomy): domain Eukaryota; kingdom Metazoa; phylum Chordata; class Amphibia; order Anura; family Dendrobatidae; genus Dendrobates; species Dendrobates tinctorius. Next base: position 68,949,411 of record NW_027361754.1, on the reverse strand, counting down.
AATTTTTGACAGGGGTCGTATAATGGCACTTATGGTAATATTAGTATTGTTTTTTTTCATTAATTATCAGTACTATAGTATTCGGTCACTATGTGGTGGTAATATGTGGTCCTGGTGATGGTGTGGCGGTATTTGTTAATTGTATGTGGTATTAGTCAGTCACTATGTGGTGGTAATATATGATCTGCTCATGGTGTCCAGGTATTTGTTCTTTCTATGTGGTATTATTCAGTCACTATGTGGTGGTCATATGTGGTCTAGTCTTGGTGTGGCGGTATTTATATATATTCTTGTGTGTGGTATTATTGGTCATTTTTTAAAAAATATATGCAACACATTCCCTTAAAGAAAAAAATAAATTAAAACAAACCTAAAAAGAGTACTGGATATTTAAGAAATGTTTAATAGTTTAGAGTAGAGTAGAGCCCAGCCAAGAAGTCTACTGTTATGAATGGGTCACCGAGGAGAAAAAAGCAAAACAAGCTAAGTCACAGAAAACCAGAGAGGTTGGTAACTATGCAGATTGCAGATCCCTGATCTTACCACACAACTAGCAGTAGCCGTGGAGCGTGCCTACGATGAACCTAAACGCCTTGTCACGGCCGGAGGACTAGATAAGCCTAAAGCAAGAAAAGGGAACACTAACTGCCCCAGAGCAGACCCCAAAGGAATAGATAGCCCCCACACATGAATTGATGGTGAAACAAGATGAAGGCAAAAACACAGGCAGGAAAATAGGCTGAGCAAATTATGGGGCCCAAACTAACTAGACAGGAAAGGAAAGGAAAGACACTGTATGCAACCTGCAAAAAACCCTACAAAAATAATGTCCAACACTTCTGATAGCAAAATTAACCCTGAAGTCACTAGACTTCTCCCACTATATCAGCACTCTGAAATATTCTGAGACAGAGCAAAAAGAGACCGAACTAGTAAGGGACAAAAAGCCAATTGGCAAAATACTGATAAATAAGAGGGGAAATTCAGCACAGCCCCCAGCCGGGGGCTGGCTGACCGCACAAAAAACTGAATAGACCAACAAAATCAAGTGTGAACATTAGCAGAAAAACTTAGCTTTAGATGACTGGAACAGAGCTGAAAACCAAGAGCTGACAAGCCAGAAGGAATCACCAGCAACTGAATAAGGCGTCGGCTGTCTTAAATCCAATTTGAGAATCCTGAGGTCCAATCGTCATCCTCATTTTCAGGTGGCAGATCTCCACCGATCAAATCAGCCTCACCACCACCCGTCACCACCAGAGGGGGTCTGGAAGGGGAACTCACAACTGGTGAACCAGAGAATGAACTCACAACAGTCTACCTTGTCGTGGCCATGTATGCAACATAGTGTTCAATAGGAACTGTTAATGTGTGATTGGTGAGGACGTGGTGCTTTTCAAAGAGTGGGCGGTGGGACTGTGGAAGGTTTGAGGGGTGGATGCCCAAAATGGTCTGAAGAGCACATTCCTTAGTTGATATAGAAAGACATACATTTAATAATAAGTTTCCATTCAAAACACATAAAAAACTCTGTTGTCTACAGCCAAGCCATCAGATACAACAGGAGATGTTCCAACCCAATGGACAGAGACAAACACGTTGGTGGCCTCAGAAAATTTTTTTTGAACCAGTGCTACCATCCAAGAACAATTGAAAACCAGATTGCAAGTGCCACCAGAATATCAAGAAATCATCTTCTACATTGCAGAATATTTAGAATTGAGAGTCCACAATGGTAGATACCTTGTAATGGCTAACTGAAAAGATGGTAACAAGTTGCAAGCTTTCGAGACTACGCAGGTCTCTTCATCAGGCTAGACTAATACAAAATCTGAAGGATAACATATTTATACAAAAGACAGCACAGAAATAACCCAATAGCTAAGACAAGTGATGTAAAGTAGAATAGTCATTATGGGGGAGTGATAAGCATAAATATTGGAACAGTTCATAGATAAGCAGTGTGAAGGTTTTATTGCCCTCTGATTGCATCTGTCTGGTTCTGTGTTGTGATGACCCCAGAAGGTCTAAAGAGCAAATTCCTTAATTGATGTAAAAAGACATAAATCCATGCGACACATTCATTCCTGCACTGAATGTTTGGAAAGTTTTCATAAATTTGTACTCTGAGATTCTTCTTTCTCTCTGAGACTTGGTTACCTTTTAATACAAGTAATTTAATGTCCATCGTGCAATGGCCAGGGATATAAAAATGTTTTGCCACAGGTAGATACATTCTTTTTTCTCTTATTGTGTGACGATGAGAATTCAGTCACCTACAATCCAAATCTGGAGGTGTTGAGGGGAGCTACACAGAAGCTACAACCTTTATTACAAAAAGATGCCCGATTACAATCCATATTTCCATACCTCCCCACTTCTGTGTTTTAGGCAGCCCCCAAATCTAAGAGGCATCATTGTCAGAAGCTCCATGTCCTCTTCAACAGCTACAGGAACCTTTCCTTGCAACCAGATAAATATTAAAACCTGTCCATTTATAATGACCACCAACAAGATAAAAATCCCCAACTCACATCAGAACTACAAGATTCCTGGTGCTTTCAGCCACATCACATCTAATGTGGTGTACTTAATGATAAAGACGCACGGTTGCGTTGTGTTGAAACACGTTTGTTTTTAATGTCTGGACTATTATTTAATTGATTTTATGTTATTTAAAGTCATGGAATAAAAGAAAATGGATTTTATGGACTTACAGTGCTGAACTTACTGCTTCTAAGTTCTGAAAACTTGCCACATAGCAGGATCCACACCCTCTAGGAGGTGGTGAGCAGACACTAAACATTTTTGTATACTTAATTATATGTACCAAATGTCCGGCTGGGCAGTCTATACGTAGGTGAGACAGGACAGGACAAAAGCTTATAATAAAAACTTACAATAAAATAAAAACTTACAATAAAAGAAAAAAGAATGGGTCTACCTGTGGCCAAACATTTTTGTATCCCTGATCACAGCATCATGGACATTAAATTTACTTGTATTAAAAGGTAACGTCAAATCTCAGAGAGACAGAAAAACTTGGGAGTATAAACTTATGACAACCTTTGACACACTCAGTGCAGGAATGAATTTGCTCCTCAGACTATTTGGGGGCATCACAACAAAGAACCAGACCTCAATCACAGGACAATAAAACTTTCACACTCTTTATCTATGAACTGTTCCAATATTTACGTCCTCAGCTGTTTTGTCCTGGTTCCACATTGATATTTCTGCTTCATGTCACTTGTCTTATCCATTGCATTATTCCTGTGTCCTGTGTATAAATATGTGATTCTTCAGATTTTGTGATATTCTATGCCTGATGAAGAGACCTGATTAAATTTGTTGCCATCTTTTCAGTAAGCCATTAAAAAGGTATCAAGCACTGAGGACTCTCAGATTAATATTTTCTATCTACTGGCTAACATGGTTCAAAGTTACTGTATATATTTTTCCAGTATGTAAATATATACATTTTCTCAATGTCTGTTCAACATTCAGACTCAGGAGGGAAAATGTACTCTTTTGGATTAAATTGGTTAATAATGGTTGTACTTTTACACCCCTTCTCTTCATTCAATACAGTACCATCTCCCGACCTTTGGTTACTCTTGATGGATATGTGAATTTTTTCCCCATCCTTACTATGTTCTATGTGCACACTATACTCATACAGTTAAACTAGATATCCCATGATGTATGACATGGACTTACCCCCAGAACTTCGGGTTCTCCACGATAAAACGCAAGAACTGTTTTGGGCACGTTGGCGGAAACATCACAGGTCTCTCCTTCTTCAGGTCCATTTCCTTGATTATTTTGTGGTCTCACCTGAGAGATAACCACGACCCCTCCTGCATCTGGTACCACTGTAGACATGACTACTAAAAATACAACATCAAACAACAGATGAATTCCGTTGTATGTATTAACAGTTACATACACATTTCTAATATTTTGCTTAGTTTTTGTTGAGCTTTTGTAATTTAAGCAGTAAAATAATCAACTTCAATAAAACATACAAAAGGTGCAAAATTACTAATGCAAGAAATATATATCAGAGAGGGAAAAAAGGAGACTGTCTACATAGCCTTATTATTATTATTATGTATTACTTTAAGGTTGTATGAGAGTTTTAACTATAAATGCTCATGCAAACGTCCATGTAACTTGACTCAAGCATGGACCACAAGGTAGGGACAGGCTGAGGGTCTCCTGTCCTGAGCTCGACAGCATATATGAGGCTGTCGAATGTGGGTTTGGAGACCCACCGACAGTCTGTGCATTGTAGTCCATACCATAATCGAGTATCACTAATGAGAAAATTGGTGGACCCAATACACCAAACAAAATCCATTCTAATAGGCTCCCAATTAAATTAGGGCAGGTCATGTAGTTCAGCTGCTCCATGCACTGGATTTATTTAATAGAAGCAAAGCATTGAGCAATAGATGGAGAATCTCCAGAGAAGGGGGATGTAGGACTTGTGAAAGGTGTAAAACTAATCGCAGATGGGTCAGTTATGGGATGTCGCTGCTATTGCGATAAAAGAGTCTTTGGTCATATCACAGGACTTGGCCGATAGACGACACTGGATATTCCTCGCAATCTTATGCCAAAAATTAACTAAAAAGTTGCAGGACTAGAAGCCACATTACCAATATGGTAATGAAGAATCAGGAAAAAATTTGCTGAAAAAAAAGCTACGTTTCCTTCATAAGTGTTTGATAAGCTTTGGATGTTGCTGATTTTCTGTAGCATTTCTGCACCCATTATGTAAAGTAGGTTGCTTTCAATTTTTTATTCCATTTTTTTGGATACAGGTATTTTTATAACTTAGCTTTGATAAAACTTTTTTGATAGAAGTCATATGCAGATTACATGTATTTCTCGTGCTTTTCCACTGAATAAACGCAATGTAAACACGTGTTTTTTATGTACTGATTTTCAGTATCTTTTTCACGTCTATGGGGAAAATCTATAAATAAAATATATTTTTTTCTGCCAGAGAAACACATTGCAGATTTAAAAAAAATGGACAATCACGGCTGTGGTTAACAGGCAAATTAAAAGTAAGTGTGGATTGGGTAGAGCAGTAGTCCCCAACCTTTCTGACATTGACAGCCACATTCGGCTTATAGAGAGGGTTGCCAGCCACATTCAGCACTGAGAAAGGGGTGCGAGCCACATCCAGCTTCCACCCCTTTCAAAGTAGTGTCAGCCAAAGCCCGCATTACAGGTATAATGATAACCAAAGCTTTTCCACAGAAATCACTCCAAAGCAGTACACTGAGATCCAGGGGTTCCCACAATTCCCCCATTCAGTATTCTCCCATCAAGGACTCCCAACACTGTCACATGCAGCTTTGAGCACCTCCTCTGATAGGTAGTACCAACCTCCAGCGTACCATATGTAAAACATCTCTAAACCCCTAAGACTAGTAAATGTGCATCCAGATCTGCTCTTCTGTGCGGGGCTACTCAGAAAATTCACCATTTTGAGATGTATTCTTCATACCTGTTTGCTAGACCTGGACCTATTGCACCAAGCTCGCAGACAGCCGCGAGCCACAATTCATGGAACCGCAAGCCACATGTGGCCCCGAGCTACAGGTTGGTGACCCCTGGGGTAGATTGATTTGATAAAGTCAGTTTAGAAAAACCTGTATCGAGCTTTTATTTTTGGAGAGATCTGTAGGATGGTAGTGGGACTGATCTCTCCCTCCGGTCTGGCCTTACAACTCGCCCATGGCCACGGTTTTCATTTAATCCTGAAGTTAAGGTTTGGGTGGGTCAGCTTTGTGTTAAATTTCACATGCAGGAGAGCTGAACGGGCTGTGGACGTATGTCTGGCTGTGTGACGCTAACACAGACCAGAGCCAGCGACGTCAGCAACCATCATAGCACTCGATAACCTTACGGGGGTGCAAGTGCCACATGTTTCACATGCTTCCGGCTGCGAACCGGAGGTGTGCAATTTTCATGTGTGCAGTATTTGGGCAGTAAAGGCCATGCTGTTCAACTTGTCTGGGTCTTTGTCTCACTAAATTCACAGGGGAAACGCTGCTGCCGTCCATTATCTATATCTATCTGCACATCTTTAACACCTAAAAATCTGTCATTTCTATTCCTGTACGTGTTATGCTGACGGCATACCAGATGGTACACACAGCACATGGATGTAGCATAGGTGGTACACATAGACGGCCAACAGAAGACCCACACATAGTAAAAATGGATCTTCTTGCATGTATGTTTTTTTTAAAATAAAGGGACGTGTGAAGTGGGCCTTGGTTTTAAGTTTTTCTCTATTTCCAAGATCCCTTTTTGCGTCAGTGGATGATGACATCGCTGTATCTCCACCCTGAGTGTACAGACCATATAGAGCTGACCGGTGGTTACAATGTGTCAGTTTAGTGATCTGATCACACAAGGAGCATTAATTCTCTCCTGTCCTGACAGTAAAGTATCACACAATGTATCAGTTGGGATTCAGGCGCTGTAGATCATTAGTAACTGAGTTGAGATCGGACTTACCCTGAGATTTCCTCCCCGTTAGTTCAGAAAGTATGGAAGAGCTTTGTACAGAAATGTCTCAGCAATCACGTGACTCCCTGCAGGGAGGAGGAACTCTGATTTTGTGTTTCTGGGAAATGTGCCAGTTAAGAGTTTTTTTTTGTTACTAGTGAACATTGAGAAATATTATCCCTTTTTGTTCTGCTTGTTTTTTTTTGTTCAATGAACATTTTGCACAGTCGCTTATGTATACCAGATGTGTTGTTTTTCTAAAGAAATTGTGACAACTAGAATATTTTTATTTCTTGGCAAATGAGGAGTTGTTTTTTTTGTGGGACAATCTAATATTTTCATATGAAATAAATGTGTGCACAGCTATATTATTGGTTCCAAGGAAGGTTCCCAAACCATAACAATATAAAGAAGAACCTGGCACTCAACTTGAATTTCAAAATAGAAAATGATTTTTTATTTCATCCCAGATAATACGTTAAACGTTTCGATCCTAAACATGGATCTTCATCAGTAACGTACTCCAGAGAGAAATAGAACCAGAACGAAATCGACAAACGATATCTAAAGGTTTAAGACCCATATAACAAATGCTCGCAGGTCTTATGGAGTTTGAGGGAGGCTATGTGAATTACAGCCCGTATACAAGTGGGCTGAGCTGATTTCAGTCAGCAAGGAGGCTTATAGTAGCAGCCTGTACCATGGTGGTGTAGACATGGCTTCCACCGCTGGTCCCTGCGGTGGAAGCTGTGTCTACACCACCATGATACAGGCTGCTACTATAAGCACCCTCTTCCTCAACACCTATTACTACTGCCCTGGGACTACAGCTCTACCTGTGGGAAGCTATTACATCTTGCTGCCTTATACCAACTGTCCCAGAGGATCTGCCTGCAGCGTCGGCTTAACCCCTCCGTTGCCGAGAACCATAGGTGGCGTCACGTATCATCCACTTATAAACTTTAATCAGCCACGCTCAACCCCTTTTACATGGACGCCCAGGGCCACGGACCTGGTCACCACTGCTGACACCTCCCTCTGAGATACCGGCCCGGTACCGAGTACCCCACTGCCCTGGCGGGCGATCCATTTTGGCGTCACGAACAGGATTTACGAAGCCCGGTGCCACCTGGTCCTGTGTGCCAGAGACTTATTGTGCATTTGCCGACATTGCCCGCCACTTGGCGCGTGTAGGAAGTCAAAGGGGTGGGCCGTCGTGGGCGGAGCCAGCCGGAGAGCGTGAAAAGTGAAGTGCTGCATGGGAAGAGACCAGCACGTGGGAAGTGAGAAGCAGAGGCCTGCAGTCCCGGCGTCTCCCGATCATCCAGCCTGCGGAGTGGCAACAGGTAAGCCAGCGCAACCCAGGGCCTGGCCAATGTTAACTAGCGAGGAGGAGAATGTCAGAGGCAAGAGAAGATGCAGCGGTGAACGCCACCGCACCCCTCACAGCGCCGCAAGATGCAGGGGCCAGTGCAGCTGTGGCCCCAATGTCACCGCAGAATCCAGCGGCCAGCGCCGCCTCCAGAGCACCGCAAGAACAAGTGCCCACCGTAGCAGTCCCCATAATGCCGCTGTCCATGCCTTATATACTGGGAGAAGACTAGTTACCGCAGTACTTAGGGGAGTCACATACCCTGAGTGAATTTAAAGAGAGACTGTGCAGTTTGTTTGAGGTGTATCCTCTGTCTGAATGCCAAAAAGTGAACATCCTTATTGGGCAGCTAACTGGTGCAGTGCAAAGGGAAGTGAAAGCCTGGCAGGGCACTGATAAAGAGACTGTTAAAAAGATTCTGGCTAAGCTAAGAAGCACCTTTGACACCCGCCCTGCAGCTGAAATAAAAATGAGATTCTTTGGGTGTAAGCAGAGAGCGCAGGACAGTATACGGGACTATGCTCTTAACCTGCAGGAGGCACTGCGAGCCATAAAGCAGACTGACCCAGACAGTGTGAAAGATGGTCCGCTGCACCCTGGTTAGTGCAGATGTATTTAGGCCTGTCTGGATTTCTCTTGATTCTTTTGGAGGATTTTTTCCTCTTTCTGGCAAGAGTAAGGAACCAGTGTGAAAGATGGAGACAGACTGTTAAACGAGCAACTTATTGAAGGACTCCTATCCAGTACCCACAGAGCACAGCTGCGCCTTATAGTCCTACAAAACCCTGACCTAGACTTTGCAGACTGGGCTATCCGGGTGCTGCATGAACCAAATGTCAGCCGTCCAGCGCCCCCTAGGCGCCCAGCGATCACATACCACCAAGAAGCAGTATCTTTCCCTCCCAGCCCTGTGGGGGCTGATGCACAGACTCTGGATAATGATCCATCTACAGAACTGCGCTTTCAGGTCCAAAATCTGACCAAAAATATGGCTGCACTTGCCAAAACTGTGCAGTCCATGCAGGTGTCCTCAAAGAAGAAAATCCAGCTGGCCTCCAGTCCAGAGGATGTCCCGTGGCTACGGAAGAAGAGGATCCTGCCACTACGAGGGAGAAACAACGATCGCTATGACCAGGACGGACGTCCCATCTGTCGTCACTGCGCTGCCACAAGGCAGGCCACATTGCAAGATTCTGTTATTTAAACGAGCAACCCCTGGGGAAGAGGGCCAACCCCCAGGAGTAGGACCACAAGGCCCAAAGAACTGACGAGCCAAGTATGTTGGAGGGCGACCGGTCCTCCCAGTGGTGATTGACGGCATCCCCATGAACGCTTTGCTGGACACTGGCTCTCAGGTGACAACTATGCCATATATCCTTTACAAGCGGTATTGGGCTGACTCCGAACTTACCCGTGGCCCAAGTGATGAACTGACAGTAGTTACCAGCAATGGTCAGTCTTTGCTGCAAGTAGGATATAAAGAGATTACCAATAAAGTGGGGTAAGTAGAGTTAAAATCTCAAGGTCTGATAGTTGTAGACATTGATCAACGAGAATGTAGCCCAATGATGACCTTAGGTACTAATGTGATTGAAAATTGTCTTGCAGAGGTTACTGTTTTGTTGCAACAGGTACCCGAGACTGCTGGCTCCAGTGAACAACGAGTCCTGCAGAAGGAGATCAAGGCCCTGATGCAAAGACAGCAGGTAGAACTGTCTGGCGAAGAAATTGGCAGCGTCAGAGTGAGTGATTCTTTCCCCATTGCGATACCCCCCAGATGTGAAATGTTAATTTGGTGTCGGGCAGCCATTGGCCTCAGAGGAAAAGATTACCAAGCATTGGTAGAGCCAGTGTACTCTGATAGCCGGCCCACTGTCCTGACAGCCAGAGAGGTAGTTGATGTTCACAAAGGGAGAGTACCTGTACGCCTTTTGAATTGTGGGGAAGAGGAGGCCACAATACCTCGGTATGCCACAGTTGCTAAGCTGCTTACTGTCAGTAACAACGCAATACAGGCAGCAGAGCCCTTGGTCTCGTCCGACCAGGCAGGGGACAATGGCTCTGTAAAGCAGCTGGAGGAGTGGTGTCAGCAGTTGCATGTGGGGACTGACTCCACCCCTTCATACCAAAAGAATGGGGTTTAACGATTGACTCAGGAGTATGAGCGGGTATTCAGTAAACACCCTCTAGACTTTGGGAAGGCAAAAGGGGTTCAACACCATATCCCCACTGGAGATCATCCACCCATTAAAGAAAGGTACCGGCATATACCCCCAACACAATATAAATGTGCCAAAAGTATGTTGCGGGAAATGAAGGAGGCTGGGGTGATCAGAGACAGTTGTAGCCCCTGGGCAGCTCCAATAGCCTTTGTGAAAAAGAAAGATGGTACCATGAGAATGTGTGTTGATTACCGAAAAATTAACAGCATTACTCATAAGGATATCTACCCATTACCCAGAATTGAGGAATCATTAGCCGCACTTAAAACTGCTAACTATTTCTCCACCTTAGATCTCACTAGTGGGTATTGGCAGGTTCCTGTGGCAGAGGCAGACAAGGAGAAAATAGAGTTTACTACACCAATGGGTCTCTGCGAGTTCAACTATATGCCGTTCGGGCTCTGCACCGCCCCAGGATCATTTCAACGGCTAATGGAGTGCTGTCTTGGACACAAGAGCTTCGAGACAATCCTGTTGTACCTTGATGATGTCATTGTTTTCTCCAAGACTTATGAAGACCATCTGGAACACCTGGCTGAGGTGTTCGAAACCCTGTCCAACTTTGGCCTGAAAGTGAAGCCATCCAAATGCCACCTCCTGAAGCCCAAGGTACAGTACCTCGGTCATGTAGTGAGTGCAGAAGGTGTGGCACCGGATCCTGACGAAGTCACTGTCATCCGGGACTGGCAGAAGCCCAGCAACCTCCATAAGGTACGTCAATTCCTCGGGTTGGTAGGCTGCTACCGAAGGTTCATCAAAGGCTAATGTCAGAGACACCGCACTGAACTTGCTCACTGAGCCAGTGCGCGTGTCCTGAGTAAAGCGAACAGTGCTCAAAGCTACCTGTGGAGCGGGCAGCAACCAAATAGATGTGTACTTCAGAGCCGCAGGACCTGAAGCACGTGACTGCTAGAGGCGTGGCTTAAACTCCACAGAGCTAGGAGCTGCAAGACAATTCCTAGCAGAGTAACTGCGAGACAAAGTTACCAAGGGGCATAGACAGTGAGAATAGTCAGGACGTAGCCAATGAGTCACACACAGAGATAGCTGCAAGGTACCAGAGGGGCGAGCAGAGAGTAGTCAGGTCACAGGCAATGAGTCATACACAGATAGTTGCAAGGTACAAGAGGGGCGAGCAGAAAGTAGTCAGGTCACAGGCAATGAGTCATACACAGATAATAACGCAGTACAAAATCAACAGGCAAACTCACAATGGGAAACAGAGCCGGGTCAGAATCATATAAACAAGCTATAGCAACAAACAGGCACACGGGGGTCAGCACACTAAGCCAAAGGCAAAGGTATAACTGGCAGGGATTGAAGCTACCCAGGGGTTTATGAAGCTCTACCAGAACCAGAAAGAGGCCACAATCATTAACCCCAAGTGTGCAGGTCAAAACCTGCACAGAGCTCCAGACATTAACCCCCGGTGTGCAGCTCAAAAACCTGCACTGGAATCATGACAGTACCCCCCTCTCAACGGGGGGCCTCTGGACCCCCAGGCTTCCCCGGGTACTTGGCATGGAACGCCTGAACCAGGCGATCTGCATGTACCGAACGAGCAGGGACCCATGAGCGCTCTTCTGGTCCATATCCCTTCCAGTGGACCAGGTACTGCAAAGAGCGGCGCACCCGCCGAGAGTCCACAATATGTCCAACCTCATACTCCAATTGACCCTCCACCAGCACTGGAGGAACAACAGTCTCAGAGTTCTCTTTGACAGATTCTGCTGGTTTCAACAGAGACTTATGGAACACATTAGATATTTTTAAGGAGGCGGGGAGATGCAACCTATATGCCACAGGGTTGACTATCTCCATAATCTCGTACGGACCAATGAACTTTGGTCCCAACTTAACTGATGGTACCTTTAAGTTGATGTTACGCGTGGAGAGGCAAACCTTCTCTCCCACCTGAAACATGTCTCCCGAGGCTCTCTTTTTGTCCGCAAAATATTTGTATCTCCCCTGGGCCCGAGAGATATTACGCCGGACTTCAGCCCAGAGGTTTTTTAACCGCTGAACGGACCCCTCTGCTCCTGGACAACCGGAATCCACCCGAGAAAACTCCCCAAAATGCGGATTAAAGCCGTAGTTAATCAGGAATGGGGACATGTTGGTGGACTGACTCACCTGGTTGTTAAAAGCGAATTCGGCCAACGGTAACGCATCACACCAATCCTCCTGTCTGGCGGAGGTCAGACACCTGAGAATTTGTTCCAGGGATTGATTGGTGCGTTCGGTCTGACCATTGCTCTCCGACGAGAAGGAGAGTGAGATGCCCAATTTCATACAGAACGCCCTCCAAAATTTGGCCACAAACTGCACACCTCTGTCAGACACAACATTCAGGGGTACCCCATGCAATCGGACCACATGCTGCACAAACAATCTTGACAACGTTTCTGCTGAAGGTAATGCTGCCAAGGGAATGAAATGGGCCTGTTTAGAAAACCTATCCACCACCACCCAGATCACGGTATTGCCCCTGGAAGGTGGAAGGCCGGTAATAAAATCCATGGAAAGTCCATAGTCCATGGCCTATCAGGAACCGGTAAAGGTATGAGTTCCCCAGCCGGTCGGTTATGCAAGCTTTTGGAACGGGCACATATGCCACAAGCATAAACAAATTCCTTGACATCGGACCTTAATGAAGGCCACCAAAAACCCCTGGCTACTGCCTCTCTAGTGGCCGTGATACCTGGATGAGCACTCAGCCTAGAATCATGAAACTCCTGCAGAAGTCTAGGCCGCAATGAATCTGGAACAAACAGTTTATCGCTTGGCCTGGTTGCCGGAGCTAGGGCCTGAGCCCTTAGGATTCCTTGTTCCAACTCAGTTGAGACCCCCGCCACTACCTGTCATGATTTGCAGTCTTGCCCTGTCCTGTATTTTGTATAATATGTCATTTAACTTTCCTCTGGTTCATTTGCTGTAAATTAACCATGTCTCCTTCCCCCAATACTTGCAATGTCTTGTGATGTACCTGGACCATAATCTAATTTAGGCTTGTGTCAACAGCTAGTGGAACTTTGGCTATTGTTTTCCTAAGCAGAAGATAACCTACAATACACATCCTGTAGACTAAGTGGAGCCCTTACATTTCTAGAATCTTCTGATGGACCAAACTATTGAATAGTAGGTGTGACCCCTACCCCCCTTCAGATGGACTGATCCCAGGAGCCCTGACAATACATTCTTGCTTTAAGATCAGTTGTGAGTTGGATGCTAAAAGAGAAGGACGATGCTGTCTGAGGAAGCTTCGGCCTCTGTGTGATCGTGGTGGATTTCTGGGACTCTTAAAGGACTATGGTTTTGTGATCTGGCACAAGGATTGTCGGGAGGTGCCCCCGAATCAGTTTCCTGTGGACTTATTTTGGGACTCTGCAAATTACCTTCGTGTTGTTCCTGTTTTTTGGTCAATAAATCTGTTGGATTATTCCCAGGCCTGTTGTCCCTCCTTGCTCTGGAGAATACTCCCGTCACAAACTGGTGGCAGCGGTGGGATCAGAGCAGAAGGAATGGAGGACAACGGCCCATCAACATCTGGAACCAGCACCGCAGAGTACCAGAACCGGACTGCGGTGAACCTACAAACAAAGGCCCGTGAACTGGGAGTCAGCTACAAGGGACTCTCCAAGGAGCAGCTGATTGAGGCTTTGGAAGCAGTTCACCTGCAAGATGATGCTGAGGAAGGATCCTCACAGCAAAGAGAGGAAAGGCGGCAGTCGGAGGTAAATACCCAAAAAAGTCAGTGGGTTGTGTGGTACGAGGAGGAGATGGCCTTACTGGGAGAAGAGGCTACCATAGAAGATAAGAGGGAGGTCATGCGCACAGCCAAGGAGAGGCAGCGCAGGATGGAGGAGAGGGCAATGCTGGAGAGGGAGATCGCTTTGGAGGCAGCGAGAAGCTCCAGACAGACTGTACCCACAGCATCCCCCATGAGGGAACTCCCCAGAGTGTCCCGCAAAGACTTCAAGCCGTTTAATGAGGCTTCCGGTGACATTGAGGGCTTCTTCCTGGACTTTGAGCATCAGTGTCGATTAATGGAAGTCCCGGAAAGGGAGCGCGTCCGACATCTTGTGGGGCTCTTAGAGGGTGGAGCTGCCGCAGCCTATAGAGCTATGGACCCTCGGTGGAACTGTGAGTATGCAGAGATTAAACGGACTATTCTAGAACATTATGCTGTGACCCCAGACACTTACAGGACCCAGTTTCGTACTTTAGCTTGTAATGAGGAAGTGTCTTTCAAGATGTATGCCCACAGACTCAAACAAATATGTAATCGCTGGCTGGAGGCAGAGGAGGCCTTAACCTGGAACACCTGTCTCCAGGTTATCCTAAAAGAACAATTTTTTGCCCAGTGCCCCGCTGAGATCAGGGAATGGGTGCGTGAAAGGAAACCTGCTACAGTGGAAGAAGCTGCATCTCTCGCTGATGAGGCTCTCACCATCAAGCCTCGGTGGAGAGTTCTGTTGGAGGATGGAGAGAGGCCTACCAGCTCCACAACACCGGTGGCCCCCAGTTCTTCTGTCCCCATTGTTCCCCGTTCCTCTGAGCCACCACCTCGTGTTGATACCTGTGTTAATGTGCCTCCTGTTGCTTCCACTGCGTTTTCTGGAATACGACGAGGAGAGGAAGTAGCAGAGCGCAGGTGTTATGGTTGTGGGCATCCGGGGCATCTGCAGGCCTCATGTCCAGCCAGCTCATGGAGGAATCGTCCTCAAACCCCTACAGCACCTTCAGGTGGGAGCCGACCGGCAGGTTCCCTTACTCCTCGCCCAAGAGGACGCATTGGATGGAGTGAGACACAGCACAGATGCTATAGATGTGGGCAGCCTGGGCATCTGCAAGCCTCCTGCCCAGCTGTTCAAATGAGGATTGATCCTGTACCCAATCATATTATTAATTATGTACAGCCAAGTGCCATGGAGGAAGACGTGTCACCACTAAGTGAGGACTGGCCTAGTGCCTCACCCACCCATGTTGCACCACTAGGAGTTTATGGTGTGCGACCCGCAGCTATGACGACTTCAGCTCATCGAGGTAAGCACTTGCAGGAGGTCGTGCTGGATGGACAAAGACTTGTTGGATTTTGTGACTCAGGGGCTTTCCTCACGCTGGCTGATCCCCGAGTGGTTCGGCCTGAGGCAATCCATAGAGGACCTGGAATTGTCATTGAACTGGCTGGTGGACAATGGAGGACTATTCCCACAGCCACTGTGGATCTGAACTTTGGTTTTGGGGTCAGGCGATGTTTGGTTGGGGTGATGGGTGGTCTGCCTGCAGCTGTTCTCCTGGGCAATGATGTGGGAAAGCTACGATGCCAATTCGTGGCTGCATGAAGCCACATGTAAGTTACGCCATGCCTGTGTGTACTTAACCAGTGACCTGTAGAGGTCCCTAGTACGTACACAAATTAGGAGGGGAAGGGATTGTCATGATTTGCAGTCTTGCCCTGTCCTGTATTTTGTATAATATGTCATTTAACTTTCCTCTGGTTCATTTGCTGTAAATTAACCATGTCTCCTTCCCCCAATACTTGCAATGTCTTGTGATGTACCTGGACCATAATCTAATTTAGGCTTGTGTCAACAGCTAGTGGAACTTTGGCTATTGTTTTCCTAAGCAGAAGATAACCTACAATACACATCCTGTAGACTAAGTGGAGCCCTTACATTTTTAGAATCTTCTGATGGACCAAACTATTGAATAGTAGGTGTGACCCCTACCCCCCTTCAGATGGACTGATCCCAGGAGCCCTGACAATACATTCTTGCTTTAAGATCAGTTGTGAGTTGGATGCTAAAAGAGAAGGACGATGCTGTCTGAGGAAGCTTCGGCCTCTGTGTGATCGTGGTGGATTTCTGGGACTCTTAAAGGACTATGGTTTTGTGATCTGGCACAAGGATTGTCGGGAGGTGCCCCCGAATCAGTTTCCTGTGGACTTATTTTGGGACTCTGCAAATTACCTTCGTGTTGTTCCTGTTTTTTGGTCAATAAATCTGTTGGATTATTCCCAGGCCTGTTGTCCCTCCTTGCTCTGGAGAATACTCCCGTCACACTACCACCCCTGGGGGAAGAATGGAGGACGGCGGCTCAGGGGGAGACACTGGATCAAAACTTCTGGACAGGGCATCCGCTTTAACATTTTTGGACCCCGGTCGAAAAGTAATTGAGAACTGAAATCATGAAAAAAAAAGTGACCAACGGGCCTGTCTAGGAGTAAACCTCTTAGCAGATTCAAGGTATGCCAAATTGTTGTGATCCGTGACAACCGTGATAGGGTGAGCCGCCCCTTCCAAAAAGTGCCTCCATTCCTCAAACGCCAGCTTGACCGCAAGAAGTTCTCTATTGCCTACATCATAGTTTTTCTCAGCTGAAGAGAACTTCTTGGAGAAGAAGGCACAGGGTTTGAGATTGGTAAGGGTGGCCGGACCCTGGGACAGCACAGCCCCCACCCCCACTTCAGAAGCATCCACCTCCACAATGAATGGTTTGGACGGGTCAGGTTGCACCAACACCGGGGCAGACATAAAACATTTCTTAATCGCTGAGAAGGATTCCTTAGCGAGTACAGACCAATTTTTTACATCAGCTCCCTTCTGGGTAAGATCCGTGAGTGGTTTCACCACTTGTGAGAAACCTTTAAAGAATCTCCGGTAATAGTTCGCAAATCCTAAGAAGCGCTGGAGCCCCTTGAGATCTCGAGGCTGAACCCAGTCAGCGATCGCCAGCACCTTCTTAGGATCCATACGAAACCCCTCACAGGACACAATCAACCCCAAAAAAGACAGCTCCTGTACAAAAAACGAACATTTTTCCAATTTGGCGAACAATTGGTTCTCCCTGAGTCTCTGGAGAACTGTCTTTAGATGTTGCAAGTGAGATTGACTGTCCGGGGAATACACCAAAATATCATCCAAATAAATAATAACAAAATGGCCTATCAGATCAGAAAACACAACATTGATGAAATTTTGGAAAATAGCGGGTGCATTAGTTAACCCAAATGGCATTACCAGGTTCTCAAAGAGTCCTTCTGATGTGAGGAATGCCGTTTTCCACTCGTCCCCTTCCCGAACCCTTATCAGATTGTAGGCCCCCCGCAGATCTAACTTGGAGAACCATTGGGCCCCAGCTAACTGGTTACATAAGTCTGGGATGAGGGGAAGCGGGTAAGAGTTCCTAACCGTTATCTTGTTCAGTTCCCGAAAGTCGAGGCACGGCCGCAAACCACCATCTTTTTTCTTCACAAAGAAGAACCCTGCTGCCACAGGTGACACAGAAGGCCTGATATGCCCTTTGCGGAGACTCTCAGCTATGTACTCCTTCATGGCTTGGCGCTCAGGCCCAGACAAATTGAACAATCGAGCCTTAGGTAACTTGGCTCCGGGTACTAAATCAATGGCACAATCATAGGGTCTATGTGGTGGCAGCGCCTCAGCCTCACTTTCGGAAAAAACGTCTTCGAAATCTTTCAGGTACTCCGGAATACCTTCCAGATTGACAGACGACACAGACACGGATTTAACAGCGTTAACAAGATGTCCCCGGTTACCACATTTATTATTGCATCCCCATCGAGTGATTTCCCCTGTAACCCAATCAATGGTAGGATTATGGCGTTGAAGCCAAGGCATCCCCAGTACCAGTCCTGCAGGCAAGTTATCTAGCACCAGACAACTTAGTTTCTCCACATGAGTGGAACCCACTTTTAGAGAAAAAAGTTCAGACCTGCAACAGATACCGTCTTGGGTAAGAGGAGATGAGTCAATTGCCACAAGTTTAACAGGATCATGAAGCCTGACTGTCCCTATCTTATTAAGAGTCATAACCTTGGTATCAATCAGGTTCACAGCCGAACCGCGGTCAATAAAAGCAGTAGTCTGAACAGGACCATAACCAAGCTCCAGTTCCACCTGCAGCACCATTTTTGCACATGAGGAAAATTGTACCTGAAGGTCTGGGTAGCCTCCTCGATTACTACCCAGACCTAGTCGTTTCCCGCCATCTTGGAGGATGATGGACAGGAGGGGCAGTCCTTCTTCCAATGTCCAGATTTCCCATAATAGAAGCACAACTGCTTTTCCCGGCGGCATCTTCTTTCCTTTCCCTCACAGGTGACAGCGCTCACCTCCATAACCATAGGAAGAGTCTGGGTCTCATCTCCACTGAAGAATAAGGGCGATTCCCGTTGCATAATGCCTCTAGCCTGCAGCCTGCGATCCATGCGAACCGCTTGGACCATGGCATCCTCCAGGGAGTCAGGCGGAGGATGGAGTGCCAAAGCATCCTTCAGACGTTCACACAGGCCTCTGTGGAACAGCCCCCGAAGGGCAGCATCACTCCAGGAAATCTCCGCTGCCCAACGTCTGAATTCAGTACAGAACCATTCGGCCGAGTGCTCCCCCTGATAGACACTCATTACTTTGTCCTCAGCCAACCGCACTCTATCAGGCTCATCATAAATAAGCCCTAAGGCTTCAAAAAATGCATCCACAGACATTCTCTCAGGGGCAGAAGAGGAAAGCAAGAATGCCCAGGCTTGTGGGGACCCCCTAAGCAGGGACATCACCACCCCCACCCTCTGTTTCTCATCCCTAGAGGAGCGGGGTCTCAAAGAAAAAAAAGCTTACAGCCCTCCTTAAATTCCCTGAACTCATCCTTGTTACCAGAAAATATATCTGGCAATTTAACCGGGGATTCAGGTGGGACTAAAATGACATCTCTATTCCCCACCTGCTGGAAGCCAGCGGAAAGTACCCCCTGAACTGAGTCCTCAACCCGCCGTTGGGACTGGGCCAGAGCTTGGTGTTCCAAACTAAGCTTCTGCAGTGACTGAGTCAAGCTTTTCACCTGCTCAGATAAAGCACACATTGGGTCCATGCTGCAGAAGTGAGGAGAGAAAAAAAAATTGTAGGCCAGTTATAATGTCAGAGACACCGCACTGAACTTGCTCACAGAGCCAGTGCGCGTGTCCTGAGTAAAGCGAACAGTGCTCAAAGCTATCCGTGGAGCGGGCAGCAACCAAATAGATGTGTACTTCAGAGCCGCAGGACCTGAAGCACGTGACTGCTAGAGGCGTGGCTTAAACTCAACAGAGCTAGGAGCTGCAAGACAATCCCTAGCAGAGTAACTGTGCGAGACAAAGTTACCAAGGGGCATAGACAGTGAGAATAGTCAGGACGTAGCCAATGAGTCACACACAGAGATAGCTTCAAGGTACCAGAGGGGCGAGCAGAGAGTAGTCAGGTCACAGGCAATGAGTCATACACAGATAGTTGCAAGGTACAAGAGGGGCGAGCAGAGAGTAGTCAGGTCACAGGCAATGAGTCATACACAGATAATAACGCAGTACAAATTCAACAGGCAAACTCACAACGGGAAACAGAGCCGGGTCAGAACCATATAAACAAGCTATAGCAACAAACAGGCACACGGGGGTCAGCACTCTAGGCCAAAGGCAAAAGTATAACTGGCAGGGATTGAAGCTACCCAGGGGTTTATGAAGCTCTCCCAGAACCAGAAAGAGGCCACAATCATTAACCCCAAGTGTGCAGGTCAAAACCTGCACAGAGCTCCAGACATTAACCCCCGGTGTGCAGCTCAAAAACCTGCACTGGGATCATGACAGCTTCACTGAGATAGACACGCCTATGCAAAATCTTCTGGTGGGCCAGCCCAAGAAAGCCAGGAAGAAGAGTCCTACATTTGAATGAAATGAGGAACTGGAGAGGTCTCACAGCAGATGAAGTTCTGGCCTACCCAGATTATGACCAACCATTTGTTTTGTATACTGATGCCAGCAACGTGGGACTGGGAGCAGTACTGTCACAGGTACAGAATGGCAATGAAAGAGTGATCTCCTACGCCAGCAGGAAGCTTCATCACACTGAAAGGAACCCTGACAACTACAGTTCCTTAAAACTGGAGTTCCTTGCCATAGACTGGGCTGTGACTGAACGATTCAAGCTTTACCTAGCTTCAGCCAAGTTTACCATCTTCACGGACAACAACCCATTGACTCACTTGGAACTGCCAAACTAGATGAACTGGAGCAGCGATGGATGGCCCGGCTGTCTAACTATGAATTCACCATCAAGTACCAAGCGGGGCACAAGAATGCCAATTCTGATGCGCTGTCCAGAATGCCCAATCTGCCAGATGCAGGAGAAGACCCTGAGGCACTCGAAGAAATAGTTACCTGCCTTCCACTGGCCAATTGCGGCCCAACGTGCCCAAGGAGTGAGAAACAGACTGTCTATCGTGAAAGAGGCCACCCTAAATCCATTGCCTCATCATGACTGGGCAGAAACGCAGGATAGCGACCCCCGCAGTCCGCCTGATAAAGGAGCTACTGTCGCAAGCTGACTCACACCCAGGTCCAGATGCTCCTGAAGAAACACAGCAGTTGTGGAAGGAAAGAGGCCGGCTGTTCATCTATGAGCGAAAGCTGTGTCGGAGGAGTATCAATGCCCGCACTCATGAGTGGGTCTGGCAGGAGGTAGTCCCAATGAGGGAGGCATCAATGGTCTTGGAAGCATACCACAATGGAGCAGGACACTTTGGATGGAAGAAGTTGGAGGCCTTGCTCCGAGAGAGATTCTACTGGGCTGGTATGAGGAAGGCCATTGAAAATTGGTGCCGGGAGTGTGGACAATGTAACCTGTGCAGAAAGGACCGTAACAGCCAGCGAGCTCCATTGCAGCCAATAATAACTAAACAGCTACTCGAGTTGGTAGCCCTGGACCATGTGAAGCTGGTCCCAAGCCGTTCAGGCTACATTTATGCTCTTACCATCATTGACCACTACTCGAGATTCCTGGTAGTCGTGCCTGTCAAGGATCAAACAGCCAGGACAGCAGTCAGAGCATTCCAACAGCAATTTTGTCGACCACACGGATATCCCGAGTGAGTGCTTACAGATCAAGGTCCAGCCTTTGAGGCAGAAGTGTTCCAGGAATTCTGTAATTTGTACGGTTGCAAGAAGATCAAGACAACACCGTACCATCCATAGACCAATGGCATGTGTGAAAAGATGAATCAGGTGGTGATCGATCTACTGAAGACCTTGCCTTTGGAAGGGAGGAATCTGTGGCCAGAGAAGTTGCCAGATCTGGTAGACGTCTACAATCACATTCCTGCGAATTCCCACCAACTGCACTCCAGCCTACCTAATGAGAGCGATGCCTGGTAAGCTGCCTATTGATTTGGATATGGGAGTTCTTACACCTGAGGTAACATCACCAGATGCTGACTGGGATACAGAGTGGCAGCAGCAATACCGAAGAGTACAAGAGTGTGTAGAAAAGAGTCTAGTGCAGGCAAGACAAAAGCAGGAAAAGAACTACAATCAACATGCACCTGAAGTTCCCTTGTCACCAGGAGAACAAGTCTTAAAGAGGAAAAGAAGGATGCATAAATTGGATGACCAATGGGAAGCTGAACCCTATGCCGTCCTACCATCAAACTTTGACAACACCAAAGTGTGCCTTATCAGTAAGGGTGGAGGAGAAACCTCATCAGCAGTATTGAGGGATCATCTGAAACTGTGCCCTGACCAACTAAAGGACATAATGGAAGAGCAAAACAATCTTCAGCCCATAGAGGAAGAAGAAGAAAAGGTCAGTACTGTACTTGGAGAATTCCCTGCAAATTGGACTAGAGCGAATCAAGCCATAGTGGTGCCAGTTTTGACCTTTCCCCAACTGGTAGTGCAAGAAGAAGTGACTCAAGACCACCCTGAAAACCAGCAAGTGCAGGTAGCGGATGCCACAGCAGCAGTGGAACAAGAGAATTCTCACTCTGCAAGTGGTGAATCTGTCATGCCCACGGTGAGTAGAAGTGGTCCTAAGAAATCTAGTATACCTGTGCTACGCAGAACCACCAGTAGTGTAGCCAGTGCAACACGCACTACACCAGTAGTTAACACAAGGCATCCAGTAAGGTACCCAACAACACCAATGCTATGTAGGTCGGTCCACAGTACCCAAGGTATACCACCACTAAGGTTTCGTATATAAATAGGTTATGTAAATGGTAAACTGAAAATATGCAACCTTTTCAAGCTTATGTGCCTACAGAGACTCTGTAAGAACCTTTTGGAAATATCAGTTTATTTTTGATGGACAATTGGGCCACAGGACTATGTGTGGCCAAAACTATCTTGTACATAGTTACTAACTGCTCAGGAAATGGACCATGGACATTGACGCATGGACTAATCGTCATCAGGACTATTTTTGAGCTTTGGTTTTTGTAATTTTTCATTTTTGAAATCTTGTTACATTTACAATTGTTTATTTGTTAATATGTTTTGCATGTTTTCTTCAGTCCGGGAGTACTGAATTGCACTAGTGGGGAATGTGGCGCCCCCAGGAGTATGGTCGCCACAATGGCATTACCTTCCTCCTAGGGAGTGTGATGTCATGCTTGGAAGCAATAAAGGGTCTCTCTCTGTCAGGTAAATTCAACACACAGCACAGTTCCCACTCCAGGCCAGCAGAGGGAGCTCTGAACCAAAACTGAGGGAAGAGCTGCTCTCTGGGGGCCAGGAAGGGGAAGTTTAGTTAGTTTGTGTGAGGAGGGCAAAGTGTGTGGATGAGAGGAGAAGAGCTGGAGGACTGAGCAGAGTTCAGGCTCACTTCTAGCATAGCGCATGATCCGAAGTCCGGTCTCCGAGTTGTATGAATACTGATGTTCCTGCAGCAGAAACCGGAGGAATAGGAAGCTGTAAATGCTCTGTTCCCTCATAAGACTCGGAGGCACAACAGCAACGTGTGAGCCAGAAGAAGGAGGCTACGGCTGTCTGCCATGCGAGGGGGTTCTAAAAGAGAGCAAGCAAGAGGAACTTCAGTGTAACTCAGTACTGCATGTACCTCAGATAAGCGCTAGAAAGGAGACTACTCAACCCATCTGCATAGAGAGATTCCTAAGTTGCTTCCAGGCTGGCCAACTCCTGTTCCTGTTCCTGTAATCTGGATCCTGGACTGCACTTGCAAAGCAAAGTAAAGGTAAAGGAAACTGCACCCTATTACTACTGCCCTGGGACTACAGCTCTACCTGTGTTGAGCTATTACACCTTGCTGCCTTATACCATCTGTCCCACAGGATCTGCCTGCAGCGTCGGCTTAACCCCGTCATTGCCGAGCACCACAGGTGGCGTCATGTATCATCCACTTATAAACTTTAATCAGCCATGCTCATCCCTTTTTCATGGACGCCCAGTGCCACAGACCGGGTCACCGCTACTGTGACACCTCCCTCTGAGATACCGGCCCAGTACCGAGTACCCCACTGCCCTGGCAGGCGATTCACAAACACAGGACCTCCATCTCTGTTGCTTGAAAATGAACACTGACACACCCAGCCCTTAGCTGCAAGTTTAAATGGGAATCGAGGACATGGGCCACTTTTAAACAAAATAGGAAGCACACTATAATGCCATAGCATGCAAACATGAAATATGAAAAATGATGGGGCTCCAAAACTATGTCTATCAACCTCTGAAATGTGAGGGGTGCTCCATGTAACCCAAAAGGCAAGAAGACCTAGTGAAAGAGACCATCTGGTGTAATGAAGGTGGTCTTTTCTTTTGTCAACTCTGTTAGAGGTACCTGCCAGTAACACTTGATCATATCAAGCATCGTGAAGTACTGTACCTGTCTCAGTCTGTCAATCAGCTGATATAACCGTGGCATTGGATAAAGGTCAAATTTTGACACTTTATTCAATTTCTGGAAATCATTGCAAAATCATAATGATCTGTCCAGCTTTGAAATCAGTACAATGGGACTAGCCCACTCACTCCTGGACTCCTCTATGGCTCCTAGAAGGAGAGTTTTTTCTCACCTACTCCATGATGGCTTGTATCCAATCATCCGGCACATGGTATGGTTTCACTGGTACCCTCAGTGACAATGTCATATTGGCTTACAAGCTTACAAATGTACAAATGTACAGCTGGGCTGTTCCAAGAATACGTCTGTATTGTGCTGCACTAATTATCAAGCTTCTTGTTGCTGTTGTTTAGAGAGAACATCCTCTATCTTTACCTCATTCCTGGCCTCTTCTCAAACCAGTGTCAGAGGGTCCAAGGTAGATATGCAGGGGCGGACACAGAATGTAGTGGGCCCCTGTGCAAGAATTTTTTTGGCCCCCCCCATCCTTCATAGGGCAACAAAGTACACATATAGATAGGTAATATATATAGGCACCCCCGTTTCCCTTTGTTTCATAATGCTCTCCCCCATATGTGGTCTACTTTTGGCATTGTGCTTCTCCCCATGTGGCCCCCCCAGTTTATGCTGCTTCTCCCCCTATGTGGGCCGCCCAATTCATGTTTCTTCTCCCCCCCATGAGCCGTCCCATTCATGAGCAGCCAAGCATCTCCCCCAGGGGCCCCCCATTCATGAGCAGTCATGCTTCTCCCCAGGGGCCCCCCATTCATGAGCAGCCAAGGGCATGCTTCCCTTCTCCCCAGGCCAGGGGCCCCCCATTCATGAGCAGCCAGGCCATTATGCTTCAGTTCTCCCCCAGGACTGAGCCCCCCAAAATCATGCCTGCCATGTTCAGTTCTCCCCCACCCCAGGAGTCCCCCAAAATCATGCCTGCCCCTCGGTCCCAGTCCCTCAGTCCTGCTCAGCTCTGGTAGTACTCTTACCTGGAGCAGGCAGGGCAGGCCAGACCAAGAGGATCCATCCATTCCACACTGTCCAGTGTCCGCACTCCGCACATTCCTGAACTGCTGCAGCATATGGGCAGGGGCAGGGTTGCCACTAGGAATTTCGGGGCCCCATACTGGGAAAATTTTCGGGACCCCCGTAAGACTCCGCCCAGGCTCCACCCCAGCCCCGCCTCCACCCTTCAAACTATCCACAGTCCCACCGCCCTCTCTTGGAAAACTCCACTTCTCACCAATCACACATTAACAGTTCCCATCACCAGATCACACATATAGCTGGCAGATTTTTTTTTTCGCCAAAATATTTTTTAAGCCGCCATCACAACACTGTAGACACTTTTGGCCGAGCTCTACTCTATTGTAACCTATTAAATATTTGTTAAAATATGCAATACAATTTAGGTACATTTGTATTTATTTTTCAATTTTTAAAATGACCATTAATATCACATACAATAGACAAATGCCACCGCACCATGACCAGACACAATATTACCACCACATAGTGAACTATAATTAATACCACATACAAGGAACAAATACCGCCACACCAGGACCAGACTATATATTACTACCACAGTGACCGAATAATATCACATGCAAGGAACAAATTCCACCACACCATGACCAGACCACATATTACCACCACATAGTGACTGAATACTACAATACTGATCAGTAATAAAAAAAACAATACTATTGCCATAAGTGCCATTATAAACAGGGGATCTGTACTTACTATCCAGTGTCTGTGTACTGGTAATACAGTGATTAATGACATTATACACAGGAGCTCTGTATATAACGTACAGGTAATACAGTGATCACTGGTGACATTATACACAGGACCTCTGTATATAGTATACAGTGTATAGTGTCAGTGTATATGTAACACACTAACTCACCAGTAACATCTCTAGGTAAAGTCCTTCATCCTTGCTTTTAATCTTTCATCCAGCACAGATCGCCATCACTTCTTCCAGCCAGGGCTCGTCTCTGCAGGAAATAACACAGTTATCTAGAGCTCCGCTTGCAGAACACATTACTTATTTTTTTCCCAACTTCTACATTACATCACTTGAAGAAAAAAAGGCAACATAGTGTCAGTCTACACAGTAACAGGACTGCCCCCCCATTAAAAACAGTATACTCAAAAAATAAAATAACTATATCACTGCAGTAATAATATCCTTTAATTAGCCCCTATGGTAATAATATCCCCTATCCTGGCCCCCCGTGTGTCTCATTCCTGGCTTCAGCCATATGTTCCCCCATCCCACCCTCATGAGTATCCATTGTGCCCCATATGATCTCCCCATCTGTCTCCATTGTACCCATCCTGCCCCATGATCCTGCCCCATCTGTCTCCAATCCTGCCCCCTGTTTCTCCAATCCTGCCCTATGTCTCCATTTTGCCCTGTTTCCAATCATGCCCTTTGTGTCTTTCATCCTGCCCCCTTTGTCTCCAATCATGCCCCCTGTGTCTGAAATCCTGCCCCCATGTCTTTCATCCTGCCCCCTTTGTCTCCAATCATGCCCCCTGTACCTCCAGTCCTGCCCCCATGTCTCCAGTCCTGCCACCGTGTCTCCAATCATGCCCCTTGTGTCTGCCATCCTGCCCCCAGTGTCTACCATCCTGCCCCCTGTATCTCCAATCCTGCCCCCTATATCTAATCCTGCCCCATCTCCACTCTGCCCCCAATCTTGCCCCAATGTTTCCATCCTGACCCCTATGTCTCCATCCTGCTCCCATTGTCTCCAATCCTGCCCGGTCTCCATCTTGCCCCCAATGTCTCCAATCCTGCCCCATCTCCATCTTGCCTGTCTCCATCCTGCCCCCATCTCCATCATGCCCCCAATGTCTCCAATCCTGCCCTGTCTCCATCTTGCTCCATCTCCAATCCTGCCCCCGTCTCCAATCCTGCCCTGTCTCCAATCCTGCCCCCAATGTCTCCAATCCTGCCCCAAATGTCTCCAATCCTGCCCCATCTCCATCCTGCCCCATCTCCATCCTGCCCCCATCTCCAATCCTGCCCCCATCTCCAATCCTGCCCTGTCTCCAATCCTGCCCCCATCTCCAATCCTGCCCTGTCTCCAATCCTGCCCCCATCCTGTCCCGTCTCCAATCCTGTCCCATCTCCATCTTGCCCCCAATGTCTCCAGTCCTGCCCCCAATGTCTCCATCCTGCCTGATCTCCATCCTGCCCCATCTCCATCCTGCCCCAATGTCTCCAATCCTGCCTCCAATGTCTCCAATCCTGCCCCAATGTCTCCAATCCTGCCCCGTCTCCAATCCTGCCCAAATCTGCATCCTGTCCCCGTCTCCATCCTGCCCCATCTCCAACCTGCCCCCAAAGTCTCCATCCTGCCCCCAGTGTCTCCATCCTGCCCCATCTCCATCCTGCCCCATCTCCATCCTGTCCCCAATGTCTCCAATCCTGCCCCATCTCCAATCGTGCCCTGTCTCTATCCTGCCCCATCTCCATCCTACCCCCATCTCCATCCTGCCCCCAATGTCTCCAGTCATGCCCCGTCTCCAATCCTGTCCCTGCCTCCAATCCTGCCCCTTCTCCATCCTACCCCGTCTCCATCCTGACCCCAATGTCTCAAATCCTGCCCGTCTCCATCTTGTCTCCCCCCTGTCTCCAATCTGCCCTGGCAGGATGGATTCACATGATCCATGTGTCTCCATCCTGCAGGGAAACATAATAATTAGATAAAAAAAACAAAAAAAAACCTTTCTTCTTACCTGGCATGCTCCTGCTGATAGATGCAGCTCCTGTGTGAGCTCAGCGAAAGGACCTGTGGAGATGTCATAGTCATGTGATCAGGGGGCTGAGATGATCAATTGTGAAGGCCTGTGATCATCTCCGCCCCCTGATCACATGACGATGATGTCACCACAGGTCCTCCAACGCTTCAGCGCTGCTCTCCTCTCCTCCTGGGCTCCACATGGCTAATTTGAAAACTGAATAATTAGCCATGTGGTGCAGGAGGCTGGAGGGGCCCCCCTCTCACCCCAGGGCCCCCATTCAATGAACCGGCTGAACGGGCGGTAGGTCCGCCCCTGTAGATATGACCGGAGTCACGTCTGTAACAATAGATTCCTGGTCTTTCCATGATTTTAGCAGATTTACTGTGACGATTAGGAGCAGGCTATGTCAGAGAGTGGACCCTCTGGATTGTGGATCTGGAGCCCCTGGGGCGAGCACGCCAGGTGAAGACCGACCCCTATACAGGGATCGTTTGGGGCAGGACCACAGAGGACAGAGGCGCGACAGCCGGAACCAAGAGGGACGGCTCGAAGGACAGCAAGGCTATGGGAGACAGATGGAACTAAGGAACTTGAGCAGGGGTTCCTGGGCGGGAAGGAGGAACAATAGGAGCAGCAGGGAAGGGTACGGAGAGGCAGGCGGAGAGGGTCTAACACAGCCGACAGACAGGGAAGACACTGGGGAAATGCGCAGACAGAGCGGGGCAGGCAGGCAAGGAGGACGGTACAGGAACAGGGACAGAAGCAGAGCAGACGGGTGACAAGGAAAATACGTGAAGTGAGGACTACAGTGGAACTGTAGCGGCCAGAAAGGTGCAGGAGTACCACACGATCACCAGGCGCCCTCCTCATAGGGAGGACGCCTGAAATATCCTGGAGCCAGGAAGTACGTTCTGCAGCTCCACCCCTCAGCGACGCCCCCCACCAGAGGAAGAGATAGGGAGGACGCGTGCCTGTGACCTAAGGCCGGCGCGAGTGCCCGCAGCAGGGCGGAAGGCAGAGCGGGCGTGCGCGTGGACAGGAGCGTGCAGGTGAGGAGACGCGGCGGACGCCGCCGCTGAAGGGCCATCGGCGGGCACGGCCGCCAATGTCACAGTACCCCCCTCCTTACGTCCTCCCCTTCTGAGGTTGGCCAGAAATCTTTTCATGATAAGGGGGGAATTGACATTCTCTCGAGGCTCCCAGGACCTCTCCTCGGGACCAAAACCCCTTCAATCGATAAGAAAAAGAGTTTTTCCCCTGACTTTTTTCATGGCCAAAATGTCTTTTACTTCAAAGACGTCATCCGAGCCAATTGGTGAAGGAGAGGCAGTTGAAACTGGTTGGAACCGATTAAGAACCACAGGTTTCAGGAGCGAGACATGGAAGGCGTTAGGAACCCGGAGCAAAGCAGGCAACCTCAGTTTATAAGTAACTTCATTAATGCATCCAATCACTTCAAAAGGCCTGATGTATCGGGGACTTAACTTGTAAGAAGGGACTTTCAGGCGGATATGTTTGGCTGAAAGCCAGACTTTGTCACCAGGATGGTACGGAGGAACATCCTTCCGTCTCTTGTCCGCATGTTTCTTAATTCGGGCACTGGCATTCTCGAGCGCCTCCCTGGTCTCCTTCCAAATTTGAAAAAATCCCTTGGCAAGAGTATCTGCTGCAGGAACGCCTGATGACGTGGAAAAGAGCAGCGGAATGCCAGGATTCTGACATGTTACCACAAAAAATGGTGATTTGGCGGTTGATTCGCTGGGATGATTATTATGCGCAAATTCAGCCCAGGGTAGGAGAGAGACCCAATTGTCTTGATGGGCGTTGGAAAAGTGACGTAAGAAGGTAGTCAACACTTGATAAATTCGCTCCACTTGCCCTTTGGTCTGAGGATGATATGCAGAGGAAAAATCGAGAGATGTACCCATAAGTCGACAAAGAGCCCTCCAGAATCGAGAGGTAAACTGGACCCCTCGATCCGACACGATCCGCTGAAGAAGACCATGCAGCCTGAAGATCTGGTGGATGAAGATCTCGGCCAATCTCGGGGCTGACGGCAGTCCGGGTAAGGGAATGAAATGGGCCATCTTGGAGAAGCTATCTGCTACGACTAAGATGGTGGTACATCCAGCTGAGCGGGGGAGATCAGTCACAAAATCCATAGCAATTTGCTGCCAAGGAGTTTCTGGAACTGGTAATGGGTGAAGAAGTCCGGAGGGCAGAGTCCTTGCAAACTTGCTCTGGGCACAGGTCGTGCACGAGGCGACATAGTCCATCACATCCTGGCGAAGGGCAGGCCACCAGTAATAACGGGAAAGCAGCAAGAAGGTCTTTTTAGTCCCAACGTGCCCAGCAACTTTGGAGGAATGCCCCCAGTGCAGCACCTCCGAACGTTTGTCTTGAGGAACGAAGGTTTTGCCTGGTGGAGGAGTAGAGAAATTCACAGGAGCCACGGTGATAACTTTAGCAGGCTCAATAATATACGATGGATCTTCATCCCTCTCTGGCGACTGCAAAGACCTGGAAAGTGCATCTGCTTTGATGTTCTTATCGCCAGGTCGGAAGTGAAGCTTAAAATCAAAATGGGAAAAATACAGAGCCCATCTGGCTTGCCGGGAATTGAGTCTTTGGGCGGACTGCAGGTAGGCCAAATTCTTGTGGTCCGTGAAGATAGTGAAGGGGTGCACTGCCCCCTCGAGTAAATATCGCCACTCCGCCAAGGCCATCTTAATGGCTAGCAATTCCCGGTCTCAAAAGGAGCAATTGCACTCTGCAGGCGAAAAGGTTTTTGAAAAAAACCCGCACGGCACCAGACGTCCAGATGAGGTCTGCTGGGACAGAACCGCTCCAGCCCCGGTGGAGGAGGCATCCACCTCTAAGACGAAGGGCCTGCTGGCTACCGGGCGATGTAAGATTGGTGCTGATGCAAAAGAACGTTTCAGAGCAAGGAAGGCGTCTTCAGCTTCGGGGGACCAGCTGTTTGACTTTGTTCCTTTACGGGCCAGGGCCGTGATGGGTTTGGTAATTGTAGAAAAATGAGGCACAAATTATCGGTAATAGTTAGCAAATCCAAGGAAACGCTGGATGGCTTTTACACCAACGGGACGAGGCCACTTGAGTACCGCAGAGAGTTTCTCTGGATCCATCTTCAGGCTGGAGTCTGTGACGATATATCCCAAGAGGGGTAACGATGTTTGCTCAAAGAGGCATTGTTCAATTTTGGCGTAGAGCTGATTCTCTCGAAGGCGATGCAGGACCATGCGTACGCTCCTCCGATGAGAGGACAGATCGAGCGAGAAGATGAGAATATCATCTAAGTACACCACCACGCAGGAGTAGAGTAAATCCCGGAACACCTCGTTAACGAATTTCTGAAACACAGCCGGAGCATTGCAGAGACCGAATGGCATGACTAGATGCTCATAATGCCCATCACGGGTATTGAAAGCCGTCTTCCACTCATCCCCTGCGTGAATCCGGATCAGAATGTAGGCTCCCCGCAGATCCAACTTCGTGAAGATCCGAGCCCCTCTCAACCGGTCGAAGAGTTCTGGAATCAGCGGGAGCGGATACCGATTCTTAACGGTGATGTTGTTCAGGCCCCGGTATTCAACGCATGGTCGCAGTGATCCATCCTTTTTCCGGACAAAGAAAAAACCCGCACCAGCAGGAGATGAGGATTTCCGAATAAACCCCTTGGCCAGGTTTTCTTGTATGTATACCGTCATAGCCGTGGTCTCTGCTGGGGAGAGAGGATACGTTCTTCCTCTGGGAGGAACAGCTCCGGGAATCAGGTCGATAGGGCAGTCATAGGACCGATGTGGTGGCAGAGACTCCGCTTCCTTCTTGCTGAAAACATCGGCGTATGCGTGATATGGTACAGGAAGGCCCGGGAGATCGACTGGCCTAGGCAGAGAATGAGGACGAACTAGGGCCCGCAGACAGCGCTCATGACAGGAGTGCCCCCAATGCAAGATCTCTCCTGAGCGCCAGTCAACAACTGCCTCATGCAGCCTGAGCCAAGGTAACCCTAGGAGAACAGCATGGGACAATTTAGGCAGGACATAAAAGGCTATTCTCTCGAGGTGGAGTGCACCAATTTGCAGGTCAACTTCGACGGTAACCATGGTGATGAGTTCGGGTAGAGGTTTGCCATCGACGGAGGTGATTGCATGCGGGTTTCTTAGGAAGACAACCGGAGTTTCTCAACCTCTTCTTGGCGAATGAAATTGCCTGCTGTGCCCTAGTCCACATACGCCTCCACAGATCCACGCACCCGACCTGTAATAATCAGAGCTGAAAGTGTAAGTGGTAGAGAGGAGTTATGATCACCTAGGAGGTCCTCTCTTACCTGGCCTAGGTTGAGGCGTTTCCCGGTTTCTCAGGACAGATACGTACGAAGTGATTGGCTCCACCGCAGTACAAACAGAGTCCATTTGTCATCCTCTCCCTGCGCCGTTGCTCGGCAGCTTGATAAGATCTATCTGCATGGGCTCGGGAGCGGAGCTAATAGGAGGTGCCGAAGAATGTGGAATAGGAGCTTGATACAACCAAAAGGGCCTTTTCTCCCTGGTCGACTCTCTGGCGCGTTCTAAAAAGCGCAGATCAATACGAGTAGCCAGAGAGATGAGATTTTCCAGGGTGGTGGGAGTGTTTCGCCCGGCAAGCTCATCCTTGATTTTACTAGAAAGGCCTCTCCAGAAGGCACCCACAAGAGCTTCATTATTCCACCCCAGCTCCGAAGACAGTGTCCGAAAGCGGGCAGCATATTGCCCTACCATGAGGGATCCCTGGCGAAGGTTAAAAAGGGCCTCCGTAGTGGAAGCTAGGCGCCCGGGTTCATCAAATACCTTGCGGAACGTCTCCAAAAAATTCTGGATACTGGAAACCGCGGGATCATCCCTCTCCCATAAAGGATTCACCCAAGCCAGCGCCTCTCCCTCAAGATGGGACACAATAAACGCCACTTTGGCGCGATCTGTGGGGTATTGTTGGGGCAGAAGCTCGAAGTGCAGTCTGCACTGGTTTAAAAAGCCCCTACATAACTTAGGGTCCCCGCTATACCTGGGAGGCTTTCCCAGGCAGGGGGGCGGAGATAAAACAGCGTCCCGGGCTTGGGTCGAAGCGGCCGCAGAGGACTGCAAAGCAAGCAGTCGGTCGTCAACGGACGCCATATAACCCAAAATATGAGATTGGGCATCGCGCTGCTGCGCGAGCTCCTGCTGGAGGCTGGCTAAGAGGGGAGCATGCCCTGGTCAGTGGTTTGCAGGGCGGAGAGCTGGGTGTCCATGGATTTCATGAAGGACATTATCCGGGTCTGATTCTCTCGTAAGAAAAGCAGCTCCTTCTGTGTAGCAGCCGCGGCACCGGCGGGGTCCATGGCCTGGTGATACTGTGACGATTAGGAGCAGGCTACGTCTGAGAGTGGACCCTCTGGAGCCCC
This sequence comes from Dendrobates tinctorius, assembly GCF_039654945.1. Lineage (NCBI taxonomy): Eukaryota > Metazoa > Chordata > Amphibia > Anura > Dendrobatidae > Dendrobates > Dendrobates tinctorius. Next base: position 68,916,399 of record NW_027361754.1, on the reverse strand, counting down.
TGGGGCGAGCATGCCAGGTGAAGACCGACCCCTATACAGGGATCGTTTGGGGCAGGACCACAGGGGACAGAGGTGCGACAGCCGGAACCAAGAGGAACGGCTCGAAGGACAGCAAGGCTATGGGAGACAGATGGAACAAAGGAACTAGAGCAGGGTTTCCTGGGCGGGAAGGAGGAACAATAGGAGCAGCAGGGAAGGGTACGGAGAGGCAGGCAGAGAGGGTCTAACACAGCCGACAGACAGGGAAGACACTGGGGAAATGCACAGACAGAGCGGGGCAGGCAGGCAAGGAGGACGGTACAGGAAAAGGGACAGAAGCGGAGCAGACGGGTGACAGATGGGTGACAAGGAAAATACGTGAAGTGAGGACTACAGTGGAACTGTAGCGGCCAGAAAGGTGCAGGAGTATGACACGATCACCAGGCGCCCTCCTCATAGGAAGGACACCTGAAATATCCTTCTGCTATTAGAAGTGGAAAGGAAGAACAAAGACAAAAGAATCTAATTAATAAAAATATTGGAGAAAGAGAAACCAATCACAAACTAAAATGTTTCTATACTAATGCACAAAGCATGGGCAACAAACAAGGAGAATTGGAACTACTAACACAGGAAAAGAAATATGATGTCATTGGAATCACTGAAACTTGGTGCGACGATACACATGACTGGAATACAAGACTGGAAGGATACAACTTATTTGCAAGAAACAGACTTGATAAACGAGGAGGAGGTGTCGCATTGTATGTTAGAAACGCGTATATCTGCACAGAGATTGAAGTTTCAGAGACTGGGAGTTCTGTGGAAACTGTTTGGGTAAGAATACAAGGACAGAACAATGGAAAGGACACCATTGTAGGCATTTACTATAGGCCGCCTGTGCAAGCTGAAGATATGGATGAACTCTTTATGCATCAAATGGCCAAGTTCTCCAAAAAATATGACATAGTTGTCATGGGAGATTTCAACTATCCAGACATTTGTTGGGAATCTCTCTCAGGCAAAACTAACAGGTCAAGGAAATTCTTATCCTCTCTTGCTGACAACTTTATCTTCCAAAAGGTAGGGGAAAAAACAAGGGGAACTGCTACCTTGGATCTAATCCTTATCAACAGGGAGGAAATGGTTGAGGAGGTAAAAGTGGCTGGGACCCTATGAGGTAGCGACCATGCTATTTTAGAATTTTGGATAACTAGAGGAGGAAGACCTGTGAAGACTCAGACGTCAAGGTTAGATTTCAGAAAGGCAGATTTTAGGGGATTCAGAAAGAGAATTGGAGGGATCCAATGGCTGGATATCCTTAAAGACAAAAATGTCCAGGAAGGATGGGAAATCTTGAAAAATGAAATTCTCAAAGCGCAATTGTTAACAATTCCGAAAAGAGGGAAGAATAGGAAGAATTTAAGGAAGCCAGGATGGATGAACACAGAACTTAAGCACATGCTAAAAAGGAAGAAAAAAATGTTTATAAAATAGAAAGAGGGAGGCATATCTAAAGAAGAATATAATGCTGTCTGCAGAACCTGCAGGGCACAAATCAGATTATCTAAAGCTGACAATGAATTGAGGCTTGCAAGAGATGTCAAAAGCAATAATAAAGGATTTTGGGGATATCTCAAAAGTAAAAGAAAAGTCAAAGATGCTATAGGATTTTTACAGGATGAAAATGATGAAATGGTAAGACAGGATGATGAGAAGGCCGAACTTTTAAATTCCTATTTTGCATCTGTTTTCTCTCAGAAAGGAAATGTAACATCAACTATTCTTCACTGTCCTATTAAGGAAATAGAAGAATCCAGGATATCTATAAACAGAAAGATAGTAAGGAAACACTTAGCTAACCTAAATGAATTCAAGTCTCCAGGTCCAGATGAATTACACCCCAGAGTACTGAAGGAGATAGCAGAAGAAATTTTTGAACCCCTCTCCATAATCTTTGAAAATTCTTGGAGAACAGGAGAAGTCCCAGAAGACTGGAGAAGAGCAAATGTTGTTCCTATCTTCAAAAAGGGGAAGAAGGTGGACCCAGGCAACTATAGGCCGGTGAGTCTGACTTCTATACCAGGAAAGATCTTTGAACAAATTATTAAACAAGATGTATGTCAGTACCTGGATAAGAATGAAGTAATTAAACAGAGTCAGCATGGGTTTGTAACTAATAAGTCATGTCAGACTAACTTAATTTCCTTCTATGACGGAATCACTGATTGGGTGGATCAAGGAAATGCTGTAGATATAGTATATCTTGACTTCAGCAAAGCATTTGACAAAGTATCTCATACAATCCTTATTGAAAAAATGACTAAGTATGGAATGGACAAGGCAACTGTTAGGTGGATTCATAACTGGCTTAGTGATCGGACCCAAAGAGTGGTCGTAAATGGCTGCACATCCAGTTGGAAGAATGTCTCAAGTGGGGTACCACAGGGCTCTGTCCTGGGCCCTGTATTGTTCAACATCTTTATCAACGATTTAGATGAAGGAATTGAGGGTAAACTGATTAAATTTGCTGATGACACAAAGCTAGGAGGGATAGCTAATACTAGAGAAGAGAGAGAGAGGATTCAAAAAGATTTAAATAAACTGGAGAAGTGGGCAGCAACTAACAGAATGGTTTTTAACAGGGAAAAATGCAAAGTACTACATCTGGGCAATAAAAATGAAAAAAGCATATACAGAATGGGAGGCATAGGCCTAAGCAACAGCACATGTGAAAAAGACTTGGGTATACTAATAGATCACAGACTGTATATGAGTCAACAGTGTGATGCAGCAGCAAAAAAGGCAAATGCAATTCTAGGATGTATTAACAGAAGCATCCAGTCTAGATCACGTGAAGTCATTATTTACCTCTACTCCTCTTTGGTCAGACCTCATCTGGAATATTGTGTGCAGTTTTGGGCACCACATTTTAAAAAAGACATCAACAAACTGGAGCAAGTTCAGAAAAGAGCAACCAGAATGGTGACCGGACTGCAAACCCTGTCTTATGAGGAAAGGTTGCAGGATTTGGGATTGTTTAGTTTGCAAAAGAGAAGACTGAGAGGAGACTTAATAGCTGTCTACAAATATCTAAAGGGCTGTCACATTGTAGAAGGATTACCTTTATTCTCATTTGTACAAGGAAAGACTAGAAGCAATGGGATGAAACTGAATGGGAGGAGACACCGATTAGATATTAGAAAAAACTTTTTGACAGAGTGATCAATGAGTGGAACATGCTGCCACGAGAAGTGGTGAGTTCTCCTTCAATGGAAGTCTTCAAACAGAGGCTGGACAGACATCTGACTGGGATGATTTAGCGAATCCTGCTTTGAGCAGGGGGTTGGACCAGATTGCCCAGGAGGTCCCTTCCAACTCTAAGATTCTATGATTCTATGATTCTAAGTACGTCCTGCAGCCCCGCCCCTCAGCGACGCCCCCCACCAGAGGTAGAGAGCGGGTGGACAGGAGCGTGCAGGTGAGGAGACGCTGCGGCTGAAGGCCGCCGATGTCACATTTACATGATATAGTTCCTCTTACCGGGCTGATATACACTGTAATTAACCTCCCCAACCTTTTCTCAGACTTCATATGGCCTTTACCACTTGGCTATAAACTTGATTCCCTGTGGTGGGCACCAAAACTAATACCTAATCCCTATTTTTAAAGGACCTGTGTCCTTTCTATTATGCGCTCGGCTTTGTGCTGCCTTGGCATCCACGAGATGTTCCTTTACAATAGGTTTTACACCCTTGATCCGATCCTGCATACTCAGAACATGCTCTATCATGCTTTTGTGGGGAATGGACTCCAGTTCTTATGTCTCTTTGGCAATGTCCAGCAGGCCCCTGGGATGTCTGCTGTGTAATAATTTGAATGGAGAGAACCCCGCTGAGGGATGGAAAACCTTAAATAGGACAGCATCATATCCCAATCCTTCCCACCTATGGAGACTACTTTTTTAACATAAATTTGAGTGCTTTGTTAACTCTCCACTAAACTATCTGTCTCAGGATGGTAAACTTACGTGCATAATTATTTGATCTGGAGCAGTTTGCACAGTTTCTTTGTCACCTTGGACATAAAAGGAGTCCCCTGATCTGTAAGGATCTCCTTAGGTAGCCCAAGGAGGCAAAACATGGTAAACAACTCCCTGGAAATAAGTTTCGCTGAGGTGTGACGATGCAGAATTGCCTCCAGGGTAACAAGTGGCATAATTCATGAACACTAATAGGGCTAAAAGTGCTCTAAAAAGGGCTCTAAAAGTGAACCTGGAAATTATAGGCCAGCAAGTCTAACCTCTATCGTTGGTAAATATTTGAAGGGTTTCTGAAGGATGTTATTCTGGATTATCTCAATGAGAATAACTGTTTAACGCCATATCAGCATGGGTTTATGAGGAATCGCTCCTGTCAAACCAATCTAATCAGTTTTTATGAAGAGGTAAGCTATAGACTGGACCAAGGTGAGTCATTGGATGTGATATATCTTGATTTTTCCTAAGCGTTTGATACCGTGCCACACAAGAGGTTGGTACACAAAATGAGAATGCTGGGTCTGGGGGAAAATGTGTGTAAATGGGTAAGTAACTGGCTTAGTGATAGAAAGGTGGTGGTTTTAAATGGTATATTCTCTAACTGGGTCGCTGTGACCAGTGGGGTACTGCAGGGGTTGGTGTTGGGCCTGGGCCCTATTCTCTTCAACATATTTATTAACGATCTGGTAGAATGTTTACCCAGTAAAATATCGATATCTGCAGATGATACAAAACTATGTAAAGCAGTCAATACAAGAGAAGATAGTATTCTGCTACAGATGGATCTGGATAAGTTGGAAACTTGGGCTGAATGGTGGCAGATGGGGTTTAACAATAATAAATGTAAGGTTATACACATGGGAAGAAGGAATCAATGTCACCATTACACACTGAAAGGGAAACCACTGGAAAAATCTGACATGGAGAAGGACTTGGGAATCCTAGTTAACCCCTTAAATGTCCATTGACGTGCATAGCCCGTCATGGCAGGATATAAGTTCCTGCATCATGACGGACAATGCCTGTCATACATTTAAACTGTCACTGCGTGTAAACACACAGTGACAGTTCAGTGCCGACAGCTGTCATAGATAGCTGACAGGCACAGCAAGAGGTGCGGGGACCCTTGCCGTCTGTCCCCGCACCCAGAGTGATGTGATTGGTCAGTCAATCTGAGCTTCCTGCTTCCTCATCATGGCTGAGCTTCCTGCACTAACAGACAGGAGTGGTGTCCTATCCTCCCCTGGCTGTTAACCTCGATTGCTGTGATTGGGCGCGATCGCAGTGTTCAAGGGGGAGGCAGAAGGTCGGGAGCTCACTCTGCCTTCAGATCGGCGTCCCCGTGATGTAATCGCAGGGCCTAATCTCTGCCATGATGATGCTAGGTTGTCATGACAACCCCCGGGTCATCCAGCTACAGAAAGCCTCTGAGACCATGCTCACAGCATGGTCTCAGCAGCTTTCAGCATAGGTATAATACATTACAATGCTGAAGCACTGCAATGTATTATACCTGCAATGAAAGTGAAAAGCGAAAGTCCCATAAAGGGACAAGGCAAAAAAAAACCTTTAAAAAAATATGTAAAAAAAATATTACAAATAATAAATAAATAAATAATAAAAATAATACAAATAGTAAAAAGTTCCCCTAAAAAATACACATTTTTATGTAAAAAAAATAAAATAAAAAAATACACATGTTTGGTATCGCCACGTCCGTAAAAATCCCCTGAATAAAAGTGTCACCCTAGTTAACCCCTTCAGTGAACACCATAAAAAACACAAAAAAGTAACAAATTATACTTTTTCCAAGCGGTATCATCATAACGCTATAGACTGTTCCATCAGCGGAAAAATAAAAAAAGTTATAGCTCTCAGAATAAAGTGATGCAAAAATAATTATTTTTTCTATAAAAGTTTTTATTGTGTAAAAAATGGCAAAACATAAAAAAAGATATAAATAAGGTATCATTGTAATCGTAGTGACCCGAAGAATAAAGCTGCCTTACTAATTTTACCACACGCGGAATGGGGGAAAAAAAATTCCTGAATTGCTGGTTTTTGTTCATTCTGCCTCCACAAAAATTGGAATAGAAAGCTATCAAAAATTGTTATGTGCCCGAAAATGGTACCAATAAAAACGTCAGCTCGTCCCACAAAAAACAAGCCTGCACATGACTTTGTCAGCTGAAATATAGAAAAATCATAGCTCTCAAAATACGGGGATACAAAAAATTCTTACAAAAAAAGCGTCTTTTCGTGTATGACGGAAGCTAAACATGAAAAATGGATTTAAATCTGGTATCGCTGTAATCGCACCGACCCCAAGAATAAATTTGCCTAATCACTTATACCACACGAGGAACGGCGCAAAAAATAAAGCAATTCTTCACCTTTTGTGGATTTGTTCATTCTGCCTCCCAAAGATCACAGTAAGGCAATTACAGTAGTTTACCCCCACATATGGGGTATCAGTGTACTCAGGACAAATTGCACAACAACTTTTGGGGCAAAAAGATCATTTTTGTGGAAAAAAATATGATTTTTTTATTTTCATGGCTCTACTTTACAGACTTTGTGAAGCACTTGGGGGTTGAAAGTGCTCAACACACATCTAGATAAGCTCCTTGGGGGGTCTAGTTTCCAAAATGGGGTCACTTGTGGGGGGTTTCCTCTGTTTAGGTACATCAGGGACGATTCCAGCCAATTTGACATTCAAAATCTCATGATGCTCCTTCCCTTCTGAGCACTACCGTGCGCCTAAAGATTGGTCTTCCTCCACACACGGGGTTTCGGTGTACTCAAATATTGTGGTTCATTTTCTCCTGATACCCTTGACAAAATAAAAAAAATTGTGTCCGAAAAATTTTATTGGGGAAAAAAAGTTAAATGTTCATCTTTTCCTTCCACATTGCTTCAATTCTTGTGAAGTACCTAATAATAACCTTCTTGAATGTGGTTTTGAACACCTTGAGGGGTGCAGTTTTTAGAATGGTGTCACTTTTGGGTATTTTCTGTTATATTGACCCCCTAAAATCACTTTAAATGTGAGGTGATCCCTAAAAGAATGATTTTGTAAATTTTGTTGGAAAAATGAGAAATCGCTGGTAAACTTTTAACCCTTATAACTTCATTACAAAAATAAATTATGTTTCCAAAATAGTGCTGATGTAAAGTTGACATGTGGGAAATGCTATTTTGTGTAACATCACTCTCTGATTTAAGGATACAAAAATTAAAAGTTTGGAAATTGCAAAATTTTTGACAAATTTCCGTTATTTTCATAAATAAGCACAAGTCATATTGAAGAAATTTTACCACTAACATGAAGTACAATATGTCACGAAAAAACAGTCTCAGAATCAGCACCGGTGCTCAGGAAGGATATAATGGAACTAGATCGAGTACAAAGGAGGGCAACAAAATTAATAAAGGAGATGAGGAAACTACAATACCCAGAGAGATTAGCAAAATTAGGATTATTTAGTCTAGAAAAAAGATGACTGAGGGGCGATCTAATAACCATGTATAAGTATATAAGGGGACAATAAAAATATCTCTCCGAGGATCTGTTTATACCAAGGAAGGTGACGGTCACAAGGGGGCATTCTATGTGTCTGGAAAAGAGAAGGTTTTTCCACCAACATAGAAGAGGATTCTTTAATGTTAGGGCAGTGAGAATCTGGAATTCCTTACCTGAGGAGGTGGTGATGGCGAACTCAGTCGAGTGGTTCAAGAAAGGTCTGGATGTCTTCCTGGAGCGTAATAATATTGTATCTTACAGTTATTAGGTTCTTTAGAAGGACGTAGATCTGGGGATTTATTATGACGGAATATAGGCTGAACTAGAAGGACAAATGTCTTTTTTCAGCTTTGCTTGCTAACTATGTTTCTAAAATGTGTTGGTGGCCGGAATCAGACTAGTCGTATAAAATATTGGTCCATTTTTCACAGATGAGAATTGCAGAAATGTTCCCTGAACAGTGATCCTTATGTGATCCGTGTGCATTGCGAGGATGCAATTTTCTTGCATCTAAGCATCCGTGTGACATCCGTATGGAATGTGATTACCACTGACGTCAGTGAGGCTGCGCAGACTCCCCGCCTGACCTGAGGTGAGCTCACCAGCGTGGGAAAATGTTCAGAAACTTTCCCACACTAATCAGTTCATCTCCGGTCAGGCAGAGAGGCTGTGCAGGCAGCTTTTCATTCATTCCTCCTTGGTTTACAGCCGGGTCGGTCGTGTTAGTCCCGGTTGTAAACTAATTAACCCCTTGAGATGGACTGAAGTGTTTGACTTGACTGTACAGCGGACAGTTATGGGATATTGTTGCTTTTCTATTTTGGATTTGTTACAGGAGAACAATGGCTTTCGAAAGGATTGGGAGTGTAATAAAGATGAAAGAACGTGTGTTTATTTATTTCATTAAAAGTCTTTTTTCTTAATGTGTGTGTGTTTTTTAACCAGATTCAGACTAGTGGATTAATAATGGATAGGTGTCGTATTGACACTTCTCCACTATTAACCAGGCTTGATGTCACCTTACAATAGCAAGTTAACATTAACCTCTTATTACCCCATATCCCTCCCTCTACAGGGCAATTGGAAGAGAGAGGGTAAGTGCTGGAATTGGCACTTCTTACAGATGCGCCTTTTTGGGGTGGCTGGGGGCAGATTTTTTTTAGACAGGGGGGCAAAAAACAGTAGTCCCTCTCTAGGCTATTAATATCTGCCCTCAGTCACTGGCTTGCCCTCTTTGGTGGAGAATATTGGTCTGGAGCCCATGCCAGTTTTTTCTGTGAATTATTCCTTTAATTTAACACCTGCAGCTCCAAAATTTAACACACACACACACTACTAACATTATTAGTGAGGGACATAAAAAATAATGGATATGCAATGGTTTACTGTTGTGAACACCTTTGAACTGGCTTCTGCCACTTTGATGTCTCCTTTTTTCTGCAACTTTGGGTTTCATCCTCGGTTTTCTTCAGGGCAGGTGGAGGCTTCAGCCTGTCCAGGTGTTGATTCTGTGGTAGAGAGAATGCAGCAGATTTGGGATCAAGTAGTGGATAAGTTGTCTCACTCTCAGGAGAAGGCCCAATGGTTTGCCAACCGGCATAGGACTATTGGTCCCCGGTTTAAAGTGGGTGACATGGTTTGGTTGTCCTCAAAAAATATTCCTATGAAAGTTGCTTCTCCAAAATTTAAGCCAAGGTTCATTGGACCTTTAAGATTTTGGAAATCCTTAATCCCGTTTCTTTCCATTTGGCTCTTCCAGGAATGTTCAAGATTCACAACGTCTTTCATAAATCTTTGCTTAAAAGGTTTGTGGAGCCAGAAGCTCCTATGGCTGCGCCCCCTGATCCTGTATTGGTTAAGGATAATCTGGAGTATGAAGTAGAGAAGGTATTGGATTCTCATCTGGCTAGATGGAGACTCTAATACTTGGTCAAGTGGAAAGGTTATGGTCAGGAGGATAATTCTTGGGTGTTTGCTTCTGACATTCATGCCGAGAGATTGGTTCGCGCCTTTCACCGGACCCATCCTTATCGGCCTGGTGGCTTGGGTGAGGGTTTGGTGACCCCTCCTCAAGGGGGGTGTAATGTTGTGAACACCTTTGACCTGGCTTCTGAGTTTGGGCTCCCTCTGGTGGTTGCTGCTGGTAATGGAGCTGGTATGGCTGACAGAAGTCAATCACCTGAGGATGATGATTGGAGGTCAGGTATTACAGACTGGAGAGATTTACCGTATATACTCGTGTATAAGCCGAGTTTTTCAGCCCCTTGTTTGGGCTGAAAAAGTCCCTCTCGGCTTATACACGAGTCATACACTTGAAAGCCAGCTAGGGAGGGGGAGCAGGAGACATGATACTCATCCCTCCTGGTGTCTGCATATCCCCGGCTCTGCTACATCTCAGTCCCAGCGTCTGTATCTCCCTTCCTGTCTTCCTCCTGTGCGGTCACATGGTACCGCTCATTAAAGTCAAGAATATGGACGCCTCTCCACTCTCATAGAGGTGGAGCTGCATATTAATGACTTTCATGAGCCATGTGACCGCACAGGAGGAAGACAGGAAGGGAGATACAGATGCCGGGACTGAGATGGGTGAGTAGCACTGGGGGAGGGTGAGATATATATAGATATATAGTGGGATGTTATTTAGCATTCCCCATGAGTGACGTGGTCTGTATCCTCCTGTGCTGTAACAATAAACAGGAAGCAGTCCAGGCCTCAGCCAGCGATTACCTGCCCATAATTGTATGACTTGTGGGTACAGACGGAAGAAAGGGGAGGCCGAGCGAGGAATAAGTGATCGGAAGTCTTTGGCCTGCCTGGAGCTCAATCTACTACATGGCAGGCAGGAGGAAATACTAAGAGGAAAGGTGAAAGTCTATCCGTGCAGCACAGACATATTGCCTGTCCTTTCCTTTACTCAGCTCCCCAACATACCTGTTTGGCTGCATCTGTCACCATGAGCTGGCAGGCCTGGCACTACCCATCACAAGGTTTCCCTTACCCCTTTTAGTCCTTTAAAGGGTCGCTCCACTACATTGATTCTCAACATGGATCTCCACGGATCAAATATTGATGATCTAACGCTGCCACCAATCTTCTGCCAGATTCTGCAGATTCTCTACTATTCATTCTAATAGGGTCAGCTCTGCTGCACGCAGCAGATGCCACTACAAAAGTTGACACCAGGAGGGTGAGTAGCACTGGGGGAGGGTGAGCCAGCCATGCCATAAGGATGCCATAAGGAGAGGTGAGTATGTCTTTTTTTTTTAAATTGCAACAGCATTATTATATGGGGCATATATGGGGCATGTTATGGGCCACCAATAACCTTTGTGCATCATTATATGGGGCATATACACTCACTGGCCACTTTATTAGGTACACCATGCTAGTAACGGGTTGGACCCCCTTTTGCCTTCAGAACTGCCTCAATTCTTCGTGGCAGAGATTCAACAAGGTGCTGGAAGCATTCCTCAGAGATTTTGGACCATATTGACATGATGGCATCACACAGTTGGCGCAGATTTGTCGGCTGCACATCCCTGATGCGAATCTCCCGTTCCACCACATCCCAAAGATGCTCTATTGGATTGAGATCTGGTGACTGAGGAGGCCATTTGAGTACAGTGAACTCATTGTCATGTTCAAGAAACCAATCTGAGATGATTCGAGCTTTATGACATGGCGCATTATCCTGCTGAAAGTAGCCATCAGATGTTGGGTACATTGTGGTCATAAAGGGATGGACATGGTCAGCAACAATACTCAGGTAGGCTGTGGCGTTGCAACGATGCTCAATTGGTACCAAGGGGCCCAAAGAGTGCCAAGAAAAAATTCCCCACACCATGACACCACCACCACCAGCCTGAACCGTTGATACAAGGCAGGATGGATCCATGCTTTCATGTTGTTTACGCCAAATTCTGACCCTACCATCTGAATGTCGCAGCAGAAATCGAGACTCATCAGACCAGGCAACGTTTTTCCAATCTTCTACTGTCCAATTTCGATGAGCTTGTGCAAATTGTAGCCTCAGTTTCCTGTTCTTAGCTGAGAGGAGTGGTACCCGGTGTGGTCTTCTGCTGCTGTAGCCCATCTGCCTCAAAGTTCGACGCACTGTGCGTTCAGAGATGCTCTTCTGCCTACCTTGGTTGTAACGGGTGGCAATTTGAGTCACTGTTGCCTTTCTATCAGCTCGAACCAGTCTGCCCATTCTCCTCTGACCTCTGGCATCAACAAGGCATTTCCGGCCACAGAAATGCCGCTCACTGGATTTTTTTTCTTTTTCGGACCATTCTCTGTAAACCCTAGAGATGGTTGTGCGTGAAAATCCCAGTAGATCAGCAGTTTCTGAAATACTCAGACCAGCCCTTCTGGCACCAACAATCATGCCACGTTCAAAGGCACTCAAATCACCTTTCTTCCCCATACTGATGCTCGGTTTGAACTGCAGGAGATTGTCTTGACCATGTCTACATGCCTAAATGCACTGAGTTGCCGCCATGTGATTGGCAGATTAGAAATTAAGTCTTAACACACAGTTGGACAGGTGTACCTAATAAAGTGGCCAGTGAGTGTATATTAACCTTTGTGCAGCATTATTACTGTATATGGGGCATATATTAATATGGAGCATGTTATGGGCCACCATTAACCTTTGTGCAGCATTATATGGAGCATATATTAATATGGAGCATGTTGCATTTCCCACTGTTGTGAGTTCATTCTCTGGTTCACCAGTTGTGAGTTCTCCTTCCAGACTCCCTCTGGTGGTAACAGGAGGTGGTGAGGCTGATTTGATCGGTGGAGATCTGCCACCTGAGAATGAGGATGACGATTGGACCTCAGGAGTCTCAGATTGGATTTAAGACAGCCGATGCCCTATTCAGTTGCTGGTGATTCCTTCTGGCTTGTCAGCTCTTGGTTTTCAGCTCTGTTCCAGTCATCTAAAGCTAAGTTTTTCTGCTAATGTTCACACTTGATTTTGTTGGTCTATTCAGTTTTTTGGTGTGGTCAGCCAACCCCGGCTGGGGGCTGTGCTGAATTTCCACTCTTATTTATCAGTATTTTGCCAATTTGCTTTTTATCCCTTACTAGTTTGGTCTCTTTTTGCTCTGCCTCAGAATATTTCAGAGCGCTGATATAGTGGGAGAAGTCTAGTGACTTCAGGGTTAATTTTGCTATCAAAAGTGTTGGACTTTATTTTTGTAGGGTTTTTTGCATGTTGCAGACAGTGTCTTTCCTTTCCTTTCCTCTCTAGTTAGTTTGGGCCCCATCGTTTGCTCAGCCTATTTTCCTGCCTGTGTTTGTGCCTTCATCTTGTTTCACCGTCAATACATGTGTGGGGGCTATCTATTCCTTTGGGGTCTGCTCTGGGGCAGTTAGTTTTCCCCTTTTCATGCTTCAGGATTATTTAGTCCTCCGGCTGTGACGAAGCGTCAAGGAACATCATAGGTACGCTCCATGGCTGCTAGTTGTGTGGTAGGATCAGGGATCTGCAATCTGCATAGTTACCAACCTCTCTGGTTTTCTGTGACTTAGCTTGTTTTGCTTTTTTCTCCTTGGTGACCCATTCATAACAGAATCACCAGCCATACTGCAGATTCTAGGGTACTCAAAAGCAAGAAAAAGTTGTTAAAAAAAAAAAAAAGGTGTCAGAATTTTTTTCTTTTATATTTTTTCCTCTTTTTTCTCTGGGGCCGTAGGAGGATTTTTTTCTTTTTCCTATTAAGATTAAGCAATTGTCTGATCATGTGGAACAGCTGGCTGCTGAAGTGCAGGGAATTTCCACCTACCTCATTCAGTCACATGCTGCTGAACCTAAGATCCCTACTCCTGATGTGTTTTCTGGGGATCGGCCTAAATTTCTGAATTTTAAGAATAATGGTAAATTATTTCTGGCCTTGAAGCCTATCTCATCAGGGAGCTCTGTGCAGCAGGTTAAAATTGTCATCTCCTTGCTGCGCGGCGATCCCCAGGATTGGGCTTTTTCTCTGACACCTGAAAATCCTATTTTGACTAATGTGGATGCATTTTTTCAAGCCTTGGGGTTGCTGTATGATGAACCTAATGCTGTTGATCAAGCTGAGAGAACCCTGTTGCCATTAAACCAGGGTCAGGATTCTGCAGAGTTATACTGTCAAAAATTCCGAAAGTGGGCGGTCCTTACTACATGGAATGATAGTGCATTGGCAGCTCTCTTTCGGAAGGGTTTATCAGAGACCGTAAAAGATGTTATGGTGGGATTTCCTGTTCCCTCTGGTCTGGATGATTCTGTCATTAGCCATTCAAGTTGATCGGCGTTTACGTGAACGTAAAACTACACGGGAGGCGCTGCCACCTTTTGAACAAACGTCTGAACCTATGCAATGTGATGGGGATTTGTCTAGGGCGCAACGTCAAGAGTTTAGAAGGTGTAATAAGCTGTGTTTTTTTCTGTGGAGACGCCTCTCATATTATTTCTGTCTGCCCAAAACGAGAGAAACGTTTTGCACACACATTTGCTGTGGGCAGTATACAACCTAAGTTTCTTTTGGCAATTACTCTGATCTGCTCCTTATCCACGTTTTCCACGAAGGCTTTTGTGGATTCAGGAGCAGCGTTGAATCTGATGGATTTGGACTTTGCTAAACGTTGTGGTTTTTCCAAGACGCCTCTGTGGACGCCTATTCCTTTGAGGGGTATTGATGCTACTCCTTTGGTGGAGAATAAACCTCAGTTTTGGACCCAGGTGACAATGCGAGTTGCCCCAGACCACCAAGAAAATTGTAAATTTTTGGTGCTGCATAATTTGCATGATACTATTGTTCTGGGTTTTCCTTGGTTGCAAACTCATAATCCAGTTTTGGATTAGAAATCTGGGTCTGTGGTGAGTTGGGGTTGTCAGTGTGTTCTTAGGGACGCTCCTGTTTTCTCCACCTCTCCTCAGTCTCATGATATTCCTGATTATCTACCCGATTTTTCTGATGTATATAGTGAGAGCAAGTCTGCGTCTTTGCCTCCTCATAGGAGTTAGGTGCAATTGAGTTGATGCCTGGGTGTAAATTTCCCAAGGGTCGGCTTTTCAACTTATCAGTACCCGAACATGATGCTATGCGATCCTATATTAAGGAGTCATTGGAGAAGGGTCATATTAGACCATCCACGTCACCTTTAGGTGCTGTTTTTTTTTGTGGCCAAGAAAGATGGTTCATTAAGACCGTGTATTGATTATCGTTCCCTTAACAAGATGACGGTTAAATATCAGTACCCATTACCTCTGATGTCTGATTTATACTCCAGAGTTAAGAGTGCCTGCTGGTTTACTAAGCTTGACCTCAGGGGGGCGTATAATCTTATTCGCATCAAGCACGGGGATGAATGGAAGATGACGTTTAATACTCCGGAGGGACATTTTGAGTACCTGGTGATGCCTTTTGGGCTCACTAATGCCCCTTCTGTCCTCCAGTCCTTTATGAATGATATTTTCCGTGACTTTGTGGATAAGTTTTTGATCATCTATCTGGATGATATTTTGATCTTTTCTAGTGATTGGGATTCTCATGTGGAACACGTCCGGACTGTGTTCCAGATTTTGAGGGAGAATTCCCTGTTTCTTAAGGGATCGAAATGCCTCTTTGGTGTACAGAGGATTTCATTTTTGGGATTTATCTTATCTCCATCGACTATTGAAATGGACCCGGCCAAGGTAAAGGCCATTTATGATTGGGTTCAGCCTACTTCTTTGAAGGCCCTGCAGAAGTTTTTGGGTTTTGCTAATTTCTATCGTAAATTTATAGGTAATTTTTCTGGTATTGTCAAACCACTGACTGATCTGACCAAGAAGGGCGCTGATGTGCTGAATTGGTCTCCTGAGGCTATCTCAGCATTTCAGGAGCTTAAGCAGAGATTTACTTCAGCTCCAGTTTTATGGCAACCTGATGTCTCACTTCCATTTCAGGTGGAAGTAGATGCTTCTGAGATTGGTGCAGGAGCTGTTTTGTCCCAAAAAAACCCTGTGACTTCTAAGATGAATCCCTGTGCCTTCTTTTCTCGAAAGTTCTCCCCATCTGAATGCAACTATGACGTGGGGAATAGGGAATTGTTGGCCATGAAGTGGGCATTTGAGGAGTGGAGACATTGGTTGGAGGGAGCTAGACATCAAGTTTGTGGTCCTCACCGATCACAAGAATTTGATTTATCTGGAGTCGGCCAAACGCTTGAATCCTTGACAGGCTAGTTGGGCCTTGTTTTTCACGCGTTTTAATTTTGTGGTCTCTTTTCTTCCGGGCACTAAGAATGTTAAGGCAGATGCCCTTTCTAGGAGTTTCTTTGCCGATTCTCTTAGTGTGACCAAGCCTACTACCATCCTAGGTGAGGGGGTACTTCTTTCTGCCATTTCGCCCGAATTGAGACGTGCCCTGGAGGAATTTCAGGAGGATAAACCTGAGTGTTGCCCTATGGGAAAATTGTATGTTCCTGACCAGTGGAGAAAGAGAGTGATGTCTCAAATTCATTGCTCCGCAATGGCTGGTCATCCAGGTATTTTTGGTACCAGAGATTTGGTGAGTCGGTCCTTTTGGTGGCCTGCCTTATCTCGTGACGTCAGGAATTTTGTACAGTCCTGTGGGACTTGTTCTCGGTCTAAACCCTGTTCTCGTTCTAGTGGGTTGCAGATGCCCTTGCCGGTGCCCAAGAGGCCATGGACCCATATCTCAATGGATTTTATTTCTGATCTTCCTGTCTCTCAGAGAATGACTGTTATCTGGGTGATTTGTGATAGATTTTCGAAGAGGGTTCATCTTGTACCACTCCCAAAGTTGCCATCTTCCGCTGAGTTGGTGCCCTTGTTTTTACAACAGGTGGTTCGGTTACATGGGATTCCTGAGAACATTGTGTCCGACAGAGGAGTCCAGTTTGTTTCCAGATTCTGGAAAGCCTTTTGTTCCAATCTGGGAATTCAGTTATCCTTCTCCTCCGTGTTTCATCCCCAGACCATTGGACAGACTGAGAGAACAAACCTGACCTTGGAGTCTTATTTGAGATGTTTTATATCTGCTGATCAGGATGATTGGGTCTCATTTTTGCCCTTGGCCGAATTCACACTGAACAATAGAGCTAGTTCTGCCACTTTGATGTCACCCTTTTTCTGTAATTTTGGGTTTCAACCTCGATTCTCTTCAGGGCAAGTGGAATCTTCGTCCTGCCCAGGTGTGGACACTGTGGTTAAAAGAATGCAGCAGATATGGGACCAAGTGGTGGATAAGTTGTCACTCTCTCAGGAAAAGGCCCATCGATTTTCCAACCGGCATAAGACCATTGGTCCCCGGTTTAAAGTGGGTGATATGGTTTGGTTGTCGTCTAAGAATATTCCTATGAAGGTTGCATCTCCTAAATTTAAGCCAAGATTTATTGGTCCTTATAAGATTTTGGAAATTCTTAATCCTGTTTCGTTTCGATTGGCTCTTCCAGTTACGTTCAAGATCCATAACGTATTTCACAAATCTCTATTGAAGAGGTTTGTTGAGCCAATGGTTCCTATGGCAGCACCTCCTGACCCTGTGTTGGTTGAAGACAATGTGGAATATGAGGTAGAGAAAATATTGGATTCTCGTTTGGTTAGACGGAGACTCCAGTATTTGGTCAAATGGAAGGGTTATGGTCAGGAGGATGATTCTTGGGTCTCTGCCTCCGATATTCATGCCAATAGATTGGTTCGTGCTTTTCACCGGGCCCATCCTGATCGGCCTGGTGGCGTGGATGAGGGTTCGGTGACCTCTCCTCAAGGGGGGTACTGTTGTGAGTTCATTCTCTGGTTCACCAGTTGTCAGTTCTCCTTCCAGACTCCCTCTGGTGGTAACAGGAGGTAGTGAGGCTGATTTGATTGGTGGAGATCTGCCACCTGAGAATGAGGATGACAATTGGACCTCAGGAGTCTCAGATTGGATTTAAGACAGCCGACGCCCTATTCAGTTGCTGGTGATTCCTTCTGGCTTGTCAGCTCTTAGTTTTCAGCTCTGTTCCAGTCATCTAAAGCTAAGTTTTTCTGCTAATGTTCACACTTGATTTTGTTGGTCTATTCAGTTTTTTGGTGTGGTCAGCCAACCCCGGCTGGGGGCTGTGCTGAATTTCCTCTCTTATTTATCAGTATTTTGCCAATTTGCTTTTTTGTCCCTTACTAGTTTGGTCTCTTTTTGCTCTGTCTCAGAATATTTCAGAGTGCTGATATAGTGGGAGAAGTCTAGTGACTTCAGGGTTAATTTTGCTATCAGAAGTGTTGGACTTTATTTTTGTAGGGTTTTTTGCATGTTGCAGACAGTGTCTTTCCTTTCCATTCCTCTCTAGTTAGTTTGGGTCCCATCGTTTGCTCCGCCTATTTTCCTGCCTGTGTTTGTGCCTTCATTTTGTTTCACCATCAATACATGTGTGGGGGCTATCTATTCCTTTGGGGTCTGCTCTGGGGCAGTTAGTTTTCCCCTTTTCATGCTTCAGGCTTATTTAGTCCTCCGGCTGTGATGAAGCATCTAGTAACATCATAGGTACGTTCCACGGCTGCTGCTAGTTGTGTGGTAGGATCAGGGATCTGCAATCTGCATAGTTACCAACCTCTCTGGTTTTCTGTGACTTAGCTTGTTTTGCTTTTTTCTCCTCGGTGACCCATTCATAACATCCCACCCTCAGCTTATACTCGAGTCAATAAGTTTTCCCAGTTTTTTGTGGCAAAATTAGGGGGGTCGGCTTATACTCGGGTCGGCTTATACACGAGTATATACAGTAAATGAGCAACCTTCCATCAGTTGTTGCCTGTGATTTGGTTTCCTTCCTGAGCATTTTGGGAGTCTGCTTGCTTCCTTCTCCATCCTGCATCTTTCAGATAAGTTATTTGCCTGCTTGAATCTTTTTTGCATTTTGATTTATTTTTGCTTTGCTGGTGTGAGTTCAGCCTGGTTCCCTGCTGGGACCTGTGCTGGACTCTGTTTCATATGCCACAGCTTATGTCAGTCTTTTCTGTATCTCTAATCCCCTGTTATATCAGTATCTTTGTTTTGCATCCAGTTCACACCAGAGTTCTGATTTAGTGGGGGAGAAGTCGTGTGGCCTCAGTATTTTTGCATATCAGACGTGTTTGATTTTTATTAAGGTTTTTTGCGTGATTGCAGTCAGTATCCTTTCCTGTTCTGTTCTTTCTAGACAGTTTGGATCCAATCATTTGCTTACTCTATTTTCTGCCTGCGTTTTGTGCCTCATCTTGTCTCACCGGCATTATATGTTCGGGGGCTATCTATTCCTTTGGGGCTCTACTCTGGGGCAGTTTAGCTTTCTCATTTCTCTCTTTAGGCTTAGTTAATTCTTTGGATGTGCCGAGTCATCTAGGGCATCGTAGGTACGTCCCACGGCTAATTCTAGTTGTGCCGTCAGTTTAGGGGTCTGCAATCTGCTAAGTTACCAACCTCTCTGGTTATCTGGTTACCTAGCCTATTCACCTGCTATCCTCCTCAGTTACCTAATCATAACAGTTTACTGTATGTAAACCATGTCTCATATTCTCGGATGCCTCGGACTCATTGCGCAGGCGTAGGATTTTTCCCCCTTTTTTTTCTCTTTCTTTCCTTCCATAGGGTCTTTTTGGTCATATGACTGCAGGTCCTTCTATACTTAAGAGACACCTAGCTGCTTATTAGCCACTCCCCCTGAAAAAGCAAATATCACCTGCGTGAAACGTATGTCCTCTACAATGGGTATTTTATTCTTTGGCTAATGTTGTTTCATGATTTTTGTGGGGATGGTGCGGTCAAGCCTCTTTATTAGAGGATTTTCCAACATTACTTTATTATATAGAGGCTTTTTCTGCCCCACTTCATATGTTATTTTGTGTGCCCCTTTGGTGGCTACCAGCTGTTTATTTGCGTGCTGAGCCTGGCCGTTCTTTGTCTTCTGGTGGTCGATATGTAATTGGTATGACAGGGTGTCTATCCCCTTACACGTGCATTACTACCTGTCATTTGTCAATGCAACCCTCTTCTCCCACTCTTGACACACAGATAGCAACACCACCGAAGAAATGCTAGCACAGGCTTCCAGTATCCGTTGTTTCACATGCTGCACATTTCGTATCTTCACAGCATAGACAATTGCCTTCCGATGACCCCAAAGATAAAAGTCTAAGGGGGTCAGATCGGGAGACCTTGGTGGCCATTCAACTGGCCCACGACGACCAATCCACTTTCCAGGAAACTGTACATGTAGGAATGCTCGGACCTGACACCCATAATTGATGGTATGGTGTGGTATATGGGGTACAAAGATAGTGTGGCCATTCTTCATCTATGGAAACCTCAATGCCACTGGATATCTGGAATTGGTACATGATGATGTGTTGCCCTCTTTATGCACTGAAGATGGGACGTTCCCTGAGTTTTTCCAGCAAGATGGTGCACCACCACATTATGGGTGTCAGGTCTGAGCATTCCTACAAGGAATCTGACCCCCTTAGACTAGCATTTCTTCTGCGGTGTTGCTATCAGTGTGTCTAGAGTGGGAGAAGAGGGTTGCATTGACAATCCAACACAATGGCAACACTTTGAACACATTTTATAAGTAGTCATAAACTTGTAAATAACTCATTAAATAATAAAGTTACGTTAAAACTAAGAAAACCATTGTTTTTCTTGTAATTCTCAATAAGTTTGATGTATCACATGACCCTTTTCCCACTGGAAAAAATAAAGTTGGATACAAAATGGCCGACTTCAAAATAGCAGCCATGGTCACTACCCATCTTGAGCCACTAATGTGCCACAAACAGGAAGTTGATATCACCAACCATTCCCATTTTATTTAGGTGTATCCATATAAATGGCCCACCCTGTAGATTGAAGAGCTGATTGTTCAGTATTTTACATTATTATTTGTAAGCCAAAACCAGGAGTGGAACAGTCAGAGGAAACGTATCTTAGAAACACGTCAACTCTTCTGTATTTATCACGCACTCCTGGTTTGTGAGATAGACGAATCCTTGGTCATTTCACAGGACATGGCCAATGGTTGACACTTGATATTCTGCGCATTTTGTTTCAAAAGTGAACTAAAAGGTTGCAGGACCAGAATCCACATTGCTAATGTTATGGTAAATATTTAGACTTTGCTTTGATTATCATTTATACATTCTATATATCTTATAAAGCTAATTTAAAAGCAATAAATTTATAAAAGCATTATTCATAAAAGCAGTAAAACAAGGTGTGGTCTCCGATATAGAGGAGTCTTTGTGTTAAGTTTTATTTGTTACAGAAGGCATAGGAAACTGGACTTCTGCAGAATCCATAATTTACGACCTTGTTATTCCCAATTAAAATACTTTCTTTACCCAATTAAAATATTTTCTTTCTTAGGCAATGTAAATCCATGACCCTTTTTTCTGTGGATGTAATAAAATACCTGTTGCTTGGGATCCGAGGGCAAACTGACAAACTGGCTGTGCACATTTGCTTATGTCCGGTGCATCATATTGATTTTATTTAAATTTGAACCAATGATGGCAGATTGGAGATCGCTTGTAGCTCACCCCAAATTAGCTCTCTGTGGAAGGGGCTACCACAAGACTAATATAGCATCAAAGAATTATGTTTATTAGGCTGTGTTCACACAGAGTATTTGATGCGTTTTTGATGTTGCTGATTTGTTATCTTTTGTAGAATTGTTGCACCAATTTGCTAACATGGTTTGTCATGTTTTAAATAAAACTACTTTGCTCTGTAAAATTTCTGTTGCTTAGCTTTGATAAAATTTTTTGATACAGTTGGATTACATGAGTTTTTAGTGCATTTACTCCTACGGAATCGCTCTAAAACGCCTTTTTTATTTTTATTTAAGGAATCTCCTCATCTCATTAAAATCTGCGGGGAAAATCCACAAATAAAACACATACTTACTACAAGAGAAATGGACATGTTGTGGATTTTGAAATTCCACCCCCAGGTCATTTTACGCTGTGTAAACCCCCTTCTCCCTCCACCCCCCAAAAAAGGCACAGTAAGCGCAATGAGATTTCTATAAATCCCATAGACTTTGCTGGAACTTAGTGATTATGGCACAATCAGACATGGGGGATTATCTTATGTCACACCATTGGCCCCCCACAAAATGATCGTAGGGTGCTGATGGGTTATACTTTCCACACCGCTTCAAAGAAGATCATTACAGGAGTATTACAGTGTATTCTTCAAGCCATCAAATGACTGCAGGCTCCTGTTAGGAGGACTGAGAATTAATAAAAAAATCTCCATAAAAGTATATATCACCAACACATTTTTCATTCTGTACATTAAAAAAATTAAATTGAAACATATTTAGTAACATTACATCCATAAGTTCGTAAATGAGCAAAATATTAAAAATGACTGTATGACATTGTAGGGTCGGGCTGAGGGAGGCGATTAGGTGGTGCTGATCCAACAGGACTGGGGGGTGACCCACTTCATGAGCTCATCCAGGGTCATAGTCACTGTAGAGCCGGGAGTCGTCCAGGGAGGTTGAGGGCTGATGTCCGGACCCGGGGACCCGTCTGTTACGCTGGGCATGGGGGCGGGCTCTGTCTGCGATACCGACGATTGGGCCAGGGGAACGCTCACCTTTCCCGGCGTTGCAGCTCCCAGCAGGTTGTCCCACCACTCCTCCAATCGCCATAGATCTTCCAAGGGCAGCTGCATCGGGGCACTGAGACTAGATCCCAGGGACAGGTCTCCCGGCGGGCTTCAACTTCCTGACGCCATCTCCATTCTAGGCGTCCGAGGCCACGACAGCTGCAACGCCGCATTTCACCCGAGTTTCCGAGGCTCAATGGTGCCAAACAGCTACACCCAGTCTCTTCACCAGGGCCACTCCCGCTCAGGGGTGGGGCGTTGATTGGTCTCTCCACCCATTTTCCAAGGGCCAGCATGGGAGTGCGGCTGTCCTCTGATGTAAGCCGTTCCCCCCAGGGGCGGATGCGACAGAGTCCTGGATGATCAGTTACGGCTTCAAACTCCTGTGTTTCTTCCTGTCACTGATACGTCACAGCCATATTAGCAGTACACTTTTCTGTCTGGTTTATCTTATTAGCATAAAACAGCAAAAGAGCAAAGAGGTTTACCCGTACAGGCCTCCAGACAAATGCACTATCAGGATGCAGTGGACCCATATAATTAAGATGACAACACAGGTGCAAGAATACCGACAAAACAACTGCTCGCAGCCTACCAATACATGGAGGGGGCGGTTGCCTGGTATGTTAATGCACAACAGAACACTTGTATGCGGTGCTGTTCACACTATGGCCATGCACATCATCCAGGCCAGTCTAGTAGTGACACCCTTCTATTAGCTCAGTCGGGCTGGCCCAGCGCTATCAAAATGCATGCCATGTGGACAGACACCGCAGTTTACAAGACCAAATGGGCCCAACTGCACCCTGAATAAAAAGTGCAAAAAAACTCCGCATTCCAACACCTGCACCCCACACACACAGGATAGTTCAGCAGAGACCCATCCATGCTTTATGCTGGAAAGGTCATAGGGTGCCTTTTGTGGTCCCTGGCTTCGTAACACGAGAGGTGCTGGGGAGGCGGGTGGAGTTAGATATAAAAGAGAGGGAAGGTGTAAGATTTCAGGTCAGTCTGGGGTGAGTCCCAGAGAAGGAGGTCAGTCATACGAGGGTCTGAGAGAGAGAGAGAGCAGGCTGACAGCAGGTCAGCCTGAGAGGAGCTCAAGGCGGAGGAAGGCAGTCAGTCAGGAGAGGCTGAGGACTGGTCTTAGTGGAACGAGCTCCCTAGGGAAGGAAGAGAAGGAAAAAGAGACATAGACTGGAGACTACAGATTCCATAAGAGAGATAGAACAGATCAGAACGAAGGAGAATAGAAGGACGGTGGGAAGCTGGTTGAAGAAAGGTAGAGAACCCTTCCAGTCCAGAGAGCGCAAAGGCCGGGGCCCGGTCCCCGAGGTTGATTGGATCTTTATGTCCGGCAACAGACACTGGAGGAGTAGTGAGCCGCTAACGCCTTGCTCCCATCATAGACTTGGGACATAACAGCAACTGAATAGAGAGCCGGGACGCAGTGAGGAGTCCCCGAAACAGGCTACAGCTGTCTGTCATACAAGTAAAGACAAGGAACACCTAGAGAGAGGCATTCCATGGTAACTAAGTACTGGAGTGCTTTGCACCTAAAGGCGCATTGGAGGAGTCGTTCAGTAAGGTACATGTTGGCGGAGTGTGGAAGGGAGAATCCTATCCTGCCTGGAGGTTGGCTGGAGCCCTGACCTGGAGAACACGGTACGGAGTGAACTGCAAACAGTGAGTAAAGCTTTGGAACCGCATACTCGGATGTCCTCCAGTTATTCCCGCACCACTACACCTGGGTACCAGCCTCCATACCATTCTGCGCCTCTGCTCATCCATTGCACCTACACTGCCCTGGGACTACAGCTCCACCTGTGGGGAGCTACACCATCTTTGCTGCACCACACCATCAGTCCCAGCGGATCTGCATGCAGAGTTGGCTCAACATCTTACTTGCCAAACACCACGGGTGGCGTCACAAACTATTCTAATAAACTTTAACACCATTAACATCACTGCCATTGACATTGGGCGCCCAGGGCCACGGACCGGGTCACCGCTGCTGTGACACATTCCCGCCTTGACACCGGCCCGGTACCGAGTACCCCCGCTGCCCTGGGTGTGCGAGGGCAACCCAATTTTGGCGTCATGAACAGGATGACGAGACCCGATGCCATCGGGTTCTGTGTGCCTTGGATTTACAACTTTTGAAAATGTGCAGAAGACCAAATTTAATGGACTGTAAAATGGACATTAGAAATGGCCGCTGGCGCGGAGAAGAAGGGCGTGAAGAGATGGGAGGTCCTAAGAAAAGACCGCGAAGAGTCTTGGGCCGTCCCTGCCTGAATTACTATGTGACCGATGCATGGCCCACCCCCCCGAGGGGTTCGTATACTGGCTTGGTATGGAGGCGCTGGAAGAAGACGCCACCCCCGGAAGGAGGGGCAGAGAAAGCCAGTGGCGAGCAGAAGGGCGGAGCAAGAGGAAGAACGCCAGAATGCCATGATGAAAGCAGATGAGAAGACAGAAGAACAAGGGGGGAGAAGCCACTCACCTCTAGGCCGCCCCTGCGGAGGCTGCGACCGCTGATTCATCCTCAGCTGCGTCCGCCACCGCCTCACAACCGATACTGTCATTGGGTGAGCCCCGTCTGGAGGAGATACATGAGGGCTCTGGAACAGAATGGAGGACCGGGACCTGGTCTCCGCCTGGACCGGGCGCGGTGGCACCGGCCTCCGCCATCAACCCCAGCTGAGACCGGCCTGGTCCCGGCACGGATCCAACTGCGGCCTACTCCACCAGTCACTCCAGGAGTTGCGGCTGCTACCATCTACCACCAGGAACCGGAGCTGGAACCGCAGCTGGAAACACCAGGTATGATAGCTACCCTCGGTCTGACCCTGGTTTTGGGAGCGGAACCCACAGATAGGAACAGGTCCACTGACCTTCGCCAACGATCCCCGGCTGCAGTGCCTATGGGGGGGATGATCAAGTTATTCCTGGCTGGCGGCCTCAGGCTGCGGCACCATCTCCTGAACTTCCTATGGAACTGGAGGGACCCATATCCCTCCTGGGTGGCACCATAATAACACCCCGACAGCAGGCGCACTGTCTGGGTGTTATGTTTGACTCCGATCTCTCCTTCACTTCCCATATACAATCTCTTGCCCGCTCATGCCGCTTACACCTAAAGAACATCTCTAGAATCCGCCCTTTTCTCACCATGGAAACAACAAAAACTCTCACTGTCGCCCTGATCCACTCCCGCCTGGACTACTGTAATGCTCTATTAATTGGCCTCCCTCTCACTCGACTCTCCCCTCTCCAGTCTATCCTTAATGCAGCAGCCAGGGTTGTCCATCTGGCTAATCGTTACTCAGACGCATCCGCTCTTCGCCAGTCGTTACACTGGCTGCCAATTCATTACAGGGTACAATTCAAAGTACTTGTTCTCACCCACAAAGCTCTCCACAGTGCGGCACCCCCTTACATCTCCTCCCTCATTTCTGTCTATCGGCCTAACCGACCGCTGCGCTCTGCAAATGACTTTCGACTAACCTCTGCCCTAATCCGTACCTCCCACTCCCGACTCCAAGACTTCTCCCGTGCTGCGCCAATCCTCTGGAATGCTCTACCCCAAGATATTAGGACCATCCACAATTTGCATAGTTTTAGGCGCTCGCTCAAAACACATTTGTTCAGAGCGGCCTATCACATTCAGTAATCAAAGTCATGTTTGTGTGTGTGTAGCCCATTCACTATCTCCATCTAACCCCCACCCCCTGAAGATGGCTGGACCGTCATTGTAAATACATCATTGTAAATACAAACCTGTGCTTTGTATCTCCCCCACCTCATTGTAGATTGTAAGCTCCACGAGCAGGGTCGTCTTATTTCGCTTTAATTATTGTATTGTTAACGTTGTTACTTATGACTGTTGTGTTTGAAACTGTTCAACTGTAAAGCGCTGCGGAATATGTTGGCGCTATATAAATAAAGATTATTATTATTATTATATCCCCGCAGACAGTAGAAATCTCCATGGCCATTTCCCTGGGCCCCACCAGTCCCTATCCCTCTCTATGGGAGAATGAGTGTATGCGGCTAGCAAGTAGTCAACGAGACGAAGATACCACCTCTGAGAACAATTCCAGTTCAGCTTCCAGATCCCCAGGAGGGGATCACCAGTAGAAGAATTTTAATTTTACTAAATCTTGTTACCCAGGAGGGTTTGTTGCACCAGTTGTGCCTTTGCCTTTTTGTTCATCATATTGCCCAGTTTTTGATTGGCAGCGTTGTTTTTGAAATGGAACTGTGGAGATCATAGACGCTGATTGATCCAAAAACTTTTATTGTAAATAGTTGCACCTCTTTAGGTGCCCTTTCTTGGTTTTACATATAAAGACACTTTGCGAAGATAATGTTTTTGCATGGACACTTTTCGAAGAATGATGTCTACCTCAAGGGACACTGCAAGAAAGCCCGGATGGGAGCAGTGTTCAGCACTTTGCAAGAATCTTTGAATGTTTTATGATAACGTATTTGATAATGTTGTGTCTTGTGAAAAGCAAATGTCTTTTATAGAATATTTGATACAAGGAATTAGAAAAGTTTTGAGATAGAATGTGAGAATTGAATAAAGACTGAAGAATTGAAAGTGACAGGTGACAGGCCAAGAGTAGATGGTCAGTGTCTTGCGTCCAGTAGAAGAAAGAAAGAAAAAGAGAATAATTGATAGGAAATGTACTAAAGAAAAAGTGTTGAGTATACCACTTTGAATTAAGAATTGCACTTAAGTAAATTTTTGATACTAAGATAGGAAGTTAACCTGTTTGTAACGTTTAAGAAATGTGCCTACTACATTAGGAAGATTAGTTAAGTATTGTTGAATAGCATTTAAAATTTTTTGTGTGTTCCTGTATTGTACCTTTTGTTGTCTTACAGCCCACGGACGTGCTGTGTTTAATGGGGGGTATGTGGCACCCCTGAGGCTTCAGTCGCCACAGAGGTACTGCACCTTCTCCTAAGGAGTAGTGCCCCACCATCCAGGTAGGCTGGGAACTCCTTTCTGCATTCCAAAACCTGCACCCCACACACAGGATAGTTCAGCAGGGACCCATCCATGCTTTATGCTGGAAAGGTCATAGGGTGCCTTTTGTGGTCCATGGCTTCGTAACACGAGAGGTGCTGGGGAGGCGGGTGGAGTTATATATAAAAGAGAGGGAAGGAGTAGGATTTCAGGTCTCTCTGGGGTGAGTCCCAGAGAAGGAGGTCAGTCAGACGAGGGTCTGAGAGAGAGAGAGCAGGCTGACAGCAGGTCAGCCTGAGAGGAGCTTAAGGCGGAGGAAGGCAGTCAGTCAGGAGAGGCTGAGGACTGGTCTTAGTGGAACAAGCTCCCTAGGGAAGGAAGAGAAGGATAAAGAGACGTAGACTGGAGACTACAGATTCCATAAGAGTGATCGGACAGATCGGAACGAAGGAGAATAGAAGGACGGTGGAAAGCTGGTTGAAGAAAGATAGAGAACCCTTCCAGTCCAGAGAGCGCAAAGGCCGGGGCCCGGTCCCCGAGGTTGATTGGATCTTTATGTCCGGCAACAGACACTGGAGGAGTAGTGAGCCGCTAACGCCTTGCTCCCATCATAGACTTGGGACACAACAGCAACTGAATAGAGAGCCGGGATGCAGTGAGGAGTCCCCGAAGCAGGCTACAGCTGTCTGTCATACAAGTAAAGACTAGGAATACCTAGAGAGAGGCATTCCACGGTAACTAAGTACTGGAGTGCTTCGCACCTAAAGGCGCATTGGAGGAGTCGTTCAGTAAGGTACATGTTGGCGGAGTGTGGAAGGGAGAATCCTATCCTGCCTGGAGGTTGACTGGAGCCCTGACCTGGAGAACACGGTATGGAGGCAGTTGAGTGAACTGCAAACAGTGAGTAAAGCTTTGGAACCGCATACTCGGGTGTCCTCCAGTTATTCCCGCACCACTACACCTGGGTACCAGCCTCCATACCATTCTGCACCTTTGCTCAGCCATTGCACCTACACTGCCCTGGGACTACAGCTCCACCTGTGGGGAGCTACACCATCTTTGCTGCACCACACCATCAGTCCCAGCGGATCTGCATGCAGCGTTGGCTCAACATCTTACTTGCCAAACACCACGGGTGGTGTCACAAACTATTCTAATAAACTTTAACACCATTAACATCACCGCCATTGATATTGGGCGCCCAGGGCCACAGACCGGGTCACCGCTGCTGTGACACATTCCCGCCTTGACACCGGCCCGGTACCGAGTACCCCCGCTGCCCTGGGTGTGTGAGGGCGACCCATCCACATTTTTTTAATGTGTTTTTTTTGCACTTTTTATTCAGGGTGCAGTTGGGCCCATTTGGTCTTGTAAACTGCAGTGTCTGTCCACATGGCATGCATTTTGATAGCGCTGGGCCAGCCCGCCTGAGCTAATTGAAGGGTGTCACTACTAGGCTGGCCTGGATGATGTGCATGGCCATAGTGTGAACAGCACCGCATACAAGTGTTTTGTTGTGCATTAACATACCCAGGCAGCCGCCCCCTCCATGTATTGGTAGGCTGTGAGAGGTTGTTTTATCGGTATTCTTGCACCTGTGTTTCCATCTTAATTATATGGGTCCACTGCATCCTGATAGTGCATTTGTCTGGAGGCCTGGACGGGTAAACCTCTTTGCTCTTTTGCTGTTTTATATTATTGGTGGATTTTCAAGTCCTCTTTCTGTGCTGTATCAATTTATCTTATTAGCAGCCAGCAATCCAAAGCGCAGGTTCAAATTGTAATCCTCAGGAAACGAAAGAAAAAAAAATACAATTCTTCACCTCACACAGCTTGGGGGCCTTTGTTACTTGGTGGCAGGCTTGCCGCTGAAGATGTTGTATTGGCAGCAACGATCCTGCCGACTACGCCAAATGTAGGGTCGGGCTGACGGAGGCGATTAGGTGGTGCTGATCCAACAGGAGTGGGGGGTGACCCACTTCGTGGCACCGGCAGACATGAGACTGAGACAAGGGTTGTGTCCAACAGTTCAGATTTTATCGGCCGCTTTTCGGACGGCCATCGTACTTCATCACAGGATTTGACCACAATTCACTTTTACACACAGACCCGGGTACCTTCTCTTCTTAGTTTGTCACCATTCATGGAGTCCTCTATGGCTCTTCCCCGCTGTGGCTGCCCTAAGCACTTTCACCACAGCGTTTCACCCTTTAGAGTACGCCGTCCACCTGACACTCAGTCTGTCTCTGTCTGCAGCCACTTCACCCCTCGTGACCATCTCCACTGTCAGTAGCTCTCTGTAGGCCTTTTCCGTCTTTCTACCTACAGCAAACTCTCCTCTCTAGTGAGCTCCCATGGCTGACTGGAACTTCCAGAAACTTCCCTGACCTCTTATACTCTCCAGTCCCAGCAGCTCCACCCACTATCACCTGACAGTAACCTTTAACCAATGGCAGTGACCTTGACCCATGGCAGTTACATAACCACTCTCCTACGCTCGATGTAATAATGAAACCAAGGAGGGCACTACCAAATAGAAAGTAGGGATCCTCCTGCAGTCAGTAAGAGCATACACTGGAAAAAAAGTAGAAAAGCTACTGACCAAAGAAGCACAAACAGAGAGTACAGAATGACAAATGTGCAAAAATACCTTGCAGTAAGACATATGACAGTAGTCAGCAAGTGCTGATAAAAGGTAATAACAAATACAGGGTATTTAGTCGATACGTTTTTTTGCAAAAAAAGTATGCCAAGCTGCTCCACCTCGTCAAGGTAACCCGTATCGAAGCAGTCCCTATCTAATGTATTTAAAACCTGAACATATGAACAGTGTCTAAATGAGCAGGATTAAGACAGGCGCTTTCTAGTAAGGGCATGTGGTGCAAGACAGCTCCTTATGTGCATGTCACACAAGAGAGGGGTGGGGTCTCTCAAATCATGCATAAGCACGAAAAAAACTGGATTAAAAACACACATGTGACATGCACAAATGTGAACAAGTCTGTTGGACAATGTTCACACCACCCTGACTGAAACACAAACAGAGAGCACAGAATGACAATTGTGCAAAAATACCTTGCAGTAAGACATATGACAGTAGTCAGCAAGTGCTGATAAAAGGTAATAACAAATACAGGGTATTTAGTCGATACTTTTTTTGCAAAAAAATGTATGCCAAGCTGCTCCACCTCGTCAAGGTAACCCATATCGAAGCAGTCCCTATCTAATGTATTTAAAACCTGAACATATGAACAGTGTCTAAATGAGCAGGATTAAGACAGGCGCTTTCTAGTATGGGCACGTGATGCAAGACAGCTCCTTATGTGCATGTCACACAAGGGAGGGGTGGGGATATCCCAAATCATGCATAAGCACGAAAAAAACTGGATTAAAAACACACATGTGACATGCACAAATGTGAACAAGTCTGTTGGACAATGTTCACACCACCCTGACTGAAACACAAACAGAGAGCACAGAATGACAAATGTGAAAAAATACCTTGCAGTAAGACATGAATTTTGCGCGCTACTTTTATATGAGAATGTGATCACCTTTAATACTGGCATCTTTTAGTTACTGTGTCAACCTTCTCCCCTGTACATGCGCAGTGGTTTTTGCCATGTTGGCCACTTCTAATGAACTCACGTGCATTTAATATTATGTGGGTATTGGATCTTTCAACGTAATAGCGTTTATAATTTTTGTGATAACCTTCTTCCTGCACTTGTGCATTGGTGAATTGCTATGTCACATATGTTTAATGAATCTGCATGCTATAATTGTACGAGAATGTGACCTTCTTTAATACTAGCGTGTTTTGGTTACTGTGACAACTACCTCTCCTGCATATGCGCAGTAAGATTTGCCATGTTGGGCACTTCTAATGAACTCACGTGCATTTACCCGGAAGTATAGTTGTGTCACGGGTCATGCCTCTGGTCTCCGTCTGACGGCGCACCCTCATGTTTTCCATCCAATGCGGCTGATCAGGTAATTTGCCACAACTGCAATCTATTATGTTTATTATGGAATATATATATAGGACTTCCATTGCACATACTCTTCAACCCCTGACGAAGCCACCTTGCGGTGGCGACACGCGTCGGTCACTCCACAAGCTCCCCCATGTATGTAGGTTACCAGGATAATGCGGGCAGGAGTACATTGCATCTCTCTATTTCTAGGTGATGCGGGGTATGGTCTCCATCTATCTAGGACTTTTCTTAGCCTGTCTTTAATTTCATGCCGCACTGTCGCTGTATTGCTGGATATGGCTAGCATTCATTAGAACCACGGTTTATCTATTGTTATGGACAAAACTCCATGGTATTTCCCTATACTGTGATTATCGCAATTAACTCATTGGTCACTTTTCAGGGCATTTTTTGCAAATTGTGTGTTATCGATTTCATTGCTCACTATTTGTTCTGTGAATATCTCAGATGCCTTTGCACACCGCCATGGTATCTTGATGTACTACCTTTACGGGCAAATACTTATTTTCACTGTTGCTATAGATAGGGGATGGTGATATTATTTACACTTTGATCTTTAAACCCTCATTAGTGTACCATATGAATTTATAATCTGTGTCCATTACCTATTATTGGTTTACATACTATATTAAACTGTTTAGCCTCTCTCTTATTATGTGGGGGATGTTCTTGTAGGCTCTATTATGAGCCTTGTGTATGTCTTGTCATGTTTTATGACTTTTAAGTGTTTTTATATGGTGATGTTGATGGTTGTCCAATAAAAGATGTATATCTTTGTACCGTGTTAGCCAGTAGATAGAAAAATATTTTTCTAATATTTTCTGGTGATCCCTGCTTTTTTCCACTCTCCTACGCTCCCCACTGCCATCTAATGGTCAAACAGCCAAATGTCGCCCCTGGCTCTATATCTCAGCCTACACTGCGCTGCTACTCTGCCTCTCTCCTTAGGCAGATCCGTCCGTCAGACCGACCTCCCCACATCTCCCAAAAATATGTGACCATTGACCAATATAGTCTTATGTACTCTACAAAGACACTAGAGAAAACTACAGCTTGCCTTTCAAAAAATAAGTCCAAATACAGCTCTACGGGCGGAAAAATAAAAAGCTCCGGCTCTCAGAATATGGAGACAGAAGCCAACAATTTTTTTTTTTTATTCTTTAAAAACAAGGACCAGTAAAATAAAGTTACCGGGTCATTTTTACCATACAGTGAATGCCAACGAAAAATAAAACCTTAGCAATAAAAGCAGAATTCTGATTTTTTTCATTTTCTATTTAATTTCCCACCTTATTGTTTTCCTTTTTTCGGTAGATAATGTAGTAAATTATATAATGTCTGTAGTTTTGGATTGTAAAATCTAGTGACAGATCTATTTTGACAACCAATAGATTGAAAAATAATAAAGTTCTAGTCCTTTAACTAACACATGCATAACAATGCTATAAGGCTACGTTCCTATTAAGAGTTTTTGGTGAGTTTTTGATGCCGATTTACGTATTTTTGGGTGAGTCAAAAGCATCTTACAGTTCCAGAAAAGTGGATGGATTTCTAGAAATCTCCTGCTCACTGTGCATCATTATTACTCAGCGTGAACTCATCTTCAGTGTGTGTTTCAAATCCGCAACATGTCAATTTCTCTTGTGGGTACGCTGTTTTCTGTGCGGATTTTCCCCATAGACTTGTATTAGATGCTGAAAATCTGCAGGTAAAAAACGCCCATGTGTTTCTAGTGCGTTTCTGCAGTGGAAATATATCAAAAACGCATATAATCCACGCCTAAGTATGTCAACGTTTTGCCAAAGCTAAATAACAGGAAGTATCAATAACAGAGCAGCTTTATTTATGACATAACCTACTAAACAGAGACAAAAAAGCATCAAAAACGTGATAAGAACTAATGTAAAAAAATGCAGATTAAAATATAAGTAAGCAAATTTACTTAATAGGTGCAGAACTTCTGCAAAATCAAAAACTCACCAAAACCTCAACGTGGGAATGTCGCCTGAAATGGCTGGTGTTTAACCCCTTTACAACATCTGCTGTACAGTATGGTGCCATGGGAAGTGTGTTCCCGCAAGCTGCCATACTACACGGACAGTGCTGCAAATTACGGTCACAGCGGTACATTGCACAGTGATGGAGGTAAGATGGCTGCAGCCCATCCCTTCCCATTGCCCCGGTGGGCGCTACCACCCCACCTGCATTAGTGATCGCTGTGATTGGCTGGTCAGTATTGATCAGCCAATCACAGCACTTTACAATAATGTTGTGAAAAAAAAAATCAATGTGACATACTGTGATTGGTGCTGTGTGAGAGTATACTGTTATTATTATTATTTATTTATAAAGCACCATTGGTTCCATGGTGCCGTACATGAGAAGGGGTTACATACAAATTACAGATATCACTTACAGTAAACAAACTAACAATGACAGACTGATATAAAGGGGAGAAAGGACCCTACCCTTTCGGGCTTACATGCTACAGGATGGTGGGGAAGGAGACAGTAGGTTGGGGGGTTGCAGCAGCTCCAGTGATGGTGAGGTGGTAGCTCCAGTGGTGGTGAGGAGGCAGCGGGGATCATTGCAGGCTGTAAGCTTTCCTGATGAGGTGGGTTTTCAGGTTCCGTCTGAAGGATCCGAGTGTGGTTGATAGCTGAACATGTTGGGGCAGGGAATTCCAGTGGATGGGGGCTATTCGGGAGAAGTCTTGGAGGCGGTTGGGTGAGGAGCGAATAAGTGTGGAGGAGAGAAGGAGGTCTTGGGAGGACCGGAGATTACGTGAGTTAAGGTATCGGGAGATTAGTTCAGAGATGTATAGAGGAGACAAGTTGTAGATGGCCTTGTAGGTCAATATTAGCCATTTGGATTGGATACGCTGAGGGGATGGGAGCCAGTGAAGAGATTATATACACAAATATCTGTGACTGATATATATACTGTATATACAGTGGGTAAAAAAGTATTTAGTCAGACATAAATTGTGCAAGTTCTCCCTCTTAAAAAGATGAGAGAGGCCTGTAATTGACATCATAGGTAGACCACAACTATGAGAGTCAAAATGAGAAAACAAATCCAGAGAATCACCTTGTCTGATTTATTTATTTTGCAAATTATGGTGGAAAATAAGTATATGGTCATTAACAAAAGTTCATCTCAATATTTTGTTATATATCCTTTTGTTGTGAATTCTCTCTCTGGCTTCCCTCTGGTGATTACTGAAGGTAGTGGAGCTGGTCAGATTGACAGAGGGGTTGCGAGTTCTCTTTCTGGGCTCCTTCTGGTGGTTACTGGAGGTAGTGGAGCTTATCTTATTGACAGAGGCTTGCTACCTGATAATGAGGAAGACGATTGGAGATCTGGGGTTTCAGATTGGAATTTAAGACGCCGACTCCCTCTATCCCTGCTGGTGATTTTCTTCCTGTGCCTCCTGAGGTCAGATGTCTTCTGCTCTGTCCCTGCATGTTCAGCTAAGTGGTTCATTTGCTACTTTGTTTGCATTTGATCTGGTTTTGTCTATCTCTGCTTTGTGCGGGTCAGCCAGCGCCGGCTGGGGCTGTGCTGAATCACCGCCCGTATGTTACTGCTTGTGCCAGTTTGCTTTGTCCCCTGTTATATTGGTCTCTTTTTGCTTTGCTTTCAAAATATACCAGAGTGCTGATATAGTGGGGGCAAAGTCGTGCGACTTCAGTGTTTTTTGTGCATCAGACGTGTTGGACTTTTGCATGTTTTTTTGCGTGATTGCAGACAGTGTCTTTCCTTTCCTGTCCTGTCTAGTCAGTGTGGGCCCCATCGTTGTGCAGTCTATTTTTCTGCCTGCGTTTGTGTTTTCATCTTGTCTCACTGACAATATATGTTTGGGGACTATCTATTTCTTTGGGGCCTGCTCCGGGGCAGTTTAGATTTCCCCTTTCTTGCTTTAGGCTTAGTTAGCTCTCCGGCTGTGCCGAGGCGTCTAGGATCATCGTAGGTACGCGCCACGGCTACTGCTAGTTGTGTGGACAGGATCAGGGGTCTGCAATCCGCTTAGTTACCAACCTCTCTGGTTTTCTGTGGCTTAGCCTGGGCCTGCTATCCTCCTCGGTGACCTATTCATAATATCCTTTGTTGGCAATGACAGAGGTCAAATGTTTCGTGTAAGTCTTCACAAGGTTGGCACACACTGTTCGTGGTATGTTTGCCCATTCCTCCATGCAGATCTCCTCTAGAGCAGTGATGTTTTGGGTCTGTAGCTGGGCAACACAGACTTTCAAATCCCTCCAATTGTTTTCTATGGAGATGAGATCTGGAGACTGGCTAGGCCACTTCAGGACCTTCATATGCTTCTTACGAAGCCACTCCTTCATTGCCCTGGTGGTGTGCTTGGGATCATTATCATGCTGAAAGACCCATTCACATTTCATCTTCAGTGCCCTTGCTGATGGAATGAGCCTTGCACTCAAAATCTCACAATACATGGCCCCATTCATTCTTTCATGTACATAGATCAGTCGTCCTGGTCTCTTTGCAGAGAAACAGCCCCAAAGCATGATGTTGCCACCCCCATGCTTCACAGTATGTATGGTGTTCTTTGCATGCAACTCAGCATTCTGTCTCCTCCAAACCTGACGAGTTTTGTTTCTACCAAACAGTTCTACTTTGGTTTCATCGGACCATATGACATTCTCCTAATACTCTTCTCCTGGATAATCCAAATGCTCTCTAGCAATCTTCAGACAGGCCTGGACATGTACTGGCTTAAGCAGGGGGACACGTCTGGTACTGCAGGATCTGAGTCCCTGGCAGCATAGTGTGTTACTGATGGTAGCCTTTGTTACTGTGGTCCCAGCTCTATGCAGGTCATTCAGTTGGTCCCCCCGTATGGTTCTGGGATTTTAGCTGACCATTCTTGTGATCATTTTGACACCATGGGGCGAGATCTGGCTTGGAGCGCCAGATCGAGGGAGATTATTAGTGGTCTTGTATGTCTTCCATTTTCTTATTATTGCTCCCACAGTTGATTTCTTCACACCAAGCTGTTGCAGATTCAGTCTTCCCAGTCTGGTGCAGGGCTACAATTTTGTTTCTGGTGTCCTTCGACAGCTCTTTGGTCTACATCATAGTGGAGTGTGACTGTTTGAGGTTGTGGACAGGTGTCTTTTATACCGACAAGTTCAAACTGGTGCCACTAATACAGGTAATGAGTGGAGGACAGAGGAGACTCTTAAAGAAGAAGTTACAGGTCTGTGAGAAGCACCGATTTGTCATTAACTATTGATCAGCCAATTGGCACCAAAAGAGTAAATTTTAAAATGATGATCGTTGCTCTGTGTGCCATTTTTTTCTCAGATCTGGTGTGCAGAGCGGTTGTGTAATGCCTGAAAGAGAGAAAAATCATTGATGGCCAGTGCAATCCTCAAGGTCTGCGTCACACCGAAACGCACATTGGGGCTAGCATCAATGCGCTGGCACCATTTCAGCAGGAGGAACACATAGGTAAAGATGAATTTTGATTTTTGATTCATTTACTGATCTTTACATATGTGCCTTTTATTTACCGACCTCTGTCTTATTTATTTTGCTGCCTATGACTGTTTTTCCGCTGCCATCTTTTCCTTTTCTCATTTATTTAATATATTTTTTGTTGTTCATACAGTATATCTACATTGAAGGTATTCAATCCCATCTACCATTTCCTTCTGCTGTGTTTGTCGCCCTCTAGTGTTTCCCCTATTTGAAACATTTGTCTTTTATCTATATTTATTTCAATAAATTTATAATTATACTTCTCTTGGCCGTACATGTTTTATGCAGGTTTTTCTAGTTAATCTGTTATCTTTAGCCTCTTTACTTCACTAAACGCTTATTTTGGTGCTCTGATTTTTTATTTTTTTCATTTTATTCTTTGTATCAATTACTCACTGTTTATTTTGCAACGTTTGTTTGATTGCTGTCCCTTGTGTTCTTTTTTTCCTATACAGTCATATGTTAAAGTTTGGGCACCCCTATTAATGTTAACCTTTTTTCTTTATAACAATTTTGGTTTTTGCAACAGGTATTTTAGTTTCATATATCTAATAACTGATGGACTCAGTTATATTTCTGGATTCAAATGAGGTTTATTGTACTAACAGAAAATGTGCAATCTGCATTTAAACAAAATTTGACCGGTGCAAAAGTATGGTAACCCTTATCATTTTCTTGATTTGAACACTCCTAACTACTTTTTACTGACTTCCTGAAGCACTAAATTGGTTTTGTAACCTCACTGAGCTTTGAACTTCATAGCCAGGTGTATCAAATCATGAGAAAAGGTATTTAAGGTGGCCACTTGCAAGTAGTTCTCCTATTTGATTCTCCTATGAAGAGTGGCATCATGGGATCCTCAAAACAACTCTCAAATGATCTGAAAACAAAGATTATTCAACATAGCTTTTCAGGGGAAGGATACAAAAAGTTGTCTCAGAGATTTAACCTGTCAGTTTCCACTGTGAGGAACATAGTAAGGAAATGGAAGAACACAGGTCTTGTTCTTGTTAAGCCCAGAAGTGGCAGGCCAAGAAAAATATCAGAAAGGCAGAGAAGAAGAATGGTGAGAACAGTCAAGGACAATCCACAGACCACCTCCAAAGACCTGCAGCATCATCTTGCTGCAGATGGTGTCACTGTGCATCGGTCAACAATACAGCGCACTTTGCACAAGGAGAAGCTGTATGGGAGAGTGATGCGAAAGAAGCTGTTTCTGCAAGCACGCCACAAACAGAGTCGCTTGAGGTATGCAAAAGCACATTTGGACAAGCCAGTTACATTTTGGAAGAAGGTCCTGTGGACTGATGAAACAAAGATTGAGTTGTTTGGTCATACAAAAAGGCGTTATGAATGGA
Organism: Dendrobates tinctorius; assembly: GCF_039654945.1. Taxonomy (NCBI): domain Eukaryota; kingdom Metazoa; phylum Chordata; class Amphibia; order Anura; family Dendrobatidae; genus Dendrobates; species Dendrobates tinctorius. The sequence goes on along the minus strand of NW_027361754.1, from coordinate 68,878,395 downwards.
GGCTAAAAAACACAGCATTCCAAGAAAAACACTTGCTACCCACAGTAAAATCCCACGGGAATCTTGTTAAAGTTGAGGGTTGCATGGATTCAACTCAGTATCAGCAGATTCTTGCACAATAATGTGCAAGAATCAGTGACGAAGTTGAAGTTACGCAGGGGATGGATATTTCAGCAAGACAATGATCCAAAACACCGCTCCAAATCTACTCAGGCATTCATGCACAGGAACAATTACAATGTTCTGAAATGGCCATCCCAGTCCCCAGACCTGAATATCATTGAACATCTGTGGGATGATTTAAAGCAGGCTGTCCATGTTCGGCGACCATCAAACTTAACTGAACTGGAATTGTTTTGTAAACAGGAATGGTCACAAATACCTTCATCCAGGATCCAGGAACTCATTAATAGCTACAGGAAGCGACTAGAGGCTGTTATTTTTGCAAAAGGAGGATCTACGAAATATTAATGTCACTTTTATGTTGAGATGCCCATACTTTTGCACCGGTCAAATTTTGTTTAAATGCAGATTCCCCTTTTTTTTGTTAGTACAATAAACCTCATTTGAATCCAGAAATATAACTGAGTCCATCAGTTATTAGATATATGAAACTGAAATAGCTGTTGCAAAAACCAAAATTGTTATAAAGAAAAAAGGTTAACATTAATAGGGGTGCTCAAACTTTAACATATGACTGTAAGTAGACTAGCCAGACGTCACAGTGGTAATGACATTCGATTTTTTTTTTTTTTTTGCACCCCGCATTAGGGGAATGAACATCAGTGCTAATGAGTAGTGATGAGCGAGCACTAAAATGCTCAGGTGCTCGTTGCTCGGGTCGAGCAAATTAGAATACTCAGGAAGGGTACTCGGATAGAACAACAAGCCCAATGTAAGTCTATGGGAAACCCGAGCATTTTTACCGCGATCCCCCCGGGGGTCCTTTTAAGGTCTAAAAACGTCTGAAAATGATGGAAACACTGCTCAAATGACCCTGGGACATCATGGGGATCACCCCTGGAAGCATTCCTGACTCCTAGTTCACAGCTTTAATCAATGTTGTCAGAGTTTCATGCCATTTTTACCGGTACACCAAAAAACATACCAAAACTAAACCAAAATGGATTTTGCTGGGAAATATGTAAAGGTATATCCTCAGGTTAATGACTTGTATATAAGGCCAAATAATTAACCCCAGACCAAAATGTTTCTCCACCACTTGGGCTATGTTCAGACGCAGCGTTTTTCAACTTTCACATTGCTTTCAATCAATACAAATGCATTCACTGGGAATTGTCATTGTAACATTTAACAACCCTAGCTGGCCATGTGGTGTGTGACACATAAGCAGACACATCTTGCTTCATTTATGAATGAGGGACTCAAAGTCACAGAGCCTATTTTTACCGGGGCATCAGGCGGCATTAATCTTCTTAAAGGGCCATTATTAAACAGTGGGCCTCCTAAACTGTTATAGTCTATGCAGTGAGTGGATTGGTTGCCAAGAATTATGACGCACCCCAATACCCCTTTCACGAGATGTCCAGGAGGGCTTCCATAAAAAATGTTGCATTGAATGCAAGGCCTACCCTGCTACCAAGTCATATTCACCCCAATATGCCTTTGAACCCAGGTAATGGATGTAGTTATAGAAGGATAGGGAAAATGAAGGGAGGTCAGCTCACCAGTCTCGGTTACGATCCATAATCCTCCTGCGCACGGAGTCACCTTGATCAAGGGTGTTGAGTGAAACAAAATAAAGGAAGGAATCTCCAGCGCTGGACTTCAGTTAAAAATTAATCATTTATTGTAAATTCTTAAAATCGAACAGAAAAAAGTATGGATAAGGACATACAGGCAGATGGGGTCTCTGGTGGTCTCCAACCAACGCGTTTCGACCTAGAGGGTCTTACTCATGGTTCACACTAGACCAATACTGACGATTACAAATAGTACAAAGACTGGTAAATCACAGGTGTTGGACAAAAGAATTAATGAAAATAGGGAGTATCCCTACCAGTTAACTCTTGCTAAACACTCAGCCTAATGTGGAGCTGAAACGAAAACTTGTCGGAAAAACAGGAAAAAATAAAAACTAATGAAAAAAATATCATAAGAATATAATTTTCTTTTTTCTGTTCGATTTTAAGAATTTACAATAAATGATTAATTTTTAACTGAAGTCCAGCGCTGGAGATTCCTTCCTTTATTCAGGTACTGGATGGGCACAGGAAAATCAACTTCACATTATTCATTTTGGACTACCATTCTGTTTTCTTCTGCATTGACTGCAAGGCCTGCACTGCTGCCAAGTCATGTGCACCCCAATAAGCCTTTGAAACCACACACTGGATAGGGCCAGGAAAATCCACTTCACATTATTCATTTTGTACTCCCATTATGTTTTCTTATGCATTGACAGCAAGGCCTGCCCTGCTGCCAAGTCATATGCACCCCAATAAGCCTTTGAACCCACATACTGGATGGGCACAGGAAAATTCACTTCACATTATTCATTTTGTACTCCCATTCTGTTTTCTTCTGCATTGACAGTAAGGCCTGCCCTGCTGCCAAGTCATCTGCACCCCAATAAACCATTGAATCCACATACTGGATGGGCCCAGGAAAATCCACTTCACATTATTCATTTTGTACTCCCATTCTGTTTTATGCATTGACTGCATGGCCTGTGGGGTACATATCAACCTTTTCCATAACAAGTAGTATTTACCGCCCAGCAAAATCCCCCACCCTTGTTAGGATTTTGACACTGGCTGTAGCTGCACAGAACACGTAAACCCTTTTGATCTAGTGGCAGTGGAAGATGAGACTTGGAGGAAGGCCTGATTAAAAAATAGGCTCAATTTCTAGGAGCGGGTCTCCTAGACTTGGAATGCCCATAAGCTTAGTGTATGGGCTGGCAAATATTTCCCCTCTGGGGTACATCTCAACCTCTTTCAGAACAAGTATTTTACGCACAGCATAACCACCCACCCTTGTTAGGATTTCAACACTGGCTGTAGCTGCACAGAACACGTAAGCCCTTTTTATCTAGTGACGATGGATGATGAGACTTGGAGGAAGGCCTGATTAAAAAATAGGCCCAATTTCTAGGAGCGGGTCTACTAGACTTGGAATGCCCATACATTTAGTGTTTGGGCTGGCAATCATTTCCCCTTTAGGGTGTACATATTTTTGTATTTTGGTGACGGGCATCATAACACCCTTGCCAAAACATAGAGTGGCCGGAGCAAGACTGCATACGTTCACTCTGGTGTTCAAGTGGTGGTGGATGGTGAGGATGAGGAGAAGGAGGGGGAGGACACCAAATAGCCAAAATCAGGAAGCGTTTATCCATGTTTGGTTGTGAAGAGGTGCATGGGAATACACCTCCCAAAAAAACACTACTTTGGAGTTTATGCTTCGCTGTCATCATTTGGTGGTGTCGAGAAGTCAGGCCCAATCCATCCCTTGTTCGTTTTTATAAGAGTCAGTCTGTCTGCATTTTCCGTAGAAAGGCGAATGCGCTTATCAGTGATAATGCCACCAGCAGCACTAAAAACACGCTCGGACAAAACGCTAGCGGCAGGGCAGGCCAGGACCTCCAAGGCGTAGAGAGCCAGCTCATGCCATGTGTCCAGCTTGGATACCCAATAATTAAAGGGCACAGAGGAATCACAGAGGACGTTGGTACAGTCAGCAAGGTACTCCCTCATCATCTTAGAGAAGATTGCATTGTTTGTGAGATTACCCCACGCCTCAGTGGTGACAAGCTATCACCCTGCATCAGGCCTCAGAAGGTCTGAGCGCCTGTCCATACAGACTGCTCCCTGAACCATCTGCCTCTAGGACCCAGCGTCGACCTCCTCCTGCCCTGGAAGTCTGGATCTATTTAGTTAGTGGCTCAGCTGTGGCCCAGTGCGGGTAATAGCTTCATTTCCACTTCTGCTTGCTAGAGTGTTGGACCTCATCAGAGTGCTCCAGTTTGGTGTCTGGAATCCCTCTTCTGGTATCCGTATCTGGCGATTCAGCTAAGTGTTCCCCTGTTTGTCTCACCTTACCGTCTCTAGCTTAGCAGAGAATGCCTAGCGCGCATCTCCCTCCCATTCCCTATTCAGGGCTAGGCCCCAGGGAGATTCAGGGCCTCAGGTTCCGGTTCAGCGATTGGTGAGGAACCAATATAGGGACTCGGTAGGAGTTGTAGGGAGAGATTAGATCTAGCCTAGGGCTCTCCAAATCCCTTCCTTAGTGTCTGGGCCCCATTCCCCACTTCCCTTTATGTTACACTTGGTTTTCCCTTACCGTGCGTGACATTATTACCCGCCGCACCATTTAGAGGAAAAAGAAAACTGACACATGGTTCATTTGTGCATGTGCTTTGTTCATTTTGTGTTTTTTTTTGGTTTGGGTTTTTTTCTCTCTCTCCCTTTAGAGATGGATGCAGTCACTGAGTTGGCTGAGCGACTATGCTGTCTGTCTCTGGAAGTGACTTATCTCCGTCAGGAGGTTCTGCAGCAGCAGCAGCTGCAGGTCACCAGTGTTGGGGCCTCTGCTGCTGGGCCGGGTCGGCCTGAACCTAAGATTGCTCTCCCTGACAGATTTTCAGGAGGCAAGAACAAGTTTTTTGTGTTTAAAGAGGCCTGCAAATTGTATTTAAAACTTCGTCCCTACTCATCTGGCAGTGAAGAGCAAAAAGTTGGGATTGTGATTTCTTTATTGCAGGGAGATTCACAATCCTGGGCTTTTTCCTTACCACAGGACTCTGTGTGTCTCCAGTCTGTGGAGGGATTTTTTTGGGGCCCTGGCCCTCATTTATGACAACCCTGACCGAATGACCCTGGCGGAGTCTAGACTTCGCCGCCTCCTGCAGGGAAACCTGTCAGTAGAGTCATACAGCTCTGAATTCCGTAGGTGGGCAACTGACACAAAATGGAACGATGCGGCTCTTAAGGGCCAATTTTGTGATGGTCTTTCTGAAAGGATGCGGCTCTTAAGGGCCAATTTTGTGATGGTCTTTCTGAAAAACTAAAAGATGTTTTGGCTATGTATGAGGCTCCTGTGTCATTGGAGATGGCTATTTCTCTTGCTTTACATGTGGATAGACGCCTTCGGGATCGGTGGGTAAAACTACTTTCCCCAGGTCCCTCTGGTGGGAGTCGTTCCCCTGTGTCTGGGGATCAGCCGGGCGGTGAACCTGTGTTGGGGGAGGAGGTAGAACCCATGCAGTTAGGGGGGGCTGCCACCCCGTACTTCTCCGCTGAGAGTCGCAAAAAAAAAGGTGTTTGTTTTTTCTGCGGGAAAAAGGGTAATTTTATTGGAGCCTGCCCTTTAGTACCAAGGCAAAAGGGTACTCAGTTAGCCTTTGGTGGTCTGGAGTTAGATAAGCAGGCCATGCATTTTTCTTTTGCTTGCAGTACCCGATTTGTCCTGTCAGCAGAGGTGGTGCTAGAGAACAAGGCCGAGAACACTTCGGTGTTTGTTGACAGTGAAGCTGGAGTCAGTATGGTGGACGCCGAGTTTGTGAGAACTCATGGTCTTGATTGCTGTACATTAGCGAAGCCTATTCCCATTTTCGCCATTGATTCAGCTCCACTTGCACAGAAGACTCTCACACAAATTGTTCATAATATAAAACTGCGGGTGGGGCAACTCATTCTGAAATAATTCCATGCTATGTTTTGGGCGTACCCTGGCTGGTCATACATAATCCGGTGGTGGATTGGCAAGCCAGGGAAATCATTGAATGGGGAGATTACTGTCAGGAGAACTGTCTGAATGTTTCCCTGTCTGCAGTCTCTGCTGAAATCTTGCCGGGATTTCTGAAGGGCTTTGAGGATGTCTTTTCGGAGAGGGGAAGTCAGGAACTACTCCCGCATCGTGCATACGATTGTCCCATTAACCTGATCCCCGGAGCAAAACTGCCCAAATCCAGACTGTATAATCTTTCTGGCCCTGAGAGACAGGCTATGAAGGCGTTCATTGCCGAACGTCTGGAGAAAGGACACATCAGACCCTCATCTTCGCCCGTTGCAGTGGGGTTCTTCTTTGTGAAGAAGGATGGCGGGTTACGTCCCTGTGTAGATTTCCGAGATTTAAATCAAGTCACCATCCGAGACCCATACCCTCTGCCTCTGAATCCAGATTTGTTCAGTCAGGTGGTGGGAGCTAAAGTGTTCTCCAAGTTGGACTTAAGGGGGGCTTACAATCTGGTTAGGATCAGAGAGGGGGAAGAATGGAAAACTGCCTTCAACACCCCTGAGGAGCATTTTGAGAGCCTGGTTATGCCATTTGGTCTCACTACTGCCCCTGCAGTTTTCCAGCACATCATCATCGACATTTTTCATCACTTGGTGGGCAGGTTTGTGGTGGTCTATTTAGATGACATTTTGATTTATTCGCCAGATTTTGAGACACATCAGGGGCATGTTAAACAGGTTTTACAGATTTTAAGAGATAACAACCTGTACGCCAAACTGGAGAAATGTGTTTTTGCTGTACAGGAGATACAGTTTTTGGGATATTTGTTGTCATGTTCAGGTTTTCGATTGGATCTGGAGAAGGTGCGTGCTGTCCTGGACTGGGACCGTCCTGAGAACCTGATGGACTTGCAGCGTTTTCTGGGCTTTACAAATTTTTACCGAAAATTCATTCGGAATTACTCAGCAATTGTTAAACCCCTTACTGACATGACAAGGAAGGGGTCGGATTGTTCTAATTGGTCAGAGGCCACTCTGAATGCTTTTTCCTCCCTAAAAACTTTTGCCAAGGCACCCATACTCAGTCAACCCGATGCCTCTCAGCCTTTTATTGTAGAGGTTGATGCATCAGAGGTGGGAGTGGGGGCTGTGTTGTCTCAGGGTCCGTCTCCTGGTAAATGGCACCCATATGCATTCTTTTCGAAAAAATTGTCCTCGGCCGAGAGGAACTTTGATGTGGGCAACAGGGAGCTGTTGGCAATTAAATTGGCATTGGAAGAATGGCAACATTGGCTGGAGGGGGCTGCCCATCCTCATACAGTTATTACTGATCACAAAAATCTGCAGTCGGCCAAGTGTCTGAACCCGAGACAAGCTAGGTGGTCATTGTTTTTTACGAGGTTCAATTTCTCGGTCACTTTTCGCTCTGGGGTCAAAAATGTTAAGGCGGATGCTCTGTCTAGGAGCTTCCCGGGTGGGGGAGACCAAGAGAGTTCAGTACCGATATTGTAGAAGGGGGTAGTTGTTTCAGCACTTTATCCTGAACTGGAGCCTGAGGTGTTGGAGGCACAGGGGGACGCCCCTGTCTCCTGTCCTTCAGGGAAGCTATTTGTACCGCCCAATCTGTGCCACAAGGTTATTAACGAACACCACAACTCGGTGTTAGCAGGGCATCCAGGGGGTAAAGCAACTGCGGACCTTCTCTCTCGTCGTTTTTGGTGGCCTGAGTTGCAACCAGATGTGGTGGAACAGGTGTCCGCAAGCAGTACTTGAGCTCGCTGTAAGGTATCGCATACGCACCCATCTGGTACTCTCCTCCCATTACCCATTCCCTCCAGGCCTTGGACATATCTATCCATGGATTTCATCATGGACCTACCAGTATCTGCGGGTAAATTGGTGGTGTTGGTGGTCGTGGATAGATTTAGTAAAATGGTCCGTTTCGTCGCATTACCAGCACTTCCTAATGGCAAGACTCTGGCCCAGGTTTTCATTAATGAGATCGTAAAACTTCACGAGGTTCCATCCGATGTCGTGTCTGATCAGGGAACTCAATTTGTTTCCAAGTTCTGGCGGGCATTCTGTTCTCGACTGGCGTACAGCTATCCTTCTCTTCGGCCTTTCATCCCCAGTCGAATGGGCAGACAGAGGGGGTCAACCAGAATTTGGAGACATACCTCAGGTGTTTCATTTCTGAAAATCAAGAGAATTGGTCATCTTATTTACCATTAGCAATTAATAATCACTGTCAAGGGTCCACTGGCAGGTCACCGCTTTTCAGTGCGTATGGCTATCATCCACAGTTTGGTACCTTTAATGGGGGAGGGGATTCAGGAGTTCTGGAGGAGGAGCATTTCGCGTTGTCGCTCTCTTTCGTGTGACAGGGCGTCCTGAAGAATTTGAGAATTATGGGGGACAAGTACAAACATATGGCTGACAGGAGACGTGTGCCAGGTCTGGACCTGAATGTGAATGACTTTGTGTGGTTGTCCACTAGGAATATTAAGTTGAAGGCTCCTTCTTGGAAGTTGAAGGTTCCTTCTTGGAAGTTGGGACCCAGGTTTATTGGTCCTTACAGAATATCGGCTGTCATAAACCCAGCGGCATTTCGTCTGGAGCTTCCTCAAGCTCTCAAAATCCATAATGTTTTTCATAAATCTCTTCTAAAGGAATGTGTGAACCCCATTGAGTCCTCATCCCCACCGCCCCCCCCCCAATTTTGGTAGATGGCAATTTGAAGATTGATATTTCTAGGATGGTTGATTCTCGTCTCCTTCGTCGTTCCTTACAGTACTTGGTGCACTGGAGGGGTTATGGTCCAGAGGAAAGGACGTGGGTGTCAGCGTCAGAGGTGAATGCCCCCAGGTTGGTTAGGGCATTCCATACCTCACATCCTGAGAAACCGGGTCCTGAGTGTCCGCAGGCCACTCGTAGGAGGGGGGGTACTGTCACGAGCGCTTTGGAGGTGACAGGCTATCATCCTGCGTCAGGCCTCAGAAGGTCTGAGCGCCTGTCCATACAGACTGCTCCCTGAACCATCTGCATCTAGGACCCAGCATCGACCTCCTCCTACCTGAGAAGTCTGGATCTATTTAGTTAGTGGCAGCTGTGACCCAGTGCTGGTAATAGCTTGATTTCCTCTTCTGCTTGCTAGAGTGTTGGACCTCCTCAGAGTGATCCAGTTTGGTGTCTGGAATCCCTCTTCTGGTATTTGTATCTGGCGATTCAGCTAAGTGTTCCCCTGTTTGTCTCACCTTACCGTCTTTAGCTTAGCGGAGACTGCCTATTGCGCATCTCCTCCCCGTTCCCTATTCAGGACTAGGTCCCAGGGAGATTCAGGGCCTCAGGTTCTGGTTCGGCGACTGGTAAGGAACCAATATAGGGACTCGGGGGGAGTTGTACGGAGAGATTAGATCTAGCCTATGAGTCCTGTCCTTAGTGTCTGGGCCCCCTTCCCAATTTCCATTTATGTTACACTTGGTTTTCCCTTACCGTGCGTGACAGACTGGATAACGGCTTCCACTATACCACTATGTTAACCCAATGTGCTGTCAGCAAGATGTACCGTCCTCAGCCACAAGAACTTGTCCATGTGTCAGTGGTTAGTTGTACTTTCCCATTAACTGCATTGTTGACGGCATGGGTAATGTTGTGGGACACGTGCTTGTGTAATGCTGGGACGGCTGTTGTGAGTTCATTTTCCCCTTCATTACTGAGGCCCGAGGAACTCCCTCTTCTGGTAAAGAAAGGTAGTGAGCCTGATTATCAAACACCTGAGGCTGATGATGATGACAAGCTGAGTGGAGTTACTGACTGGATATAAGGCTGCCGACGCCCTTCTGCCCTGCGGGTGATTTCTCTGTGGGATCCTTGGAGACCAGTCTGAATTCCTGCTCCTCTAAAGCTAAGTTTGCTGCTCGGCCTTTTGCTTTGGTGCTTTGACTTTGTTTTGCTTTGTTTTTCTGGATTTCTGCCATTCCCTGCTAGGGTGTGCTGAATTCATTTAGCTCTGTCTTCTGAAAATACCTGAGTGCTGATTTAGCTTTTGAAGTCTAGCTGCTTCAGGGCCTTTTTCATATCAGCTTGTTGGCTTATGTCTTTGATAGGGTTTTGGCAGATTGCAGACAGCAGCCTTCCTGTCCTTTCCTATCTAGGTAGTTTTGGGGCCCCGTCTTTGCTCAGTCTATCTTTCTGTCTGTGTTAGTATTTTCATCTTGCTTCACCGTCATTATATGTTGGGGGCTGCCTATTGCTTTGGGGTCTGCTCTGGGGCAGTTTAGATTTCCCCTTTCTTTCTTTAGGCCTATGTAATTCTCCGGCTGTGATCGAGGGGTCTAGGGCATCGTAGGAACCCCCCACGGCTACTGCTAGTTGTGTTGATAGGTTCAGGGGTCTGCAATCTGATAGTTGCCAACTTCTCTGGTTTTCTGGACTTAGCTTGTATTTCTGCTTTTGCCTCCTATGGTCACTCATTCATAACAGAATCACCCGCCATACCGGAAATCCTAGGGTACTCAATAGCAGGAAAGAATTGTAAAAAAAAAAAAAAAAAAAAAGTGTGTATATTTTTTCCTCTATATCTCTGAGGCCGTAGGGGGATTTTTTTTTTCTCTCAATGGAGATAAAGCAATTGTCTGATCGTGTGGAGCAGCTCGCTGCGGAAGTGCGGGGAATTTCCACCTACCTTGCTCATTCACATGCTGCTGAACCAAAGATTCCTACACCTGATGTATTTTTTGGGGATCGGTCTAAATTTTTGAATTTCAAAAATAATTGTAAATTATTTTTTGCCTTGAAGCCTAACTCGTCAGGGAGCTCCGCGCAGCAGGTTAAAATTGTCATCTCTTTGCTGCGTGGCGATCCCCAGGATTGGGCGTTTTCTTTGAAACCAGATGATCCTATTCTGACTAATGTGAACACATTCTTTCAAGCTTTGGGGTTGTTGTATGACGAACCTAATGCCATTGATCAGGCTGAAAAGACCCTGCTGGCATTGAGCCAGGGTCGTGATTCTGCAGAATTATACTGTCAAAAATTCCGAAAGTGGGCAGTACTTACTACCTGGAATGATAATGCCTTGGCTGCTCTCTTTCGGAAGGGGTTGTCAGAAGCCGTAAAAGATACTATGGTGGGATTTCCTGTTCCCTCTGGTCTTGACGATTCTATGTCATTAGCCATTCAGGTTGATCGGCGTTTGCGCGAACGCAAAGCTGCACGAGAGGTGTTGCCACTTGTTGAACAAATGTCTGAACCTATGCAATGTGATAGAGTTTTTTCCAGAGAGCAGCGTCAGGAGTTCAGAAGGCGTAATAAGTTGTGTTTTTCTGTGGAGATGCCTCGCATATTATTTCTGTCTGTCCTAAACGAGAGAAACGCTTTGCACACACGTTTTCTGTTGGGGGTGTTCAACCTAAGTTTCTTCTGGCTATTACTCTGATCTGCTCCCTGTCCACATTTTCCGCCAAGGCTTTTGTGGATTCGGGAGCAGCCCTAAACCTAAAGGACTTGGATTTTGCTAAACGTTGTGGATTTCCGATGACACCTCTGCAGACGCCTATCCCTTTGAGGGGGATTGATGCTACTCCTTTGGCTAAAAATAAACCCCAGTTTTGGACCCAGGTGGTAATGCGGGTCGCCCCAGACCATCAAGAAAATTGCAGATTTTTGGTGTTGCATAATCTGCATGATACTATTGTTCTGGGGTTTCCCTGGTTACAGATTCATAATCCAGTTTTGGATTGGAAATCTGTGTCTGTGGTGAGTTGGGGTTGTCGGTGTGCCTTTAGTGAGGCTCCGGTGTTTTCCACCTCTCCTTAGTCGCATGATGTTCCTGATTATTTGGCGGACTTTTATGATGTATTTAGTGAGAATGAGTCTGCGTCTCTGCCTCCTCATAGGAGTTATGACTGTGCAATTGAACTGAGCCCGGGGTGTAAATTTCCCAAGGGTCGGCTCTTCAATTTATCTGTACCCAAGCACGAGGCTATGCGATCCTATATTAAGGAGGCGTTGGAGAAGGGTCATATTTATTAGACCATCCTCGTCACCCTTAGGTGCCGGGTTTTTTTTTGTAGCCAAAAAGGATGGATCATTAAGACCTCGTATTGATTATCGTGCCCTCAACAAAATTACTGTTAAATATCAGTATCCGTTACCCCTGATTTCTGATCTATTCTCCAGAGTTAAAGGTGCTTGCTGGTTTACCAAGCTTGACCTCAGGGGGCGTATAATCTTATTCGCATTAAGCATGGGGATGAATGGAAGACAGCGTTTAATACTCCAGAGGGACATTTTGAGTACCTGGTGATGCCTTTTGGGCTCACTAATGCCCCTTCTGTCTTCCAGTGCTTCATGAGCGATATTTTCCGAGATTTTGTCAATAAATTTGTGATTATCTATCTGGATGATATTTTGATCTTCTCCAAGGATTGGGATTCTCATGTGGAACATATTCGGACTGTGTTCCGGATCTTGAGGGAGAATTCCCTGTATGTCAAAGGATCTAAATGCATTTTTGGAGTACAGAGGATTTCTTTTTTGGGATTTATTTTGTCCCCGTCAACTATTGAAATGGACCCGGCCAAGGTACAGGCCATTCACGATTGGGTTCAGCCCACTTCTTTGAAGGCCCTCCAGAAGTTTTTGGGTTTTGCTAATTTTTATCGGAAATTTATAGCAAAATTTTCTAGTATTGCCAAGCCATTGACTGATTTGACTAAAAAGGGTGCTGATGTGTTAAATTGGTCTCCGGAGGCTGTTTCTTCCTTTCAGGAGCTGAAGCGAAGATTCACCTCCGCCCCGGTTTTGCGGCAACCTGATGTCTCACTTCCATTCCAGGTAGAGGTGGATGCTTCTGAGATTGGTGCAGGAGCTGTTTTGTCCCAAAAGGATCCTGTAACATCTAAAATGAATCCCTGTGCTTTCTTTTCCCGAAAGTTCTCTCCATCTGAACGTAACTATGATGTGGGGAATAGGGAACTGTTGGCCATGAAATGGGCATTTGAGGAGTGGAGACATTGGTTGGAGGGAGCTAACCATCAAGTCGTGGTCCTCACTGACCACAAGAATTTGATTTACCTAGAGTCGGCTAAGCGCTTGAACCCTAGACAGGCTAGGTGGGCCTTGTTTTTTACACGTTTTGATTTTGTGGTTTCCTTTCTTCCTGGAACAAAGAATGTCAAGGCAGACGCCCTCTCTAGGAGCTTCTTTGCTGATTCTCCTGTGGTGACCAAGCCTGCTACCATCTTAGGCGAAGGGGTAGTTCTTTCTGCCATCTCGCCCGATTTGAGACGTGCGCTGGAAGAGTTCCAGGAGGACAAACCTGAGCGTTGTCCCAGTGGAAAGTTGTATGTTCCTGACCAGTGGAAGAAGAGAGTGATGTCTGAAGTTCATTGCTCTGCTTTGGCTTTTCATCCAGGTATTTTTGGTACTAGAGATCTGGTGAGTCGGTTTTTTTGGTGGCCCTCCTTGTCTCGTGATGTCAGGAATTTTGTGCAGTCCTGTGGGAAGTGCTCCCGGTCTAAATCGTGTTCTCGCTCTAGTGGGTTGTTGATGCCTTTGCCTGTCCCCAAGAGGCCATGGACCCATATTTCAATGGATTTCATCTCTGATATGCCTGTCTCTCAGAGGATGACTGTTATTTGGGTGATTTGTGATAGGTTCTCTAAGATGGTTCATCTTGTACCACTCCCTAAGTTGCCGTCTTCCTCTGAGTTGGTGCCCCTGTTTTTACAACAGGTGGTTCGTTTGCACGGGATTCCTGAGAACATTGTATCTGACAGGGGAGTCCAGTTTATGTCTAGATTTTGGAGAACTTTCTGTTCCAGGCTGGGAATGCAGTTGTCCTTCTCCTCTGCTTTTCACCCTCAGACCAATGGGCAGACAGAGAGAACAAACCAGACCTTGGAGTCATATTTGAGATGTTTTATTTCTGCTGATCAGGATGATTGGGTTTCATTTTTGCCCTTGGCCGAATTTGCTTTAAATAATAGAGCTAGTTCTGCCACTTTGATGTCACCTTTTTTTTGTAACTTTGGGTTTCATCCTCGATTTTCTTCAGGGCAGGTGGAGCCCTCTGCCTGCCCCGGTGTTGACACTGTGGTGGAGAGAATGCACCAGATCTGGGACCAAGTGGTGGATAAGTTATCTCTCTCCCAGGAAAAGGCCCAGCGGTTTTCCAATCGACATATTACCATTGGTCCCCAGTTTAAGGTTGGTGATATGGTGTGGTTATCATCAAAAAATATTGGTATGAAGGTGGCTTCTCCTAAGTTTAAGCCTAGATTTATTGGACCTTACAAGATTGTGGAGATTATTAATCCGGTCTCTTTTCGTTTGGTTCTTCCTGTCACATTTAAAATCCATAATGTGTTCCATAAATCTTTGTTGAAGAGGTTTGTTGAACCTGTTGTTCCGGGGGTGGCACCTCCAGACCCTGTATTGGTTGAAGGTAACATGGAATATGAGGTAGAGAAAGTACTGGATTCCCGTCTGGCTAGACGGAGACTCCAGTATTTGGTTAAGTGGAAGGGTTATGGTCAGGAGGATAATTCCTGGGTCTCTGCCTCTGATATTCATGCCAAAAGATTGGTGCGTGCCTTTCATCGGGCTCACCCTGATCGCCCTGGTGGCGTAGTTGAGGGTTCGGTGACCCCTCCTCAAGGGGGAGGTACTGTTGTGAGTTCATTTTCCCCTTCATTGCTGAGGCCCGAGGATCTCCCTCTTCTGGTAAAGAAAGGTAGTGAGCCTGATTATCAAACACCTGAGGCTGATGATGATGACTGGCTGAGTGGAGTTACTGACTGGATATAAGGCTGCCGGGTGATTTCTCTGTGGGATCCTTGGAGACCAGTCTGAATTCCTGCTCCTCTAAAGCTAAGTTTGCTGCTCGGCCTTTTGCTTTGGAGCTTTGACTTTGTTTTGCTTTGTTTTTCTGGATTTCTGCCATTCCCTGCTGGGGTGTGCTGAATTCATTTAGCTCTGTCTTCTGAAAATACCTGAGTGCTGATTTAGTTTTTGAAGCCTAGCTGCTTCAGGGCCTTTTTCATATCAGCTTGTTGGCTTATGTCTTTGATAGGGTTTTGGCAGATTGCAGACAGCAGCCTTCCTGTCCTTTCCTATCTAGGTAGTTTTGGGGCCCCGTCTTTGCTCAGTCTATCTTTCTGTCTGTGTTAGTATTTTCATCTTGCTTCACCGTCATTATATGTTGGGGGCTGCCTATTGCTTTGGGGTCTGCTCTGGGGCAGTTTAGATTTCCCCTTTCTTTCTTTAGGCCTATGTAATTCTCCGGCTGTGATCGAGGGGTCTAGGGCATCGTAGGAACCCCCCACGGCTACTGCTAGTTGTGTTGATAGGTTCAGGGGTCTGCAATCTGATAGTTGCCAACTTCTCTGGTTTTCTGGTCTTAGCTTGTATTTCTGCTTTTGCCTCCTACGGTCACTCATTCATAACAGACGGCACAGCGGGAGAAATAGTGGCGGCTGGGGACAGAGTAAATTGGGACGGCTGCCGCCATCAGGTTGCGGAAAGCTTCCATCTCCACGAGCCTAAAAGGCAACATTTCAAGTGCAAGCAGATGAGAAATATGAGAATTGAGTACTGTGGCCTGTGGGGCGTTGGCTGCGTTTTTCCGCTTATGTTCCAGTGACTGGGGTATGGACAACTGAAGGCTGCGCTGGGACAAGGACCTGGACGTGCTTGAAGATGGTGCTATTTGACTGTGGGCAGCGGCAGGTGCAGGGCAGGAGGCATCTTCACATGCACCGTGGACAGGGAATTGGCTTGCCCGCACAACAGTGGAAGAAGCAGTGGTGTCATCCGCAGACACTGTTCCTGGAGCCTGGGGTTGGGCCCACAAAGTCAGATGCTTTGCTGCCATGTGCCTGATCATGCTGGTGGTGGTAAGGCTGGTAGCTTTGTTACCCCTGCTGATGCTGGTGAAGCGATGGCCTGAGAGACCACCACAATGCAGGGAGTCTACAGTACGCAAGATGAGGTGCAAACAACAAAAGGTTAATTTATTTACAGGCAAGGAATGCAGTGTTGGGAAGGTGTAAACAGGGGTATGCAATGACATAAAACAATTTACAAATGTGATATTCTCTAGCTGGGCCGTCAAATGGCACTGTGCACCAACTATTACAGATCAGTGTATTTTTCCAAAAGTCAAAACAATACAATAAAGTACAGTATGCTGCTACTCTAACTATAGCCTACCTGGCCTCTGCTACACCGGCCACACGGTACCTTGCTCTATCTATTGCAGCCTATCCTAATCCCTAACATGTGCATACATGGGGTTAACACTCACAGTAAAGTTGGTGTCTCAGTTCCTTCCCGGGAGCCCCCTGCAGTTCTTTGCAAGATGATATAACGTCTTCCTGGAAGCTCTGTGCAACGTGGTCTTGTCCTTGTATGAAGATTCCGAGCATGTTCCTAGAAACAATGGATTCCCTCCTCTGGATTCCTTCCTTGTATATCTTCGTTGCTATTCACAGCATCCATCATCACAAAGACCAATAAAAATAATGAGTCTATACTAGCGCATGACCGAGCGACCATGCAACCCTTTTATAGCAGCGTCCTTCCGGGACCTTCCTAATGGTCCAATCTGAGCTGCTTGAGGACCTGAGCACGTGACCTCCAACCTCCAATGAGAGGTTGTCCCACGGGCATGCTCAGTGGGCTGCAAAAGGGACTTAGACTCTGGAGCTGCTCGCCGCTGACTAGTGTAGGCTGCTATAGCTGAACTAGGGAAAGCAGCAGCAACTTACCCAACATCTCTAGCTTGAGCAAGACACTGGGATCGCCACCTTTGCTGATCAGGCTTCACTGCAGCTGGAACTGAATGGGAGACCGCAGAAGGCAAGGGTCGGGATTCCTCCTTTGCAGAGGCAGGAACCTGATGCCTAACAGTCTCATATGTTGTGGTAGAGAGTTCCAGAGTAGAGGGGATCTGTTTAAGAAATGTGATTGTGATAAGAGGAGAGTAGAGAAGGAGATCTTGTGAGGATTGGAGTTTGTGTACTGGGAGATAAGGTCACAGATGTATGGAGGGGACTGGTTGTGGATGGCTTTTTATGTCATAGAGAGGGTTTTGAACTACAGTCACTGGCCAATGAGGAGCCAGTGAAGGGATTGACAGAGAGGTAGTGTAGTGAATGTCATTATAATTATTTTATACAAACTTTTTTTTACACTTCTACTGATTTTTCTTTTCATTTTTTTCTGTTTCTTCCAAAAATTTTACTTTTCTATCTACTTTTTAGAGTAAATTTAATAGCAAATAATACCCTTTACATAAGCCCCACACAGTACACATGTAAAAGCACCACTTACACACACAAAACCCTCCTGGTTAGAAGAATAAAATAAAAATGGCCCATTCGTCATGAAGACGCTATTCAGCAGAGGAGGCATATGCTTTCCTTGCCTCTGACACAGATTCAGGCAGTGAGCAAGATCCCACATTCCTCTATTTCTCTTACTCCAGTGAGGAGGGACCTCCAACAAGGCAATCCAAACTTTGATTGTCTATATAAAATTCGGCCAGTAGCTGAACACTTCAGTAGAACATTTGCTGAGATGCACACACCCCAAAGGAACATTGCTAGATGAATCTATGGTTCATTTCACCAGTAGGCTAAAATTCCAACAGTACTTGACCAGTAAGAGGGCTAGGTATGAAATTAACCTGTACAAGCTGTGTGAGAGTACCTCAGGGTACACCCACAGATTTAGGGTCTACGAGGGGAAGGACACCCACATTAACCGCCCTGAATGCCCCCTGTCCTGGGGGTGACTGTGACAAATTGTGTGGGAATTGCTGCACCCACAGCTAGATAAGAGTTATCACCTCTATATAGATAACTTTTACACCAGAATCCCACTCTTCAAGACCCTCTGTGTCAGAGATACAGCTGGATTCAGCACTGTGCGAAAAAAATCAGAGAGGCCTCCCTAAGCCACTAATTGGGAAACTGCTCAGAAAGGCAAAAGCAGAGCCCAATGCAGCAACAACATGCTGGTGGTTAAGTATAGCGACAAAAGGGATGTCCTTATTTTGGCCACCATGCACCGGGACAACAGCTCCCTTGTCACTGTCAGACGTACCACAACATAAGTCCCAAAGCCAGATTGTATCCTGGATTACAATCGGTACGTGGGGGTGTAGATCTCTCAGATCAGGTTCTCAAACCATACAGTGCCATGCGAAAAGTAAAATTGTGGTATAGAAAGCTGGCACATTGTACAGCTGGCACTGTACAATGCTTTTGTGCTGTTTCGATCTGCAGGCAATATGGGGACCTTCCTTCAGTTTCAGGAGGTAGTTATTAAGACCCTAATGTTTGGCACTCAGTAAGGTGAGGGTCCCAGTGTAGGAGTCAGCCAGGGCAGTACTCGTGATTGAGCTTAACTGGCTTTGTATGGCCTGGCCTCTTTTGACATAAATAGGTTGTCTCTTATTCTGCATGACACAATCTGTACTCATGGTGCTAGTAGAATCCACGCCATCCCTATGGAGTTTTGGTAGCCACAGATTTCGGTTGAATAAACATACAGTCCAGCGCAAATCTTAACTGAACAATTTTTATTGCTTCAGAACACAGTCCAGTTCTGACATGGCATTTCATTCACAGTTCACGCAGCACATCCTTTCATCTTTCTCTTCTCTCTTCCCTGAATCTCTTAATAATTGCATAGGACGGCACGTCCCAGATGGCCCCTCAGAGTCCTCCACGTTCAGCGTCACCTCAGTAAAGTGGTCCCCTGCCCGTTTCACCCTGGTCAGTAGAGATTCAGCCCAGGAGGTGATCCGCCACATTGGGAGTGACCTTTCTGCACACTTCTGCTGTGACCTCTCTGTGTTTTGTTTGCTTTCTTCCTTTGTGTTGCTGCTCTTTCTGTGGGAGCTGCTGCTGTATGATCTTTTCCCCTGAACCCTGGATAGCTGGGCATGTACTTCAACGTTGCGGGGTATCTATTCCATACAAGGACACTTAAGCCCATCTGAGCCCTATGGGCGCTCAGCGCCTTCTGCTCAAAACCCAGGAAAATCCCTTCTTCTAACCTAAGTGACCCCTCCTACATTAACTATCTACACTATTGCTAAGCCTAAATCCTATATTATACTCTCTATCTCCATCTAGTGGCCATTTACTAATACTGCACTCTCCCTGTATAAAACACATATATAGGAACATTATTTACACATTTTAGGGTGGCATACAATACTCATCTTAACGACATTACGAAGCTTTATATATGACTATACATAGCAGTATTAAATATACATTATATACTGTACATTTTACATTGGGACATGGTTAGGGGTTCAGGACAACTTCCCCAACTGTTGTGAGTTAATTTTCCCCTTCACCATTGAGGTCTGATGAACTCCCTCTTCTGGTGAAGGAAGGTAGTGAGGCTGATTACCAAGCACCTGAGCTGGATGATGATGGCTGGCTGACGGGAATTGCTGACTGGATATAAGGCAGCCGACGCCCTTCTGCCTTGCTGGTGATTTCCCTGAGGGATTCTAGGAGACCAGTCTGATTCCTGCTCCTCAAAAGCTAAGTTTTCTGCTCTGCTTTTTGCATTTGTGTTTTGGTTTTGTTTTGCCTTGTTTTTCTGGATTTCTGCCATTCCCTGCTGGAGTGAGCTGAATTCCTTTTTGCTCTGTCTTCAGAAAATACCTGAGTACTGATATAGTCTTTTTGAAGCCTAGCGTCTTCAGGGCTTTTTTCCCTATCAGTCTGTTGGCTCTTGTTTCGATAGGGTTTTGGCGGATTGCAGACAGCAGCTTTTCTATCCTGTCCTATTTAGTTAGCTTGGGCCCCATCATTTGCTCAGCCTATCTTTCTATCTGTGTGAGTGTTTTTTGATCTTGCTTCACCGTCATTATATGTTGGGGGCTGCCTATTGCTTTGGGGTCTGCTCTGGGGCAGTTTAGATTTCCCTTTCTGTCTTTAGGCTATTTAGTTCTCCCGCTGTGATTGAGGGGTCTAGGGCACCGTAGGAACCCCCCACGGCTACTGCTAGTTGTTGTTGATAGGTTCAGGGGTCTGCAATCCGATAGCTGCCAACTTCTCTGGTTTTCAGGACTTAGCTAGTATTTCTGTTTTTGTTTTTGCCTCCTACGGTGACTCATTCATAACACCCAACCCTACTACACCAGTAGTAGTAGAAACTGATTGTGCCCTTATTGTCCCAGGTCAACATTTCCCAGGACTGGTTCCCCAAACAGCAAAGACAGGACGATCACAAAAACCAAGCACTGCCATGCATCTAAACAGTAGTTTCCCACCACATATGGTGTATTGGTGTAATCAGGAAAAATTGCATAACAAATTTTGGGGTCCATTGTCTCCCACCGATTCTCAATAAACTAGCGTAAGAAAATTTTTATGTATCACTGGCTTACCCCTACTTTCCAATATTAGTACTTATATTAAAAGATCACTTTTAATTAGTGTAGTTAAAATTGATACGTCAGTAGAATCAAGGTTCAGCAACAAAAGCAAATATACATGTCATGGCCAAAGTCACTTGTCACTCAAACAGGCAGTATCAGGGAATTTGGACATATATCCTATTATAAAGGCTGTCTATTCCCACTCCTGCGCAATGGTGCCCGCACTCGTATGTTGACTCTCCCTATCTCTCTCTAGAAGTCTCTATGGGGAACCAGGAAAGGGTTGGGATAACCTCATGGGTCACTTAAAGATAAGGCTGAATATATACACATGGTTAAAATTGTTGATACCCCTCGTTTAATGACAGAAAACAGAATTTTTGGTTGTTTACCGTAAAATCTGTTTCTCTGAGTCTTCATTGGGGGACACAGGAACCATGGGTGTATGCTGCTGCCACTAGGAGGCTGACACTATGCACATAAAAAAGTTAGCTCCTCCTCTGCAGTATACACCCCACTGACTGGCACTAAATTAATCAGCGAGAAAGCAGTAGGAGAATAAACAAGATAGAAAGGAACAAACAAACAGACAACTCAAACTCTAACAATAGCACACAGAAGAAAGAACAAGAGTTGTTAAACATGGGAGGGTGTTGTGTCCCCCAATGAAGACTCCGCGAAACAGATTTTATGGTAAGCAATGAAAAATCCTGTTTTCTCTATTGCTTCATTGGGGGACACAGGAACCATAGGATGTCCCAAAGCAGTCCCTGGGAGGGAAACAGCAGAAAACTCCATTCAGGTTGGAGAACTCACCACTGCGGCCTGCAAAACCTTCTGCCTAGGCTGGCATCTGCCAAAGCATAGGTATGGACCTTATCAAATTTGGCAAACATGTGAATGGAAGACCATGTTTCCGCCTTAAAAAGTTGTAGGGCGGATGCCCCATGGTGCACTGCCCAGGGTAGAGTGAGCCATAATCTCAGAGGTAAGCACTCTGTTCTTGACCATGTAAGGCTACTTTCACACATCCGGTGTGTGGGGTCCGGCGGCGTGCGGCGAAAAGCCGGGCCGCCGGATCCGGCCTGCAGCCGAGACACCGGATGTGTATGCGGCGTCTGATACGGCTCGGACATGATTTAAAGGAGCCGCAGGAGGAACATATACACCGGTGGACAGAGGCAGCCGCTGAGAGAGACAGCTGCTGAAAGGGAGGGGAGGGGAGGGGAGAGGGGGGTGGAGAGAGAGAGAGAGACATGTGGGGTTAACACTCAGTGTCCAGGCGAGAGAATCTCTCTCTTGCCGGGCACTTGTGGGGTTAACATTCACAGAGTCCGGGCATGCGCTGTGGAAAAAGCCGGTCCGGCGCTGACAAAAAACGTTGCAGAGAATGTTTTTTGCAGATGACGGACGGCTAATTTTTGCCGGGTCCGGCAACAACCGGACATGACGCATAACCATCCGGCACGATGCAGCGACCATGAAAGCTTATGGGTCAAAACCGGATCCGGTGCTGGATCCGGTTATTAAAAATTTCGCCGCATCGTGCCGGATTACAAAAGCTGGATGTGTGAAAGAGGCCTAAGCCTCTGAAATTGCAGCTGGCTTGACGAATAGAAGGTCGTCTTTCTAAAGGGGGTGGTCCTAGCCAGATAGGTCCTCACCGCCCTGAAAAGGTCTAGCCTGTTCAGGGAACGCTCCAGAGAATGAGCCGGAACAGGACAAAAGGAAGGGAGGACAATATCCTCATTCAAGTGAAAGGTGGACACCACCTTGGGAAGGAAAGAAGGCAGAGGCCGCAAAACCACCTTATCTTGGTTAAGAACCAAGAAAGGTGGGTGACAGGAAAGAGCTGCTAACTCCGAGACGTGCCTAATGGAGGTGATGACCACAAGAAATGCC
Organism: Dendrobates tinctorius; assembly: GCF_039654945.1. Lineage (NCBI taxonomy): Eukaryota > Metazoa > Chordata > Amphibia > Anura > Dendrobatidae > Dendrobates > Dendrobates tinctorius. The sequence goes on along the minus strand of NW_027361754.1, from coordinate 68,856,381 downwards.
ACCTTCCAGGACAGAACGGACAGGAAGACCTCTCGGAGAGGTTCAAAGGGAGAACCCCAGAACAAGACTGAGGTCCCAGGGGTCTATGGGAGTCTGGTATGGTGCCACTCCTTAAAGAAATGTTCTGATCTGAGAGCGGGAAGCTATGGACTTATGGAAAATAATGGAAAGGATTGATACCTGACCCTTTAGAGAACTAAGGGCAAGGTCAGCGTCAAGTCCTGACTGGAGAAAAGCCAAAATGGAAGGGAGAGACAAGGACATCGGCGGAATGTCATTAGACTCGCACTAGCCTAAATAGGCTTTCCAGTTCCGATAATAGACCCTGGAAGACGACGGCTTCCTAGCCTGGATCATGGTGTGTATCACCTGACCAGAAAATCCGGATGCTCTCAGAACCGAGGTTTCAACAGCCACGCAGTTAAATTGAGCGACCGAGAACTCTGGTGGCAGATCAGTCCTTGGGACAGAAGATCCGGTCTGTTTGGAAACCTCCAGGGGGTGTCTGCAAGAATATTGACGATCACTCCAAACCAGGACCCTCTGGGCCAATCCGGTGTGATCAGAATGACCGGCATCCCCTCCGCTTTGATGTTCTTCAACAGCCTGGGAAGAAGGGGAAGGGGAGGAAACAGATAGGGAAGCACAAGCTATGACCATGGAATGGCCAGAGCATCGGCGCCCACAGCGAGAGAATCGAGAGACCTGTAGACGAACCGTGGAACCTTCCTGTTCAGCCAGGACACCATGAGGTCCACGTCCGAAGTTCCCCATCGAAGGCAAATCTGATGGAAGACCTCCTGATGCCGGGACCACTCTCCTGCTGCGAGACCCTCGTGGCTGAGAAAATCAGTGGACCAGTTGTCCACATCGGAGATATGCACTGCGGATATCGCCGGAACAGTCACCTCTGCCCAGAGGAGAACTTTCGATACCTGAGCCATCGCCAAGGGACTCCAAGGTCCCTCCCTGGTGATTGACATATGCCACTGCCGTGGCATTGTCCATTTGAATTCTGAATGGCAGACCCCTGAGAAGTGTTTCCCAGTGACGGAGGGACAGAAGGATGGCCCTTATCTTGAGGATGTTGATCGGCAGAGAGGACTCCTGTGCTGACCAACGCCCTTGGTTCATCAGATGGTGAAAAACCGCACCCCAGCCAAGAAGGCTGGCGTCTGTCGTCACCACCTGCCAATTGACTAGAAGGAAGGACTGGCCCTGGAGGATGAGAGGGGATGACAGCCACTAGTTGAGAGACTGTTTCACTCAGTAAGAGAGACAAATCAGACGATCCTGAGACAGTACAGACCTGTCCCACTGTGAAAGGATGGCCTGCTCAAGTTGTTTTGGGAGGAATCGCGCAAAAGGGATCGCTTCCGATGCTCCCACCATTCTCCCAAGGACCTTCATTGCTGAATGGAAGGAAGGAAGCCGAGGGTCTGGCAGAAAGCGAACTCCCTGCTGGAGGATTGCTCTCTTCTCCTCGGGAAGAAAAACCCTCTTCTGACGGGTGTCCAGTAGCATGCCTAAGAAAATGAGGCATTGAGCCGAAACAAAGCAGGACTTTGTTCTGTTGACTAGCCACCCAAAACGGGACAGGGAGTCGAGGACGATGGTCAGACTCTCCTGGGCCTGAGAGATTGATGGAGCCTTGATTAGGATGTCGTTGAGGTATGGAATGAGCATTAGGACCCTGATTCTAAAAAGACCATCAATGCCGCCATGTCTTTTATGAAAACCCTGGGAGCAGTCGGAAGATGGAACGGCAGGGCGACAAACTGGAAATAGTCCTGCTATACCTTGAAACGCAGGAACCTCTAATGTGCTGGGAAAATTGGAACATGGAGGTAGTCGTCTTGGATGTCTATAGAGCACAGGAATTCCTGCGCCTCCATGGAAGCAATTACTGAAAGGAGGGACTCCATCCTGAAATGTTGCAGGCGGACCCTTCTGTTCAATAACTTCAGATCCAGGATGGGCCAAACCGTGCCGCTCTTCTTCAGCACTACAAACAGGTTTGAATAGAAACTTGTGAAGCGTTCCCGTTCTGGGACAGGAACGATAACCCCTGAACTGAGCCATTGCGCATGTCCTGAGTTGAACAAACTATGCTCAAAGATACCTGTGGAGTGGGACAGCTGTGGTGGAGATACATGCTTCAGGTAAACAGGACCTGCTGCTGGGGAGTGTCTGGGGGCGGAGACAAGCCCCAGCACTCCGGAGACTGGTGCTTGGGCTAGAGATGCCCAGACAGTAGTCGGGCAGGCACCGGTCTAAGCCAGGAGATGGCACGGTACAGGAGGGGCAAGACAGGTACGAGGTCAGTCACAAAGCAGAGTCTGGAAACCTGAGATAGCAGCGCGGTACAGGTAGGAGCAATGGAACGGATGGTCAGGGACAAGCAAAGGTCATAACAGAGAGGCAAAACAAGTATAGAGGCAGACAGCAATATCAGAAAGAGGAATGGACCAGGTCATACGTGAGCAAACATACACAGGCAGACAGTATCCACAGATACACAGGGCTCAGGAACAAAGCCGAGGTCAAAAGTATCACTGACAACTGACAGAGCCCAAATGAGGCTATTTAAAGCCCTCACAGAACCAGAGAGAGGCCAAAAGCAGTAGCCCCTGTAGTATTAAACCAGAATTCATATACAGATCATGACACGATGGACGCAAAGAAACCCAGAACCAAAGCAGGATCTCTTGGAGGATGGGATATAAAGAATCGATCTCGGGGCTGCAAAGCAAACTCTATTTTGTATCCTGAGGATACCACCTCCCTGACCCATGCATTCTCCACCGAGGTGAGCCAAACATCCCTGAAAAACAGGAGACGACGCCTAGCCTTGGAGATACACTGGATTCTTGGCACGAGTCAAGATCTGCCAGGTCTGGGCCTGGTGGACCTACTGTGGGAGTTTTGGGAATGCCAGGAAGGGGTGGGCTTAAAGAAAGCCTCTTTTCTAACCTGGCGAGTCTGTGGCCTGTGCTGGTTGGAAGAATCCTCCGTCGTTGTGAAACGGCCTAAAGGAGCGAAACTGCTGCTTCAGGGGAGGCCGACGAGGTTTGGAATGGGGAAGGAGGGAACTCGTTCCCTCTGTGGCCGCCTTAATAATTTGGTCCAACATGGAGCCAAACCCCTGCAAAGGGAGGCTGGTAAGAGACTTTTTTGACGACAAGTCTGCCTGCCATGCCTTGAGCCAAATATTCCACCGGGTGGCTACCATATTGCTGGCGCATGAGCTGCACAAGACGTGGCATCCAGGGAGGCAGATACCAAATATTTCCCTGCATAGGAAATCTGGTCTGCAAGGTCGGCTAGCTCCCCCAGATGAGCTCCAGCAAGGATGCCCTGACGAAGCTGTTTGGCCCATTTAGCTATGGCCTTTGAGACCCAGGTAGAGGCAAAGACCGGGCATAATGTAGAAGCAGCCGCTTCAAAGGCTGACTTTGCCAACTATTCTATAATCCTATTGTTGGAATCCTTGAGGGATGCTGCATTAGAAAGCGGGAGGATCGTGTTGGTGAACAGTCTGGAGACTGGCGGGTCCACCGCTGGGGAAGCAGTCCAGTTAGCGTTGAGCTCAGGGGAGAAGGGATATAGGATGCCGAGGCGCTTCTCTCTTTGAAAGCATCTGGTAGGGTTCTCCCTTTCTCGGCCAAGTACCCCCACAAATTCACTGTGTGGGGTGAAGACCTTGGAAGGTGTTTTAGACCATCTAAATGAAACCACTTGATCTGCGGGTTCCGTAGAGGTATCCGTGATGGTAAAGGTCTTGTTGACTGCGACAATAAGGCTCTGGACCATATCTCTCATGTTAGAGGCCTGGTCTGAATCTAGGTCCGAATCATCCTCTGAAAATGTGTCCAAAAAACTCCTGATTCGGAAGAGGCGGATCTGGAAGAGGGATCTCACCGTGAAAGTTCAGGGGGAGAGATGGAGCGAGAAGTGGACCTAGAACGGCACTCCTGTCTGGATCTCTTGCGGCCTGTGTTGGAAAAGCCAGACAGAGAATCCTGTGACCAACTAGCAACTGCAGGAACCGGAAGGGGCAATCTGTTCAGCATGGACACCAGAGTCTGCAACACTTTGGTGAGATCCGCCACAGACTGCGACAGAAAGGAAGCCCACCCTGGGATAGGGGTCTCGGTCACGCCTGGGGTATTAAGGGAATCCTGGGTGGTGGGTACAGTGGGGTTGCTGTAGCCCTGACAGAGAGGAGAAGACTGATCTGAAGGGAGCTTGCATTTGCAAGAAGAGCACGCAAAGTGTCTTACAAGAGTACAGGACAAAGAGGAAGCAGGAGGACTAGAACGCTCTCCTTTAGGATTAGGCATCATGAGCAGACCTACAAACTGATGCCAGAAGGTTAGGGGACAGGAGCGATGCAGAGGGGAGTGTCAGTCTGCAGAGCAGAGCTACTCACAGTAGATGTAGTGTCCTGTAGTCTGTTCCCAGGCTGTAGCTGTGATAAGTAGACAAAACGTAGGTCCTGGCTGGAGAAAATGCCATCCGGATGCACCAGCTGGAAGACGGCGACCTTAAGGAGGATGCAGGGGACCCAACTGGTGAAAGCGTGTGCTGTAGAGAAAGATCCCGCTCTCAGAGGCTGGAAGAGGGCTGGGCTAGCCACCAGTCCGGGGGAGCAAGATGGTGGCGATCAGGCAGACTGGAGAAGCTGTGGAGTAGTGGGCAGAGCTAACCACCGTGCGCAAAAAGAGGAAGACGGGAAAAAAGCCCGCTTGAAGAGCTGAGAGGAGGGTGGGGCAGAGCTAACGCTTTAACTAGGCCCGAGAGAAGCCGGGACCTAGATTACAGCTAGTGACCGCCGGAGCATGGGGGAGTGGCGCGGTGGCCCCGAAAATGCCGCAAAAGGTATGCCCGGTGCTGGAAACCATTGGAATTAAAGGGGAAAGACCCCTAATGCCCTCTTTTAAAACAAAGGAAATTTTTTTTTTAAATCCTCTTCCTTGATCTTCTCATCTTCTTAACTTCTTCTGTACTCGGGTCCTCGCCAGCACCTGGGAAGGGGAGGGGGGAGAGAGAGAAGGTACCTCCCCATCTGTGAAGATCGGACGTCCGAAAATCCAGCGTTGTGGGACATCCGCGTCTCCTCACACTGACAGGCGGAAGGGGAGGGGGGGGAGAGAGAATGTACCTCCCCATCTGTGAAGATCGGACGTCTGAAAACCCAGCGTTGTGGGACATCCGCGTCTCCTCACACTGACAGGCTCTGGTGGGCGAGTGGGTAGGATACGGGGTGGCAGTACATGCCGTACTCATAGTCTCTGCATGGGAGTACAGTAGTGACAGTTCACACTGTATCCCTCCGGAAGACTGAAAAGAAACTATGCACATTAGGTAGATATGGGTCTAATGAAAGACTCGTGTCCACCTCCTACTGACACTAAGCTGAAACTGATTAATTTAGTGCCAGTCGGTGGGGTGTATACTGCAGAGTAGGAGCTAACTTTTTTATGTGTATAGTGTTAGCCTCCTACTGGCAGCAGCATACCCCCATGGTTCCTGTGTCCCTCAATGAAGCAAAGAGAAAAAAAACACAATGGTCACAGAAATAACTTGAATCTGACAAAAGTAATAATAAATAAAAAATCTATGAAAATGAACAAATGAAAGTCAGACATTGCTTTTCCACCATGCTTTCACAGAATTTAAAAAAATAAAACTCATGAAATAGGCCTGGACAGAAATGATGGTACCCCTAAAAACAATGTGACAAAAGGGACATGTTAAATCAAGGTGTGTCCACTAATTAGTATCAAAGGTGTCTACAATCTTGGAATCAGTGAGCGAGCCTGTATAGAGGGCTACAGATACTCACTGTGCTGTTTGGTGACATGGTGTGTATCACACTCAACATGGACCAGAGGAAGCGAAGGAAAGAGTTGTCTCTGAAGATTAGAAAGAAAATTATAGGCAAACATGTTAAAGGTAAAAGCAGCTTGATATTCCTGTGACCACAGCTGCACATATTATTCAGCCAACCTCCCTGGACGTGGCCGCGGGAGGAAAATTGATGACAAATCACAGAGACAGATAATACGAATGGTAACAAAAGAGCCCAGAAAAACTTCTAAACAAATTAAAAGTGAACTTCAAGCTCAAGGAACATCAGTGTCAGATCGAACCATCCGTCGTTGTATGAGCTAAAGAGGACTTCATGGGAGACGACCAAGGAGGATTCAAGCAGGTGCGCGGGATGCAGTAACAGACAGGAGGCAGAGCAAGGGTTAACAAGTTTAATAGCAGGGGAATACTCCACGCAGAGAGGTAAAGGATTAAACAGTATAAATGGAAAAGGATGTTGGGAGGTAAAGGGTTAAACAAGGGATTTAACAGTTTAGATGGCAAAGGATATTGTAAGCAGAACAACGGTTCAGATAACAGCAGTTCTTGTGAAGCACTTGTGTCAGGAGTTCCTCCAAGTGTAACTCCTTCTGAGAACTCACTGATGCCGGCAACAGCTGGCGCGGTGTCTTTTGGAGAAAAGTCCTGTGGGCATCAGTGCCCCGTCTTCTGGCGGCAGTGGTTGGTCTCTGGTACCTTCCACTGGGCCTAGTCCATAAACTTCAGTTGCTAACAGAGGTACGGGCCACAATCCTCTAAGAGACCAACGTGGCTCTGCAACTATGTTCACTGTTGAAGTCAGGTCACAAGTGTCCAGGAAAATGTTCGCTGGCAATGCCAGGGTGCAAGTGTCAGTCCAGTATGTGGTTGGTTACTCTTATGTGGCACGTGTACTATACCCATGGACATGAAGCATACGGCACCTTGTTCTCTGGTCGCTACTGAGTGCGCTGCACTTTCCTCTTCATTCTGCACTGGTGGGCAACTTCTCTCTGGTGGTCACCGGCACCCTGAACTTTCTCTTTGCAGTCATCGGGCTGCAGCACGGACACTGGCCTGAGTAATGCTGGTGCTCCCAGGATGGAGCACTTCTCTCTCTGGTTGCTTCAGCACGCCTGTCCCTTCTCTCTACTTTGGCACTGATAGCTCGGCTCTGCTCTGTGTGCACGGTTCTGCTCTTTGTGCATGACTCTGCTTTGAAGGCGATGGGGGCTGTGAGGTAGAGCTGTTATTCAAGTAGGGGATACTCGCTTAGCCGCCACAAAACCAGATCCGGCACGGGTTTTCCATAAAACAATCATAGTCCCTTCGGTTTATTCAGCATCATAAACCATCAAAGCAACAGAAAACAGCAATCAGCATAGCGTCCATTACAGAGTTCAGCTCTGTTATCCCCGTGGTCACACAGGTTATGCATATGCAGGCTCTCTAGCCTCAGTTATCTCACCCACGTCAGGGTCTCTCCTGGTTCCTTTAGCATGCTGCAGTCGTCCATTCCCTCCAGGGAATCACCAGGCACGTGCAGCCATTGCACACAGCCACTTCTCATGCTGTTAGCCAGGAGACACATCTCCCAGCGAGACCTTCCACACCGGACCAACCAGGTCCCTGCATTCACCACATGTGACCTACCCTGGCCACCTTATATGGTCCATAGCCACGCCCCCTGGTTCACATGGCTATGACCTCATCACAGTTCCTTGAACCATTCACACACTTTGGAATAGCGTTCTTAAACACACCCCTGGGTGGGTTTGTAGGTAACTGGGGCCGCTCGTCTCCCCAGTTACCTGGAGACTTCTTCCTGACACATTGACACAACACGTCAGCAGTATCACTGCTGATCAACACACACATCAGTCTCCATCTCAAGGCCACCCACCTTGAGGTGCATAATGGTCATTCATGACTCTGCCATTCATCCTCTCTCCTCGGACATCCACACAGCGCCCCCTAGCGGACACAGTGGTCACTACACCACAGGGCTCTCTCTATCCGGCCTGTCACAGCACTGGTACTCTGTTGTGGGGGAAGGGGCAGCAGAGAGCGCCGCTCGCTGCTCTGCGCGCTGCTCTGCATTCGTGCCAAACTGACCTGTTGCGCGCGCTTTTCTTTTTTATCCCCTGCTGCTGCTCACACTCTCTCCCTCTCTCCCCGCCCTCCTGGGTCTGCAGGAATGTCCCACTGGCTCAGGCTTCCCTCAGGGAAAAGGGGAAGGTCCGCCTGACTCAAGCTTCCCCCTGGGAACAGGGGATGCAGCCTCTTCATTTCCAGACCTGCGGTCAAGGACACCATTGTTGAAAAAAAATCATAAAAAAGCCAGACTAGAATTTGCCAAACTGCATGTTGACAAGCCGCAAAGCTTCTGGGAGAATGTCCTGTGGACAGATAAGACAACAATGGAACTTTTTGGCAAGGCACATCAGCTCAGATGGAAAAATGAAGCATATCAAGAAAAGAACACTGTCCCTACTGTGAAACATGGAGGAGGCTCTGTTATATTCTGGGGCTGCTTTGCTGCATATGGCACAGGTTGTCTAGAATCTGTGCAGGGTACAATGAAATCTCAAGACTATCAAGGGATTCTAGAGAGAAATGTGCTGCCCAGTTTCAGAAAGTTTGGTATCAGTCTCAGGTCATGGGTCCTGCAACTGGATAATGACCCAAAACACACAGCTAAAAACACCCAAGAATGGCAAAGAGGAAAACATTGGACTATTCTGAAGTGGCCTTCTATAAGCCCTGACCTAAATCCTATTGAGTACCTTTGGAAAGAGCTGAAACATGCCGTCTGGAAAAGGCAACCTTCAAACTTGAGACACCTAGAGCAGTTTGCTCTTGAGGAGTGGGCCAAAATACCTGTCGAGAGGTGCAGAAGTCTCATTGACAGTTACAGGAATCGTTTGATTGCAATGATTGCCTCAAAAGGTTGTGCAACAAAATATTAAGTTAAGGGTACCATCATTCCTGCCCAGGCCTATTTCATGAGTTTTAGTTTTAAAAAATTCTGTACAAGCATGATTGAAAAGCAATGTGTGACTTTCATTTGTTCATTTTCATAGATTTTTGATTTATTATTACTTTTGTCAGATTCAAGTTATTTCTGTCACCATTGTGGGTTTTTCTGTCATTAAACGAGGGGTACCAACAATTTTGACCACGTGTCTATCTCGATGGTAGGAAGGTTTTGAGGTAGGAAAGACAAAAGTTCCATTTTTGAGAGTTAACTATTGTATAGGCGGATCATGACACCGCTAGGTACCTCTCACCTAATTCTATTACCCTCTCTAATGTAGATGACAACAACTGTGTCTTATCTGTTATGTAGATGTTAGATTGTAAGCTTGCGAGCAAGGCCCTCATTCCTCTTGGTATCTGTTATGATCTATGTGATTATTGTTATGCTGCAATGTCTATTGTCTGTAAAAGTCCCCTCTATAATGTAAAGTGCTGCGGAATATGTTGGCGCTATAGAAATAAAATGATTATTATTACTATTTATTATAGTGGAAGATGGAAAAATTACCCTATGTTAGGTCTAGTGTGACTCTGACTAACTGCAGAGGTTGGCACCCTTCAACTCAATTTCTAGGTTTAATCCCATAGCTGATGTCATCATCTTAGTAAATTGCACATAATCCCATTTGGCCTCATTTTAATCAATACCATGGATAATAATCCATGTGTTCTCTGTCTTTAAGATTGCAAAGTATAAAGGGGGTTTTACACATAGCGATATCGCTAGCAATATGGCTAATGCATCACTGACTTGGTGACGCAGCAGCGATATCGCTATGTGTGATACTTACCTCCGACCGGCTCCCCTGCTCTCTGTCGCTGATCGCACGAGATCGCGCAGCTCCATTTCTCGTCGGGCGCTTCCTGCTGGCACCGACGAGCGATGCGTGGACGCGGACGGGAGGACGTCAGGATCGCCGCGTCTGAAAGGTAAGTAACGACCGCTGTATCGCTGCTGCATCGCTGTGAGATCTGCCTGTGTGGCAGCTCACTAGCGACCATTTAGCGATGCACCAGCAATCCTGATATCATTGTCGGGATCGCTGGTGCATCTCTAAATGTAAAGGGGCCTTTAGAGAAGCTTTGTAATTTATTTATCTATCCGTGAAAAAGGCTGATGGTAAAACGAACACAGGGACCGTACACTATACCGGCTCTGTTTTTTCACACGGACATGTGAAAAATTCCTTACCCTATTGCTCCACTTGTTCAAATTGACCACTCAACAACTTATCTAAGGCTCAGGCAACAGCTTTATCTCTCCCCCATGCTTTACACTGCAGTTCAAGTTCTTCAGATTGGCAGCACATGCTAAATAGGAAATTGTTACTTGGAAAATGAATAATAATTAGTCTATGTGCACACGGTGCGGATCCTGCCGTGGACTTTTCCGCGTGGATTTTACTAAATCCGCAGGTCAAATGACCTGCATTTTTCCTGCGGATTTCTTCCTTTTTTTTGCGATTTTACTGCCGTTTTTGTGCGGTTTTCTACTGCGGTTTTCCACCTGCGGATTTGTAGAATGGAGCAGGTGGAAAACTGCAGCAAAACCACGCAAAAGAAGTGACATGCTGCTTTTTTCCGCACAAAAACCAAGCGGAAAAATCCGCAACATGTGCACAGCGGTTTTTTTTTACATAGGGTATAATGGTACAGTACATCACCTGCAGTTCTGCTGCAGATCCGCAGCGGCAAATCCGCAGCGGATCCGCAGTAGAAACCGCACCGTGTGCACAGACCCTTAGAGAACTACTGCACATAAAATAAGAGAAATGGGTGAGCCTGGAGATCTACTCTCTACAGTTTATTTATTACATCTCAATGCTTAGAAATTATACTGTGCAAAACATAGTACATGTTGGAGATAGTGTGTGTATATGTGTATATGTAAGAGGGTCAGGGCCTAGCCCTGTAGATGTTGTTGCTACTAGTTTCCTGTATATGATTGCCATATTTGTATGTGTCATGTATATATAATTGACGTATTTATGTATCTGTGTATTATATATAAGTTGAGGACAGTGCAGTTGGGTAAAAGGACACTAGATGGGGCACTGAGTGCACAGCAAAATAGAGCACAGTTGTAGGACACTTTAGAGATTAATTGTAGAAGTGGTAGCTGGGAATTAGCTGGACAGATTTCCTGGTTATTGTCAGTCAGGGGTAGACCCTGGTGTGCTCAGCTGGCCTTGTGGCCTGAGCTGTAGGAGATTAGTCAGTCTGGGGTAGACCCCTGGTGCTGTTCAGATGGTCTTGTGCCTGAGCTGCATAGCTGCCACACAACATGTGAAGTGGAGTCCCTAACCATCCATAGTAGATGTGGGAGAATTCAGCAGAGAAGAGAAAGTGTATGGTATCTGCAGCAACATAGTGAAGAAGTCAGTGAAGAAGTTACTGATGAAGTGTCAGCAGAAATTTGGTTGCTGAAGAAGTAGTCGAGTGGGCCACCAGCGAGTGCGCGGGCAGGATAACTTAAAGGGGGTGGACGACCTAGAAGATGATTATTTCTGTATCTGGACTGAAATCAGTTCCAGGGAGATAGGTTGAAGTGCCGTTTTCACCGGGCTCCTCCTCCCGTTGTAACTTTGTGGTCCATTCTGGTGTAGCAGAAGAAGCTAGGGAAAGTTGAAGAAAATGTATTGCTGGTACCGTATCAAGTGTGCTAAAGGTGTATTGGATGTGCTGTGTCCTGAAGAGAATAAATCTTTATTGTTTGAAGTTATCCTGGGCTCTGCCTCCATTCCTTTGAACTCCAGGAATAATGTGGGACGCACCAGGGAAGAAGCAGTCGACAACACAGCGAGTACGGAATGTGCTGATGTGTCTACCCCCGGCTGTATTTTAAATATATCTATATATAATACATATTTCATCAAATCAACAATTATTTACAGTATATATATATATATATATATACTGTGTATACATATGGTAATTGATGGTTTGATGACATATATACCATACAATTGCATACTAATGAAATGTTTGGGAAGTGATGCATTGCGCAGAAACTAAAAATACTCCATAGTCACAGGTTGCCTATAAGGATCCCGCCATTTGCTTTGTATTCTTTTTGTCACTAGTTTATCACAAGGACCAACGATTTCATGTCTGTGTCACTGAGGCAGATGCGAAGGCTGCTGTGGAGTCAGGAGGGACATCTCTGGTGGTATCAGATTCGGATGAGGACGTGGTTTGATAGATGACCACACTCTGAAACAAAAGACATTTTTGTATAACAGACATAGAACAATCTTTAATTCTCTTTATGAAGGCAAGAAAGTAATTTAGAAATTATTGTTTAGTCTTTCAGAAGTTCTGACACATTATAATGTACTGCATAACCTTATCTTTCTTCCTTCTCTCTCAAACTGAAAGGGTTGCTTTATCTGCCTATTTCATGCACTGAGAGCAGGTTTAGACTGAAGGTCGAGCAGATATCTGTACACCAGTGTAAGATTTTGTTCTGTTGCCCCTATCCTGCTTAGACAATTTACTATCCCTCTTGCTGAGAGTCTGACCAAGAGGGAGGGGAACAGAGAAGCTGACACAGAAGTACAAAAATTTTCTAAACTTGCAGTTCAAAACAGCTTCACTCAGTGCAGGAACAAGGCAGATAAAACAGCTTTTTCAGCGTGGAGATTGAGAAAAAAGGAAACAAGGGGTACATTATAAAGATTCATAACTTTGCAAGGACTGATGAATAATTAAATAAAGTTTAGGTACTTTTTTAGTTTACAATGTAGAAAATTCATTGTGTTAACAACTAGAAACAGCATTTAGCATATTTAGTTTTTATTGATGATCATATATTTTCCTTTACTTTTAGGACTTGGAATGCACAAGAGTGTCAAACGGTGACTAGTCTGTGGGTCAGGAGAAAATTTTACCTCGTGACCCTACCAAAGTAGAGACACCCTCTTTCACCCATTCCGTAGTTTTAAAGAGGCGGTGACTCGTATGAGGGATATGTGAGGTGGTCACTTGTGTGCATGAGACCTAACTTTTCAATTAACATTGGTGGAAGTTGCGCCAATTCCTTTTGGTGACAAAAGTTGTGAGTTTAGCAAAAATATTCACAAGACCTGACCAAGAAAGAACAAACTGCTCTAGTCCTGGGCAGCACGGTGGCTCAGTGGTTAGCACTGTAGCCTAGCAGCGCAGGAGTCCTGGGTTCAAATCCCACCAAGAACAACATCTGCAAGGAGTTTGTATGTTCTCCACATGTTTGTGTGGGGGTTGTCCGATTTCACCCAAAGACATACTGATAGGGAATTTAGATTGTGAGCCCCATTGGGGACAGCGATGATAATATGTGCAAACTGTAAAATGCTGTGGAATATGTCAGTGCTATATAAAGATTATTATATTATTATTAGTCCAGCTGCCACAGAGTACCAATGTGAATGACTGACCAAGGTTGTGCCATTTTTTTTTTGCCCAAAATAGACTATAGAATAAACAACTTACTATTTCTTGAAAAGATGAACGGCAGACAGTTCTGCAGGCAAACACACTTGTGGATATAGAGGTGCAAAACATCAGCACAAAAAATATTATATTTAATGATAAGAAGCCATAATAGACATCCTAAAAAAGAAAAAAAAAACAGGAGAATTTTATTCAATCATTTTGCTTATATACCTACAATGCAGATGAATCTGTTAGTTTTTATTTTATTCTTTTCAAGTTTAGAAGGAAACAGAAGCAAAAGCCAGACATTAATACTGGCAACACGACACCGACACTTAACAGCTCTGGAGAAGCAGACATCCTTGGGCAGTGGCATAACTACAAAGTTATGGGCCCCGGTGCGAACTTTCAAATGGGGCCCCCCATGTCAAAATACACGCACATCTCCGCTCCGTACACCTCGCACTCGCGCGGGTCCGCTCTGCACACATCGTACATGTGTGGCTCCACACACCTTGTACACACATGGCTCCTCTCTGCACACCTCATACACACGCGGCTCCTCTCCGTACACCTCGTACATGTGCGACTCCGCTCCGTACACCTCGTACACGCGCGGCTCCGCTCCGTACACCTCGTACACGCACGGCTCCGCTCCATATACCTTGCACATGCGCGGCTCCGCTCCGTACACACACGGCTCCTCTCCATTCACCTCATACACACACAGCTCCGCTCCATACACTTCATACACACGCGGCTTCTCTCCGTACACCTCGTACACACACGACTCTGCTACATCAACCCTGTAAATCCCTCCTGACCCCACACATAAACTTACCCTCACCCAGCACCATGACAACCAGCACAGCAGAGTCCAGCATACACGGAGGCTCCTGACCTTGTGACCAGACTCCTCCCCTCCTGTGACCTCAGCACAGGTCCATAGCGATAAAGTATCGTAGCCTCATCAATGGAATAACATTCCACTGCCAGATCGTCATTGATCAATCCTGATGAACCCGCTGAAGGGGGAAACGCGTTGAGAGTGTGTGGACCCCAGTTGAGATACTTTATCGCTATGGGCTTTTCAACTATCCTATTGTAACATCCTATGGTCACAGATGAGTATAAAACTTTATGAGAATTACTAATGAGAATAGCTGATATGAGTTTAACGGGGAAATGGTGTGCAGTTTGGTAATTTGGGTATTGGATACTTTCTATGAAACTTCATTCCCATACAGCTAAATTAGATTGGCATGTGCATTTATTATCATGAACTTGCTATATGAGAGCATCTGGTTCTTTGATATAATATGACGCTTTGAGAACCCTTCTTTTCAAAGAGGATATCATTTGGATATAGCACCACATGTGTAGAAATAAATTTGTAATGCAATAGCTTGGTGAATTAATGTAAATATTATCTGTCTTATACTTATATGACCATTGTTTTTAACCTTCGTCAGGCTGCATAATTTTACAACGTTAACAGGCTGCAGAGGTACAATTGTACCTTCATATATACCTCCACTGTGGGAAGACTTTCTCCTTTACTTGGTTTCAGAAACTAAAGTTCATTCAGCTACAAATGTTATGCTGATATCTATTGGCCAGTGTTGTTACTGCTCACTTATGTTGCTGTCAATTAAGTTGATTCAAACTGGGAGTGGCTTCTACTTCTCTTCCTGCCTCC
The DNA here is from genome assembly GCF_039654945.1 of Dendrobates tinctorius. NCBI lineage: Eukaryota > Metazoa > Chordata > Amphibia > Anura > Dendrobatidae > Dendrobates > Dendrobates tinctorius. The sequence continues at coordinate 68,841,377 of NW_027361754.1, read as the reverse complement.
CTCCTCTCAGTAGCCATTTTGCTGTTCATCTCATTGCTGTGAGCACACACATTTCTAGGCTTGTGAAGTCTTCAATTTCTTGGATACGAAGGTAGGAAAGTCTCACAGCATCTAACAGCCAGTTATACCTTCATTCGCCTTATGTGGGGACAGAACAGTCAGAAATTGTCTTTGAGCCTGGACTTGGCTTACATATATTTTGTATGAAACTTACCACTATAGGTATGAATTTTATACGAAAAATGGATAATAATTAGTATCTACATATTGTTTTACGATGTTTTACTTATATTCAGCACAAAATAAAGATGGTGGCTCTGTTACAATTTTCCTATTGGTCGAAAAAACAGTCGAAGATGGAATGAAAATTCTGAAACCGTATACGGTTTACATAATATATAAATGACATTTATAAATAATTATCACTAGAAATAATTTACTTTTTTATCTGCACTTTAGAATCGAGTTTCATTCTACTTGCCACGTGTTACTGAACTAAATTACGAAGCCAAAATTCATCTACCAAGTCATCATGAGTGATAGTGATGCTGGATCTAGATTCCGCCATAATCCAAGAAAACGTGTTTGCAGGTTAGTATCATTTTGTGAAAAGCCAATAATGTAGTATTGTGTAGTATTTCGGAAAATTATTTATTTTTCATTTTTTGATATTTACAGATTTACGTCTGACGAAATAATGCGAATGCTAGAAGAATCTGATTCTGAGCACGAGGAAGAACCATATGTTGCATCTGATGATGAAAACTATGTACCACAAGTGGATGTTACTGAAGAAGATTCAGACATTGAACAAGAAATGGTAATAGAGCAGGAAAAAGAATACGACTCAGACGAAAGTGTTGAGGATGAGTCTGTGCCTCAAAGTGCAGGCGACATTTGGACTGCTAAGGATAAAACTCAATGGTGTAGTGATCCACCGCCAAATGCACAAACAAAATCTCGTAATGTCCTATGACAAAGAGGTGGCCCTGCAGCAATCAGCAACCTGTATACAGCAAAAGAGATTTTCAAGTCAATCATGACTCCGGAGATGTGTGACATCATATTGCGAGAAACTAATCGAAAGGCCAAGAGAGTTTGTGATGCTTACAACAACGAACTGGTACAACGTTTTCCTGATTCTTCTGAACGGCCACCACAAAAAACATTAAAGCAATTTACTGAAACTGAACTCCATGCATTTTTGGGCATACTGATTGCTGCTGGTGTGCACAGAGACAACAAAGAGAATCTGGAGGAAATGTGGAATGTTGTTGCTCTGCCTCTTATACGTGCAGCCATGTCTCGTGACCGCTTCAAGATGATACTCAGATTTATCAGATTTGACAACGAAAATACACGTGCAGAACGTGTGCAAACAGATAAAGCTGCACCCATACAGGACATCAGGACAATGCTGAACAGAAATCTGAAGAGAGCCTACAAGCCATATAATTGTATCACCGTCGACGAGTAATTATTTCCATTTAGAGGCCATACTAAATTTACCCAGTACATACCTTCAAAACCAGCTAAATATGGCATAAAGATTTTCTGTGCTTGTGACTCGTCAAACGCCTACCCATTACAAGGTCAGCTCTACACTGGGAAACCAACTGATGGTCCTCGACAAGTAAACATTGGTGAACGAACAGTATTGGACCTAGTGAGCTCGTATAAAGGCTCTGGAAGAAATGTCACCACCGATAACTTCTTTACAACCATGGAACTAGCTAAGGTATTGAACTCCTGGAACATGACAATAGTTGGTACAGTGAGAAAAAACAAAAGGTTCCTACCTAGCAACATGCAGCCTGCCAAAGAAAGGCCTGTAAACTCGACAAATTTTGCCTACAATCATGATGCAACAGTCTGTTCATATGTACCAAAGAAGAACAAATCAGTCGTGCTTCTATCATCTATGCACATGACGGGAGAGGTTGAAGAGACACTAGCAGCCAAGCCAGAGATAATAAAATACTACATCAAAACAAAAGGCGGAGTTGATGTTATGGATAAAATGTTGGGAGAGTACACTGTGAAACGACGAACATTACGTTGGCCTCTGGCATTTTTCTACAATAAGATTGACGTCACTGGGTTTGCATCCTACATCATCTACAGAGAACACAATCCAAGCTTCAGGACAAAGGATCAACGAAGAAAGTTCCTGAAAGATCTCGCAAATCAGCTGTGTATGCCTGCAATTGAAGATCATAGTAGAAACCGAATGATGATGAGAAACCATTTTCTTCGAGGTGCAGTAGAAATGGTGCTTGGACGATGCATTCTGGTAGCATCGCAAGCAGCAGCTGGCCCTCAAATACCTCATGGTAGTCGTGGACCCTCCCCTGTTGTTGGTAGTTGCTATGTCTGACGAGACCTGAGGCGAAAACAACGCAAGACTAGAAAGTCTTGTGTGGTTTGTGTGAAACCCATTTGCGATGAACACTCGGTAGCAAAGACAACATGCATTACTTGCAAAGAAAATCAATAAAAAAAGTTTCTTACATTTTCTTTTATAATGTAAATGAACAGTTTTTTTACTTGTTTATAATAATAAAATAGCATTATCATTAAAAAAAAATTATTCTTTTTTCCTTGCATTACCTTCATTCAAAATATATGAGGGTACATTTGTACCTATGCAGCTTGTTATGGATGCAAAAATATCTCGACCCCTTATCTCGGAAGGGGGTGGAGATATTTTATTGAAATTTGGCCAATATATTCTGGACCAAAACTGCAGAGATGTCACGAAATTTCAGCCCTCTACGGCTTTTCGAAAAAAAAGTTATTGCAATTTTAAAACGGAATAGGTACAATTGTACCTACTCAGCCGGACGAAGGTTAATGGTAACGTTTATATGGGGACAATGAGGGTACTGTGACTACAGTGCTACACTGAAGAGAGCACTCAGGTAAAAATCGATCTGTGAAAGGGAGTGTTGGTAAATAATCTATGGTGTCTGGACTTTCCTCCTTTTCTCACACATTTTTTCTTGATTGAATAAAAATATATTTTTGCATCCATGAAGACTTGAGAAACCAGTTTACGAGTGGATACAGGCCATCTGGCCCTCTATTGCTGACTTAACGTTTTATAGGGTCATCTAGAAGAACAGGGATAGCCGTCGCACGAGCGAGGGCGCCATTCTCGTAAATCTTAGGATTCCAACCTCCGCATCTAGGTAGGCGTTCAGACAGGATTGCATATAGGTCCAGTTCACTATCTTCTACATATGGGCTGAGTGTAACTGATACCAGTGTATAGCACTAATTGACACTTTTAATATACTGTATATATCTTTTTCATGCTCTCCTTTTTTCTTGGTGAGGTTTTTTTCTTTTTCTTTTGGGCTGAACTCTGCAATATTATTTCTGTCTATGCAGAGCTTGTTCTGACCAGTGATTTGTGCTGGCGGACCAAATTGGCTGGTAGTGGTTTATTTGAAAGGGATTGTGATTGTCCAGCAATTTCAGCAGCCCAGTTTTTTTGTAAGGCATGCTATATGTATAGGGGATATCGGTTTATAATAATTTTTTAACGTACACTTATTAAAAGTTATATTTTAAATAGGGTTTGTTTTTTCAGTAAGTTGGTTGTATTTAACCCTTGGTATATTGGTGATTGTGTAAGTCGTGTACACTATGCACCCCATCTTGACTGAAAAAACAGAAATGCAGGAATTTTTTCAAATTTATTAAAAAAGAATAACAGAAATATCACAGGGTCATAAGTATTCAGACCCTTTGCTCAGTATTGAGTTGAAGCACCCTTTGAGCTAGTACAGCCATGAGTCTTCTTGGGAATGATGCAACAAGTTTTTCACACCTGAATTTGGGGATCCTCTGCCATTCTTCCTTGCTGATCCTCTCCAGTTCCGTCAAATTGGATGGTGAATATTGGTGGACAGCCATTTTCAGGTCTCTCCAGAGATGCTCAATTGGGTTTAGGTCAGGGCGGACTCTTGCTGGGCCAGTCAAGAATGTTCACAAAGTTTTTCTGGAGCCACTCTTTTGTTATTTTAGCTGTGTGCTTAGGGTCATTGTCTTGTTGGAAGGTGAGCCTTCGGCCAAGTCTGAGGTCCAGAGCACTCTGGAAGAAGTTTTCATCCAGGATATCTCTGTACTTGGCTGCATTCATGTTTCCTTAAATGGCAACCAGTTGTCCTGTCCTTTCAGTTGAAAAACACCCCCAATAGCATGATACTGCCACCACCATGTTTCACTGTTGGGATTGTATTAGGCAAGTGATGAGCAGTGCCTGGTTTTCTCCACACATACCGCTTAGATTTAGCACCAAAAAGGTCTATCTTTGTCTCATCAGACCAGAGAATCTTATTTCTCATAGTCTGGGAGTCCTTCATGTGGCCACACTGCCATAAAGACCCGACTGGTGGAGGGCTGCAGTGACAGTTGACTTTGTGGAACTTTCTCCCATCTCCCTACTGCATCTGTGGAGCTCAGCCACAGTTATCTTGGGATTCTTCATTACCTCTCTCACCAAGGCTCTTCATCCACGATTGCTCAGTTTGGCTGGACGGCCAGATCTAGGCAGACTTCTGTTATTCCCAAACTTCTTCCATTTAAGGATTATGGAGGCCACTGTGCTCTTAGGAACCTTGAGTACTGCAGAAATTCTTTGGTAACCTTGGCCAGATCTGTGCCTTCCCACAATTCTGTCTCTGAGCTCATTGGCCAGTTCCTTTAACCTCATGATTCTTATTTGGTATGACATGAACTGTGAGCTGTGAGGTCTTATACAGACAGGTGTGTGCCTTTCCAAATCAAGTCCTATCAGTTTAATTAAACACAGCTGGACTCCAATGAAGGAGTAGAACCATCTCAAGGAGGATCACAAGGAAATGGACAGCATGTGACTTAAATATGAGTGTCTGAGCAAAGGGTCTGAATACTTATGACCATGTGATATATCGGTTTTTCTTTTTTAATAAATTTGCAAAAATTTCTACATTTCTGTTTTTTTCAGTCCAGATGGGGTGCAGAGTGTACATTAATGAGAAAAAAATGAACTTTTTTGAATTTACCAAATGGCTGCAATGAAAGAGTGAAAAATTTTAAGGGGTCTGAATACTTTCCAAACCCACTCTATATTATTGTGTCTGAAAGTTGGGAGATGGGGAAACATAATATTTGTGGTAAGGTCATCATACTGTGGGGCCTGTAGGAACATCATGCTGTGTGTGGGTCTTTGAACTGTATGGAGAGCTTGGTGACCATTCTGTGTGGGGGCCTATGGTGACTATAATACCATGTGATGCTGTGGAGGACATCATACTGTATGGGGAGGCTGTGGCGATTATAATACCTTGCGGTGGTTGTGGGGGGACATCATAATGAATGGGGGGCTGTGGTGACTATAAAGCTGTGAGATGGTTGTGGGGCACATCGTACTGTGTGGAGTGCTGTGGTGACTATAATACCGTGTGATGGTTGTGGGGGGGCAACATACTGGAAGGGGGCTGTGGTGACTATAATACCGTGTGATGGTTGAGGGGGCCCTTGTACTGTGTGGAGGGCTGTGGTGACATAATACCGTGTGATGGTTGAGGGGGCCATTGTACTGTGTAGAGGGCTTTGATGACTATAATACTGTGTGATTGTTGTGGGGGACATCACACTGTATGGGGGACTGTGGTGACCACTATTCAGTGTTTGGGTATCATGCTGTGTGGGTGGAGGAATGTGGGGATATCATACTCTGTTGGATGATCTGTGGTGTTATCAAACTGTATTGGGGCATTTTGGGGGGCATTATTCTCAAAGTTGGAAGGCGCATTGTATTGAGTGACAACACTAAGGGGCTTCAGTAGGGTGCAAAATAACTAAGTGCTTCAATACACGTCCCTCTCACCTTCTTTAAAAGTTGAGATCTGTGCTCTGATTGGACTTTTACTATGGGACCTTACTGATTTCTATGTACTCTGCTGCTCAGCGGCATGATTCTAATAAATAGGCACTGGGATTAAAAAAAAGGAAAGAAGCCAGCGCTGCTTGTGGTCAGAACGCAATACATAAAGTGCATATGCACATATTAATTTCTAACTGTATTCAAAATGAGATATTTGGCAAAAAATTGATCAATCATTTGAGCCACCCCGCTGCGCCAAGGCAATCTCATGTGGGGCAGTCCTACTCTACGTTTTTTATATTCTCTGTGCCATTGCGGCCTCCTAAATGTATTAAAAGCAAGACCATATTGAATGCAATCTGTACCTGAAACATTTCTGAATCACTCCCATGGAGCCAGAAAGAGCAAGCGCAGATAAAGGCCAACCAGGTCTGGATATAGACATCTCAGGTTTAACCTCCACACCTGTCTGACCAGAAAACACAGATGAAGGGCGATACAGGTCCAGATAGAGGTGCATAATTAAATACTTAAATTTTTTTACGGGAGTGGAGTGCAGTGCATATTAAATTTTGGATTTGCATACGCTTGACTAGCCGGCTGAAAAATTCTCTGGTGCTTACAGCAAGAAAACCGGAAAAGCTACAGCAATAAATGATACCTATTCGGAATGTGCTGCCCAAGTCCTATTTCATGATACTATTAGTATCCTACTAAAAACAAATCACATGACAGGTTCCCTTTATTAGAATAACATGAACATGATTCTTACCAAACCATAAAAGGCTCCTAAACATTGGGTATCACTTTTGTAATATGCACAATATGTCCAGTGCAGGACCGGTGGGGATATATGTGGTACCACGATAAGCTCAATTGTAGCAATTATAATTCCACAAGCTGCAGCTAGAGAAGTGATAATGTGCATGACCAAGCTTGACGTTACCTAAAACACAATAAAACATTGATTAGGTTGTGTTTTTAAAAGGTTATTCCATGCTGGGCAAATTATAACTTATTGTTCTTTGAGGTGTGATCCATCTATTGTCTATTGGACTGCTGGAAAAAACTGAAATCTGATTTGAAAATCTTATGCAAAATGAATGCTCATTTTAGAGCCCCTCATATACATGAGACTAATGTTGACATTTCGGCCAATTGTCTAATGTGTATGAGAGCCCATTATAATTGATAGATGGGATGGTTAAGGATCCATTGTGTATGATTTCAGACTGCCAATCCTTTTGTTCTCCCTGAGATGATGTAACTCCAGACATGTCTAACAACAGCTAGAGGAAACACAAGAGCATTCGAAGGAGCGATCTCTCCTGTGTATGGGAGAGATGGCTGCCAGTTGAACCATTGTTTGCCCATTGGTGGTGTACAGGTGCTAATTAGCAGCTATTTCAGACCTCCAGCAGTCAGTCCAGTTGGGTATAGCTTTTTAAGGAAATTATGGATAGGAATAAAAGGGGGTTGTAAGTGAATAAAAGTGTTTGCTCGTAGCCACCCATATTCTTATGTCATTTTAAAGGGTAATCCTCCTCTTCATAAATGGGCACTATCAAATAGTGCTTGTAAATATAAGAAATTGACTGCACTTTAACACTTTCAACCGTTTTTACAAAATTAAGTGATTTGTCATCTTTTGTGATTTTTTTTTCACCTAAATGCATATATTTGGGGCTTAAAATAATTTTTACAATTGGGTCTCATTAAAAATTTTGCACTGTCTGGCTTTTACAAGCTTTTTGTTTTCCTGTATATTCAACTTTGGTGTTGTTTGTGGTGATAAATCAGGAGAGTGAAGCTCATAAAAAGTCATAAAATAGTTATTATGAAAACTGCCTCTTCAGAGAGGAAGAGGACTTGAACTCTATAGAGCCACCTGTTGGAAGAAGCAATCATACAAGTCACTATCGACCCTTTAACGAGCCTTGCAATACTACTTAACCCCTTTCTGTCATTAGACGTACTATCCCGTCCATGTGCCCTGGGACTTAATTCCCAAGAACGGGATAGTACATCTAATGCGATAAGCGGCGCCCACGTGGTGAGCGCCGCTGATCGCGGCCGGGTGTCAGCTGATTATCACAGCTGACACCCGGCACAATGTGTCAGGGGCGGTCACGGACCGCCCCCGACACGTTGAACCCTTGTACACCGCGATCAAACACGATCGCGGTGTACCGGGAGTTAAAGGGAAGCTTCGGCAGGGAGGGGGCTCCCTCCATGCTTCCCTGAGCCCCCCACGGCAGCGCAATGTGCAGCGCTGCTGCGGGGGGGGCTCTTTCCCTACAGGCCCCCGGGTCCAAGATGGCGACGGGGCCTTCGGGGGCCTGTTGGGAGCTGACTTCCTGACTGCCTGCAAAGCACAGGCATGAGGAAGTCTGCAGAACTGCCTGTGACAGATTGCTGATCTGTCACAGTGATCTGTGATGTGACAGATCAGCGATCTGTCACAGGACAGTGATGTCCCACCTGGGACTATGTAATAAAGTAAAAAAAAAAAAAAAAGGGTAAAAATAATTTTAAAAAAATCGCTAAATAAATTAGTAAAAAAAAAAAATATTCCCCAATAAATTCATTTTTTGAAAATAAAAAAAAAAAACAATAAAAGTACACATATTTGGTATCGCCGCGTCCGTAGCGACCCGCCCTATAAAACTGTCCAATTAGTTAACCCCTTTAGCGAACCCCTTAAAAAATAAAAATAAAAAACGAAGCAAAAGATAATGATTTATTATCATACCACCGAATAAAAAGTGCAATAACGCGCGATCAAAAAGACGCATATAAATATCCATGGTACCGCTGAAAACGTCATCTTGTCCCGCAAAAAAGAGCCGCCAAACAGCATCATCCGCAAAAAAATAAAAAAGTTATAGCTCGCAGAATAAAGTGATGCAAAAATAATTATTTTTTATATAAAATTGTTTTCATTGCAAAAAACCGACAAAACATAAAAAACGACCTAAATGAGGTATCGCTGTAACCATACCGACGCGAAGAATAAAAGCGCTTTATCAATTTTACCGCACGCGGAACAGTGTAAACGCACCCCCCCAAAAGAAATTCATGAAACGCTGGTTTTTGTTCATTCTGCGTCCCAAAAATCGGAATAAAAAGCGATCAAAAAATGTCACGTGCCCAAAAATGGTACCGATAAAAATGTCAACTCGTCCCGCAAAGAATAAGACCTCACATGACTCGGTGGGTCAAAATACGGAAAAATTATAGCTCTCAATATGTGGTGATGCAAAAACTATTTTTACAATAAAAAGCGTCTTTTAGCGTGCGACAGCCGCCAAACATAAAAACCGCCATAAATAGTAAATCAAACCCCCCGTTATCACCCCCTTAGTTAGGGAAAAATAATAAAATTAAAAAAAGTATTTATTTCCATTTTCCCGTTAGGGTTAGGGTTAGGGTTAGGGTTAGGGCTAGGGTTAGGGCTAGGGTTAGGGCTCAGATTAGGGTTAGGGGTGTGTTGGGGTTAGGGTTGGAGTTATAATTGGGGGTTTCCACTGTTTGGGCACATCAGGTGCTCTCCAAATGCAACATGGTGTCTGATCTCAATTCCAGCCAATTCTGCATTGAAAAAGTCAAATGGTGCTCCTTCCCTTCCAAGCTCTGCCATGCACCCAAACAGTGTTTTACCCCCACATATAGGGTATCAGCATACTCAGGACAAATTGCAAAACAACTTTTGGGGTCCAATTTCTCCTGTTGCCCTTAGGAAAATAAAATATTGGGGGCAAAAATATCATTTTTGTGGAAAAAAATGATTTTTTTATTTTCACGCCCAGGCGTTATAAACTTCTGTGAAGCACTTGGGGGTTCAAAGTGCTCACCACACATCTAGATAAGTTCCGTGGGGGGGTCTAGTTTCCAAAATGGGGTCACTTGTGGGGAGTTTCAATAGTTTAGGTACATCAGGGGCTCTCCAAACGCACATGACACCTGCAGACCAATCCATCAAAGTCTGCATTCCAAAACGTCACTACTTCCCTTCCGAGCCCCGACGTGTGCCCATACAGTAGTTTTCTCCCACATATGAGGTATCAGCGTACTCAGGACAAATTGGACAACAACTTTTGGGGTCCAATTTCTCCTTGTACCCTTGGGAAAATGAAAAAACTTGGTGACTAAAAGATCATGTTTGTGGAAAAAATACGATTTTTGTATTTTCATGCATGGGCGTTATAAACTTCTGTGAAGTACTTGGGGGTTCAAAGTGCTCACCACACATCTAGATAAGTTCCTTGGGGGGTCTAGTTTCCAAAATGGTGTCATTTATGGGGGGTTTCTACTGTTTTGGTACATCAGGGGCTTTCCAAACGCGACATGGTGTCCGATCTCAATTCCAGCCAAAAACGTCAAATGGCGCTGCTTCCCTTCCGAGCTCTGCCATGCGCCCAAATAGTGGTTTACCCCCACATGTGGGGTATCAGCGCACTCAGGACAAATTGCACAATATCTTTTAGGGTCCTGTTACCCTTGGAAAAATAAGAATTGAGGGTGAAAAGATCATTTTTGTGGAAAAAATATGATTTTTCAATTGTACGGCTGTATGTTATAAACTTCTGTGAAGCCCTTGTGGGTTCAAAGTTCTCACCACACATCTAGATAAGTTCCTTGGGGGGGTCTAGCTTCCAAAATGGTGTCATTTGTGGGGGGTTTCTACTGTTTTGGTACATCAGGGGCTTTCCAAACGCGACATGGTGTCCGATCTCAATTCCAGCCAAAAACGTCAAATGGCGCTGCTTCCCTTCCGAGCTCTGCCATGCGCCCAAATAGTCATTTACACCCACATATGGGGTATCAGTGTACTCAGGACAAATTGCACAATAACTTTTAGGGACCTATTACCCTTGGAAAAATAAAAATTGTGGGTGAAAAGATCATTTTTGTGGAAAAAATATGATTTTTTAATTGTACCGCTGTACGTTATAAACTTCTGTGAAGCCCTTGTGGGTTCAAAGTTCTCACCACATATCTAGATAAGTTCCTTGGGGGGTCTAGTTTCCAAAATGGGGTCACTTGGGGGGGTTTCCACTGTTTAGGTACATCAGGGGCTCTCCAAACACGACATGGCGTCCGATCTGAATTCCAGCCAATTTTGCATTGAAAAAGTCAAATGGCGCTCTTTCCCTGCTGAGGTCTGCCATGCGCCGAAACAGTGGTTCCCCCCCACATATCAGGTATCGGCGTACTCAGGACAAATTGCACAATAACTTTTGCAGTCCAATTTCTCCTGTTACCCTTGATAAATTAAAAAAAATTGAACCTGAAGTATTTTTTTAGTGAAAAAAGTTAAATGTTCATTTTTTTTTAAATATTCAAAAAATTCCTGTGACGCACCTAAAGGGTTAATAAACTTCTTGAATGTGGTTTTGAGCACCTTAAGGGGTGCAGTTTTTAGAATTGTGTCACTTTTGGGTATTTTCTATCATATAGACCCCTCAAAGTGGCTTCAAATGTGATGTGGTCCGTAAAAATAAAATGGTGTTGCAAAAATGAGAAATCGCTGGTCAACTTTTAACCCTTATAACTTCCTAACAAAAAAAAATTTTGGTTTCAAAATTGTGCTGATGTAAAGTAAACATGTGGGAAATGTTACTTATTCAGTTTTTTGTGTGCTATATCTCTGTGACTTAAGGGCATAAAAATTCAAAGTTGGAAAATTGCGAAATTTTCTAAATTTTCGCCAAATTTCTGCTTTTTTCACAAATAAACGCAAGTTATTTGAATGAAATTTTACCACTAACATGAAGTACAATATGTCACGAGAAAACAATGTCAGAATCACTGGGACCCATGGAAGCGTTTCAGAGTTATTACCTCATAAAGGGACAGTGGTCAGAATTGTAAAAATTGGCCTGGTCATTAACGTGCAAACCACCCTTGGGGCATAAGGGGTAAAGATAAAGGCCAAATCAAAATCTCAATTTGTAGACAGTGTTTTGGGGTATGGCCCCTCATCAGTGCAAAGTATGAGAACTGATTTGGCTAGATAAGAGGTTCTGAATTGAGGTCTAAGGGGTAACGTTTCTCCTTGTGGCATGCCAATGTAAGGAGGCTTATTCGCCAACTCTATCAGACCATCGTAGTAGGCTCAATGAATGATTCTGCGTTGACTAATTTAAAAGCTGACAATAACCAGTTCAACAAGGAGGCTGTAGGAGGCAAACAGTGCAAATTTTTTTTAATGAAAAATTAATTCAAACATTTAGACCCAAATACATATATTTGAGTGCAAACACTTTTTTATCCCCAAACATTGACAACTCTGTTTAATACTTTTCTTTAGGTTACTGTTAATAGCCCTTCTTACCTTTCCAACTGTTGGTTTTACAGAAGCAGCCACTGACAGTGATCCGGAAATAATAAACTAGAAAAACATGATATCAACATAACATTTATTTTATATTACGGATCAAGAAAATTAGTAAGTTTTTTGCTTTTGGGAAAAAAAGGGTGGGGGCAAGCAAGTCAGGAAGGAGTTAATACCAAACTATCAGAGCTTCATTCATTAGAGAGGGAGAGAAAAGCAACCAGAGCCAATGCTGACACCGAAGCTGTGTCTCAGACCACCACGGACTCCCTGTAGACAAGGGATTTATGCTGTAGTCACCGATCACGGCTCTTGCATCTAAGCTAAAAAGCAGCAAGAACCAAAGGAAATACAACACTGCTTTAACTGTAAATATCTTACCAAAATTCCAGCCCATATGGGGACACCGCTATAGAATAAAGCTCCAAAGTAACTACTGACTATTATCATCATAATGTCAAAGGAGATGAGGACAATTCCTGTAAAAATCTGTGTTGTCTGCAAAATAAGAGAGGGAAACTTCATTCATTAATAGTTTAACTGTAGGAGACGAACAAGATACACTAAAGAAAAATTATTAGATACCTAAAACATAGGTTGGGAAAAAGTGACAGGCAGATAGAAGGGAATATGACTATAGGATCCGACTTCGTAAGAATTGTTTGTTGTCTGTTACCATGGAGACTTATAAATCTGCATAGAAGCTGTAGTCAAAAAATGGTAAAATATTTATAACGCAGGTTTTATATATTTTTTATATATTATATCTTTAGGAGATAAAAAAGTTGAAATTAAAGTGCACATGTTGGATTGCTAGATATCAGAGGCTGCTGGGTATCTGGAAGTAAAGTCAAGATCAATTTACAATGGTAAAGTGTAAAAAATTATATAAGTTAAAAGTCGCCATGACAGGCTTTCTCAGATGTGATGTCGGAGCGGTGCTGTACGTCCTCCTCCCTGATTTATAGTTACAGTTGGAAGTTGAACATTAATTTTGAGGGTCAGGAGAAGCTACTGTGCACAACCAGCAAGTATGGAATAGAAAGGTGCAGACTGCTGTCATGTAAGGAATGCACGGAATATTATATGTTAGAAAGTTTCTCTATTTTCACATGTACTTCTCATTTTTGTAAACTGTAATAATAGGTGGGCTTGCGGAACTAAGTGGCTTGTGAATAAGTAAAGTTACAAAATAGGAGTTAAGAGCAGGAGTTAAAAACCTGTAAGTGCTCAACCTTTCTCTACATTTTATTATTCTTTACTGTGCTTCTGTCTATAAGGAATAGCAAGATTGGAGGTTTCTTTCAGTGCAGTCTGCCATTTGTACACACAACTGTAGCAGGAATCTCAGCATGAATACTGTGGAGATAGAAATGCAGGCATACTGCTCGCCTGGAAGCTTGTATTAGCGATATGGAGGAACAAAATTAAACTCTGGACAACTGACAATTTAGAGGCAAGCATGCTGCTCACTGAGCAAGCAATTACTAAGAGGTGGACATGGAGGCTAGAAAAATGGGTCAGGAGAAGCAGGCAGCAAGCCCTCATATGTGTTACGCATCTGTCTCAGATCCATGCTTTACTTCCCTCACCCCAGTCCACTAAATTGTGTTGTGCTCCACGTTGGGCTTTGCAGATGGTCCGGCATGCTCCCACGTGAGCATCAGCCCGAGCCTAGACAAGGCTCACTGAGACACACTCCTGAGTCTTAGTATTGTATTAACACTTCTGTGCTGCTAGACTTCAGTTTTGTTACACACCTTATCGGCACTCCACCAGCCTGCCTGAGGTTTCCTGACATCCTCTGACTGCCTGAGGTTTCCTGACATCCTCCTGCTGCCTGAGGTTTCTTGATGTCCTCCGACTGCATGAGGTTTTTTAATGTCTTCTGTCTGCCTGAAGTTTCCTGACGTCCTCCACCTGCCTGAGGATTTCTGTTGTCTTCTGTCTGCCTTAGGTTTCCTTCACTTTGCTTGCCTGCAGTTTCCTACATCCTGCCTACCTGCTTATGGTCTGAGGTGCCTCTGCTGTCTGTGTCCTGCATACCCCGCCGATTTGCTGCTTTGACGCCCGTGTGTCCTCCCGGACCTTGAGCTTGGTGGATCCACTTCACCTAGTGAGCCTATTAATATGGCTATATAGATGGAAAAGTGAAAACATTATGGAACTTGAAAAAAGAGGGAAGAAAAGTGCAAAAATGAAAAATGACTCTAGTAAGAAGAAGTTACAGAATTACGCTGCACGCACAGCACAGGAGACACAGCAGTAGCTTAGGGAGCTAAATGCATGGCTTAAGTCTTGGTGCAGTGCAGAAGGATTTGGGGTTGTAGAGCACTGGGCTGACTTCTTAATGTGGTACAATCTGTATTTTGCCGATAAATTACACCAGAGTGGAAGGCAGTCTACTGAGCTGGGGAAAATTATTCTAACAGGGGCAACAGAGTATGTGAACTAGGGTTGAGTGTGGGAGGACAAAACAGAAAATAAAGGAGTAGATGGGTTAGAGAGGGATGTGTTTATAATGATGGCAAGATTAGGGATAGGGACTTTGCAAAGACAATTGACACTGTCCTGCAAGGACACCTAATGGGTAAATTAAGGTCTATGGGTTTAGCAAATAAGATTTGGAATTGGATTGAAAATAGACTTAAATATCACATCCTGAGAGTTGTAAAGAATGACTTTGAATGGTCTCTGGTTATGAGGGGTGGCACCAAGATTCAGTGTTGGCTCCTCTGTTATTCAACATTTTTATTAATGATTTAGAAGACGGGATTATTACTGTTTTATTTTTGTAGCTGATACCAAGCTATGTAATTTTGTGAATTTTCTGCAAAATTTTCATAAGTTACGAGCTTGGACAAACTGAGTGTTTGAGCATTCATTTAACGGAGGAGGATTAATGTGGATAAATGTAAAGTTATACACATTGGTGCCAATAACCTGTGGGCATCATGTGTTCTACTGGGAGTAAAACTAGGAGACTCTTGTAGAGAAGGATCTGGTTGCACTTGTCGATAAAAGACTAAATAACAGCATGCAATGTCAATTCAATCAGCAGTTTCTAAGACCAGCAGTATTAAACAAGGCATGGACTCATGAGACAGGAGCTTAATACTAACAGTTTATAAAGTAATAGTGCAATGTCATCTGGAATGTGGAGTTCAGATCTGGGTATCAGTTCATAAAAAGGTGCTCTGGATTTCGAAAACGAGAAGTGCCACAAAACTAATAAGGGGCATACAAAATCTTAGTTATGAGGAACGATTAAAAGAATGAAATTGATTTACTCTTTAGAAGGAAGAGACGAACAATCACTTACATGACTTCTACAAAAAGTATGCTCAAAAGCTGTTATATGTAAAACCCTGTCTAAAGATAAGGTGACATTGCTTGTGCCTGGTAAAAAAAAATAATTTCAGAAGAGTTTAAACCTTTTTTTTTTATCATGAGAACTATTAACTTGTCGACCAGCCTCACTGAGGAGCTGCTCACAACGGGAATGTTTGAGGTTACAGTTGAGTGAAACGGGTCGGCCAAATTCAGAATCCGCTGACTTTTGTTAAAGTCGGTTTTCGCCAATCGAAAGCAGACCATAGTGTGAGGTTGGTCATGAGGTTGCCGACTCGAATGCCAAAGTCGCGTTTCCCACAATCCTTCCAGCGCCTTTTCTCAGCCAATCATCAAGGACGCACACTGTGGGCAACGCAATTACGTCGGCAGCGGCCCCCACCATGTTAGAGAAGGGCATGCAAGTGATTGGCTGGCTTTGTGTGACGTCACATTGCCTATAAAAGGCCGTGACCGCCGAACGCCATCTTACTTCTGCTGATCTTAGCATAAGGAGAGCTTGCTGCTGATCGTTCTCAATAGAGAGAGTGTTTAGGCAGGGAAAAAGAAAAAAAAATTCCTTCTGCTGATAGCGATTGTCACTGTAAAACACATCAGTATAGTGTGCAGTGACAGGGGAGGATATATTTGTGTGCAGTAGTTCTGTTGGTTATTAGGCTGCCTTATAAGGCTCCCTGATAGCTGCATTGCTGTTTGCACACTGCTGTGCAGAGTGCTTTTTTAAAAGCAAAAATATTTTTTTCCTTTTCTCTGCACAGTTAGCAAGCGCTCATTTTTTCACACTTTTTTGTGCAGCAGCTCTGTTGGTGATTAGACTGCCTTATAAGGCTCCCTGATAGCCGCATTGCTGTTTGCACACTGCTGTGCAGACTGCTTTTTTAAAAGCAAAACTCCTTCTATTCCTTTTTTTCTGCACAGTAGATACTGAGCGTAAATTTTTTCACACACCGTATAGAGGTGTACGCTCCTCACACACTACCGTGTACGGGCTGGTATTATGGACAAATACATGCTATATGTGTGTGACTCCGTAAAAAAATACACGGAGATTAACATTTTTTCATACATACACCGTATAGAGGTGTCCGATTCTCAAACAGTATCGGATATCTGGTGTTCTTATTACGGTCAGTGCACATCTACACAGAGTCAGCGTGTGTGCGTGACACTCCGTAAATACATATACGGACATTTCCATTTCTCCCTACACTGTACTGACTGCTGTCCGATTATCAAACAGTATCAGATATCTGGTGTTCTTATTACGGTCAGTGCACATCTACACAGAGTCAGCGTGTGTGTGTGACACTCCGTAAACACATATACAGACATTTCCATTTCTCCATACAACATATTGACTGCTGTCCGATTCTCAAACAGTATCGGATATCTGGTGTTCTTAGTTATTACAGTCACATCTCCACAGAGTCAGCGTGTGTGTGACACTCCGTAAATACATATATGGACATTTCCATTTCTCCATACACCGCATTGACTGCTGTCCGATTATCAAACAGTATTGGTTATCTAGTGTTCTTATTACGGTCAGTGCACATCTACACAGAGTCAGCGTGTGTGTGACACTTCGTAAATACATATACAGACATTTCCATTTCTCCATACACCATATTGACTGCTGTCCGATTATCAAACAGTGTCGGATATCTGGTGTTCTTATTACGGTCACATCTACACATAGTCAGCATGTGTGTGTGACACTCTGTAAATACCTATATGGAGATTGACATTTTCATCAACAATGTATACAGCTGTACACTTCTGATACAGTACCATATATCTGCTTGTTGGATTACGGTCAAATGCATACTTGGTGAGCGTCTGTGACTCACAAAATATATATGGAGATTTCACTTTTTACATACACCTTACATAGCTGTACGCTCCTCATACAGTACCATTTCTCTGCTGGTCTTTTTGATACATTTTCCCAAACATGAGGAAGTATGGTGGAAGAGGCCGCGGACGTGGGCGGGGAGGCGCAGCTGGTACTGATGGTGGTAGTGGTGCATCAGCTGGTTCTGGGAAAAGCACAATAGCAGCTAAGGCAGGAGGTGTTGAACCTGTGTTATCGTCTGGCACAAGAAGGCCTTTAAGTTTCCCTTTTCTGGGAGTAAGTAAACCGCTTTTAAAGCCGGAGCTTCAGGAGCAGGTTTTGACATACATTGCCGAAACAGCCTCCAGCTCTATTGCGTCCTCTTCTGAAGTTACAACAACTGCAAGCACAGTCATCAGTGCAGGCTTCTGGTCAGGAACAACACCTTCCCTTGTGTCCTTCACCCACACCAAAAGAGAAGGATGCTGCAGCACACACTTCAGATTACTCCATGGAGCTCTGTTATGAAGAGTCACCGTAGGAGGCAAAAGCAGAAATACAAGCTAAGTCCAGAAAACCAGAGAAGTTGGCAACTATCAGATTGCAGACCCCTGAACCTATCAACACAACTAGCAGTAACCGTGGGGGGTTCCTACGATGCCCTAGACCCCTCGATCACAGCCGGAGAATTAACTAGGCCTAAAGAAAGAAAGGGGAAATCTAAACTGCCCCAGAGCAGACCCCAAAGCAATAGGCAGCCCCCAACATATAATGACGGTGAAGCAAGATGAAAACACTAACACAGACAGAAAGATAGACTGAGCAAAGACGGGGCCCAAAACTACCTAGATAGGAAAGGACAGGAAGGCTGCTGTCTGCAATCTGCCAAAACCCTATCAAAGACATAAGCCAACAAGCTGATATGAAAAAGGCCCTGAAGCAGCTAGGCTTCAAAAACTAAATCAGCACTCAGGTATTTTCAGAAGACAGAGCTAAAGGAATTCAGCACACCCCAGCAGGGAATGGCAGAAATCCAGAAAAACAAAGCAAAACAAAGTCAAAGCACAAATGCAAAAGGCCGAGCAGCAAACTTAGCTTTATAGGAGCAGGAATTCAGACTGGTCTCCAAGGATACCACAGAGAAATCACCCGCAGGGCAGAAGGGCATCGCCAGCCTTATATCCAGTCAGTAACTCCACTCAGCCAGTCATCATCATCAGCCTCAGGTGTTTGATAATCAGGCTCACTACCTTTCTTTACCAGAAGAGGGAGTTCCTCGGGCCTCAGTAACAAAGGGGAAAATGAACTCACAACAGTACCTCCCCCTTGAGGAGGGGTCACTGAACCCTCAACTATGCCACCAGGGCGATCAGGGTGAGCCCGATGAAAGGCACGCACCAATCTTTTGGCATGAGAAGTCTCCATCTAGCCAGACGGGAATCCAGTACTTTCTCTACCTCATATTCCATGTTACCTTCAACCAATACAGGGTCTGGAGGTGCCACCCCCGGAACAACAGGTTCAACAAACCTCTTCAACCAAGATTTATGGAACACATTATGGATTTTAAATGTGACAGGAAGAGCCAAACGAAAAGAGACCGGATTAATAATCTCCACAATCTTGTAAGGTCCAATAAATCTAGGCTTAAACTTAGGAGAAGCCACCTTCATAGCAATATTTTTTGATGATAACCACACCATATCACCAACCTTAAACTGGGGACCAATGGTCCTATGTCGGTTGGAAAACCGCTGGGCCTTTTCCTGGGAGAGAGATAACTTATCCACCACTTGGTCCCAGATCTGGTGCATTCTCTCCACCACAGTGTCAACACCTGGGCAGGCAGAGGGCTCCACCTGCCCTGAAGAAAATCGAGGATGAAACCCAAAGTTACAAAAAAAAGGTGACATCAAAGTGGCAGAACTAGCTCTATTATTTAAAGCAAATTCGGCCAAAGGCAAAAATGAAACCCAATCATCCTGATCAGCAGAAATAAAACATCTCAAATATGACTCCAAGGTCTGGTTTGTTCTCTCTGTCTGCCCATTAGTCTGAGGGTGAAAAGCAGAGGAGAAGGACAACTGAATTCCCAGCCTGGAACAGAAAGTTCTCCAAAATCTAGACACAAACTGGACTCCTCTGTCAGATACAATGTTCTCAGGAATCCCGTGCAAACGAACCACCTGTTGTAAAAACAGGGGCACCAACTCAGAGGAAGACGGCAACTTAGGGAGTGGTACAAGATGAACCATCTTAGAGAACCTATCACAAATCACCCAAATAACAGTCATCCTTTGAGAGGCAGGCATATCAGAGATGAAATCCATTGAAATATGGGTCCATGGCCTCTTGGGGACAGGCAAAGGCATCAACAACCCACTAGAGCGAGAACACGATTTAGACCGGGAGCACGTCCCACAGGACTGCACAAAATTCCTGACATCACGAGACAAGGAAGGCCACCAAAAAGAACGACTCACCAGATCTCTAGTACCAAAAATACCTGGATGACCAGCCAAAGCAGAGCAATGAACTTCAGACATCACTCTCTTCTTCCACTGGTCAGGAACATACAACTTTCTACTGGGACAACGCTTAGGTTTGTCCTCCTGGAACTCTTCCAGAGCACGTCTCAAATCGGGCGAGATGGCAGAAAGAACTACCCCTTCGCCTAAGATGGTAGCAGGCTTGGTCACCACAGGAGAATCAGCAAAGAAGCTCCTAGAGAGGGCGTCTGCCTTGACATTCTTCGTTCCAGGAAGAAAAGAAACCACAAAATCAAAACGTGTAAAAAACAAGGCCCACCTAGCCTGTCTAGGGTTCAAGCGCTTAGCCGACTCTAGGTAAATCAAATTCTTTTGGTCAGTGAGGACCACGACTTGATGCTTAGCTCCCTCCAACCAATGTCTCCACTCCTCAAATGCCCATTTCATGGCCAACAGTTCCCTATTCCCCACATCATAGTTACGTTCAGATGGAGAGAACTTTTGGGAAAAGAAAGACAAGGGATTCATTTTAGATGTTACAGGATCCTTTTGGGACAAAACAGCTCCTGCACCAATCTCAGAAGCATCCACCTCTACCTGGAATGGAAGTAAGACATCAGGTTGCCGCAAAACCGGGGAGGAGGTGAATCTTCGCTTCAGCTCCTGAAAGGAAGAAACAGCCTCCGGAGACCAATTTAACACATCAGCACCCTTCTTAGTCAAATCAGTCAATGGCTTGGCAATACTAGAAAATTTTGCTATAAATTTCCGATAAAAATTAGCAAAACCCAAAAACTTCTGGAGGGCCTTCAAAGAAGTGGGCTGAACCCAATCGTAAATGGCCTGTACCTTGGCCAGGTCCATTTCAATAGTTGACGGGGACAAAATAAATCCCAAAAAAGAAATCCTCTGTACCCCAAAAAGGCATTTAGATCCTTTGACATACAGGGAATTCTCCCTCAAGATCCGGAACATAGTCCGAATATGTTCCACATGGGAATCCCAATCCTTGGAGAAGATCAAAATATCATCCAGATAGATAATCAAAAATTTATCGACAAAATCTCGGAAAATATCGTTCATGAAGCACTGGAAGACAGAAGGGGCATTAGTGAGCCCAAAAGGCATCACCAGGTACTCAAAATGTCCCTCCGGAGTATTAAACGCCGTCTTCCATTCGTCCCCATGCTTAATGCGAATAAGATTATACGCCCCCCTGAGGTCAAGCTTGGTAAACCAGCAAGCACCTTTAACTCTGGAGAATAGATCAGAAATCAGGGGTAACGGATACTGATATTTAACAGTAATTTTGTTGAGGGCACGATAATCAATACAAGGTCTTAATGATCCATCCTTTTTGGCTACAAAAAAAAAACGGCACCTAAGGGTGACGAGGATGGTCTAATATGACCCTTCTCCAACGCCTCCTTAATATAGGATCGCATAGCCTCGTGCTCGGGTACAGATAAATTGAAGAGCCGACCCTTGGGAAATTTACACCCCGGGCTCAGTTCAATTGCACAGTCATAACTCCTATGAGGAGGCAGAGACGCAGACTCATTCTCACTAAATACATCATAAAAGTCCGCCAAATAATCAGGAACATCATGCGACTGAGGAGAGGTGGAAAACACCGGAGCCTCACTAAAGGCACACCGACAACCCCAACTCACCACAGACACAGATTTCCAATCCAAAACTGGATTATGAATTTGTAACCAGGGAAACCCCAGAACAATAGTATCATGCAGATTATGCAACACCAAAAATCTGCAATTTTCTTGATGGTCTGGGGCGACCCGCATTACCACCTGGGTCCAAAACTGAGGTTTATTTTTAGCCAAAGGAGTAGCATCAATCCCCCTCAAAGGGATAGGCGTCTGCAGAGGTGTCATCGGAAATCCACAACGTTTAGCAAAATCCAAGTCCATTAGGTTTAGCGCTGCTCCCGAATCCACAAAAGCCTTGGCGGAAAATGTGGACAGGGAGCAGATCAGAGTAATAGCCAGAAGAAACTTAGGTTGAACACCCCCAACAGAAAACGTGTGTGCAAAGCGTTTCTCTCATTTAGGACAGACAGAAATAATATGCGAGGCATCTCCACAGAAAAAACACAACTTATTATGCCTTCTGAACTCCTGACGCTGCTCTCTGGAAAAACTCTATCACATTGCATAGGTTCAGACATTTGATCAACAGGTGGCAAAACCTCTCGTGCAGCTTTGCGTTCGCGCAAACGCCGATCAACCTGAATGGCTAATGACATAGAATCGTCAAGACCAGAGGGAACAGGAAATCCCACCATAGTATCTTTTACGGCTTCTGACAACCCCTTCTGAAAGAGAGCAGCCAAGGCATTATCATTCCAGGTAGTAAGTACTGCCCACTTTCGGAATTTTTGACAGTACAATTCTGCAGAATCACGACCCTGGTTCAATGCCAGCAGGGTCTTTTAAGCCTGATCAATGGCATTAGGTTTGTCATACAACAACCCCAAGGCCTGAAAAAATGCGTTCACATTAGTCAGAATAGGATCATCTGGTTTCAAAGAAAACGCCCAATCCTGGGGATCGCCACGCAGCAAAGAGATGCCAATTTTAACCTGCTGCGCGGAGCTCCCTGACGAGTTAGGCTTCAAGGCAAAAAATAATTTACAATTATTTTTGAAATTCAAAAATTTAGACCGATCCCCAAAAAATACATCAGGTGTAGGTATCTTTGGTTCAGCAGCATGTGAATGAGCAAGGTAGGTGGAAATTCCCTGCACTTCCGCAGCGAGCTGCTCCACACGATCAGACAATTGCTTTATCTCCATTGAGAGAGAAAAAAATTCCCCCTACGGCCTCAGAGATATAGAGGAAAAAATATACACACCTTTTTTTTTTTTTTTTTTTACAATTCTTTCCTGCTATTGAGTACCCTAGGATCTGCTGTATGGCGGGTGATTCTGTTATGAAGAGTCACCGTAGGAGGCAAAAGCAGAAATACAAGCTGAGTCCAGAAAACCAGAGAAGTTGGCAACTATCAGATTGCAGACCCCTGAACCTATCAACACAACTAGCAGTAGCCGTGGGGGGTTCCTACGATGCCCTAGACCCCTCGATCACAGCCGGAGAATTAACTAGGCCTAAAGAAAGAAAGGGGAAATCTAAACTGCCCCAGAGCAGACCCCAAAGCAATAGGCAGCCCCCAACATATAATGACGGTGAAGCAAGATGAAAACACTAACACAGACAGAAAGATAGACTGAGCAAAGACGGGGCCCAAAACTACCTAGATAGGAAAGGACAGGAAGGCTGCTGTCTGCAATCTGCCAAAATCCTATCAAAGACATAAGCCAACAAGCTGATATGAAAAAGGCCCTTCAAAAACTAAATCAGAACTCAGGTATTTTCAGAAGACAGAGCTAAAGGAATTCAGCACACCCCAGCAGGGAATGGCAGAAATCCAGAAAAACAAAGCAAAACAAAGTCAAAGCACAAATGCAAAAGGCCGAGCAGCAAACTTAGCTTTAGAGGAGCAGGAATTCAGACTGGTCTCCAAGGATCCCACAGAGAAATCACCCGCAGGGCAGAAGGGCGTCAGCAGCCTTATATCCAGTCAGTAACTCCACTCAGCCAGTCATCATCATCAGCCTCAGGTGTTTGATAATCAGGCTCACTACCTTTCTTTACCAGAAGAGGGAGTTCCTCTGGCCTCAGTAACGAAGGGGAAAATGAACTCACAACAGAGCTCTTTTCACATACCATGCCTGGGTTATCAAGTCAAATCCTGAATTCCCCAGTCCAAGATGAATCTGACATGGAGCGCAGTGATGCACAGCCATTGCTAGATGATTATGCTGGTACATTCACCCACAGCACTACATTGCCCTCGCAGTCTACTGAGCCAGAATCAGACCCTGATGAAACTCAGGTGCCCCTTCCGGCATACTACACCACCTTACACGGTGACACAGAGGAAGGTACAGAGGAAGGTGCAGATGACATTGAAGACGAGGTCGTGGATGATCCAGTTGTTGACCCGGATTGGCATCCATTGGGGTAAAGAGGGTGCCGGTGAAAATAGGTATGAACAGGAAAGGATCCGCAGCAGGCATCGTCATCGCAGCAGCGGTTATCCGGCAGGGCCGTAGCTGTCAAAAAGCTTGTTAAAAAACTAAAAGAGTTGCAGGACAGCTTGGCCAGATGGTCAAATTAGCAAAGCGTGCAAGCCCTGAAAATTTGTACCATAGTAGGAAGAGTGCAGTGCGGCATTTTTTTGAACAAAATCCTACTTATGAAGCAAAGGTTATCTGTAAGAAGTGCCAAAGGACCTTTAGCAGAGGGAAAAATCTAAGAAATTTGAATACCAGTTGCATGCTTAGACATTTAACCAACATGGACTTGCAAGCGTGGATGGACTACAAAACCTCAGGTAGCACATGTGCACCTGCTCTGACTGAAGGTAGCCGGCAACACTCCATCGCTTCACCCACTGTAAGGCCACCGCTAAGCACACCACCATCAAGAAATGGTGAGGTGTCGTCACTAGGCCAAAGCAGTCAGGTAATCACAATATTTTCGCAAGGAAACACTGAATCTAGGCCATCAACACCCTCACCATCACCAACCCCTTCTCAGTCCATCCGGTCCAACGCTAGTTCCCCCATATGCAGCTCTCAAGTCCAGCTCACCCTACCAGACACTCTGAGTAGGACAAGAAAGTACTCATCCTCTCATCCACGTACACTGGCTTTGAATGCCTACATTGCCAAACTGATCTCATTAGAGATAATACTCTTCCGTTTGGTAGAAAGCGAAGCTTTCCGAGAGCTCATGGCCTACGCTGTCCCACGCAATGACATACCCAGTCGGCACTTCTTTTCTCGCAAAGCCATCCCAGCCCTCCACCGGCATGTGAAAGATCGCATTATCCATGCACTAAAACAATCAGTGAGTGGAAAGGTGCACCTCACAACAGAAGCATGGTCCAGTAGGCATGGCCAGGGCTGTTACGTGTCCATCACTGCGCACTGGGTTAATGTGGTGGATGCAGGCTCCACAGGGGACAGCGGCAGTGGAACAGTGCTGCCTAGCCCACGGTATAGGAAACAGTTGGCTGTAGGCGTTCGACCCTCCTCCTCCTCCTCCAGAAGCGAAAGCTTGTCGACAGAGCACAGTCACACAAGCACTCCATCCACATCTGTCAGTGCTGCACATGAGGTGTCCCACTATCAAACAGCAAATGGTAAGCGGCAGCAGGCTGTTTTAAAAATGATGTCTTTGGGCGACAGCAGGCACACCGTGGAGGTGCTGGCCTACTACTTGCATCGACAAACTGAGTCATGGCTGGGCAGTCAACATCTTGAGCCAGGCAAAGTAGTCAGTGATAATGGGCAGAATTTTGTGGCAGCCATAGCCCTTGCAAATCTCACACACACACCTTGAACCTGGTGGTGCAGTGCTTCCTAAATAATTATCCTGAGTTAACAGCCCTGCTCCATAAGGTGCAAAGACTGTGCTCGCACATCCGTCGCTCACCCATACACTCCAGTGGTATGCAGAAGCTGCAGCGATCACTCCATCTCCCCAAGCACCGCCTCATCATAGACGTTGCTACAAGATGGAACTCCACTATGGACATGGTTGAGAGGCTGTGCGAACAGAGGCAGGCTGTAATGCATTTGTGGGAGGATACACGGGCAGGCAGTTTGAGGGCAGACATGGAGTTGTCGGGTGTGCAGTGGTCAAAGCGGAAAGACCTCTGTAAAGTCCTTCAGTGTTTTGAGGAATACACACGGGTGGTAAGCGCAGACGACGCCATCATAAGCATGAGCATACCACTTATGCGTCTGCTCATGCAAACTTTGATGCACATTAAGGATCAAGCATCTGCAGCGGAGGAGCAACAGGAGGAGGAGGATGAGGAGGGAAGGCTGGATGACAGTCAGCCATTGTCTGGTCAGGGAACTGTCATGGATGAGGAGGAGGAAGAATAGGAAGATGAGGAGGAGGATAAGGGGGATGATTATTTTGGGGATGAGGATGCTTATCAGGGGGTAAGAGAAAATGTGGGCGTGCCAAGGTCAGGTACAGGGTTTGTGCATGACAGGAGGCATGTGGATTTGCCAGAAAGTGCTCCTCCACCCACCACTGGCAGTGCAGCATTGACACCTGGAACATTGGCCCACATGTGTGATTATGCCTTGCGGATCCTAAAAAGGGACCTCCGCATTGCCAAAATGATGAGGGATGATGACTACTGGTTGGCCAGCATCCTCGATCCACGCTATAAAGACAAACTACACAACACCATGTCACAGGAGAACCTAGAGGTAATATTGGCTAACAAACAAGCAACTCTGGTAAACCATTTGTTTGAGGCATTCCCAGCACACAGCAGCGGAGCTGGTTCTCCCACGAGTAGTGTTGAGCATTCCGATACCGCAAGTATCGGGTATCGGCCGATACTTGCTGTATCGGAATTCCGATACCGACTTCCGATATTTTTTCAATATCGGAATTCGGCATCGGAATCGGAAGTTCAGTTGATTGACGGCCTGACGTCATCATGATGCGCGGTGTGTGCGCATCATGATGCGCCGTCATTTCGGGCCTTCCGGGGGTCTCTGCCGGCCTGCCGGGGGGCTGTGCCGGCCTGCCGGGGGGCTGTGTGGACTGCCCGGGGTCTGTACCGGCCTGCCGGGGGGCTGTGCACCCTGTGGGGGTCTGTACCGGCCTGCCGGGGGGCTGTGCACCCTGTGGGGGTCTGTACCGGCCTGCCGGGGGGCTGTGCTGATGTCCGGGGGTCTGTGCAAGCATCGTCCGATGGGACTACAAGTCCCATCGGGCGATGCCTGCTACCATGACAGTGATTGACACATTAGCCAATGATGGGACAGTAGTAGTCCCATCATCCGGCTAATGTGTTAAATGTAAAAAAAAAAAAAAAAAAAAATACTACATACATACTACATGCATGCTACATACATGCTACATGCATGCTACATACATACTACATATATACTACATACATACTACATACATGCTACATACATACTGCATGCTACATACATACTACATACATACTACATGCATGCTACATACATACTACATATATACTACATACATACTACATACAAGCTACATACATACTGCATGCTACATACATACTACATACATACTACATACATACTACATGCATGCTACATACATACTACATATATACTACATACATACTACATACATGCTACATACATACTACATGCATGCTACATACATACTACATATATACTACATGCATGCTACATACATACTACATGCTACATACATACTACATATATACTACATACATGCTACATACATACTGCATGCTACATACATACTACATACATACTACATACATACTACATGCATGCTACATACATACTACATGCATGCTACATACATACTACATGCATGCTACATGCATGCTACATACATACTACATGCTACATACATACCACATATATACTACATACATACAATACATTCATACAATACATACATAGACATACAGTACATATAACATAGAGTAACATACTTACCAATACTTGTCACATTGTTCCCCGAAGCCATTGTCTTTTCCGGGATAAATATTAACATAACAAACCACAAAAATACTCACCCACGATCCGAAGCAGTCCACGAGTGTGTCCCACGACGATCTTGGGTAGAGAACGGCAGCATCAGATGATGCTGCCGTTCTCTACGGGCTGCAGGAATCCAATGACGGAAGGTAGGTATCCTTCCGCACTGTATTCCTCCGCCACTTAAAAAAAAAAAAGTCCCTAGTCTCACTTTATGCCATTGCTGTGGCCACACAGCAATGGCATAAAGTGAGACTAGGGACTTTTTTTTTTTAAGTGGCGGAGGAATACAGTGCGGAAGGATACCTACCTTCCGTCATTGGATTCCTGCAGCCCGTAGAGAACGGCAGCATCATCTGATGCTGCAGTTCTCTACCCAAGATCGTCGTGGGACACACTCGTGGACTGCTTCGGATCGTGGGTGAGTATTTTTGTGGTTTGTTATGTTAATATTTATCCCGGAAAAGACAATGGCTTCGGGGAACAATGTGACAAGTATTGGTAAGTATGTTACTCTATGTTATATGTACTGTATGTCTATGTATGTATTGTATGAATGTATTGTATGTATGTAGTATATATGTGGTATGTATGTAGCATGTAGTATGTATGTAGCATGCATGTAGTATGTATGTAGCATGCATGTAGTATATATGTAGTATGTATGTAGCATGTAGTATGTAGCATGCATGTAGTATATATGTAGTATGTATGTAGCATGTAGTATGTATGTAGCATGCATGTAGTATATATGTAGTATGTATGTAGCATGTAGTATGTATGTAGCATGCATGTAGTATATATGTAGTATGTATGTAGCATGTAGTATGTATGTAGCATGCATGTAGTATATATGTAGTATGTATGTAGCATGTAGTATGTATGTAGCATGCATGTAGTATGTATGTAGCATGCATGTAGTATATATGTGGTATGTATGTAGCATGCATGTAGCATGTATGTAGTATGTATGTAGTATGTATGTAGCATGTATGTAGTATGTATGTAGCATGCATGTAGCATGCAGTATGTATGTAGCATGCATGTAGTATATATGTAGTATGTATGTAGCATGTAGTATGTAGCATGCATGTAGTATATATGTAGTATGTAGCATGTAGTATGTATGTAGCATGCATGTAGTATATATGTGTTATGTATGTAGCATGCATGTAGCATGCATGTAGTATGTATGTAGTATATATGTGGTATGTATGTAGCATGCAGTATGTATGTAGCATGCATGTAGTATATATGTAGTATGTATGTTGCATGTAGTATTTATGTAGTATGAATGTAGCATGTATGTAGTATGTAGTATGAATGTAGCATGTATGTAGTATGCATGTTGTATGTATGTAGCATGTAATTTTTTTTTTTTTTTTTTTTTTTTACATTTAACACATTAGCCAGATGATGGGACTACTACTGTCCCATCATTGGCTAATGTGTCAATCACTGTCATGGTAGCAGGCATCGCCCGATGGGACTTGTAGTCCCATCGGACGATGCCTGCACAGACCCCCGGAGCCTGCACAGCCCCCCGGCAGGCCGGCACAGCCCCCCGGCAGGCCGGCACAGCCCCCCGGAGCCTGCACAGACCACCGGCAGGCCGGCACAGACCACCGGAGCCTGCACAGACCCCCTGGCAGGCCGGCACAGCCCCCCGAAAGGCCCGTACAGACCCCAGAGAGGCTGTACAAGGGCAGGAAAGGGTTTTTCTTATTCCGATACCGGAAGTCCCATAGACTTGAATGGGACTTCCGGTATCGGAATCGGCGATACCGATACTTTTTTTAAAGATCGGCCGATACCATCCGATACGATACTTTGAAGTATCGGACGGTATCGCTCAACTCTACCCACGAGCCGTAGTGGTCAAAATGGAAAAGGTGTTGCTGGTGCACACAGCCAAACTGGCGTTGGAGACAGGGGTTTCTTGACCATGTTATGGTCTGATTTCTCAAGTACCACTCAGACGACAGCTAATACACAATAGATTGCAAGTGACAGGAGACAGCAGTTTTCAACTATGGTTACAAACTACTTCTCCTCCCATATCGAGGTTCTCCCTCACAGGTCATTCCCCTTTGATTATTGGGCCTCAAAACTGGACACATGGCCTGAATTGGCACAATATGCCTTACAGGAGCTCGCTTGCCCTACTGCTAGTGTGCTATCCGAAAGAGTCTTCAGTGCTGCTGGATCAATCCTGACTGAAAAAAGGACCCGTCTGTCGGCCCAAAATGAGGATGATCTAACCTTCATTAAAATGAACCATGCATGGGTTTCCAAGGATTGTGTCCCACCTTCCCCTGATAGCACATAGGTTGGCAGAAAAAAAGGCTCGCTTTTGTCCTCCTATTCCTCGGACATCTCCAATTCCTCCATTTGCAGCTGCTGAAAGTCCAGCCTACATATAAACATATGCAATTTTTTAAACCTCCCTAACTGTGCTGCCCCCCCCAGGACTGATGTCACCACCTGGCGCACACGGGCAAGTGCTGTTGCCCTGAACAGGTGTGTGTGCCACCCTTGGGCGACGGCACTGGCAAAGGGCCTCTCATAGTACAATAAAGTGTCTCTGACGGTGGGGGGACCCACTCGCCGTCAGACACACTGCCGTACTATGAGGGGCCCTGTGCCAGTACCACCGCCCATGACTGGGACCACCCTGCTTGCTCAGGGACACAGCACTTGCAATGCTTACCTCTCCCTGCTCTACCGCTGTGTAGTCTGGCCAGTTAAATCCTTCACAGGGATGGCCACTACAAATTTGGTGTACTGATCGATGAAGGTTAAGATGTAGCTATGTCCTGTCCTGCTGGCCTCTTTTTCAGATGATCAATGGCTACCATTTGTAATGGACGTCAACTCACAATCAGCTGCAGTGGTGCATTATGATCAGTCACCTTTCACATTTTTCATAGTCATAGACGTGTGACCTTCCTGCCACCATTTTTCAAAGTCTCCTCTCATGGCAATCCAATAGAATCCCCTATGGCCTGTGGCTTCTGTGTTTTGCACTCCAAAGTGACCAGACAGATCATGATAGGCAGTGAGGACCATGTCTACAGCTCTCCCTGTGATCACAATGTGATGGAGACAAGTAATGGTGATGGGATCAACGCTACTGCGATACAGCAACCCTTTCTTCACTAATTTCCTTTTAGCTGTATCCACAGTAAAAGTAATTGAGGGTCAGCATCTCCTCTGCTAATTCTCCCGGGAGGTTTTCCCGTGATTAGCAATTCAAACTTTTCTGAAATCACTTGACTTTCCATCTAGATGTACTTTTATACATCTAGCTTCTTGTAGCGGAGAGTCTGGACTGGCTTATTGAGACTGAAATATATACGAAGATTTAAAAGTACCCCAACACTGTATAATGGTGTACGTTTTGAATACATTTCCCTTTTTCTCATTTTTATATTCTTGTGTAATCCATACTGAGCCTGTGAACGTCTGTCTGTAACTCCAGAAATATATGTGTACATTTAAGATTACCCCAACACTGTATACAGCTGTACGCTTGTGATACCTTACCCATTTAATGCTTTTTATATTGTGATCTAATCCATACTGAGCCAGTGACAGTCTGTTTCTGACTCTGGAAATATATACTGAGATTTACAATGCCCCCTACACCGTATACAGCTGTATGCTTCTGATCCATTACCCTTTACTGCTATTTATATTGTGTAATCCATACTGACCCTGAGAGCGTCTGTGTCTGCCTCCTGAAATAAATAGGGAGATTTGCAATGTTTAAACAATACTATAGCTACCTTGTATCTGGTGAAACAGTACCTTTTTTCTACTTTTTATATTCTTGGCTAATGCATACTGGGACTGACAGCGTCTGTTTCTGCCTCCAAAAATATAAACGTAGATTTAGAATGTTGAAACTATACTATACATCCCTGGTATCTGGTGTTAAAATGAAACACCACGCAGGGCCGGGGGTTACTCAGTACCGGGCCTTTCAGGCTCTTTTAAGGGTGAAGTATGTCACGGTGGTGATTGGGACCCAGTACGTGGCCCTGGGTGTCCAATAAAGAAGATGACAGTTCAGATGATAAATAATTTGGAAAAGGGGATCATGACGCCACCCGTGGTACTCGGCTAGGGTAGCCAACGCTGCAATGCATATCCTCTGGGACGGTGTTAAAGCATCCAAGATGATGAAGCTCTACACGGGCACAGCTGTATCACAGGTCAGTTGAGATGGTGCTTGTGAGCCATTGACGGTGATGGTGAGTGTAGCGTGTGTAACAGGCGAGTTGTAAAAGACAACAAGGACACAGTTGGGTGCAGTTTCTGAGTTTTTCCTCAAAAGTTTTGTGCACAAGATGACCCGCTTGGTACTGTGTCCTCCGAGGGAGGGGTCTGGCAAACTCCAAGGTAGATCAGGAACACCTGTTCAAAATTCCTCCTTGTGTATCCTTTCTAGGCCATGTCTCTGCACTGATCTGTCCTTTTCTTCCTGCTGTGCGCCTTCGCAAACAGTGTCCCAAGCCACGGATCACACCGGGCGACGTGGGTTGGGCCCCGGGGTCCTTTTTTCCAACTGCTGCCTTTTTGATTTTTGAATGCGGCTGCGACTGAGGCACTTAAAGCTACCTCAGCCTCCGTCTTCCTAGCTGAGCCCTGTATTTCTCCACTACTTCCAGGAGCCACCTTCCCGAACGAGGCCTGGTCCTTCCTTCTCCAGAAACGGGCTTCACAGGTAGCTTATTGCACTTCCTGTGCCCCAAGGACCCCTTCCTTCCAGTCTAGGAGCTTGGACAAGATATTTCGCTCTTCTCTGACCCTCAGCCCTCTCACAGCAATCCTGCTCTTACTCTGTCCTGTCACTGACTGACATCTCTCTAGAAAGATCCATTTACCTCAGACTAGCTACACCCACCAACTGTCACCTTGCTCTCTCTCATTGGATGGCCACAATCACTTCACTACCTAAGCTCCTCCCACTGTACCTACCTTCCACACTAACCCCCAACACCCTTTCCTAGTCAGTCTGGGATGAGGCCATCCTCCCGCCGGGTACACCCAGATGCCCTGACTAACTAGTGTGTGTGTTGAGTGCAGTGTTAGGAGTCCTGAGTGGTGATCCCTCCTTACCTGAGGGTGGGATACCACACCTTTGGATGAGGTGCAGTACCTCTGTGGCGACCGTACCCTCAGGGGCACCATAGTACCCTCTCTCAATGTTCTATTTTGTTGTCGGATCCATACTGGGCCTGAGAGCATCTGTGTTTGCCTCCTGAAATGTATACAGATATTCAGTATGTTTAAACTATACTATATATATCTTGTATCTAGTGATACTGTACCCTTTTGCAAAATTTTATATTATTGTCTAATCCATACTGAGCCTGTGACCATCTGTGTCTGACTCATGAAATACATATGGAGATTTACAGTTATCCCTAGACTGTATAGAGCTGTCCGCTTCTGATACAGTACCATATATCTGCTTGTGGTTGGAGTCCATTTTCACAAAAATTATTAAGTATGGTGGAAGAGGCCGCGGACGTGGGTGTGGGTGGCCAGTTGGTACTGATGGTGGTGGTGCATCTGCTGTTAGTGCCAAAAGCACAATAGCAGCTAAGGCAGGAGGTGTTGAGTCTGCATCATCGTCTGGCACAAGAAGGCCTTTAAGGCTCCCTTTTCTGGGAGTAGGTAAACTTCTTTTAAAGCCGAAGCATCAGGAACTGGTTTTGCCTTACATTGCCAAAACAGCCTCCAGCTCTATCACCTCCTCTTCTGAAGTTAACAAAAATGCAAGCACTGAGTCGTCAGTGCCGGCTTCGGGTCAGGAACCACCCCTTTCCTTGTCTCCTTCACCCCCACCCAAAGTGCAGGATGCGGCAGCCCACAATTCAGATTACTCCATGGAACTCTTTTCACATGCCATGCCTGTTTTATCAAGTGAAATCCTGAATTCCCCAGTCCAACATGAATCGGAGATGGAGTGCATTGATGCACAGCCACTGCTAGATGATTCCACTGGTACATTCACCCACAGAACTACATTCTTCTCACACTCTATAGAGCCAGAATGTGACACTGATGAAACTCAGGTGCCCCTTCCCGCATACTATACCACCTTACACGGTGACACAGAGGAAGGTGCAGATAAAAGTCCCGGTTCCCTGAGCAGGTGGAGGGTCCTACTCGTGGGCGACGGCAGTGGCACAGGGCCCCTCATAGCATGCAAAAATATCTCTGCCGGTGGGAGGGCCCACTCGCCGTCAGACATACCGTCGTAATATGAGGGGCCCTGTGCCAGTGCTGTCGCACACAAGTGGGCCCCCCTATGCTTGCTCAGGGTCACAGCACTTGCAATATTTACCTCTCCCTGCTCCATCGCCGTGACATCTTCCGCGTTTCCAAACAGTGACATTCAGGTTAGAGAGCGCTTTGACATCATGTCTGTATACCGAAACAGTACAAGTGCAGAGACCTTAAAGATGGCAATGCTGAGGAGTCCAGAGTACAGCAGTGCCCAGCGAGGAGAGGTATTTAATTTTTTTAAATGTTGGGAGCATTTTTTTGGGGAACTCTATTATACACTGGAGAATGATATATGGGGTCCATCGTACACTGGAGCATCATCCATTTGGCCCATCACATACAGGAGCATTCCAAATGGGGGACATCAGACACTGGAGCAGCATTTACAGGGCCCATTATACACTGGAGCATTAGAAATGGGGCCCATTATATATGGAGCATTATTTGGGCCCATAACACACTGGAGCATCGTCCATGGGGACCAACATATACTGGAGCATTCCAAATGGGGGACATCAGACACTGGAGCAGCATTTACGGGGCCCATTATACATTGGAGCATTAGAATGGGGCCCATTATATATGGAGCATTATTTGGACCCATAAGACAGTGGAGCATCATCCATGGGGACCAACATATACTGTAGCATTATATGGAGCTCATCATATACTGTATGGAACATTATATGGGACCAATTATTCTGTATGGAGAAATACATGGGGCTCATTATTCTGTATGGCGCACTAGGTGGTGGCCATAATACTGTATGGAATACTATACTGTCAGCTGTTGAGCTATTGTAGAATTTAAAATAGATAATATCAGTCATGTCATTTAAGCAGTGAAGTATTTTTCACTGTACTATACCTATATTTCTGTGCCGTATCGGAGCATTATGAATTGTGGTATGGGTTAAAAGGGCGCACTGACACTCATTGGCCCAGGGCATACGAAAACCTTGCGCCAGCCCTACCCCCCCACAACTTTAGCCAAATAACCCCCAGTTTTCAATGCGTAACTATTATTATAAAGTAAATTAAGGTTGACAAGCTTAAGTAATAAGAATTGATGTCATTGGCATTGAAATGGGCACTGTAGGTGTGTTTACTGTCCTCCACTCCCTGCCGACTTTGCTTCCCCATTGATTTGCATTGGGTTTCATGTTTTCAGTCGGACCCCGACTTTTCCCTATACAGTGGTGGCCAAAAGTATTGACACCCCTGCAATTCTGTCAGATAATACTCAGTTTCTTCCTGAAAATGATTGCAAACACAAATTCTTTGGTATTATTATCTTCATTTAATTTGTCATAAATGAAAAAACACAAAAAGAATTGTCCTAAAGCCAAATTGGATATAATTCCACACCAAACATAAAAAAGAGGGTGGACAAAAGTATTGGCACTGTTTGAAAAATAATGTGATGCTTCTCTAATTTGTGTAATTAACAGCACCTGTAACTTACCTGAGGCACCTAACAGGTGTTGGCAATAGCTAAATCACACTTGCAGCCAGTTGACATGGATTAAAGTTGACTCAACCTCTGTCCTGTGTACCACATTGAGCATGGAGAAAAGAAAGAAGACCAAAGAACTGTCTGAGGACTTGAGAAACCAAATTGTGAGGAAGCATGAGCAATCTCAAGGCTACAATTCCATCTCCAAAGACAAGAATGTTCCTGTGTCTACCGTGCGCAGTGTCATCAAGAAGTTTAAAGTCCATGGCACTGTGGCTAACCTCTCTAGATGTGGACGGAAAAGAAAAATTGACAAGAGATTTCAACGCAAGATTGTGCGGATGTTGGATACAGAACCTCGACTAACATCCAAACAAGTTCAAGCTGCCCTGCAGTCCGAGGGTACAACAGCGTCAACCCATACTATCCGTCGGCATCTGAATGAAAAGGGACTGTATGGTAGGAGACCCAGGAAGACCCCACTTCTTACCCCGAGACATAAAAAAGCCAGGCTGGAGTTTGCCAAAACTTACCTGAAAAAGCCTAAAACGTTTTGGAAGAATGTTCTCTGGTCAGATGAGACAAAAGTAGAGCTTTTTGGGCAAAGGCATCAACATAGAGTTTACAGGAGAAAAAAAGAAGCATTCAAAGAAAAAAACACGGTCCCTACAGTTAAACATGGCGGCGGTTCCCTGATGATTTGGGGTTGCTTTGCTGCCTCTGGCACTGGACTGCTTGACTGTGTGCATGGCATTATGAAGTCTGAAGACTACCAATAAATTTTGCAGCATAATGTAGGGCCCAGTGTGAGAAAGCTGTGTCTCCCTCAGAGGTCATGGGTCTTCCAGCAGGACAATGACCCAAAACACACTTCAAAAAGCAATGAGTCCAGACCTGTATCCCATAGAACACCTGTGGAGAGATCTAAAAATGGCAGTTTGGAGAGGGCACCCTTCAAATATCAGGGACCTGGAGCAGTTTGCCAAAGAAGAATGGTCTAAAATTCCAGCAGAGCATTGTAAGAAACTCATTAATGGTTACTGGAAGCGGTTGGTCGCAGTTATTTTGGGTAAAGGTTGTGCAACCAAATATTAGGCTGAGGGTGCCAATACTTTTGTCTGGCCCATTTTTGGAGTTTTGTGTGAAATGATCAATGTTTTGCTTTTTGCTTCATTCTCTTTTGTGTTTTTTCATTTAAGACAAATTAAATGAAGATAATAATACCGAAGAATTTGTGATTGCAATCATTTTCAGGAAGAAACCGAGTATTATCTGACAGAATTGCAGGAGTGTCAATACTTTTGGCCACAACTGTAGTTGGCCGATTTTGTTTGACCCGACTTTTGACAAAGTCGGGTTTCATGAAACCCGACTCGAC
The DNA here is from genome assembly GCF_039654945.1 of Dendrobates tinctorius. Lineage (NCBI taxonomy): Eukaryota > Metazoa > Chordata > Amphibia > Anura > Dendrobatidae > Dendrobates > Dendrobates tinctorius. The sequence goes on along the minus strand of NW_027361754.1, from coordinate 68,804,748 downwards.
CCGAAAAAAGGCAAAGTCGCTCATCTCTAGTTGAGGTTGCAAAGAAGGTCTGCATGAGTTCTCAGAATAAAATCACATAAACGTTTACACAAATGTTATGAAATTCTTGTTCTAAAGGTTGATCAAGTCTGATCAATACTCTAGATTAGAGTTGAGCGAAACGGGTCGAAAAAATTCAAAAGTCGCCGACTTTTGTCAAAGTCGGGTTTCATGAAACGAAACCCGACCCTAGGATGAGGTCGGCCACGAGGTTGGCGACTTACGCGCCAGAGTCGCGTTTCAAAAGTTTGTTTTGCGCTCTTTTTCAGCCAATCAGGATCCACGGACACTGTGGGCAACGTGATGACATAGGCACGGGTCACCACCATCTTTCAGAAGGGCATGCAAGTGATTGGCTTGCTTTGGTGGGCGTCACAGGGGGTATAAAAGGGCGTGCACGCCGACCGCCATCTTACTTCTGCTGATCTCAGTATAGGGAGAGGTTGCTGCTGATTCTGTAGGGAGAGCGTTAGGCAGGGAAGAAGACCAAAAAACTGCTTCTGCTGCTAGCGATTTGGCCTGCACAACACACCAGTCACTGTGTGTGCAGTGCAAGGGGAGGCTATATAGTGGTGTATCAGTGGTGTTGGTTGTTGGGCTGCCTTCTAAGGCTTCCTGACAGGCTGGCATTGCTGTTTACCCACTGCTCCGCAAACTGCTTTTTTAAAAGCAATCCAATCTCCCTTATCCTCTAGTCACTTTGGTCACAGCTGTGCCATCGAGCCTGTCACATAGCGCTCAGATATTCATTGGGCCTCAAACTGCTTTTTTAAAAGCAATCCCAATTTTTTTTTTTGTCCTGCTGAGAAGAAAAAAAAACTGCTTCTGCTGCTGATAGCAATTTGGCCTGCACAACACACCAGTCACTGTGTGCAGTGCAAGGGGAGGCTATATAGTGGTGTATCAGTGGTGTTGGTTGTTGGGCTGCCTTTTAAGGCTTCCTGACAGGCTGGCATTGCTGTTTACCCACTGCTCCGCAAACTGCTTTTTTAAAAGCAATCCAATCTCCCTTATCCTCTAGTCACTTTGGTCACAGCTGTGCCATCGAGCCTGTCACATAGCGCTCAGATATTCATTGGGCCTCACACAATCCAAAAGTGTCCAGTGTCCAAAAGTGTGTGCAGAGATTCAAAATCTCACTTATCCTCTAGTCACATAGGTCACAGCTGTGCCATCAAGCCTGTCACATAGCGCTCAGATATCAGTGGGCCTCACACAATCCAAAAGTGTCCAGTGTCCAAAAGTGTGTGCAGAGATTCAAAATCTCACTTATCCTCTAGTCACTTAGGTCACAGCTGTGCCATCGAGCCTGTCACATAGCGCTCAGATATTCATTGGGCCTCACACAATCCAAAAGTGTCCAGTGTCCAAAAGTGTGTGCAGAGATTCAAAATCTCACTTATCCTCTAGTCACTTAGGTCACAGCTGTGCCAACAAGCCTGTCACATAGTGCTCAGATATCAGTGGGCCTCACACAATCCAAAAGTGTCCAGTGTCCAAAAGTGTGTGAAGAGATCCAAAATCTCACTTATCCTCTAGTCACTTAGGTCACAGCTGTGCCATCGAGCCTGTCACATAGCGCTCAGATATTCATTGGGCCTCACACAATCCAAAAGTGTCCAGTGTCCAAAAGTGTGTGCAGAGATTCAAAATCTCACTTATCCTCTAGTCACTTAGGTCACAGCTGTGCCATCGAGCCTGTCACATAGCGCTCAGATATTCATTGGGCCTCACACAATCCAAAAGTGTCCAGTGTCCAAAAGTGTGTGCAGAGATTCAAAATCTCACTTATCCTCTAGTCATTTAGGTCACAGCTGTGCCATCAAGCCTGTCACATAGCGCTCAGATATCAGTGGGCCTCACACAATCCAAAAGCGTCCAGTGTCCAAAAGTGTGTGCAGAGATTCAAAATCTCACTTATCCTCTAGTCACTTAGGTCACAGCTGTGCCATCGAGCCTGTCACATAGCGCTCAGATATTCATTGGGCCTCACACAATCCAAAAGTGTCCAGTGTCCAAAAGTGTGTGCAGAGATTCAAAATCTCACTTATCCTCTAGTCACTTAGGTCACAGCTGTGCCATCAAGCCTGTCACATAGCGCTCAGATATCAGTGGGCCTCACACAATCCAAAAGTGTCCAGTGTCCAAAAGTGTGTGCAGAGATTCAAAATCTCACTTATCCTCTAGTCACTTAGGTCACAGCTGTGCCATCGAGCCTGTCACATAGCGCTCAGATATTCATTGGGCCTCACACAATCCAAAAGTGTCCAGTGTCCAAAAGTGTGTGCAGAGATTCAAAATCTCACTTATCCTCTAGTCACTTAGGTCACAGCTGTGCCATCGAGCCTGTCACATAGCGCTCAGATATTCATTGGGCCTCACACAATCCAAAAGTGTCCAGTGTCCAAAAGTGTGTGCAGAGATTCAAAATCTCACTTATCCTCTAGTCACTTAGGTCACAGCTGTGCCATCAAGCCTGTCACATAGCGCTCAGATATCAGTGGGCCTCACACAATCCAAAAGTGTCCAGTGTCCAAAAGTGTGTGCAGAGATTCAAAATCTCACTTATCCTCTAGTCACTTAGGTCACAGCTGTGCCATCGAGCCTGTCACATAGCGCTCAGATATTCATTGGGCCTCACACAATCCAAAAGTGTCCAGTGTCCAAAAGTGTGTGCAGAGATTCAAAATCTCACTTATCCTCTAGTCACTTAGGTCACAGCTGTGCCATCAAGCCTGTCACATAGCGCTCAGATATTCATTGGGCCTCACACAATCCAAAAGTGTCCAGTGTCCAAAAGTGTGTGCAGAGATTCAAAATCTCACTTATCCTCTAGTCACTTAGGTCACAGCTGTGCCATCAAGCCTGTCACATAGCGCTCAGATATCAGTGGGCCTCACACAATCCAAAAGTGTCCAGTATCCAAAAGTGTGTGCAGAGATTCAAAATCTCACTTATCCTCTAGTCACTTAGGTCACAGCTGTGCCATCAAGCCTGTCACATAGCGCTCAGATATCAGTGGGCCTCACACAATCCAAAAGTGTCCAGTGTCCAAAAGTGTGTGCAGAGATTCAAAATCTCACTTATCCTCTAGTCACTTAGGTCACAGCTGTGCCATCGAGCCTGTCACATAGCGCTCAGATATTCATTGGGCCTCACACAATCCAAAAGTGTCCAGTGTCCAAAAGTGTGTGCAGAGATTCAAAATCTCACTTATCCTCTAGTCACTTAGGTCACAGCTGTGCCATCGAGCCTGTCACATAGCGCTCAGATATTCATTGGGCCTCACACAATCCAAAAGTGTCCAGTGTCCAAAAGTGTGTGCAGAGATTCAAAATCTCACTTATACTCTAGTCACTTAGGTCACAGCTGTGCCATCAAGCCTGTCACATAGCGCTCAGATATCAGTGGGCCTCACACAATCCAAAAGTGTCCAGTGTCCAAAAGTGTGTGCAGAGATTCAAAATCTCACTTATCCTCTAGTCACTTAGGTCACAGCTGTGCCATCGAGCCTGTCACATAGCGCTCAGATATTCATTGGGCCTCACACAATCCAAAAGTGTCCAGTGTCCAAAAGTGTGTGCAGAGATTCAAAATCTCACTTATCCTCTAGTCACTTAGGTCACAGCTGTGCCATCGAGCCTGTCACATAGCGCTCAGATATTCATTGGGCCTCACACAATCCAAAAGTGTCCAGTGTCCAAAAGTGTGTGCAGAGATTCAAAATCTCACTTATCCTCTAGTCACTTAGGTCACAGCTGTGCCATCAAGCCTGTCACATAGCGCTCAGATATCAGTGGGCCTCACACAATCCAAAAGTGTCCAGTGTCCAAAAGTGTGTGCAGAGATTCAAAATCTCACTTATCCTCTAGTCACTTAGGTCACAGCTGTGCCATCGAGCCTGTCACATAGCGCTCAGATATTCATTGGGCCTCACACAATCCAAAAGTGTCCAGTGTCCAAAAGTGTGTGCAGAGATTCAAAATCTCACTTATCCTCTAGTCACTTAGGTCACAGCTGTGCCATCAAGCCTGTCACATAGCGCTCAGATATTCATTGGGCCTCACACAATCCAAAAGTGTCCAGTGTCCAAAAGTGTGTGCAGAGATTCAAAATCTCACTTATCCTCTAGTCACTTAGGTCACAGCTGTGCCATCAAGCCTGTCACATAGCGCTCAGATATCAGTGGGCCTCACACAATCCAAAAGTGTCCAGTATCCAAAAGTGTGTGCAGAGATTCAAAATCTCACTTATCCTCTAGTCACTTAGGTCACAGCTGTGCCATCAAGCCTGTCACATAGCGCTCAGATATCAGTGGGCCTCACACAATCCAAAAGTGTCCAGTGTCCAAAAGTGTGTGCAGAGATTCAAAATCTCACTTATCCTCTAGTCACTTAGGTCACAGCTGTGCCATCGAGCCTGTCACATAGCGCTCAGATATTCATTGGGCCTCACACAATCCAAAAGTGTCCAGTGTCCAAAAGTGTGTGCAGAGATTCAAAATCTCACTTATCCTCTAGTCACTTAGGTCACAGCTGTGCCATCGAGCCTGTCACATAGCGCTCAGATATTCATTGGGCCTCACACAATCCAAAAGTGTCCAGTGTCCAAAAGTGTGTGCAGAGATTCAAAATCTCACTTATACTCTAGTCACTTAGGTCACAGCTGTGCCATCAAGCCTGTCACATAGCGCTCAGATATCAGTGGGCCTCACACAATCCAAAAGTGTCCAGTGTCCAAAAGTGTGTGCAGAGATTCAAAATCTCACTTATCCTCTAGTCACTTAGGTCACAGCTGTGCCATCGAGCCTGTCACATAGCGCTCAGATATTCATTGGGCCTCACACAATCCAAAAGTGTCCAGTGTCCAAAAGTGTGTGCAGAGATTCAAAATCTCACTTATCCTCTAGTCACTTAGGTCACAGCTGTGCCATCAAGCCTGTCACATAGCGCTCAGATATCAGTGGGCCTCACACAATCCAAAAGTGTCCAGTGTCCAAAAGTGTGTGCAGAGATTCAAAATCTCACTTATTCTCTAGTCACTTAGGTCACAGCTGTGCCATCAAGCCTGTCACATAGCGCTCAGATATCAGTGGGCCTCACACAATCCAAAAGTGTCCAGTGTCCAAAAGTGTGTGCAGAGATTCAAAATCTCACTTATCCTCTAGTCACTTAGGTCACAGCTATGCCATCGAGCCTGTCACATAGCGCTCAGATATTCATTGGGCCTCACACAATCCAAAAGTGTCCAGTGTCCAAAAGTGTGTGCAGAGATTCAAAATCTCACTTATCCTCTAGTCACTTAGGTCACAGCTGTGCCATCGAGCCTGTCACATAGCGCTCAGATATTCATTGGGCCTCACACAATCCAAAAGTGTCCAGTGTCCAAAAGTGTGAGCAGAGATTCAAAATCTCACTTATCCTCTAGTCACTTAGGTCACAGCTGTGCCATCAAGCCTGTCACATAGCGCTCAGATATCAGTGGGCCTCACACAATCCAAAAGTGTCCAGTGTCCAAAAGTGTGTGCAGAGATTCAAAATCTCACTTATCCTCTAGTCACTTAGGTCACAGCTGTGCCATCGAGCCTGTCACATAGCGCTCAGATATTCATTGGGCCTCACACAATCCAAAAGTGTCCAGTGTCCAAAAGTGTGTGCAGAGATTCAAAATCTCACTTATCCTCTAGTCACTTAGGTCACAGCTGTGCCATCAAGCCTGTCACATAGCGCTCAGATATCAGTGGGCCTCACACAATCCAAAAGTGTCCAGTGTCCAAAAGTGTGTGCAGAGATTCAAAATCTCACTTATTCTCTAGTCACTTAGGTCACAGCTGTGCCATCGAGCCTGTCACATAGCGCTCAGATATCAGTGGGCCTCACACAATCCAAAAGTGTCCAGTGTCCAAAAGTGTGTGCAGAAATTCAAAATCTCCCCTGTCCTATAGACACCTTGTACCTTGTTTTACATACTATATAGTTTGTTGGATTTTGTCTACATTTCTACCAAAAATGAGGAAGGCTGGTGGAAGAGGCCGTGGAATTGGGCAGGGGTTGGCAGCTGGTAATGATGGTGTTGGTGGTGGATCTGATGGTAGTGGCAAGAGCAAAATAGGACCGAATGCAGGAGGTGTTGAGCCTGCGTCATCGTCTGGCTACATACTGTAAGGCCTCGAACGCTTAGTTTTCTAGGAGTTGGCAAACCGCTTTTAAAGCCAGAGCATCAGGAAAAACTTTTGTCTTACATTGCTGACTCAGCCTCCAGCTCTATCGCCTCCTCTTCTTCAGTTGTAAAAAGTAAAAGCACTGAGTTGTCATTGGAGGCTCATGTTCATGAACCACACCTTTCCTTGTGTCCTTCACCCCAACCAAGATTGAAGGATGACGCAGGCCATACTACTGATTACTCCATGGAGCTGTTTTCACATACCATGCCTGGATTATCAAGTGAAATGGTGAATTACCCAGGCCAAGATGAATCTGACATGGAGTGCACTGATGCACAGCCGCTGATGGATGATTCTGCTGGTACATTCACTCAGAGCACTACATTGTCCTCGCAGTGTACAGAGCCAGATTCTGACCCTGATGAGACTCAGGTGCCCCTTCCCGCACACTATACCACCGTACACGGTGACACAGAGGAAGGTGCACATGACATAGAAGAGGAGGTGATGGATGACCCAGTTGTTGACCCAGATTGGCATCCATTGGGGGAAGAGGGTGCTGCTTCCAATAGCTCAGATGAGGAGCATCCACAGCAGACATCGACATCGCAACAGCTGTTATCTGGCAGGCCCGGAGCACTCCAAAGACAGGTTCCAAACATCAAAAGAGTAGCTGGACAGCTTGTCCAGAGGGTCAAAAGATCACAGCGTGCTAGGCCGCAAAATGTCTGCCAAAGTAGAAAGAGTGCAGTGTGGCACTTTTTTGAACAAAATCCTCATGATCAGGCCAAGGTTATCTGTAAGAAGTGCGCAAAGACCTTTAGCCGAGGGAAAAATCTGAAAAATTTGAATACCAGTTGCATGCTTAGACATTTAACCAGCATGCACTTGCAAGCGTGGACACAACACCAAACCTCAAGTGCCACATGTGCAACTGATCACAACGAAGGTAGTCATCAACGCTACATTGTTTCCCCCACTGTAAGCCCACCGGTTAGCACAGCAGCAAATGTTGAGGTGTCGTTGCAAGGCCACAGCAGTCAGGGAATCCCACTGTTATATCAACGAAAGACTGATTCTAGGCCATCAGAAAGAACACCAACTCCATCACCATCATCAACCCTCTCTCAGTCCGCCCTGTCCACCGCTACTTCCACCATATGCAGCTCTCAAGTCCAGCTCACCCTCCCAGACACTATGAGTAGGTCAAGAAAGTACTCAGTCTCTCATCCGCGTACACTGGGTTTGAACGCCCACATTGCCAAACTAATCTCGTTTGAGATGATGCCCTTTCGGTTGGTGGAAAGAACAGCTTTCCGTGAACTCATGGCCTATGCAGTACCACGCTAAGACCTACCCAGTCGCCACTTCTTCTCTCGCAAAGCCATCCCAGCCCTCCACCATCATGTGAAAGACCGCATTGTCCATGCACTCAAGCAGTCAGTGAGCGGAAAGGTGCACCTCACAACTGATAAGAAAGTAGTCCAATGAACATAGTGGATGAGAGGATGAAAAAGTATTATAATGGACACAGCCACAATCTCACATAACCACCATAATGAGGACAAAAGAAGACCAACTGCAATGTGAACTCACAGACAAAAGGCAAATACAGTCAAAAGGTCAAACGCTAAATAAAAACAATTTTATTGGTATATATAAAAATATGTATACACATATATACAGACAAACATGCATGTAAAAGGGCTGAATGATGGAAAAAGGCTATAACAACCACATACAGAAAACCCAGGTAGGTATGTCGCAGGGGAGTAGCAATGAACAGCAGGGTATTGTGAATATATCAATCACTCATGATAATATGCCAACAGTTAATACATGCCAGGTACCCATGCTGGCAAATATACCATCCCCGAAACAGGATCACACAACATACAAGGGGTGAATGCCACCAATAATAAACAAAATATATAAGAATACAGGTACCTTGTAGGCAAGAGGCAACCCTCTCGGACCGACCTACCAACCCCAACGCGCGTTTCGGCGTGCCTTCATCAGGGGGAATAAGGCTTAAGGTGCTGGGTCTGAATTTAAATACAATCCATACCAGAACCATCATTGCGGCCGCGCGGCCCCCCGGTGACGTCACGTCCGCCGGATCGCGCTCACACGGGCAGCCGAAAGCCGGAAACACGTGGGGCCCCACGTGACCCGGAAGTCGGCGCACCGCCGAGACGCGAGCCGGCCGACACAACTGATGCATGGTCCAGTCGGCATGGCCAGGGCCGTTACGTGTCCATCACTGCGCACTGGGTTAATGTGGTGGATGCAGGGTCCACAGGGGACAGCGGTGGTGGGACAGTGCTGCCTAGCCCACGGTATAGGAAACAGTTGGCTGTAGGCGTTCCACCCTCCTCCTCCTCCTTCTCCTCCTCCAGAAGCGAAAGCTCGTCCACAGAGCGCAGTCGTACGAGCACTCCATCTGCAGCTGCCACTGTTGCACACGATGTGTCCCCCTATCGAGCAGCTAGTGGAAAGCATCAGCAGGCTGTGTTGCAGATGATGTGTTTGGGCGACAGACATACCGCCGAGGTGCTGGCCGAGTACTTGAAGCGACAAACTGAGTCATGGCTGGGCAGTGTACATCTTGAGGCAGGCAAGGTAGTTAGTGATAACGGCCGTAATTTTGTGGCAGCCATAGCCCTTTCAAAACTCAGCCACATACCTTGCTTGGCTCACACCTTGAACCTGGTGGTGCAGTGCTTCCTCAAAAATTATCCGGAGTTAACAGCCCTGCTCCAGAAGGTGCGAAGACTGTGCGCGCACATCCGCCGGTCGCCTGTATACTCCGTTCGTATGCAGAAGCTGCAGCGATTGCTCCACCTTCCCAACCACCGCCTCATTATCGACATTGCAACAAGGTGGAACTCCACCCTGCACATGGTGGAGCGGCTGTGCGAGCAGAGGCAGGCCATAATGCATTTGTGGGAGGATACACGGCCAGGCACTTTGAGAGCAGACATGGAGTTGACAGGTGTGCAGTGGTCGAAGCTGAAAGACCTCTGTAAAGTCCTTCAGTGTTTTGAGGAATGCACACGGCTGGTAAGCGCAGACGACGCCATCCTAAGCATGAGCATCCCACTTATGCGTCTGCTCATGCAAACTTTGACGCACCTTAAGGAGCAGGCATCTGCAGCCAATGTTGATGAGGAGGAAGAGGAGCAGGGAATCCTTGATGACATTCAGCCATTGTCTGCTCAGGGACCTCTCCTGGACGAGGTGGAGGAAGAAGAGGAGGAGGAGGAGGATGATGGGGATGATTACGTAGGGGAGGAGGATGCATCTCGTGGGGCAAGTGAAAATGTTGGCGTGGCAAGGTCTGGTACAGGGTTTGTTCGTGACTGGAGGGATGTGGATTTGCCAGAAAGTGCTCCTCCAACCAGCACTCGCAGTGCATCATTGACACCGGGAACATTGGCCCACATGTCAGATTATGCCTTGCGGATCCTAAAAAGGGACCCCCGCATTGCCAAAATGATGAACGATGACGACTACTGGTTGGCCAGCATCCTGGATCCACGCTATAAAGGCAAATTACAAAACATCATGCCAAAGGAGAACCTTGACCTAATATTGGCTAATAAACAAGCAACTCTGGTAAATCGGTTGCTTGAGGCATTCCCAGCACACAGCAGCGGTGATGGTTCTCACAACGAGCCGTACGGGCCGGGGGCAGCTTGGCAGAGGTGTTCGTGGTGCACACAGCAGAAGTGGCGTTGGAGACAGGGGTTTCATGACAATGTTGTGGACTGATTTTTCAAATACCGCTCACACAACTGGTAATACTGCATCGATGGAAAGTGACAGGAGACAGCAGTTGTCAACCATGGTTACTAACTACTTTTCCTCCCATATCGATGTTCTCCCACACAGGTCATTCCCCTTTGACTATTGGGCCGCTAAACTGGACACCTGGCCTGAATTGGCACAATATGCCTTACAGGAGCTCGCTTGCCCAGCTGCAAGTGTGCTATCGGAAAGAGTCTTCAGTGCAGCTGGATCAATCCTGACAGAAAAAAGGACCCGTCTGTCAACCCAAAATGTGGATGATCTAACCTTCATTAAAATGAACCATGCATGGGTTTCCAAGGATTTTGTCCCACCTTCCCCTGATGACACATAGGGTGACAGAAAAATGGCTTGCTTTGGTCCACCTCTTCCTGGAACTTGACCTATTTCGCCTTTTGCATCAGCTGAATGTCCAACATCAACATATGCCACTTTCTAAAACTCCCTAACTGTGCTGCCTCCCCCCCCATGGCCGGGGTCACCACCTAGCGCACGACACCGTGCGAGTGCCGTTGCCCTGGACAGGTGGGTTGGCCGACTCTTGGGCGCGGGCACTGGCATAGGGTCCCTCATAGTGCAATCAAGTGTCTCTGACGGTGGTGGTGCACACCCGCCGTCAGACACACCGCTGTACTATGAGGGGCCCAGTGCCAGTACCGACGCCCTCGAGTGGGCCCCCCTTGCTTGGGCAGGGCCCCAGCATTTGCAATCTTTACCTCTCCCTGCTCCTCCACTGTGTAATCTGGGCCGTCAAATCCATACTGTGCCTGACACCGTCTGAGCCTGCCTCCTGAGACATATATTTTGAATGTGTACGCTATCCATACATGTTATCCGGGGATACGGTACCCTTTCTAACCTTTGTGCAATCACGTGCAATCCATACTGGGCCTAACACCGTCTGAGCCTGCCTCCTGAGACATATATTTTGAATGTGTACGCTATCCATACATGTTATCCGGGGATACGGTACCCTTTCTAACCTTTGTGCAATCACGTGCAATCCATACTGGGCCTAACACCGTCTGAGCCTGCCTCCTGAGACATATATTTTGAATGTGTACGCTATCCATACATGTTATCCGGGGATACGGTACCCTTTCTAACCTTTGTGCAATCACGTGCAATCCATACTGGGCCTAACACCGTCTGAGCCTGCCTCCTGAGACATATATTTTGAATGTGTACGCTATCCATACATGTTATCTGGGGATACGGTACCCTTTCTAACCTTTGTGCAATCACGTGCAATCCATACTGGGCCTAACACCGTCTGAGCCTGCCTCCTGAGACATATATTTTGAATGTGTACGCTATCCATACATGTTATCCGGGGATACGGTACCCTTTCTAACCTTTGTGCAATCACGTGCAATCCATACTGGGCCTAACACCGTCTGAGCCTGCCTCCTGAGACATATATTTTGAATGTGTACGCTATCCATACATGTTATCCGGGGATACGGTACCCTTTCTAACCTTTGTGCAATCACGTGCAATCCATACTGGGCCTAACACCGTCTGAGCCTGCCTCCTGAGACATATATTTTGAATGTGTACGCTATCCATACATGTTATCCGGGGATACGGTACCCTTTCTAACCTTTGTGCAATCACGTGCAATCCATACTGGGCCTAACACCGTCTGAGCCTGCCTCCTGAGACATATATTTTGAATGTGTACGCTATCCATACATGTTATCCGGGGATACGGTACCCTTTCTAACCTTTGTGCAATCACGTGCAATCCATACTGGGCCTAACACCGTCTGAGCCTGCCTCCTGAGACATATATTTTGAATGCATACGCTATCCAAACATGTTATCCGGGGATACGGTACCCTTTCTAACCTTTGTGCAATCACGTGCAATCCATACTGGGCCTAACACCGTCTGAGCCTGCCTCCTGAGACATATATTTTGAATGTGTACGCTATCCATACATGTTATCTTGAGATACGGTACCCTTTCTAACCTTTGTGCAATCACGTGCAATCCATACTGGGCCTAACACTGTCTGAGCCTGCCTCCTGAGACATATATTTTGAATGTGTACGCTATCCATACATGTTATCTGGGGATACGGTACCCTTTCTAACCTTTGTGCAATCACGTGCAATCCATACTGGGCCTAACACTGTCTGAGCCTGCCTCCTGAGACATATATTTTGAATGTGTACGCTATCCATACATGTTATCCGGGGATACGGTACCCTTTCTAACCTTTGTGCAATCACGTGCAATCCATACTGGGCCTAACACCGTCTGAGCCTGCCTCCTGAGACATATATTTTGAATGTGTACGCTATCCATACATGTTATCTGGGGATACGGTACCCTTTCTAACCTTTGTGCAATCACGTGCAATCCATACTGGGCCTAACACCGTCTGAGCCTACCTCCTGAGACATATATTTTGAATGTGTACGCTATCCATACATGTTATCCGGGGATACGGTACCCTTTCTAACCTTTGTGCAATCACGTGCAATCCATACTGGGCGTGAGAACGGCTGGTGAGCTGTTAAGCAAGCTACAGCACCTGTGGTTTGCACACGTAAGTTTTTCATTTTTTCAGGAATGACGGTTAGGCCTAATTCCGGAACTGCAGTTGACCTGCACTTACTGGGAAATCATTGTTCGCGGGTAATAATTGTAATCAGTGATCCCCATCACTGACGTTGTTCAGCGGGTTATCTGCACCTGTAAGCGACAAACGCTGGCCTTTTCAGTGTAGCGCACATGCAGCCACGAACATGTAAGGGCATGACACACCAGTTATTGGCCAATCTCATGTTCCAGAGCCTCACGTGTCCCTCTAGTAAGCCGGACTCGGACCGCGGGGCATGACGGAGTCTCGTTCGTTAACGGAATTAAGCTTGCAATGTGTGCATCTGTTCTGTAGCTGGCATGGTTGAGGTTTCCCAGGTGGAGTCGAATTTAACCGTAGGCTCCACTCCTGGTGGTGCCCTTCTGGACATTCCTTTAAGGTTCAGCTTTGCAACCATACTGCCCACGTAAAACAAACACTTTGCCTTCATGAACGCTGTTTGGAGGGTCATGACTCGTGGGAATAACGCCGCCCAAACAGTTAACCTGCTAGAGAGATCGTTCGTTGCTCCCAAGCATGACATCACACTCCCTAGGAAGAAGGTAATGCCACTGTGGCGACCGTACTCCTGGGGGAGACACAAGTGCACTGATGCCCAGCCACTGCTCGATGAATCTGCTGGTACATTGACCCAGACCACTACATTCCCCTCGCACACTACACGGCCTGAATCTGACCCTGATGAAACTCAGGTTACCCTTCCCATATACAGTTCCATCTTACACGGTGACAAAGAGGAAGCTGCAGATGAAAGTGCAGGTTCGGCCCACCCGCCATCAGACACACCACCGTACTATCAGAGGCCCTGTGCCAGTGCCGTCGCCAACGAGTGTGCCCCCCTGCTTGCTCAGGATCACAGCACTTGCAAGGTTGAAATACTGTGCAGTGAGATGGAAGATGGGGACGACGAGGAGTCCAGACTAGTACAGGGATTCCCTAGCGAGGAGACTTATTTGATTGTTTTCAATGTTGGGACAGCAATTTTTGGGGAGCACTATACTCTGGAGAATGATAGATGGGGCCCACCATACACTGGAACATTCCAAAGGTGGACATCAGACACTGGAGCAGCATTTACAGGGCCCATTATACACTAGAGCATTAGAAATGGGGCCCATTATGTTTGGAGCATTATTTGGGCCCATAAGACAGTGGAGCTTCATCCATGGGGACCAACATATACTGTAGCATTATGTGGAGCTCATCATATACTGTTTCAAACATTATATGGGACCAATGATTCTGTATGGAGAAATAGATGGGCCTTGTCATGAGATGTAAAAAGTGAAGTATTTTTCATTGTACTATACCGCTATTTCTCTGCCGTATCGGAGCATGATGAGTCGTGGTATGTGTTAAAGGGGCGCTCTTTCGCCCAGGGCACATGAAAACCTGCAGCCAGCCCTCCCCCCCACAACTTTAGCCAAATAACCCCCATTTTTCAGTGCGTAACTTGTATTATGAAGTTAATTAAGGTTGACAAGCTTAAGTAAGAAGAATTGATGCTTTTGGCATTCAAATGAGCACTGTAGGTGTGTTTCCTGTCCTCCTCTCACTGCCGACTTTTATTCCCCATTGACTTACATTGGGTTTCGTGTTTCGGGACGACCCCGACTTTTCCCTATAATCGGACGATCTTGCTCGACCCGACTTTTGGAAAAGTCGGGTTTCACGAAACTAAACTCGACCCTAAAAAACCAAAAGTCGCTCAACTCTACTCTAGATGAAGAAGGAAGCTTTGCTCTTATAGGACAGATTGGTTCATGCATTATGGTTGTTCTTATACCCTTTTCCTTTTTTCAATATCCTCTCCTAATCTTTCGTTAAACTTAATGTATATACAGTTGTGTGGAAAAGTGTTTGACCCTTCCTGATTTCCTATTCTTTTGCATGTTTGTCACACTTAAATGTTGCAGATCACCAAACAAGTTTAAATATTAGACAAAGTTAACACAAGTAAACACAAAATGCAGTTTTTAAATAAAGGTCTTTATTATTAAGGAAAAAAGAAATCCAAACCTAAAGGGCCCTGTGTGAAATAGTGATTGCCCCTAAACCTAAAAACTGGTTGGGCCACCCTTAGCAGCAACAACTGTAATCAAGCATTTGCAGTGAGTCTTTTCCAGCACTCTGGAGGAATCTTGGACCACTCATCTGTTCAGAATTGTTGTAATTCAGCCACATTGCAGGGTTTCTGAGCATGAACCACCTTTTTAAGGTCATGCCCCAGCATCTCAATTGGATTAAGGTCAGGACTTTGACTAGACCACTCTAAAGTCTTACTTTTGCTTTTATTAAACAATTCAGAGATGGACTTGCTGGTCTGTTTTGGACCATTGTCCTGCTGCATAACCCAAGTTTGCTTCAGCTTGAGTTCATGAACAGATGGATGGATATTCTCCTTCAGGATTGTTTGGCAGACAGCAGAACTCATGGTTCCATTTACCACAGCAAGTCTTCCAGGTCCTGAAGCAGCAAAACAGTCCCATACCATCACACTACCACCAACATATTTTACTGTTGGTATGATGTTCCTTTTCTGAAATGCTGCATTACTTCTATGCCAGATATAATGGAACTTACACCTTCAGCTTTTGTCTCGTCAGTCCACAGTGTATTCTCCCAAAAGTCTGGGGGATCATCAATATGTTTTCTGACAAAACTGAAATGAGCCTTTATGTACTTAGTGCTCAGCAGTGGTTTTCATCTTGGAACTCTTCCATGCCTGTCATTTTTGCTTAATCTCTTTCTTAAGGTGGAGTCACGAACACTGACCTCAACTGATGCAAGTGAGGCCTGCAGTTCTTTGGATGCTGTTGCGGCATCTTTTTTGACCTCTTGGAAAAGTTGTCTCTATGGTCTTGGGGTAATTTTAGTCAGCTGGCCACTCCTGGGAAGGTTCACCACCATTCCTAGCTTTCACCATTTCTGGATAATGGCTCTCACTGTGGTTCGCCAGAGTCCCAAATCTTTAGAAATGGCTGATGGATCTCAATTACTTTGTTTCTCATTTGTTCCAGAATTTCTTTGGATCATGGCATGATGTCTAGCTTTTGAAGATCCTTTGGTCTACTTCACTTTGTCAGGCAGGTCCTATTTAAGTGATTTCTTGATTGAAAACAGGTTTGGCTAGGGAATTTGAACTCAGCTTCCCAAAGTTGTAATAAACCACAGTTAATTTATGTTTAAGGGGGGGCAGCAATCACTTTTTCAAACAGGGCCCTGTAGGTTTGGATTTTTTTTTCTCTTAATAATAAAGACCTTAATTTAACCCCTTAACGGCCACCAATATGCCTTTTAACGGTGGTAGTTAAGGATACTTAAACCACAGCGCCGTTAATAAAGTGTATAGTGCCCCCTAGAGTCGGATTTTCTCCAGTGTCTCGGCTGCTGTGGGTAGTCAAGACCCCAGAGAACATGATTCGGGTCGGTTTTTACTGACCCTGGTTTTGCGATCACCATTATTACCCGTATAACGGCGACCGCAAAAAAATAAGTCAATGTGCATTTTAATTTCTCTCTCCTCTGATGTGATCGGTCGCACATCAGAGGAGAGAGAAATAGGGTCCCCGATCCCCCAGGTACCTCCCGGTGCTCCTCAGCCCTCATGCTTCCCTCCATGGGTGCCACCATCTTCTTCCGGCAAGAAAATGGTGGGCGCATGCGCAGTGCACCCGCCGAGATCTGCCAGACGGCACCCAGCAACAATAGGAAGAATTTTCCTATTTGTCCATTTTGGTTACTGTGATAGACCCTATCACAGTGATCAAAATTTTAAAAAAATAGTAAATAAACCCCCCATTTATCACCTCCATAGTTAGGGAAAAATGAAATAAAGAAAATATATTTATTTTAATTTTCCCATTAGGGTTAAAGTTAGGCTAAAGTTAGGGTTGGAATTAGGATTACGGTTGGAATTAGGGCTGGGGTTAGGGTTGGAATTAGAGTTAAGGTTGGAATTAGGGTTAGGGTTGGGATTAGGGTTGGGATTAGGGGTAGGGTTGGGATTAGGGTTAGGGTAAGGATTCTTGTTAGGGTAAGGATTAGGGGTTAGGATTAGGGTTAGGGATTAGGGTTGGGATTAGGGTTAGGGATTAGGGATAGGGGTGTGTTGGGGTCAGGTTTGTTGTTAGGGTTGTGGTTAGGGTTGGGATTAGGGTTAGGGGTGTGTTGTGGTTAGGGTTATGGTTCACCCCAATATATGGAGCATCAGCATACTCAGGACAAATTGCACACCAACTTTGGATGTCTAATTTCTCCTGTTACCCTTGGGAAAATAAAAAATTGGGGGCTAAAAAAAATCATTTTTGTGGAAAAGAAAATTATTTTTTATTTTAACGGCTCTGCGTTATAGACTTCTGTGAAGCACTTAGGGGTTCAAAGTGCTCACCACACATCTAGATAAGTTCCTTGGGTGGTCTTGTTTCCAAAATGGGGTCAATTGTAGGGAGTTTCTACTGTTTAGGCACATCAAGGGCTCTGCAAATGTAACATGACGCCCGCAGACCATTCCAACAAAGTCTGCATTCCAAAACGTCACTACTTCCCTTTCGAGCCCCGACTTGTGCCCAAACAGTGGTTCCCCCCACATATGGGGTACCAGTACCAGGGTACTCAGGACAAATTGGACAACAACTTTTGGGGTCTAATTTCTCCTGTTACCCTAGTAAAATAAAAAATTGTGGGCTAAAAAATCATTTTTGAGGAAAAAAAATGATTTTTTTATTTTCATGACTCTGCGTTATAAACTTTAGTGAAACACTTGGGGGTTTAAAGTTCTCACAACACATCTAGATAAGCTCCTTGGGGAGTCTAGTTTCCAAAACTGGGTCACTTGTGGGTGGTTTCTACTATTTTGGGCACATCAGCGGCTCTGCAAACGCAACATGACGTTCGCAGACCATTCCATCAAAGTCTGCATTCCAAAACGGCGCTCCTTCCCTTCTAAGCTCTGTCATACACCCAAACAGTGGATCCCCCCACATATGGGGTATCAGTGTACTCAGGACAAATTGCACAACAACTTTTCTGGTCCAATTTCTCCTTTTACCCTTGTGAAAATAAAAAATAGCGGGCTTAAGGAATCACTTTTCTGGAAAAAAAATTATTTTTTATTTTCACGGCTCTGCATTATAAACTCTGTGAAGCACTTGGGGGTTCAAAGTGCTCACCACACATCTAGATAAGTTCCTTAAGGGGTCTAGTTTCCAAAATGGGGTCAATTGTTGGGGGTTTCCATTGTTTAGGCACATCAGGGACTCTCCAAAGGCGACATGGCGTCCGATCTCAATTCCAGCCAATTCTGCATTGAAAAAGTCAAACGGCACTCATTCTGTTCCAAGCCCTACCGTGCGCCAAAACAGAGGTTTACCCCCACATAATGGGTATCGACATATTTAGGAGAAATTGTACAACAAATTTTGTGGTACATTTGCTCTTTTTACACTTGTGAAAATAAAAAAAATATTGGTTCTGAAGTAAAATGTTTGTAAAAAAAAAGTTAAATGTTGATTTTTTTCCTTTCACATTGCTTCAATTCCTGTGAAGCACGTAAAGGGTTAATAAAGTTCTTGAATGTGGTTTTGAGCACCTTGAGGGGTGCAGTTTTTAGAATGGTGTCAATTTTGGGTTTTTTTCTGTCATGTACACCCCTCAAAGTGACTTCAAATGTGATGTGGTCCCTAAAAAATGGTTTTGTAAATTGTGTTATAAAAATGAGAAATCACTGGTCAACTTTTAACCCTTCTAACGTCCTAACAAAAAAAAATTTGTTCCCAAAATTTTGCTGATGTAAAGTAGACATGTGGGAAATGCTATTTATTAAGTATTTTGTGTGACATATCTCTCTGATTTAGGGGCAAAAAAATGAAAAGTTTGAAAATTGCAAAATTTTAAAAATTTTCGCCATATTTCCGTTTTTTTTATAAATAAACCCAAGTCATATCGAAGAAATTTTACCACTATCATGAAGTAGAATATGTCACGAGAAAACAATGTCAGAATCACTGGGATCCAGTTATTACCTCATAAAGTGACAGTGGCCAGAATTGTAAAAATTGGCATGGTCATTAAGCAGCAAATTGGCTGTCACTAAGGGGTTAAAAGTTGCATTTTGTGATTACTTGTGTCATTTTTGCCTAATATTTACCTTTGCTTGGTGATCTGAAACATTTAAGTGCAACAAACATGCAAAAGAATAGGAAATCAGGAAGGGGGTAAACTCTCTTTCACACCTGTATGTCTTTTTTTTTCTACCTTACTATGCAACTATGACCTGCTCGTCTCTAACAGCTATATGACATGGACCTACCCCCAGAACTTCGGGTTCGCCACTGTAAAATGTAACGACTGGTTTGGGCATGCTGGCTGGAGCATCGCAGGTCTCTCCTTCTTCAAGTCCATTTCCTTGATTATTTTGTGGTCTCACTTGAGAGATAACCACGACCCCTCCCGCATCTGGTACCACTGTAGACATGACTATTAAAAAACCGACAGATGAGTTACATAGTATTTAAAAAAATATATATTTTCTTAATGTTTATATAGAAAATCTCTTAAAGTTTACAATTTAAACAGTAAGGCTATAGGTTTAAAAACATGCCACAACAAAAATGCAAAAAAACATATGTGATAAACAGTACCAAAGAGCTATAGAATAAAACTGTCAAAACCTAGGATAAAAACAGCAAGCAAATATCCTGCAGTAAATAAATAGTAATAGTACATATATTTATAACATAGGGTACTTAGTTGATAATATTTTGACCAAAAGAACGTAAAAACCATCCCACCGCGACAAGGTGTACCCGATCGGGATGGTCCCATATTTCACCTCATTTGCCAGCAGGCCTCAAAATATTTACTGACCAACAGAATAAAGTTATCAAATCATTTTTATCATACAGTTATAAATACGAAACCAGAGCAATAATACCGGAATTATTTTTGCTTTTCTATTCCACCTACGGACTCATTCAGGCGTCAGTATTTTTGACATACCAGAAAAACTGCCCAAGTTTTGGCAGAGTTTGATCAGTTTTTTTTACTAATAGGTAGAAGAAGGTGGAGAAACTTTTTTTTTTCCTATCCGTAGGTGAAAAGTGGAGAGTAAGCGGATGGCGTCCATATGCTGTCAGGTTTTTTTACAAACCCATAGTCTTGCATTGACAATTTTGATATGACGCTTGGATCAATATCGAACATGCCTCCGCGATTTTGAACGGACGACGAAAAAATCTGACATGTGAACTGAGCCATAGACTGTTATAGGTACAAGTGCTATCAGTAAAAAACAGACGTCTGAATGGAGCCTCAGAATCCTTTTTCCCGTTTTTCTCGTAGCCTAGTAGATTATAGGGTAAATTAAGTGATGGAGTACAAAACTGCAGCTTAACATGCAAAAAAGCAAAAAAATAGAAAATGTATAGCACTTGGAAAACAAGAGTAAAAAAGTAAAAAACTACTGGCCATAGTAGGAAGAGGTTAATAATGTCTGCACTTTGTATTGTGAAATCCGGTGACTGATCCGCTTGGGCAATCAATAGAATTGGAAATAAAAGTTCTAGCTTTAGCCAAAACATGAATAACTTTACTATAAAGTGTCTGGTTATTAAGGATCTCATCTGTAGCTGTCCATTACACTTAGTTTTTAGTTTCTCCCCTTTACCAAGATCCCTGCTTACTGTCAGTGGATGATAACACCCTGAGTGTACAGGCCATATAGAGCTGGTTACAATGTGTCAGTTTAGTGATCTGATCACACAAGGAGAATTAATTCTCTCCTGTCCTGACAGTAGTTTCGCACAACATATCAGTCTGGAGTCCAGGCTCTATAGATCATTAGTAACATAGCTGTGATCTGAAGACTTACCCTGAGATTTCCTCCCCGTTAGAGCTGAGAGTATGGAGGAGAAATGTAGAAATGGTTCAGCAATCACGTGACACCCAACAGGGAGGAGGAACTATGTATTTGCGTTTCTGGAAAATGTGCCAGTTCAGATCTGCTTCTTTTTCTTTTCAGTGTGCATAGCATTTTTTCTCCTTTGTTTGGGTGCTTTTTTTAAAAAAGTTTTTGAACAAAGACATCAGCAGAATGCAATGTTGCCTATAAATGTTAAAGAAAATAAAAAATAAAAATATACAGATGCTTCTCACAAAATTAGAATATCATCAAAAATTAATTTATTTTAGTTCTTCAATACAAAAAGTGAAACTCATATATTAGATAGAGTCATTACATTCAGAGTGATCTATTTCAAGTGTTTATTTCTGTTAATGTTGATGATCACGCCAGCCTTTCTAGAAAACACCAGTGATTGTCTAAACGCTGTGTCTAACATCATGTCCTCCCTATATCTGAAACTGAACCTGTCAAAGACTGAACTCCTTGTGTTTCCTCCCTCCACTAATGTATCTATGCCCGACATTGCCATTTCTGTGTGTGGATCCACTATTACTCCCCAGCAACATGCCCGCTGTCTTGGGGTCATACTTGATTCTGAGCTTTCCTTTGCCCCCCACATTCGATCACTGGCTCGCTCTTGTTATCTGCACCTCAAAAACATTTCTAGAATTCGACCTTTTCTTACTTTTGACTCTGCAAAAACTCTTACTGTTTCTCTTATTCATTCTCGTCTTGACTATTGTAACTCTCTACTAATCTGTCTCCCTCTTACCAAACTCTCCCCCCTCCAAGCTGTCTTGAATGCTGCAGCCAGGATCATATTCCTCATCATTCGTTACACCGATGCCTCTACCTTGTGCCAGTCATTACACTCCAGAATCCAGTACAAACTTATTACCCTCACCCACAAAGCTCTCCATGGCTCAGCACCACCCTACATCTCCCTCGTCTCTGTCTACCACCCTACCCGTGTCCTCCATTCCGCTAATGACCTGAGGTTGGCATCCTCAATAATCAGAACCTCCCACTCCGGTCTCAAAGACAATACACATGCTGCACCAATTCTTTTGAATGTACTTCCCAGGTCAATACGATTAGTCCCCAATCCCCACAATTTTAAGCGTGCCCTGAAAATGCATTTATTCAGACTGGCCTACCCCCTCAAGACATTAAAGGGGTTGTCCGGGCTTTTCACATAATCTCAGTGCATATCTGGGCTGCAGAATGTTGACAATAAGTAATTTACCTTCTGTGGCCAGTTTACAGGGTTTAAATATAATTCTGGATTAATTATTCAATGGCTCATATACAAAAAAATCAATCCTTAAAAGATACTTTATTAACCAATCATTAAAAAGTTTTCAAAACTTCAAAAAACAGGCAAACAAAAATAGGCTTATTGCTGATTTTCAAAATCCAGCCACAAACACTAGAGAGTCGTTCCAATGTCAGGTAGAGGGTCACAAACCTATTTGTCCCTATAGGGCCCTATATCTCTCTCCTACCTGACAGCGGAGGTTGGCACCCTCTTGATACGCAAATGGCGCCCCCGCTCCTCGGCGGCTCTCCCTAATCACCCTGTTGACTCCTATCTAAATGACATCAGCTTGGAGTACAACAGATGGCCGGGGACAAAAATATAATAGATAATAACCCCTTGCCACAAACCACCAAGACAAAAATATAAGGAATAGTAACTGGAAAAAACTCTAATTTTTGGCAGATTTGTAAACATTTGCTTTGGGAGGAAAAGGGGTCTAAATAACCCTATTTAGGTGTCTCCCTGCCTGACAGCGGAGCTTTTACACCCTACGTTACTGTGGTGCCCCCGCTCCACGTGGGCTGACCCTTACTGACCCCTACACTTCTCACCCAGAAAGAGGAAAGAGGGTGTCAGAACATATGGCCAAGGGAGACAGGGGTAATAACTTAGAATTATCCCTGAAAAAATCCCCCCCAAAGACAAAAAATGTTTTAATAATAATAATAATAATAATAATAATAATAATAAAAAAAAAATGTATCTGCAAACTGATGTATACAGTGTATGGGATAATAGTGCAGTAGCAAAGGCAGTTGCAAGTAAAGGGGGTAAGATATCAATCAGAACAGATACACAATCATTTAAATGTTCTTAAGCAGCATTAATGTACATTTCTCACATCACAAAATGCTGCTATTGCCTCTAATCCCCAACAACACATTTTTCATATTGCATCATGCCCAAAACAATGAGCCATTGATCGCTCAGGCTCAAAATTGCACTGTCCCAAAAAAAAAAAAAAAAAAATCAGCAAATTAACAAATATGTAAGAACTTAGCTCATGGCCACTGAAAAATCACCTCAATATATATAGTAGGCGGGGTGATAGTACTTTGACAAAGGCAGTTTCAAATAACGGGGGTAAGGTATCAATCAAAACAGATATACAACCATCTGAGTATTCTTAAACAGCATTAATAAACATTTCTCAAATCACCAACCGCTGCTATTACCTCTAATCCCCCATAACAGCATATTTTCATATTGCTTCATGCCCAAAAACAATAAGCCATTGATCACCCGGCTCAAATTGCACTATCCCCAAGTATTAAATCAACAAAATTGACAAATATGTGAGAACTTAGCTCATGGCCAATGAAAAACCGCCTCAACGCGTTTCCCTCCCATAAAAGGAGTTCATCAGGAGGCCCACGATGTATTATGAATAGAGTTGAGCGATACCGTCCGATACTTCAAAGTATCGTATCGGATGGTATCGGCCGATCTTTAAAAAAAGTATCGGTATCGCCGATTCCGATACCGGAAGTCCCATTCAAGTCTATGGGACTTCCGGTATCGGAATAAGAAAAACCCTTTCCTGCCCTTGTACAGCCTCTCTGGGGTCTGTACGGGCCTTTCGGGGGGCTGTGCCGGCCTGCCAGGGGGTCTGTGCAGGCTCCGGTGGTCTGTACCGGCCTGCCGGTGGTCTGTGCAGGCCCCGGGGGGCTGTGCCGGCCTGCCGGGGGGCTGTGCCGGCCTGCCGGGGGGCTGTGCAGGCTCCGGGGGGCTGTGCCGGCCTGCCGGGGGGCTGTGCCGGCCTGCCGGGGGGCTGTGCCGGCCTGCCGGTGGTCTGTGCAGGCTCCGGGGGTCTGTGCAGGCATCGTCCGATGGGACTACAAGTCCCATCGGGCGATGCCTGCTACCATGACAGTGATTGACACATTAGCCAATGATGGGACAGTAGTAGTCCCATCATCCGGCTAATGTGTTGAATGTAAAAAAAAAAAAAAAAAAAAAAAAATTACATGCTACATACATACAACATACTACATACATGCTACATAAATACTACATGCAACATACATACTACATATATACTACATGCATGCTACATACATACTGCATGCTACATACATACTACATGCTACATACTACATATATACTACATGCATGCTACATATATACTACATGCATGCTACATACATACTGCATGCTACATACATACTACATGCTACATACTACATATATACTACATGCATGCTACATATATACTACATGCATGCTACATACTACATACATACTACATATATACTACATGCATGCTACATACATACTGCATGCTACATGCATGCTACATACATACTACATACATGCTACATACATACTACATATATACTACATACATACTACATATATACTACATGCATGCTACATACTACATACATACTACATATATACTACATGCATGCTACATACATACTGCATGCTACATGCATGCTACATACATACTACATACATGCTACATATATACTACATACATACTACATACATACTACATATATACTACATACATACTACATACATACTACATGCATGCTACATGCATGCTACATACATACTACATACATACTACATGCATGCTACATACATACTACATGCTACATACATACCACATATATACTACATACATACAATACATTCATACAATACATACATAGACATACAGTACATATAACATAGAGTAACATACTTACCAATACTTGTCACATTGTTCCCCGAAGCCATTGTCTTTTCCGGGATAAATATTAACATAACAAACCACAAAAATACTCACCCACGATCCGAAGCAGTCCACGAGTGTGTCCCACGACGATCTTGGGTAGAGAACTGCAGCATCAGATGATGCTGCCGTTCTCTACGGGCTGCAGGAATCCAATGACGGAAGGTAGGTATCCTTCCGCACTGTATTCCTCCGCCACTTAAAAAAAAAAAGTCCCTAGTCTCACTTTATGCCATTGCTGTGTGGGAATTTCCCACACAGCAATGGCATAAAGTGAGACTAGGGACTTTTTTTTTTTAAGTGGCGGAGGAATACAGTGCGGAAGGATACCTACCTTCCGTCATTGGATTCCTGCAGCCCGTAGAGAACGGCAGCATCATCTGATGCTGCAGTTCTCTACCCAAGATCGTCGTGGGACACACTCGTGGACTGCTTCGGATCGTGGGTGAGTATTTTTGTGGTTTGTTATGTTAATATTTATCCCGGAAAAGACAATGGCTTCGGGGAACAATGTGACAAGTATTGGTAAGTATGTTACTCTATGTTATATGTACTGTATGTCTATGTATGTATTGTATGAATGTAGTATATATGTGGTATGTATGTAGCATGTAGTATGTATGTAGCATGCATGTAGTATGTATGTAGTATGTATGTAGTATGTATGTAGCATGCAGTATGTATGTAGCATGTATGTAGTATGTATGTAGTATATATGTAGTATGTATGTAGCATGCATGTAGTATGTATGTAGCATGCATGTAGTATGTATGTAGTATGCATGTAGTATGTATGTAGCATGCAGTATGTATGTAGCATGTAGTATGTATGTAGCATGCAGTATGTATGTAGCATGTATGTAGTATGTATGTAGTATATATGTAGTATGTATGTAGCATGCATGTAGTATGTATGTAGCATGCATGTAGTATGTATGTAGTATGCATGTAGTATGTATGTAGCATGCAGTATGTATGTAGCATGTATGTAGTATGTATGTAGTATATAGGTGGTATGTATGTAGCATGTAGTATGTATGTAGCATGCATGTAGTATGTATGTAGTATGTATGTATGTATGTAGTATATATGTAGTATGTATGTAGCATGCATGTAGTATGTATGTAGCATGCATGTAGTATGTATGTAGTATGCATGTAGTATGTATGTAGCATGCATGTAGTATGTATGTAGTATGTATGTAGCATGCAGCATGTATGTAGCATGTATGTAGTATGTATGTAGTATATATGTAGTATGTATGTAGCATGCATGTAGTATGTATGTAGTATGTATGTAGTATATATGTAGTATGTATGTAGCATGCATGTAGCATGTATGTAGCATGCATGTAGTATGTATGTAGTATTTTTTTTTTTTTTTTAACATTTAACACATTAGCCGGATGATGGGACTACTACTGTCCCATCATTGGCTAATGTGTCAATCACTGTCATGGTAGCAGGCATCGCCCGATGGGACTTGTAGTCCCATCGGACGATGCTTGCACAGACCCCCGGACATCAGCACAGCCCCCCGGCAGGCCGGCACAGCCCCCCGGCAGGCCGGTACAGACCCCCACAGGGTGCACAGACCACCGGCAGGCCGGCACAGCCCCCCGGCAGGCCGGTACAGACCCCGGGCAGTCCACACAGCCCCCCGGCAGGCCGGCACAGCCCCCCGGCAGGCCGGCAGAGACCCCCGGAAGGCCCGAAATGACGGCGCATCATGATGCGCACACACCGCGCATCATGATGACGTCAGGCCGTCAATCAACTGAACTTCCGATTCCGATGCCGAATTCCGATATTGAAAAAATATCGGAAGTCGGTATCGGAATTCCGATACAGCAAGTATCGGCCGATACCCGATACTTGCGGTATCGGAATGCTCAACACTAATTATGAATGCTCCCTCCGAGCATCAGATGTCATGCGTGGTTGCAGGTATCAATCAACCAGGCATGACATCTGATGCTCGGAGGGAGCATTCATAATACATCATGGGCCTCCTGATGAACTCCTTTTACGGGAGGGAAACGCGTCGAGGCGATTTTTCATTGGCCATGAGCTAAGTTCTTACATATTTGTCAATTTTGTTGATTTAATACTTGGGGATAGTGCAATTTGAGCCGGGTGATCAATGGCTTATTGTTTTTGGGCATGAAGCAATATGAAAATATGCTGTTATGGGGGATTAGAGGTAATAGCAGCGGTTGGTGATTTGAGAAATGTTTATTAATGCTGTTTAAGAATACTCAGATAGTTGTATATCTGTTTTGATTGATACCTTACCCCCGTTATTTGAAACTGCCTTTGTCAAAGTACTATCACCCCGCCTACTATATATATTGAGGTGATT
This sequence comes from Dendrobates tinctorius, assembly GCF_039654945.1. NCBI lineage: Eukaryota > Metazoa > Chordata > Amphibia > Anura > Dendrobatidae > Dendrobates > Dendrobates tinctorius. The sequence goes on along the minus strand of NW_027361754.1, from coordinate 68,777,819 downwards.
TTTCAGTGGCCATGAGCTAAGTTCTTACATATTTGTTAATTTGCTGATTTTTTTTTTTTTTTTGGGACAGTGCAATTTTGAGCCTGAGCGATCAATGGCTCATTGTTTTGGGCATGATGAAATATGAAAAATGTGTTGTTGGGGATTAGAGGCAATAGCAGCATTTTGTGATGTGAGAAATGTACATTAATGCTGCTTAAGAACATTTAAATGATTGTGTATCTGTTCTGATTGATATCTTACCCCCTTTATTTGCAACTGCCTTTGCTAATGCACTATTATCCCATACACTGTATACATCAGTTTGCAGATACATTTTTTTTTTTTATTATTATTATTAAAACATTTTTTGTCTTTGGGGGGGATTTTTTCAGGGACAGTTTACAGGGTTTCCAAGATATCATCTCTTACTTGTAAGAAAAACGTCCAGGGGGGGTGTGTTCTGGCATTGAAATGAGAACAGGTCATTTCCTCTTCACTAGTTTCACTTTCCATAGATCACTGTTCAGTGTGTGTCTGGGGGTGGAGCAGCTGGGTGGTTCTGCTCTCTGCACTGAGGCTGCTAGAGGGGCAGGATTTGTTATTGTGTGAGGAGGGATAGGCTTGTTCATGTGGTCGGGGAGGGCCTGTTGCTATGGAGGGTTTGGGTTGTTGCTATAGAGGGCATGTTTTTAGTAGAGTAGGAGGAAACGACCAGTTCTCATTTCAATGCCAGAACACCCCCCCCTGGACGTTTTTTACAAGCAAGAGATGATATCTAGCAAACCCTGCAAACTGGCCACAGAAGGTAAATTACTTATTGTCAGCATTCTGCAGCCCAGATATGCACTGAGATTATGTTAAAAGCCTGGACAACCCCTTTAACCTAATCTATCCCTGTGTGGCACAGTCAAAAGTTTTACCATAACCAGGTTCCCGGTATCATGTTCCCACATGCTTTATGCATCCATTAGCCCTCTGTGTCTGTACTGTTAAGCACTTAAAATTATGGCTGGTAGGAACAATCAGGGCAATTGTTACCACCCAACTTTCGTGTCTCCCGTTTTTCCCTCATAGACTGTAAGCTTGCGAGCAGCGCCCTCATTCCTCTTGGTATCTGTTATGATCTATGTGATTATTGTTATGCTGTAATGTCTATCGTCTGTACAAATCTCCTCTGAAATGTAAAGTGCTGCGGAATATGTCGGCGCTATAGAAATAAAATGTATTATTATTATTATTATGATTATGGCTTACAGACAATTAAAACCCAAAGGTCTTTATCTCAGTTAATTAGAATTCTTTATAACCCCAGCTTGAAAAAATGATTTTAAAATCCGAAATTTTGGCCTACTGAGATGTAATTTCAGTAAATGTGCTCAATACTTGGTTGGGGCTCCTTTGGCATCACAGTAAATTAGAATAATTAACAAAAAAGACCTGCAAAGGCTTCCTAAGCATTTAAAAATGTCTCTTAGTCAAGCCTCTCATGACCAATAGACAACGCCAGAAGCGTCTTACCTGGGCCAAGAAGAAAAAGAACTGGACTGCTGCTCAGTGGTCCAAGGCCCCAGAGTCTGGAGGAAGAGTGGAGAGGCCACAATCCAAGCTGTTTGAGGTCTAATGTGAAGTTTCCACAATCAGTGATGGTTTGGGGAGCCATGTCATCTGCTGGTGTAGGTCCACTGTGTTTTAACAAGACCGAAGTCAGCGCAGCCGTCTACCAGGAAGTTTTAGAGCACTTCATGCTTCCCTCTGCCGACAAGATTTTTGGAGATGGAAATGTCATTCTGCAGCAGGACTTGGCACCTGTCCACACTGCCAAAAGTACCAATACTTGGTTTAAAAACAACAGTATCACTGTGTTTGATTGGCCAGCAAACTCGCCTGACCTTAACTCCATAGAGAATCTATCGGGTATTGTCAAGAGGAAGATGAGAGACACCAGACTCAACAATGCAGACGAGCTGAAGGCTGCTAACAAAGCAACCTAGGCTTCCATAACACCTCAGCAGTGCCACAGGCTGATCACCTCCATGCCACGCCGAATTGATGCAGTAATTGATGCAAAAGGAGCCCCGACCAAGTAGTGAGTGCATTTACTGAGCATACATTTCAGTAGGCCAACATTTTGGATTTTCAAATCATTTTTCAAGCTGGTGTTATAAAGTATTCTAATTTACTGAGATAATGACTTTTGGGTTTTCATTGGCTGTAAGCCATAATCATCAACATTAGCAGAAATGAACACTTGAAACAGATCACTCTGTTTGTGTTTGTAATGATATATAATATGAGTTTCACTTTTTGTATTGAAGAACTGAAATAAATCAACTTTTTGATGATATTCTAATTTTGTGAGAGGCACCTGTGAGTGAATATATATATTGTGGTGTAGTGACCACTATGTCCGCTAGGGGGCGCTGTGTGGGTGTCCCAGGACGGGTGTACAGGCACATTCAGTGTGGTAACAGGAGCAGGGTCCTAAATGACCATTATGTGTCTCAAGGTGGGTGGCCTTGGGATGCAGGCTCGAGTATTGATCAGCAGAGGTACTGCTGATATTTCTGTTACAGTGTGTCAGGGAAGCCTGTGTGTGTCTGTGTGCAATAGAACCTTTAGTGAGGTCATAGCCATGTGATCACCTGTGGGTGTGGTTACAGGGCTATGTAATTGAGGTGTTTAGCACATGTGGGGAGTGAGAGGGAGTCTGTCAGATTGTGGACAGACTTCCCTGTGTCCAGGTGGGACACTACAGAGAGTGGCCTGTGTGCTAAGGAAGGAGAAGCCTTCCTGTGTCTGCGGCTGCAGATGGAGCGCTGCTCTGGACATTGCCCTGGCCTGGGTATATTAGTTGTATATGGGGAGGACTACACCTCCCAGCATGTGCTGAGACTCTTGGTCCGAGTCTGAAGCCACGGACGTTTATGTTCTTTTTTGCCTAAGCTAGAGGCTATTTTGGTGATATGCAGATATATGTTTTATGGAGCAAATAAACCTCATGAACTTTGGGAAGAACCTGTCTCATGATTGTCTCCCGCTGCACTTGAGCGAGTCACATCCCTACAATTGGTGACAGACTGCGGGCAGTGATTCCCAGAAGCACGTGTGGCAGTGCTGGCGATTCTGAGCCAGGAGAGCAGACGGTCTGACAACTGTGAGTAATACTGACCAAGGTCAGAGAAAGTGACCTTATTAATATTTGTGGGATACCTCTGAGGAGAAGAGGCGTCCAGGAACCTGTGGGGCTGACACCAGTAGGTAACAGACAGGAGTCTGTGTTGCACTGACCAGGGTCAGTGAGAGACTGTGTACCTGGAGGGTTCAGTGAGCAAGGTCCTGGAGGGTCAGTGTTGGGAAGAGCCCTGAAGCACGTGGTATGACCTTGGACCTGGTGAGGCGTGTGTTGGGCAGTCTCAGGCGGAGACGGATGTCCTGAAGAGCACCCGCTGAGCCCCTGGACCTGGTGAGACCGGTGTGTTGGGAAACCCTGGGAGGAGGGCTGCTCCCTGAATAGCACCCGGTGCGCCCTGTGTGTTGGACGGTCTCAGGCGGAGACGGTGCTTGCTGTGGCTCAGTGGGGTCACGAAGGTCTCGCAGCACAGGAACCTGGTGTTTTTCCTCTTTGAGCATTGGTAGCAGACGCTGTCTGTCTACACCATCCTGCTGCAGCTTTATTACATATGTCTAAGCGGATACCGTAGTTGTGGCTTTACACAACTATTAAGGGTGAGTACTCTGTATTATGTCGTTATACCCATTATACCTGCACTGGTAAGGCCCTATGGGCGCGCTTTTGTGGTTTTTTTTATCTTTGAGGGTGACAAGCGACTTCCAGTGGATCGGCGCGTCCACGAAGACGGCGCAGCAGGAGCTTCAGAGACACCAGCAGCTGCTTGTGAGCGACGGCAGGAGCTGAGGCAGTGCCAGAAGGAATTGGTGCGGTAGCATGCTTAAAGGGCCAGTACCAGAACAAGGCATAAACTGTACTGTGTGAACTGTGGCCTAAGAGGTTCTGCAGGACAGACATGGGGAGATCCCGAAAAGGGGTGGAGTCCCAAAAGGGGGCGGTGGCCCAAATCGGGGTGGTAGCCCGAAAAGGGGTGGAGTCCCAAAAGGGGGCGGTGGCCCAAATTGGGGTGGTAGCCCAAAAGGGGGCGGAGTCCCAAAAGGGGGCAGTGACCCAAATTGGGGTGGTAACCCAAAAAGGGGTAGAGTCCCGGGAGGGGGCGGCAACCCAAAGTGGGGTGGTGGTCCCGAAAGGGGCCAAGTTGGAAGAAATGACAGCACTGGGTGACTCAGTGGGTATGTTTGGAGTACCACAGTGTATGTGCAGGTCTTTATCAGAATGTGGAATATCCTTTCCGGGTAGTAATGACGGGTCACAGATGTGTACAGTGATGCTGCATCGGGAAGGAGCCTTTGGTCGGCTGGACTCAGAGAGTCAGGTGACTCTGACAGGAACTCCTCTCGTTTTCTCTCTGTCCGAGAAAAACGTCAAGGTTCCCTGCAAACACGGGGTCACGGTGAACTACGCAGTAGACAGTAGTGTTTGAGGGGACCAAAGGTGGTGAGTGCCAAGGGGGAGGGATACCACGGGACTTAGTCTATGCCTGTGAGAGGGGCAGGGACTTTGTTTTATTTGATGACGTTTGGTCGGACGATGGAGATGCTTCGACTGTGGGGCCAGCAGACACTGAGATAGTGACGGCTCCTGACGTGGACAGGTCAGAGGTAGAACTGACCGGAAGAAGGACATCTGCCCAACTTACGGACCTGACGTCTCGTGATAAGAGAGATGGTGGGCTGGGAGATGAGACGACTGGACTAGACACATTGGTGCTTGACGGTAACTGGAGGGTTCACTCGACTGGTGTGACTGACCCAGTGGTACCCTTTGATGATATAATTAAAGAGGTAGTGGTGAGACAGGTGCTGTCCAAAAGAGAACAAGATCATGAGATACAGCTGATAAAGGAGACTGTAACAGAACATGTCGAAAGGGAAAGAGTCCTAAGTCAAGCAGCTGAGCACAGAGTGGATGAGCTGGAGAAGGAAGTCTCTGAGCTTAGAGGTCACCTGTCAGCGTGTAAAACCATGAACAAGACCCTGTTAGAAGATATGGAGGTGCTCAGAGAGGCCCAAGAGAAGCATCAACAGGAGATTCTCAGGAGAGAGGATCAGCGTCGCTACCTGGCAGAGGAGCGTGATAAAGTTCTGCAAGAACTCAGTGGAGTAGTAAAAGGTCTTCTACAGGAGAAGAAGTGGATGGGCGAAGATGTACAGCGGCCGTGCCCGACTGATAGCAAGGCAGAACTGCCAAAGCCCATCTTGGAAAAGGGTACTGAGGACTGTAAATCTCAGGAAGATAGTGAGCCAAGAGCTGCACAAGACAGTCACCCGGTCTTGGCAGATACCTTGAGGGAAGTGTCCGTGGGGAACCAAGAGCCATCTGTCCAGGATGAGAGCAAGTCCATGACCTTCAAGGGCGTGATGGAGGTACCCGAAGACGTGCGAGAAGCGTGTGCCAGCAAAGGTGTGCATGAGACCTTTAAAAAGGCAGTAAAGGCCTATAGTGTGAGCTGGGCACCAGAAACAGACCAGTTGGTGATACTGGCAGAAACGGAAGACACAGAGAGAAGGGTGGCTGTCCTGAAGGAGATGCACCTACAATGTCTCGGCACGATCAGATGCTCGTGCAGCGTAATAGGAAAGCCGCTCGACGTCTGGAGCTTGCAAGGGAAGCTCAAAGTCAGCTGGGCTTTGTGGAAGACATAATTCCGGTACCCGGAAATCTCGTGGGGAAAGTCGTTGGCAGACTTGGAAAGGTGATGCAGGAGATGGTGAATCGATCCAGTGTGAAGAGAATGAGGATCCCACCTGCTGGTGAAAACCAAATCGCTGTTGAAGATGACATGGTTCCTGTCATTTTGGTTGGTTCAGTGGAAAGCATTGGGAACCTCCGCATGCTCCTGGAATATCGGGTAGCGTACCTGAAGGAGATAGAGCAGCTAAGACAGGATCGACTGCAGATGAATAAGCAGATACAGAACGTCAGGTGGCATGCACCTCCAACCCAAGGTGTAAGGACCCGAAGGGATCCTCCAAGGAATGAAAGGACAGGTAGTCGAAGGCAAGAACGTCGAGAGTCCGCAAGTGGCCGTTCTAATCGTAGTAACATAGGCACAAGACCCGGTGGTGGACATAGCGACAGAGGGTCAGACTCAGACCAGCCAGTTAGCCCAACTGGACGTGGGACTCATGACCGTACGAACTGGGAGAGCCGGCCAGTGAGAGAAAGGTCAGGTGACGGAGCGCACTGCAGACAGGTGGAGACTAAAGAGTGTCTGGTCACACTGATGGACGTTGACGGGAAGGCCAAAGCCCAAGGCCGAGATACTGACCGCTGGGGGCGGGGGAGGCCTAACGTAAATATGATGCAGTATGACTACCGAAACAGAAGGAGATGGTCCTCTCGACTTGTAGGGCAAGGTGACATGGGTGCCCGGTCTCAAGATTCCTGGGTGATGTCATGTGTTCAACCCCACAAGTTTGAACAGAGGGGGGAGGTATGTGGTGTAGTGACCACCATGTCCACTAGGGGGCGTTGTGTGCGTGTCCCAGGACGGGTGTACAGGCACATTCAGTGTGGTAACAGGAGCAGGGTCCCAAATGACCATTATGTGTCTCAAGGTGGGTGGCCTTGGGACGCAGGCTCGAGTATTGATCAGCAGAGGTACTGCTGATATTTCTGTTACAGTGTGTCAGGGAAGCCTGTGTGTGTCTGTGTGCAATAGAACCTTTAGTGAGGTCATACCCATGTGATCACCTGTGGGTGTGGTTACAGGGCTATGTAATTGAGGTGTTTAGCACATGTGGGGAGTGAGAGGGAGTCTGTCAGATTGTGGACAGACTTCCCTGTGTCCAGGTGGGACACTACAGAGAGTGGCCTGTGTGCTAAGGAAGGAGAAGCCTTCCTGTGTCTGCGGCTGCAGATGGAGCGCTGCTCTAGACATTGCCCTGGCCTGGGTATATTAGTTGTATATGGGGAGGACTACACCTCCCAGCATGTGCTGAGACTCTCGGTCCGAGTCTGAAGCCACGGACGTTTATGTTCTTTTTTGCCTAAGCTAGAGGCTATTTTGGTGATATGCAGATATATGGTTTATGGAGCAAATAAACCTCATGAACTTTGGGAAGAACCTGTCTCATGATTGTCTCCCACTGCACTTGAGCGAGTCACATCCCTACAATATATACTGCTCAAAAAATAAAGGGAAAACTTAAACAACAGAATGTAAATCCAAGTCAATCACACTTCATGGGATATTAATTTTAATTTACAAGTCATTTTTATGTTTTATTGCTTTCAATGCATTACATGTGTAATGAATAAAGATTTGCAACTGGAATTTGACATTCAGTGATATCTAGGACGTGTTCCCTTTATTTTTTTGAGCAATATATATATATATACACACCTCAAATTTATCCTAACTAATGGTCTTTTACTACCTTAGGGTATGTGCACACGTTGCGGATTCTGCTGCCGATTTTTCCGCATGGATTTTGCTAAATCCGCAGGTAAAATGACTTGCGTTTTACCTGCAGATTTAGTGCAGATTTCCTGTGGATTTTCTGCAGATTTTGTGTGGATTCCACCTGCGTTTTTACACCTGCGTATTTCTGTAATAAAGCAGTTGTAAAAACGCTGTGGATTCCGCAAAAAGTATTGACATGCTGCGGATTCAAATCTGCAGCAAATCTGCGTGGAAAAATCTGCAGCATGTGCACAGCATTTTTTGTTTTACATTGTAAACAATGGTACTGTTCACCGAAGCAAAATCCGCAACGTGTTCACAGACCCTTAGAATACAGAGAGATTCCAGCAATTTTTTTTAAAATGACAATTTATTGATACATATTATTTAAAAATATACATAGAAAAAAGAGAAAAGACAAAAAGAGAGACCAAAAAAACCTAAAAAAAACAGGGTGGGAATAAACCACCAAAAAGAGGTTGTGTAAAAATCAACAGTAAGGCTGAGCCTCTAATGCATTATATAGTAAATCTCATGTTAGTTTGATGCCAAAGAGTCCCAAAATAATATACTAGGACATAGCCAATGATCTTCAATATATCCCCTTTTTGGTGCCAGAATGCAAACTTTTGTCCATTCAAAAAGGAAAATTTTTTTTATATGTTTCATCACAGGCTCCAGAAAAGTGCAGAGTGTAACAAGTGCATAGTGCAACTAATGCTTAGTGCAAAAGAAAGGAGTCTGATTGAAGACAATTAATTATGAACAACCTTTTGCACTGGCATACATGAAGGGAAATAGTTCAATATACAGTTGTGGCCAAAAGTGTTGACACCCCTGCAATTCTGTCAGATAATACTCAGTTTCTTCCTGAAAATGATTGCAAACACAAATTCTTTGGTATTATTATCTTCATTTAATTTGTCTTAAATGAAAAAAACACAAAAAGAATTGTCCTAAAGCTAAATTGGATATAATTCCACACCAAACATAAAAAAGAGGGTGGACAAAAGTATTGGCACTGTTCGAAAAATCATGTGATGCTTCTCTAATTTGTGTAATTAACAGCACCTGTAACTTACCTGTGGCACCTAACAGGTGTTGGCAATAACTAAATCACACTTGCAGCCAGTTGACATGGATTAAAGTTGACTCAACCTCTGTCCTGTGTCCTTGTGTGTATCACATTGAGCATGGAGAAAAGAAAGAAGACCAAAGAACTGTCTGAGGACTTGAGAAACCAAATTGTGAGGAAGCATGAGCAATCCCAAGGCTACAAGTCCATCTCCAAAGACCTGAATGTTCCTGTGTCAACCGTGCACAGTGTCATCAAGAAGTTTAAAGCCCATGGCACTGTGGCTAACCTTCCTAGATGTGGTCGGAAAAGAAAAATTGACAAGAGATTTCAACGCAAGATTGTGCGGATGTTGGATAAAGAACCTCGACTAACATCCAAACAAGTTCAAGCTGCCCTGCAGTCAGAGGGTACAACAGTGTCAACCCGTACTATCCGTCGGCGTCTGAATGAAAAGGGACTGTATGGTAGGAGACCCAGGAAGACCCCACTTCTTACCCCGAGACATAAAAAAGCCAGGCTGGAGTTTGCCAAAACTTACCTGAAAAAGCCTAAAACATTTTGGAAGAATGTTCTCTGGTCAGATGAGACAAAAGTAGAGCTTTATGGGCAAAGGCATCAACAAAGAGTTTACAGGAGAAAAAAAGAGGCATTCAAAGAAAAGAACACGGTCCCTACAGTCAAACATGGCGGAGGTTCCCTGATGTTTTGGGATTGCTTTGCTGCCTCTGGCACTGGACTGCTTGACTGTGTGCATGGCATTATGAAGACAGAAGACTACCAACAAATTTTGCAGCATAATGTAGGGCCCAGTGTGAGAAAGCTGGGTCTCCCTCAGAGGTCATGGGTCTTCCAGCAGGACAATGACCCAAAACACACTTCAAAAAGCACTAGAAAATGGTTTGCGAGAAAGCACTGGAGACTTCTAAGGTGGCCAGCAATGAGTCCAGACCTGAATCCCATAGAATACCTGTGGAGAGATCTAAAAATGGCAGTTTGGAGAAGGCACCCTTCAAATATCAGGGACCTGGAGCAGTTTGCCAAAGAAGAATGGTCTAAAATTCCAGCAGAGCATTGTAAGAAACTCATTGATGGTTACGGGAAGCGGTTGGTCGCAGTTATTTTGGCTAAAGGTTGTGCAACCAAGTATTAGGCTGAGGGTGCAAATACTTTTGTCTGGCCCATTTTTGGAGTTTTGTGTGAAATGATCAATGTTTTGCTTTTTGCTTCATTGTCTTTTGTGTTTTTTCATTTAAGACAAATTAAATGAAGATAATAATACCAAAGAATTTGTGTTTGCTATCATTTTCAGGAAGAAACTGAGTATTATCTGACAGAATTGCAGGGGTGTCAATACTTTTGGCCACAACTGTATGCTCACAAGTATACATACAACGAAGATCATAGTTTTTCAAATGTCATCTTAGTTCTAAAGGATTCTTTGGCATCAAACTAACATGAGATTTACTATATAATGCATTAGAGGCTCAGCCTTACTGTTGATTTTTACACATCCTCTTTTTGGAGTTTTATTCCCACAATGTTTTTTAGCCTGTTTTGTCTTTTCTCTTTTTTCTATGTATATTTTTAAATAATATGTATCAATAAATTGTAATTAAAAAAAAAATTGCTGGAATCTCTCTATATTCTAAGACGGTGAAAGACCGTTAGTTAGGATAAGGCCGGTTTCACACGTCCTGATATTTCCGGTACAGGAAAAAATGGTACTGGAGATAGCAAGGTGACATTAACCCCTAATTAACCTCTTTTGCCAAAGCTACAAGGCAAGTGGAAAGAACCCGACAAAGCTTCAGAATAGGCGCATCTAATAGATGCGCCTTTTCTGGGCAGCTGCGGGCTGCTGTTTTTTGGCTGGGGGGCCAAGATCAATGGCCCTTTACCAGCCTGAGAATAGCAGCCCCCAGCTGTGAGTTTCGCCGGATTGGTTCACAAACAGAGGGGAACCCCACGTAGGGTTATCATTCATTCATTCTCTCCTGCTTGCTGATGCCGGCAGAGCAGGAGAGAAGAATGACAGCTGCGTTCAGCACCAGCTGCCAGGGAACAGCGGCTTACAGTAGCACTTGTTTCCTCAAACAGGTGCCAAGAATGCTGGTTGAGACCCAAGGACGCGACTGGGAGCGGTACCTCCCACACCTGCTATTCGATTACCGAGAGGTTCCGCAGGCCTTGGCGACGTTCTCTCCCTTCGAGCTCCTGTATGGCAGGCGAGTCCGGGGACCCCTTGGGTTGGTAAGGGAATCCTGGGAAGAAGAGCCAAGCCCTTCAGAATTGTCCATCATGGAGTATATCATGTGCTTCCGTGACAAGATGCAGACCTTGACACAGTTGGTGCATGAAAACATGGCACAGGCTCAGGCTGACCTGAAGCCCTGGTATGACCAGAACACCTGGGAATGGACCTACCAGATGGGTCAGGTGTGGATGCTGGTACCAAAGGTTAAGCTTCAGGCAGCCTGGGAAGGCCCGTACATCGTACACCAACAGCTCAACCCAGTCACTTACGTGGTCACTTTTGACCATACTCGGGGTAGGCGCAAGGCCTTCCACGTCAATATGAAGGCTCATCAAGAACGTGGAGCCTGTGTCCTACCAGTCTGCAACCTGCCAGAGGACGGGGGAGAAGACCCCCTCCTGGACATGCCGTCCCAAGTTAAGGTCAGTGGGTCCATAGAGGACGTGGTGGTAAGCGCCTTGCTATCCGCACCCCGGCGGTCGCAGCTGTGAGCCACGCCGGAACCCTTCCGGGCTGTGTTTACCAACTGACACGGAAGGACTGAGGTAGCGGTCCACGAAATGGACACCGGGAATCATGCCAATCTACGGCGGACACCCTATCGAATCTCTCTGACGAGGTGCAGCATGTCATGTGCCAGGAGATCAATGAGATGTTGCAGCTGGGGGTGATTCAAGAGCGCGTGGACCTCACCTGTAGTCCTGGTGCCAAAGAAGAATCGGACCTCCCGATTCTGTGTGGACTACAGGGGGCTCAATGCCATCACAATGTGATGCGCATCCAATGCCATGCATTGAGGAGCTGCTTGAGCGGTTAGCTGGCGCGCGCTAGCTATCCATTATGGATCTGAGTCGGGGATATCGGCTGATTCCCCTGAGCCCTGAGGCACAGGAAAAGTCCGCCTTTGTCACCCTGTTTGGACTATACGAGTCCACGGTCATGCCTTTTGTCATGAAGAATGTCCCTGCCACATTCCAGCAGATGGTCAACCACCTGCTTCAGTGACTGGAGAGGTGCATGTTGGCGTACCTGGATGACATTGCCATCTTCGGTTCCACCTGGGAGGAACACCTTCAGCATCTCCAGGTGGTGCTCAGGCACATCCACCAAGCAGGCCTGACTATCAAGCTGGGAAAGTGCCAGATGGGCATGACAGAGGTCCACTACATGAAGCACCGGCTAGGCGGGGGTTCTATGAGGCCAGAGCCTGGAAAAGTGGATGCTATCTTGTCCTGGACCACCCCCAGGACTAAGAAGCAGGTGATATCCTTCCTGGGCAATGCAGGGTACTATAGGTGCTTTGTTCAAAACTATAGCAGCCTTGCGAAGCCCTTGACGGACCTCACCAGGAAAAAGCTACCCAATACAGTCGACTGGACAGATGACTATAAGGTGGCTTTTAGGGCTTTTAAAACAGCTCTGAGCAGCTCCCATGTGGTAAGGGCAGTCGACAGCAGCCAGATGTTCTTGGCACAGACGGATGAAAGTGAGTTTGGCATTGGTGCTGTGTAGAGTTGAGCGAAACGGGTCGAAAAAATTCAAAAGTCGCCGACTTTTGGCAAAGTCGGGTTTCATGAAACGAAACCCGACCCTAGGATGAGGTCGGCCACGAGGACGGCGATTTACGCGCCAAAGTCGCGTTTCAAAAGTTTGTTTTGCGCTCTTTTTCAGCCAATCAGGATCCACGGACACTGTGGGCAATGTGATGACCTAGGCACGGGTCACCACCATCTTTCAGAAGGGCATGCAAGTGATTGACTTGCTTTGGTGGGCGTCACAGGGGGTATAAAAGGGCGTGCACGCCGACCGCCATCTTACTTCTGCCGATCTTAGTATAGGGAGAGGTTGCTGCTGATTCTGTAGGGAGAGCGTTAGGCAGGGAAGAAGACAAAAGAACTGCTTCTGCTGCTAGCGATTTGGCCTGCACAACACACAAGTCACTGTGTGTGCAGTGCAAGGGGAGGCTATATTGTGGTGTATCAGTGGTGTTGGTTGTTGGGCTGTCTTCTAAGGCTTCCTGACACGCTGGCATTGCTGTTTACCCACTGCTCCGCAAACTGCTTTTTTAAAAGCAATCCAATCTCCCTTATCCTCTAGTCACTTTTGTCACAGCTGTGCCATCGAGCGTGTCACATAGCGCTCAGATATCAGTGGGCCTCACACAATCCACAAGTGTCCAGTGTCCAAAAGTGTACGCAGAGATTCAAAATCTCCATTATCCTCTCGTCACTTTGGTCACAGGCAGCTGTGCCATCGAGCGTGTCACATAGCGCTCAGATATCAGTGGGCCTCACACAATCCACAAGTGTCCAGTGTCCAAAAGTGTACGCAGAGAATCAAAATCTCCATTATCCTCTCGTCACTTTGGTCACAGGCAGCTGTGCCATCGAGCGTGTCACATAGCGCTCAGATATCAGTGGGCCTCACACAATCCACAAGTGTCCAGTGTCCAAAAGTGTACGCAGAGAATCAAAATCTCCATTATCCTCTCGTCACTTTGGTCACAGGCAGCTGTGCCATCGAGCGTGTCACATAGCGCTCAGATATCAGTGGGCCTCACACAATCCACAAGTGTCCAGTGTCCAAAAGTGTACGCAGAGATTCAAAATCTCCATTATCCTCTCGTCACTTTGGTCACAGGCAGCTGTGCCATCGAGCGTGTCACATAGCGCTCAGATATCAGTGGGCCTCACACAATCTACAAGTGTCCAGTGTCCAAAAGTCTACGCAGAGATTCAAAATCTCCATTATCCTCTCGTCACTTTGGTCACAGGCAGCTGTGCCATCGAGCGTGTCACATAGCGCTCAGATATCAGTGGGCCTCACACAATCTACAAGTGTCCAGTGTCCAAAAGTGTACGCAGAGATTCAAAATCTCCATTATCCTCTCGTCACTTTGGTCACAGGCAGCTGTGCCATCGAGCGTGTCACATAGCGCTCAGATATCAGTGGGCCTCACACAATCCACAAGTGTCCAGTGTCCAAAAGTGTATGCAGAGATTCAAAATCTCCATTATCCTCTCGTCACTTTGGTCACAGGCAGCTGTGCCATCGAGCGTGTCACATAGCGCTCAGATATCAGTGGGCCTCACACAATCCACAAGTGTCCAGTGTCCAAAAGTGTACGCAGAGATTCAAAATCTCCATTATCCTCTCGTCACTTTGGTCACAGGCAGCTGTGCCATCGAGCGTGTCACATAGCGCTCAGATATCAGTGGGCCTCACACAATCCACAAGTGTCCAGTGTCCAAAAGTGTACGCAGAGATTCAAAATCTCCATTATCCTCTCGTCACTTTGGTCACAGGCAACTGTGCCATCGAGCATGTCACATAGCGCTCAGATATCAGTGGGCCTCACACAATCTACAAGTATCCAGTGTCCAAAAGTGTACGCAGAAATTCAAAATCTCCATTATCCTCTCGTCACTTTGGTCACAGGCAGCTGTGCCATCGAGCGTGTCACATAGCGCTCAGATATCAGTGGGCCTCACACAATCCACAAGTGTCCAGTGTCCAAAAGTGTACGCAGAGATTCAAAATCTTCATTATCCTCTCGTCACTTTGGTCACAGGCAGCTGTGCCATCGAGCGTGTCACATAGCGCTCAGATATCAGTGGGCCTCACACAATCCACAAGTGTCCAGTGTCCAAAAGTGTACGCAGAGATTCAAAATCTCCATTATCCTCTCGTCACTTTGGTCACAGGCAGCTGTGCCATCGAGCATGTCACATAGCGCTCAGATATCAGTGGGCCTCACACAATCTACAAGTGTCCAGTGTCCAAAAGTGTACGCAGAGAATCAAAATCTCCATTATCCTCTCGTCACTTTGGTCACAGGCAGCTGTGCCATCGAGCGTGTCACATAGCGCTCAGATATCAGTGGGCCTCACACAATCCACAAGTGTCCAGTGTCCAAAAGTGTACGCAGAGATTCAAAATCTCCATTATCCTCTCGTCACTTTGGTCACAGGCAGCTGTGCCATCGAGCGTGTCACATAGCGCTCAGATATCAGTGGGCCTCACACAATCCACAAGTGTCCAGTGTCCAAAAGTGTACGCAGAGATTCAAAATCTCCATTATCCTCTCGTCACTTTGGTCACAGGCAGCTGTGCCATCGAGCGTGTCACATAGCGCTCAGATATCAGTGGGCCTCACACAATCCACAAGTGTCCAGTGTCCAAAAGTGTACGCAGAGATTCAAAATCTCCATTATCCTCTCGTCACTTTGGTCACAGGCAGCTGTGCCATCGAGCGTATCACATAGCGCTCAGATATCAGTGGGCCTCACACAATCCACAAGTGTTCAGTGTCCAAAAGTGTACGCAGAGAATCAAAATCTCCATTATCCTCTCGTCACTTTGGTCACAGGCAGCTGTGCCATCGAGCGTGTCACATAGCGCTCAGATATCAGTGGGCCTCACACAATCCACAAGTGTCCAGTGTCCAAAAGTGTACGCAGAGATTCAAAATCTCCATTATCCTCTCGTCACTTTGGTCACAGGCAGCTGTGCCATCGAGCGTGTCACATAGCGCTCAGATATCAGTGGGCCTCACACAATCTACAAGTGTCCAGTGTCCAAAAGTGTACGCAGAGATTCAAAATCTCCATTATCCTCTCGTCACTTTGGTCACAGGCAGCTGTGCCATCGAGCGTGTCACATAGCGCTCAGATATCAGTGGGCCTCACACAATCCACAAGTGTCCAGTGTCCAAAAGTGTACGCAGAGATTCAAAATCTCCATTATCCTCTCGTCACTTTGGTCACAGGCAGCTGTGCCATCGAGCGTGTCACATAGCGCTCAGATATCAGTGGGCCTCACACAATCCAAAAGTGTCCACTGTCCACAAGTGTGTGCAGAAATTCTAAATCTCCCCTGTCCTATAGACACCTTTTACCTTGTTTTACATTACTATATAGTTTGTTGGATTTTGTCTACATTTCTACCAAAAATGAGGAAGGCTGGTGGAAGAGGCAGTGGAATTGGGCGGGGGTTGGCAGCTGGTAATGATGGTGTTGGTGGTGGATCTGATGGTAGTGGCAAGAGCAAAATAGGACCGAATGCAGGAGGTGCTGACCCTGCGTCATCGTCTGGCTACATAAGGCCTCGAACGCTTAGTTTTCTAGGAGTTGGCAAACCGCTTTTAAAGGCAGAGCATCAGGAAAAAGTTTTGTCTTACATTGCTGACTCAGCCTCCAGCTCTATCGCCTCCTCTTCTTCAGTTGTAAAAAGTAAAAGCACTGAGTCGTCATTGGAGGCTCATGTTCATGAACCACACCTTTCCTTTGTGTCCTTCACCCCAACCAAGATTGAAGGATGACGCAGGCCATACTACTGATTACTCCATGGAGCTGTTTTCACATACCATGCCTGGATTATCAAGTGAAATGGTGAATTACCCAGGCCAAGACGAATCTGACATGGAGTGCACTGATGCACAGCCGCTGATGGATGATTCTGCTGGTACATTCACTCAGAGCACTACATTGTCCTCGCAGTGTACAGAGCCAGATTTTGACCCTGATGAGACTCAGGTGCCCCTTCCCGCACACTATACCACCATACACGGTGACACAGAGAAAGGTGCACATGACATAGAAGAGGAGGTGATGGATGACCCAGTTGTTGACCCAGATTGGCATCCATTGGGGGAAGAGGGTGCTGCTTCCAATAGCTCAGATGAGGAGCATCCACAGCAGACATCGACATCGCAACAGCTGTTATCTGGCAGGCCCGGAGCACTCCAAAGACAGGTTCCAAACATCAAAAGAGTTGCTGGACAGCTTGTCCAGAGGGTCAAAAGATCACAGCGTGCTAGGCCGCAAAATGTCTGCCAAAGTAGGAAGAGTGCAGTGTGGCACTTTTTTGAACAAAATCCTCATGATAAGGCCAAGGTTATCTGTAAGAAGTGCGCAAAGACCTTTAGCCGAGGGAAAAATCTGAAAAATTTGAATACCAGTTGCATGCTTAGACATTTAACCAGCATGCACTTGCAAGCGTGGACACAACACCAAACCTCAAGTGCCACATGTGCAACTGATCACAACGAAGGTAGTCAGCAACGCTACATTGTTTCCCCCACTGTAAGCCCACCGGTTAGCACAGCAGCAAATGTTGAGGTGTCGTTGCAATGCCACAGCAGTCAGGGAATCCCACTGTTATATCAACAAAAGACTGATTCTAGGCCATCAGAAAGAACACCAACTCCATCACCATCATCAACCCTCTCTCAGTCCACCCTGTCCACCGCTACTTCCACCATATGCAGCTCTCAAGTCCAGCTCACCCTCCCAGACACTATGAGTAGGTCAAGAAAGTACTCAGTCTCTCATCCGCGTACACTGGGTTTGAACGCCCACATTGCCAAACTAATCTCGTTTGAGATGATGCCCTTTCGGTTGGTGGAAAGCACAGCTTTCCGCGAACTCATGGCCTATGCAGTACCACGCTATGACCTACCCAGTCGCCACTTCTTCTCTCGCAAAGCCATCCCAGCCCTCCACCATCATGTGAAAGACCGCATTGTCCATGCACTCAAGCAGTCAGTGAGCGGAAAGGTGCACCTCACAACTGATGCATGGTCCAGTCGGCATGGCCAGGGCCGTTACGTGTCCATCACTGCGCACTGGGTTAATGTGGTGGATGCAGGGTCCACAGGGGACAGCGGTGGTGGGACAGTGCTGCCTAGCCCACGGTATAGGAAACAGTTGGCTGTAGGCGTTCGACCCTCCTCCTCCTCCAGAAGCGAAAGCTCGTCCACAGAGCGCAGTCGTACGAGCACTCCATCTGCAGCTGCCACTGTTGCACACGATGTGTCCCCCTATCGAGCAGCTAGTGGAAAGCGTCAGCAGGCTGTGTTGCAGATGATGTGTTTGGGCGACAGACACACCGCCGAGGTGCTGGCCGAGTACTTGAAGCGACAAACTGAGTCATGGCTGGGCAGTGTACATCTTGAGGCAGGCAAGGTAGTTAGTGATAACAGCCGTAATTTTGTGGCAGCCATAGCCCTTTCAAAACTCAGCCACATACCTTGCTTGGCTCACACATTGAACCTGGTGGTGCAGTGCTTCCTCAAAAATTATCCGGAGTTAACAGCCCTGCTCCAGAAGGTGCGAAGACTGTGCGCGCACATCCGCCGGTCGCCTGTACACTCCGTTCGGATGCAGAAGCTGCAGCGATTGCTCCACCTTCCCAACCACCGCCTCATTATCGACATTGCAACAAGGTGGAATTCCACCCTGCACATGGTGGAGCGGCTGTGCGAGCAGAGGCAGGCCATAATGCATTTGTGGGAGGATACACGGCCAGGCACTTTGAGAGCAGACATGGAGTTGACAGGCGTGCAGTGGTCGAAGCTGAAAGACCTTTGTAAAGTCCTTCAGTGTTTTGAGGAATGCACACGGCTGGTAAGCGCAGACGACGCCATCCTAAGCATGAGCATCCCACTTATGCGTCTGCTCATGCAAACTTTGACGCACCTTAAGGAGCAGGCGTCTGCAGCCAATGTTGATGAGGAGGAAGAGGAGGAGGGAATCCTTGATGACATTCAGCCATTGTCTGCTCAGGGACCTCTCCTGGACGAAGTGGAGGAAGAAGAGGAGGAGGAGGAGGAGGATGATGGGGATGATTACTTAGGGGAGGAGGATGCATCTCGTGGGGCAAGTGAAAATGTTGGCGTGGCAAGGTCTGGTACAGGGTTTTTGCGTGACTGGAGGGATGTGGATTTGCCAGAAAGTGCTCCTCCACCCAGCACTCGCAGTGCATCATTGACACCGGGAACATTGGCCCACATGTCAGATTATGCCTTGCGGATCCTAAAAAGGGACCCCCGCATTGCCAAAATGATGAACGATGACGACTACTGGTTGGCCAGCATCCTGGATCCACGCTATAAAGGCAAATTACAAAACATCATGCCACAGGAGAACCTTGACCTAATATTGGCTAATAAACAAGCAACTCTGGTAAATCGGTTGCTTGAGGCATTCCCAGCACACAGCAGCGGTGATGGTTCTCACACGAGCCGTACGGGCCGGGGGCAGCTTGGCAGAGGTGTTCGTGGTGCACACAGCAGAAGTGGCGTTGGAGACAGGGGTTTCATGACAATGTTGTGGACTGATTTTTCAAATACCGCTCACACAACTGGTAATACTGCATCGATGGAAAGTGACAGGAGACAGCAGTTGTCAACTATGGTTACAAACTACTTTTCCTCCCATATCGATGTTCTCCCACACAGGTCATTCCCCTTTGACTATTGGGCCGCTAAACTGGACACCTGGCCTGAATTGGCACAATATGCCTTACAGGAGCTCGCTTGCCCAGCTGCAAGTGTGCTATCGGAAAGAGTCTTCAGTGCAGCTGGATCAATCCTTACAGAAAAAAGGACCCGTCTGTCAACCCAAAATGTGGATGATCTAACCTTCATTAAAATGAACCACGCATGGGTTTCCAAGGATTTTGTCCCACCTTCCCCTGATGACACATAGGGTGACAGAAAAATGGCTTGCTTTGGTCCACCTCTTCCTGGTACTTCACCTATTTCGCCTTTTGCATCAGCTGAATGTTCAACATCAACATATGCCACTTTCTAAAACTCCCTAACTGTGCTGCCTCCCCCCCCATGGCCGGGGTCACCACCTACCGCATGACACCGTGCGAGTGCCGTTGCCCTGGACAGGTGGGTAGGCCGATTCTTGGGCGCGGGCACTGGCACAGGGTCCCTCATAGTGCAATCAAGTGTCTCTGACGGCGGTGGTGCACACCCGCTGTCAGACACACCGCTGTACTATGAGGGGCCCAGTGCCAGTACCGACGCCCACGAGTGGGCCCCCCTTGCTTGGGCAGGGCCCCAGCATTTGCAATCTTTACCTCTCCCTGCTCCTCCGCTGTGTAATCTGGGCCGTCAAATCTATACTGTGCCTGACACCGTCTGAGCCTGCCTCCTGAGACATATATTTTGAATGTGTACGCTATCCATACATGTTATCCGGGGATACGGTACCCTTTCTAACCTTTGTGCAATGACGTGCAATCCATACTGGGCCTTACACCGTCTGAGCCTGCCTCATGCTGTATAGACATATATTTTGAATGTGTACGCTATCCATACATGTTATCCAGGGATACGGTACCCTTTCTAACCTTTGTGCAATGACGTGCAATCCATACTGGGCCTAACACCGTCTGAGCCTGCCTCATGCTGTATAGACATATATTTTGAATGTGTACGCTATCCATACATGTTATCCGGGGATACGGTACCCTTTCTAACCTTTGTGCAATGACGTGCAATCCATACTGGGTCTAACACCGTCTGAGCCTGCCTCATGCTGTATAGACATATATTTTGAATGTGTACGCTATCCATACATGTTATCCGGGGATACGGTACCCTTTCTAACCTTTGTGCAATGACGTGCAATCCATACTGGGCCTAACACCGTCTGAGCCTACCTCATGCTGTATAGACATATATTTTGAATGTGTACGCTATCCATACATGTTATCCAGGGATACGGTACCCTTTCTAACCTTTGTGCAATGACGTGCAATCCATACTGGGCCTAACACCGTCTGAGCCTGCCTCATGCTGTATAGACATATATTTTGAATGTGTACGCTATCCATACATGTTATCCGGGGATACGGTAACCTTTCTAACCTTTGTGCAATGACGTTCAATCCATACTGGGCCTAACACCGTCTGAGCCTGCCTCATGCTGTATAGACATATATTTTGAATGTGTACGCTATCCATACATGTTATCCGGGGATACGGTACCCTTTCTAACCTTTGTGCAATGACGTGCAATCTATACTGGGCCTAACACCGTCTGAGCCTGCCTCATGCTGTATAGACATATATTTTGAATGTGTACGCTATCCATACATGTTATCCGGGGATACGGTACCCTTTCTAACCTTTGTGCAATGACGTGCAATCCATACTGGGCCTAACACCGTCTGAGCCTGCCTCATGCTGTATAGACATATATTTTGAATGTGTACGCTATCCATACATGTTATCCAGGGATACGGTACCCTTTCTAACCTTTGTGCAATGACGTGCAATCCATACTGGGCCTAACACCGTCTGAGCCTGCCTCATGCTGTATAGACATATATTTTGAATGTGTACGCTATCCATACATGTTATCCGGGGATACGGTACCCTTTCTAACCTTTGTGCAATGACGTGCAATCCATACTGGGCCTAACACCGTCTGAGCCTGCCTCATGCTGTATAGACATATATTTTGAATGTGTACGCTATCCATACATGTTATCCGGGGATACGGTACCCTTTCTAACCTTTGTGCAATGACGTGCAATCCATACTGGGCCTAACACCGTCTGAGCCTGCCTCATGCTGTATAGACATATATTTTGAATGTGTACGCTATCCATACATGTTATCCGGGGATACGGTACCCTTTCTAACCTTTGTGCAATGACGTGCAATCCATACTGGGCCTAACACCGTCTGAGCCTGCCTCATGCTGTATAGACATATATTTTGAATGTGTACGCTATCCATACATGTTATCCGGGGATACGGTACCCTTTCTAACCTTTGTGCAATGACGTGCAATCCATACTGGGCCTAACACCGTCTGAGCCTGAATCATGCTGTATAGACATATATTTTGAATGTGTACGCTATCCATACATGTTATCCGGGGATACGGTACCCTTTCTAACCTTTGTGCAATGACGTGCAATCCATACTGGGCCTAACACCGTCTGAGCCTGCCTCATGCTGTATAGACATATATTTTGAATGTGTACGCTATCCATACATGTTATCCAGGGATACGGTACCCTTTCTAACCTTTGTGCAATGACGTGCAATCCATACTGGGCCTAACACCGTCTGAGCCTGCCTCATGCTGTATAGACATACACTCACTGGCCACTTTATTAGGTACACCTGTCCAACTGTGTGTTAAGACAATTTCTAATCAGCCAATCACATGGCGGCAGCTCAGTGCATTTAGGCATGTAGACATGGTCAAGACAATCTCCTGCAGTTCAAACCGAGCATCAGTATGGGGAAGAAAGGTGATTTGAGTGCCTTTGAATGTGGCATGATTGTTGGTGCCAGAAGGGCTGGTCTGAGTATTTCAGAAACTGCTGATCTACTGGGATTTTCACGCACAACCATCTCTAGGGTTTACAGAGAATGGTCCGAAAGAGAAAAAAAATCCAGTGAGCGGCAGTTCTGTGGCCGGAAATGCCTTGTTGATGCCAGAGGTCAGAGGAGAATGGGCATACTGGTTCGAGCTGATAGAAAGGCAACAGTGACTCAAATTGCCACCCGTTACAACCAAGGTAGGCAGAAGAGCATCTCTGAACGCACAGTGCGTCGAACTTTGAGGCAGATGGGCTACAGCAGCAGAAGACCACACTGGGTACCACTCCTCTCAGCTAAGAACAGGCATCTGATGGCTACTTTCAGCAGGATAATGCGCCATGTCATAAAGCTCGAATCATCTCAGATTGGTTTCTTGAACATGACAATGAGTTCACTGTACTCAAATGGCCTCCTCAGTCACCAGATCTCAATCCAATAGAGCATCTTTGGGATGTGGTGGAACGGGAGATTCGCATCAGGGATGTGCAGCCGACAAATCTGCGCCAACTGTGTGATGCCATCATGTCAATATGGTCCAAAATCTCTGAGGAATGCTTCCAGCACCTTGTTGAATCTCTGCCACGAAGAATTGAGGCAGTTCTGAAGGCAAAAGGGGGTCCAACCCGTTACTAGCATGGTGTACCTAATAAAGTGGCCAGTGAGTGTATATTTTGAATGTGTACGCTATCCATACATGTTATCCGGGGATACGGTACCCTTTCTAACCTTTGTGCAATGACGTGCAATCCATACTGGGCCTAACACCATCTGAGCCTGCCTCATGCTGTATAGACATATATTTTGAATGTGTACGCTATCCATACATGTTATCCAGGGATACGGTACCCTTTCTAACCTTTGTGCAATGACGTGCAATCCATACTGGGCCTAACACCGTCTGAGCCTGCCTCATGCTGTATAGACATATATTTTGAATGTGTACGCTATCCATACATGTTATCCAGGGATACGGTACCCTTTCTAACCTTTGTGCAATCACGTGCAATCCATACTGGGCGTGAGAACGGCTGGCGAGCTGTTAAGCAAGCTACAGCACCTGTCCAGACAAGTACAGGGATTCCCTAGCGAGGAGACTTATTTGATTGTTTTCAATGTTGGGACAGCAATTTTTGGGGAGCACTATACTCTGGAGAATGATAGATGGGGCCCACCATACACTGGAACATTCCAAAGGTGGACATCAGACACTGGAGCAGCATTTACAGGGCCCATTATACACTAGAGCATTAGAAATGGGGCCCATTATGTTTGGAGCATTATTTGGGCCCATAAGACAGTGGAGCTTCATCCATGGGGACCAACATATACTGTAGCATTATGTGGAGCTCATCATATACTGTTTCAAACATTATATGGGACCAATGATTCTGTATGGAGAAATAGATGGGCCTCGTCATGAGATGTAAAAAGTGAGGTATTTTTCATTGTACTATACCGCTATTTCTCTGCCGTATCGGAGCATGATGAGTTGTGGTATGTGTTAAAGGGGCGCTCTTTCGCCCAGGGCACATGAAAACCTGGAGCCAGCCCTCCCCCCCCACAGTTTGTAGCCAAATAACCCCCATTTTTCAGTGCGTAACTTGTATTATGAAGTTAATTAAGGTTGACAAGCTTAAGAAAGAAGAATTGATGCTTTTGGCATTCAAATGGGCACTGTAGGTGTGTTTCCTGTCCTCCTCTCACTGCCGACTTTTATTCCCCATTGACTTACATTGGGTTTCGTGTTTCGGGACGACCCCGACTTTTCCCTATAATCGGACGATCTTGCTCGACCCGACTTTTGGAAAAGTCGGGTTTCACGAAACGAAACGCAACCCTAAAAAACCAAAAGTCGCTCATCTCTAGTGCTGTGCTTAGCCAGGTCAACTCGGGGGACCAAGAGCAGCCCGTGTTGTACCTGAATCGGAAGCTTCTGTCGAGGGAAGTGACCTATTCCACCAAAGAGGAGAGCCTGGCCATGGTTTAGGTCCTGCAACGTTTGTAGCCCTACCTGTATGGATGCACCTTTACCGTGGTGACCGACCACAACCCCCTGAGTGGGCTGCAAACCATGCCTGGTACCAACAGAGGGTTGCTGCACTGGAGCCTTGCCCTCCAGCAATACGACTTTACAGTGAAACACAAAAAGGGCAGCAAGCACGGCAATGCAGATGGGTTATCCTGGCGGGGCAAGCCTGCAGAGGTGCCTCCATAGAGCAGTCCAAAAGGGGGAGGTGTCAGGAAATATGAAGTATTTCCTATTGATCTAGTTACACATACAGGACCCCCTGTTGCTCCTATCTCAAGTTGGTTCATGTATTCTAACACTGAGCCTCTCAAGCTGCAGCCCTATCTTCCTCCCACCCTCTTTCTCCCTGGTGGAATGTCCTCCCTCCTGCTATACATGCTATACAAGCTGGTGTAATGTGAGACCATGCTATGACCGGATCAAGCCAGAAGTAAAGACTTGAGGCACATGTTCCATTGTCTATTCAAACTTGAATATAATAATGCCAAATAATCATAGAGGCAGGAAACCTATGTTTTTGCAATTTCCATAAGGAAAGCTATTCACAGCCACGTTGTGGGGTTTGTGCGACCACTAGAATCTGAGAAACAAATTTCTACCCGACCGTGCCGCACTACCACGGCATGTTTAGACTCAAATGAAAGCTAATTTTGTCATAAAAACTATAACACTCCTGCCGATACGTGTGAGACTCACAACCCGAGATATGGCCCGCAGAAGTTTTTATTAACTTTTGAAAAAAGGAGTACATTCCTTAGCTCAGCCCACCCTGTGAGGTCATCAAAGGGGGAGACCCTTGGTTTTGGGAAAAGGTGTAAAGCTCAGAGGCCCAGACAAAGGGGGGTTATTTGCCCGGGGTGCCAGCTAGGAAGCTGTGCTGATAGACCATTTTCCCTTCGGGAAGGCGCCCCTCCCCCTCCTCCACATGGCATGCCATGGACTGATAAGTGTAAGTTCTTACTTTTATCCACTTTATTTTGTAATTGTCTATATATACTGTATCTTGTCTCTTTTTGCAACATCTTTTATATTTTTGTAAACACTGCCTATCTTTTCTGGAGTAAATCTATAAATTTACTAGTCTTGTTTCTCGTTGCTCTATAACGTACAGCCACGAACTCCACGCTAATTACGCTACTGTGTGGGTTGACACCTGACCTGATATTGATTTTAACGTAGAATGATGAGCTGGTGGCAGCACACTGTTCGGAGGATTTGGGAGACTCTGGCACTGACAGAAACGGTTTCATGTGTGTATTACCTGCCCTGGATCTGGAGACATACATACTGCCCTCCCTGCAGAGTGCCAAATAGCCAGTACATGGTGAGGCAGCCTTTCTGGCAACTACCTATCCTAGGTGTAGTTCCCTGACTGACCTGAGGGTAAGGGGGTGCCAGAGAGCTACAAGTTCCAAAACCAGAACTGAAGGTGGAAACAAAAGTTGTGGGTGGTAATATGACCCATGACCACTAGTAAATAGTAAATTTATGACAATTGGTGGGATATAATAAATCCATGACAACTGGGGGCAACCACACAGCCCAAGTTCAGGACAGAGGATCACAAGGAAATGGACAGCATGTGACTTAAATATGAGTTCCTGAGCAAAGGGTCTGAATACTTATGACCATGTGATATTTCAGTTTAGCCTTTTTAACCCCTTCTCGACCTGTGACGCCATGTAGGCGTCATGAAAGTTGGTGCCAATCCGATCTGTGACGCCTATGTGGCATCATGGCGAGATTGCGTTCCTGTGGGTTGGGTAACTGGGGTCACTGAAATGTCACCCAACCTGCAGGCACAGGAAGACCTGTACTTGACCCCAGGGGGGTGGCTTTGCCCCCCGTGGCTATGATCGCTCTGATTGGCTGTTGAAAGTGAAACAGCCAATGAATGCAATTGTAATATTTCACCAATGAAACTTGGTGAAATATTATAATCCAGCCATGGCCAATGCTGCAATATCATCGGCCATGGCTGGAGACCGCGATCTGCTGCCACCAATGACTGACGACTGCGATCTGCTGTCGCCGTCAGTATTTCCTCCCCTCTGTCCTGTCCTCTGCTCCCCTCTTCTGCCCTCTGCTCCCCCTGCCATCTGATTCCACCCCCTCCCTCCCCGGTACCTCGTGGTGTCACTTCCGGTGTCCCTCCGTCTCCAGGTCTTCCCCCATGGGTGCTGCCATCTTCTTCTGGTTAAAAAATGGCGGGAACATGTGCAGTGTGCCCGCTGAGATCTGCCGGCCGGAACCTGGCAACAATAGGAAGATTTTTCCTATTGGTTCATTTTGGTCACTGTGATAGACCCTTTCACAGTGATCAAAATGAAAAAAAAAAATAGTAAAATAAACCCTCCCTTTATCACCCCCTTCAATAGGGAAAAATAAAATGTATTTATTTTCATTTTTCCACTAGGGATAGGGTTAGAATTAGCGTTAGGGTTGGAATCATTGTTAGGGTTGGAATTAGGGTTAGGGTTGGAATTAGGGTTAGGGTTGAGATTGTGGATAGGGGTGTGTTGGGGTCAGGTTTGTGGTTAGGGTTATGGCTAGGGTTGGGATTAGAGTTAAGGGTGTATTGTGGTTATGGTTATGGTTAGGGTTGGGATTAGGGTTAGGAGTGTGTTGGGGTTAGGTTTGTGGTTAGGGTTATGGTTAGGGTTGGGATTAGGGTTAGGGGTGTGTTGGGGTTGGGGTTGGAATTGAGGGGTTTCCACTGTTTAGGCACATCAGGGGCTCTCCAAACGCGACATGGCGCCACCATTGATTCTAGCCAATTTTGCCTTCAAAAAGTCAAACGGTGCTCCCTCCCTTCTGAGCCGTGACGTGTGCCCAAACAGTGGTTTACCCTAACATATGGTGCATCAGCGTACTCAGAAAAAATTGCACAACAACTTTGGGGGTCTAATTTCTCCTGTTACCCTTGGGAAAATAAAAAACTGGTGGCTAAAAAAATCATTTTTGTGGAAAAAAATTATTTTTAATTTTCACAGCTCTGAGTTATAAACTTCTGTGAGGGGGTTCAAAGTGCTCACTGCACATCTAGATAAGCTCCTTGGGGGGTCTAGTTTCCAAAATAGGGTCACTTGTGGGGGGTTTCTACTGTTTAGGCACATAAAGGGCTCTGCAAACTCAACATGACGCCTGCAAACGATTCCATCAAAGTCTGCATTCCAAACCGCCACTACTTCCCTTTCGAGCCCCGACGTGTGACCAAATAGTGGTTCCCCCCCACATTTGGGGTACTAGGTTACTCTGGACAAATTGGACAACAACTTTTGGGATCCAACTTGTTCTGTTACCCTTGTGAAAATCAAACTTTGCGGGCTAAAAATCATTTTTGTGGGAAAAAAACGATTTTTTATTTTCACGGTTCTGCGTTATATTCTGTGACGCACTTAGGGGTTCAAAGTGATCACCACACATCTAGATAAGCTCTTGGGCGTCTACTTTCCAAAATGGTGTCACTTGTGGGGGTTTCTACTGTTTAGGCACATCATGGGCTCTGCAAACGCAACATGATGCCCGCAGACCATTCATCAAAGTCTGCATTGCAAAATGGCACTACTTTCCTTTCGAGCCCCGTCGTGTGCCCAAACAGTGGTTCCCCTCACATTTGGGGTACTAGGGTACTCAGAACAAATTGTACAACAACTTTTAGGATCCATTTTATCCTTTTGCCCATGTGAAAATGAAAGTACTTTTTCATTTTTATGGACAAATTGGACAACAGCTTTTGGGATCCAATTTTTCCTGTTACCCTTGTGAAAATAAAATATTGTGGGCTAAAAAATCAGTTTTGTGGGAAAAAAAATGATTTTTATTTTCACGGCTCTGCGCTATAAACTTTAGAGAAACACTTTGGGGTTGAAAGTTCTCACAATACATCTAGATAAGGTCCTTGGAGGGTCTAGCTTCCAAAATGGTGTCACTTGTTGGGGAGCTCCAATGTTTAGGCACACAGGGGCTCTCCATACATGATATAGTGTCCTCTAATGATTGGAGCTAATTTTCCATTAAAAAAGTCAAATGGCGCTCCTTCCCTTCCGAGCCCTGCCGTGTGCCGAAACAGTGGTTTATGACCACATATGAGGTATCGGTGTACTCAGGAGAAATTGCCGAACAAATTTTAGGATCCATTTTATCCTTTTGCTCATGTGAAAATGAAAAAATTAATTCTGAAAGAAAATTTTTGAGAAAAAAAGTACTTTTTCATTTTTACTGATCAATTTGTGAAGCACCTGGGGGTTCAAAGTGCTCACTATGCATCTAGTTAAGTTCCTTGGGGGGTCTAGTTTCCAAAATGGGGTTACTTGTGGAGGAGCTCCAATTTTTAGGCACACAGGGGCTCTCCATACGCGGCATAGTGTCCGCTAACGATTGGAGCCAATTTTCCATTCAAAAAGTTAAATGGCGCTCCTTCCCTTCTGAGTCCTGCCATGCGCTCAAACAGTGGTTTATGACCACATATGAGGTATATGAGGTGTACTCAAGAGAAAATGCACAACAAATTTTGGGATCCATTTTATCCTCTTGCCCATGTGAAAATGAAAAAATTGATGCTAAAAGAACATTTTTGTTGGAAAAATTAAAATGTCCATTTTTTTCCTTCCATGTTGCTTTAGTTCCTGTGAAGCACCTGAAGGGTTAATAATCTTCTTGAATGTAGTTTTGAGTAGCTTGAGGGGTGCAGTTTTTAGAATGGTATCATTTTTGGGTATTTTCTGCCATATAGACCCCTCAAAGTCACTCCAAATGTGATGTGGTCCCTTAAAAAAATGGTTTTGTAAATTTTGCTGTAAAAGTGAGAAAACGCTGGTCAACTTTTAACCCTTATAACTTCCTAGTAAAAAGAAAAATTGTTTCCAAAATTGTGGTGATGTAAAGTAGACATTTGGGAAATGTTATTTAGTAACTATTTTGTGTCACATAACTCTCTGGTTTAACACAATAAAAATTAAAAATTTGAAAATTGCAAAATTTTCTAAATTTTTGCCAAATTTCCAATTTTTTCACAAATAAACGCAAAAATTATTGACTTAAGTTTACCATTAACATGAAGCCCAATATGTCACAGAAAAACAATCTCAGAATCGCTAGGATGCGTTGAAGCATTCCTGAGTTATTACCTCGTAAAGGGACACTGGTCAGAATTGCAAAAAATGGCCAGGTCATTAAGGTCAAAATAGGCTGGGTCGTGAAGGGATTAATAAATTTGCTAAAATTTCTTCATTTCTTTTTTTTAAGTCAAGATGGGGTGCAGAGTATACATTAATGAGAAAAAAAATGAGCTTTTTTGAGTTTACGAAATGGCTGCAATGAAACAATGAGTGAAAAATTTAAAGGGTTAAGGGGGGTCTGAGTACTTTCTGTACCCACTGTGTGTGTGCATGTATATATATAGGGAGGAGGAAAACTTCACGATGGTGGTGACCATGGTGGCCATTTTGAAGTCAGCCATTTTGGATCCAACTTTATATTTTCCAATGGGAAGAGGGTCATGTGACACATCAAATTTATGGAGAATTTCACAAGAAAATCAATGGTGTGCTTGGTTTTAATGTAACTTTATTCTTTCATGAGTTATTTACAAGTTTCTCTTTGTTTACAGCCATTGACATGTCACAGAGGTAAACACGTGAGAAGCGGATAGAAATTGTGTTGATGTCTGTTGAACGCAGTACCCGGGTTATTGCAGCAAATTTCAATGCAAGACACCCTACACAAGAAAACTGTCACCATTCACATTTTATTCAGGTGTACCATATAAATGACCCACCCAAAAACTTTGCCTCATCACTGAACATAATGTTCTGTATAAACTGAGGGTCCTGTTCCAATTTTTGTTTGGCCCATTCTGTAAATTCAGTGCGCCGATCTGGGTCATCCACGTTGAGATGCTGCAGCAGCTGGATTTTGTAATGGTGCCATTTGTTAGTAGCTAATATCCGCGGAAAGGGATGTTCGACTGATGCCAGATCGGCACGCTGAACTGACACAATGGGGTAAGGGGCCATAGGAAATTAGAATTTAACTGTGGTTCCCTTCTCGTGTCACCTTTAGGTTGTGTGGGGGGCCCCTCCCCTAACTGGCTCAGTGGCTGTAGAACTAGTCTGGCTAAAGGCAGCATATATTTCCTTACAGTCACACTGACTGTGCTATCAGACTCCCTCTGCTCCTCTGTACAATATATGGCTGTGCTGCTTTGGTAGGACCTTGACCAATCACAGGACAGCTCCTTGCCTGAGCTGTGTTGTGAGGTAACACAAAGAAAACTAATGCTGATTGGCTGAATTGCAGTCAACCAGTGTTTCCACCGCTGTCCAGGGCTTTGTGGAAGAGGAGCCCAGAGACAAAGCATAGGAAACAGGTGACTGCAGTTCAACTGTTTTGTTCTGTGTGAGTTTCCTTCTCAACCTCACAGTCAGCTGTGCCTCTGACTGTGCTGGCTGAATTGAGGGTCGGCATGCATGCACACACAGCTCTCTTGGCAGAGTAATAGAAGCGGGCAGCGGTGGCAGGTGATGTGAAAGTGCTGCCTCTGCACTTCCCATCAAATCACTTGTGCAGGCTGCCAGTGCCGGCTATATTGTAAATTGCACGCTATTGGCATGTAGGGCAGGTACGAATGAAGGAGGCAGGAGCTGGGGCCATGGGCGGGAGCGGGCCCACTGGAGGATTCTCCGGTGTCGCAGTGCCCCAGTCCAACCCTGGCATCCCCTATCTACTCCAGTCAGTTTTGCTCTGTAAAAGTCAAATGGTACTCCTTCCTTTCCAAGCCCTGCCGTGCATGAAAACAGTAGTTTTACACCACATATCGAGCATAGAAGTACTCAGGAGAACTTGCATAACACATTGTATGGTCCATTTACTCTGTAACCTTTTTTCTTCTGTTACCTTTGTGAAAATGAAATATGTTATTAAAATAGTAATATTTTAATAACCTTTTTTTAACAATTTTAACCATTTTTCAAGTTTATTAAAATTTATTTTTTATCTATTACTCTTAATTATATGATGGTTATATTCTCCTTCTTTGCTCGATGATTTTCATTAGACACTGTGGCTCATGTTCAGATTCACAAGGAGAGTCACTTTTTGATTGTGTCCATGCTTTTGATGCATTAATTCATGAATATGTCATGTTTTCTATCTGTGAACTCTGACATTGTCCATTTCTCAGGTGATCCCATTGGCTCTGTTATTTGACATTCTGCATATTTAAGATAGCAACTTAGCTCTGACTCTGTATTCGTGTGGTATTTCCTGATGGAGAAGTC
Source organism: Dendrobates tinctorius (assembly GCF_039654945.1). Lineage (NCBI taxonomy): Eukaryota > Metazoa > Chordata > Amphibia > Anura > Dendrobatidae > Dendrobates > Dendrobates tinctorius. Next base: position 68,746,521 of record NW_027361754.1, on the reverse strand, counting down.
ACTTAGACTTTGAAACACATCGAATAAACCACCTTTCTTTATGTGTAACACATCTGGACATAAGATTATTCAGCAGCACAGGTTATATCCAAAAGTTTAAAAATTGCACATTTTTCAAAATTTTCATCAAATTTCCAATTTTTACAAAACGTATCAACCTAAATTCATCACTAAAATGAAGTACAATGTGTCACAAAAAACAGTCTCAGAATCACTGGGATATGTGGAAACTTTCCAGTTATTACTTGATAAAGTAACACTGATTAGAATTTAAAAATTTGGCCTGGTCAGGAAGGTGAAAATAGGCTTGGCAGTAAAGGGGCTTGTGATGAACCTGCACCTCGCCACCCGCCTGACATTACTATTACGTCAGAAGGGTCACGTAATGCTGTCTCCCCACTATCAACAACGTGACGTACCGCATCCCCTTGGGACACGTAAGGTCAGCTTGGTACAGTTTTACAGACACCCCCTATCCATACAGGCCCAGGATGGCACAGAGAGTGAGAAGATGTGGCACAAGCAATCACTGATGTGGCTCCATACTCGCTCACAACCCTCACAGGCTGAGAAGCCACTTTCACTAGCACCAGTGAAATAGAGCATTGCCAGCCCAGTAGGACCACCCTAGTTTCTTGTTATATATAAGCCAGGTCCCTTAACAGGATTATATTGGGCCAGAAATGAGCCCTGGTAGCATGAAAAGTTAAGCTTAGAAACGGACGTGTGGATTTGTGGATCAAGATAAAAGAGCAGCCCAAGGTTAAATAAAATTTTTAATCGACTTAGGGGCACACTAGACAATACACAATATACACGATGGTTATACATATACCATGGTCAGATATGCAAATACATTAGATGGATCATGTCAATTATCGGGTTGATGTTCGACCATGTGCGTGCTGGGCCACGGGGGGCATGGGCTGCCAGCTAGCTCCTAGGGCCTTCACAGCACATTATTGGATGTGGCCTCCACCTTTGAAGTAAACCGCAAGCGCATAGTAGAGAGAGAGGCCAAAAGACCTTACACTAGCCTTTATCACTTTGGGTCACTCCCCTCCTGCCCTTTGGGCTGAACTTAAATTCCTTTCCCTTGCCTCTAACAGCTAAAATCTCTAAAACCGAAGATGGGTCATAACTCCTTAATGGACAGTCCTTGGGAGGCAGTTTTGTCACCATCGGATCCTGCTAGGCCCCTGCTATGTGCTGAAACCAAATACATCTTGCTATCTGGTTCCCCCTAGCTATTCTACGTATTTCCCCTCCCTAGGGTGCTAGAATGGATCGAGACCCTGGAATGCATTCGGCTCATTCTAGAGATCTCAAAAATGTAACATGCGTGTGGCTACGACATACAGTATGTCCATATTATCCTCATGAAATCACAGCTGTCTGAACAAAGCAATTAAACCTCATGGTTTGGAACTACAGGGGGTCTTTCTGTACTAGCTAGTTGGTGGGGGTGTGAATTCCTTCTTTGAAGCCATAGCTGAGCCCCTGCCAGGTGTCCTGTTATAGCTGCATGTTTTCATAAGGATTGTAAGTTGTCAGTAAATCCATCCATCTTTCACACCTCCCCTTTAGTGGTCCTAGATGGCAGCACTTTCTTGTGCTCCCCCTGCATGCCCTTCTGCAACTTCCTTTCATTGGGATAACCCATAGGCATTACCATGGTAACGTCCTTTCTTGCGGTGAATGACAAAATGGTACTGGTAGAGCACAGGGCTCCAGTGTAGCAACAGCTCATTCATTCTGGATACGGTGTGTAACCAGCTGAGGGGGTTGTATGGCCTACACAATTGCGAGATATTCTTTCTCCATTGTGGAGTAGGCCACCTCCCTATACAGGAGCATCCGACTCAGATACAAAACAGTTTTTTGGACCAACCTGGCTGAGCCCAGCACTGTGACCAAAGTCACTGATGTCAGTCTGTACTACAAATGGCCATGTAAAGTCAGCTGCTTATAGTACCAGGAATCTGGAAAGGGCAGTCTTCAGTGCTCGGAAGGCTGCCTCACAGTCGTTTTTCCAATCGACTTTAGAAGGCAGCTTCTTCTAGGTGAGGTTCATCAGTGGTTTTGCCAGGCTACTATAGGGATGGACGAACCTCCTACAATGACAGGCGGTGCCCAGGAAGGACATAATCTGTTTCTTTGTCCTGGAGGTGGGCCAGGATGCAATGGCATCCACCTTCCCAAACTCTGGCTTTAGCGCCTCCCCTGCCTACCTGTTATCCCATGTAATTAAACATTTAGAAAAGCTCAAGGCAAGGTGCACATACAACATTTGAGGCTATAAAACGTCATCTAAAGGATATACCAACACCACCATATGTGCGCCCATGGACAATACAAAGGAAAAATCGGTAATTAAAATAATGGACGAAGAAAAAACTGAAATATGTCCGATAATTCAATATATAAGAACATAATTTTATTGAGAATATACAAGATGATTAGGTGGAGAACAGTTACCTGAAAAAATGGGGGCACAACACAAGGGACAATAGTGACTGCAAGATACTATATCAGTGTGGCAAAAAAAAGATCATATTATATATTTAAAATATAATACAAATACAAAATGATAATGATGCCATATATATATATATATATATATATATATATATATATATATATACTGCTAGGAAAGACAAATAGAATGCAATCAAAAAGTCGTGTGTGCAAATATGAGGCATATGTCATGATCCAGACGGGGTTTTGAGTCCTGTCCTCACCTTTTTCCAGTCTGGTCATGCCAGGGGTTAACTTTCTCAGCCTCAGTCTGGTCTCAGGTCTTCTATTTATCTCTGCTGCGTCCTGCAGACCATGTCAGTTATAGTTTCTGGATACGTCGTGTGTAGCTGCCCCGTTTACCCTGATTGGTCCTGCTACTTGTTTACTGAACCCGTGTCTGTTTATCCCCTCTTCCCTTCCCAACTCAGTGTTTCCCTTTCATGTATTGACTCCCTGGTTTTGAGTTGGCTTAGACCCTGACTTGCTTTGTCTCTTGTCTTTGGCATATCTGCTCCTGAATGGTACTGACCCATTTGGCTTGTTTGTGACTGTGTTTGCTTATTTCTTTTGTACTGCGCTACAGTCTTATATCAACCCAGCTTGTTTGACTATTCTGCTGCCACCTAGTGGTGGCCTCGCCGCTGCATTGCAGGTCTGGCCTTGTTGTATGCAGTCCTCCCTCCACTCTATTGCCATATAGTGGAGCTTGCATTTACCTGCATTGCAGCGATGTGACAGTATAATATAGGGGGTAGAGTGTATGTGCAGCTAAATCCAGAGGCGGCAAGCCAGAACAGTGACCAAAGAATCAGGTAGTAACAAGGATGGTAGTGTAAATGCACACATATACTATATATATATACAGCTGACCTACAGCCTCTGGACAAATACCTTTGTGCACACTTGCAGAATCTCTTGGATGCGCTCGACCCCGACGCGTGTTTCGGCGTCTGCCTTCGTCAAGGAGTGGCGTGATCCAAAGGGAGGAGGGTATAAAATTTCACTCATACTTAGCTTGCAATTTTCCGGCTTAATGGTCAAGCCTGACAGGCAGATCCACCCGACCACCTGCACGAGATTTTCTAGGTGATCCTTCTAGGTGGGACAGAAGATGGAAATGACAGCCACGTACCCTTCAAGTCCCTTGAGCAGTGTGTTAACATCCACTCAAAAGTGGTAGGGGCATTTTTCATGCCGAATGACATCAGTGTGGACTCATACAGTCCGAATAGGGTGATAAACGCTGAGCGTTCCCTCGCCTTGTGGGTCAGGGGAATCTGCCAATATGCTCTTCTCAGATCCATGATGGCCAGGTACCTGGCCCCAGTCAACTGATTGAACAGGTCATCGATGAACAGCATTGGGTACGCATCGGTGACTGTGACAGAGCTGATCTCCCTGTAGTCCATGCAGAAACAGGTTGTCCAGTCCTTCTTTGGGATGATGACTACAGGCACCACTGCTAAATGGTTGATGACCCCCAGCTTCAGCATCTCATCAATCTCCTGGCGCATGTGCTGTGGCACTTTCAGGGAGTCTCAATATGCTGAACGACGGATTGGGAGGTGATCCAGGTGATGGACTCTTCCAGGCTTGTTGCTGTATAAATCTCGGAAGGTGTGTAGGGTTGCCCACAGCTGGGACATTTGGTTTGTCATGAGCTGGTGACAAACCTCCACATCCTCGATGGTCCCACTCACCCTCGCCTGGGCGAGCATATCTGGTAAGGTCTCTGCTTCTCCCTCTTCTGGCAAGTTGAATACTTGAATACAGGGAGGATGCAGGCCTCTCACTCATGGTGTGCCTTCATTATGTTCACATGGAAGGCCTTCTGCCTTACCCAGGCATGGTACAGGGTGACCAGGTATGTTATGGCAGTGAGCTGCAGGTTCGGGCCTTCGTAGGCAGCCTGAAGCTTGTCCTGGGGTATGGGAACCAGTACCCACACCTTTTGACACACCTGGTAGGTCCTCTTGCAAACATTCTGGTCATACCATCAATTCTGGTCGTCCTGGACTTGCATCATCGTCCACCAGCTGCACCAAGGCCTGCATCTTATCATGGAAGTGCATGATTTATTCAATGACTGACACTCCAGGGATGGTGAAGTCTACTTCCCAGACCTCTGCCACCAGAGCCTGGGGCCCCCGCACATGTCACCCATACAGGAGCTTGAAGGTGTGGAAGGTACCGCTCCCAATTGCACCCGTGGGAGTCGACTGACATCTTCAGTATGTGCTTCAGGATGCCATTGAACCATTCGCACAGGCCATTGGTCTGTGAGTTGTATGTGCTGGTCACCATATGTTGCATCTGTATTTGCTTACAGAGGGATTCCATCAGCTGTGACATGAACTGGTTCACCCTGTCAGTGAGCATTTCTTGGGGAAAATCCACTCAGGAGAAAATCTCCAGTCAAGTGGTGGCAACCTTGTTTGCCCAAATTGATGACAATGCTACCGCTTCCGGGTACCAGGTGGCATAGTCTACTACCATCAGCGTTTCCCGAAGCAACTGGAAGTGACCATTGAGCTGACAAAATCGACAGCCATCCTCCTAAATGGCTCTTCAGTAATGGGCAGAGTTACCAGTGGAGTCATGGGGTGCCATTCCGCTTTCCCTCTTAAAGGTGTCATGCGAACAGCAGTAAGCAGCCACATAAGCTCCATCCATCACTGGTGATCACTGTATTACCTGTACACTGACACTATATACAGAGCTCCTGTGTATAATGTCACTGGTGATCACTGTATCATCTTTACACTGACACTTTTACAGAGCTCCTGCGTATAATGTCACTGGTGATCACTGTATTACCTGTACCCTGACACTATATACAGATCTCCTGTGTATAATGTCACTGGTGATCACTGTATTACCTGTACACTGACAATATATACAGAGCTCCTGTGTATAATGTCACCAGTGATCACTGTATTACCTGTACACTGACACTATATACAGCACTCCTATGTATAATGTGAATGATGACCCTTGTATTACCTGTACACTATATACAGAGCTCATATGTATAATGTGACCAGTGATCACTATTACCTGTACACTGACACTATATACAGAGCTCATGTGTATAATGTCACATAATGTCACCTGTGATCACTGTATTAGCAAAGCCACTAAAGAAGGCTCAAAGTCTCCAAAAATTTGATTGAAACAGCAGACAAAAAGGCAGCAACACTTACCTGCCCAGATCTTGGAACAATTGCACTACAGGATGCAGCCAGCCTATAAAGAAAGATGTTAGCAACACAGGTGCAAAATACTAGATTAACAGCCACTATCCACCTACCCATTCCTGGAGGGGGTGACTGCCCAGTATACAAATGCACAATAAAGGCCTCATAGGATGTTGTTCACACAAAGGTACTGCATAGTGCCTGGTTCACAGCCTATTAGTCACGCCCCTACTTTTCGATTAGGCCGGCTGGCCAGCACACTCTCAATGCATCCCAGTGTGAACACTCATCATGCGAGACCAGATGTATTTGGGCTTGCTAATACCTCGAAAAATATAGTGCAAAATAATACAAAAATAGTGACTTATTAGCTAATATTTTGGCCAAAATACGTGAGCTCACACCAAGGGTCCCCATGTTTACGAGTCCCTACACTAAACTAATTAGCAAAGCCACTAAAGAAGACTCAAAGTCTCCAAAAATTCGATTTAAACAGCAGACAAAAAGGCAGCAACACTTACCTGCCCAGATCTTGGAACAAATGCACTACAGGGTGCAGCCAGCCCATGAAGCTTTATGGGCTGGCTGCACCCTGTAGTGCATTTGTTCCAAGATCTGGGCAGGTAAGTGTTACTGCCTTTTTGTCTACTGTTTAATGTGATCACTGTATTAACTGTACACTGACACTATATACAGCACTCCTACGTATAATATTGCTGGTGATCCTTGTATTACCTGTACATTATACACAGAGCTCATGTGCATAATGTCACTGGTGATCACTGTATTACCTGTATACTGACACTATATATAGCACTCCTATGTATAATGTCACTGATGATCCTTGTATTACCTGTACACTACAGTATATACAGAGCTCCTATGTATGATGTCACTGGTGATCGCTGTATTACCGGTACACTGACACTATATACAGAGCTTGTGTGTATAATGTCACTGGTGATCACTGTATTATCTGTACCCTGACACTATATACAGATCTCCTGTGTATAATGTCACTGGTGATCACTATATTACCTGTACACTATGTTCAGAGCTCCTATGTATAATGTCACTGGTGATCAGTGTATTACCTGTACACTGACACTATGCAGAGCTCCTGTGTATAATATCACTGGTGATCACTGTATTACCTGTACCCTGATTCTATATACAGATCTCCTGTGTATAATGTCACTGGTGATCACTGTATTACCTGTACACTGACACTATATACAGAGCTCCTGTGTATAATGTCACTGGTGATCACTGTATTACCTGTACACTGTGTGGTACAGCAAAGGGTGTTTTACTGGATGGGAGAGTCACCAGGTGGTTCCTGTCCCTGCAAAATTTTACATTTTCAGTAGAACATTGAGCAGGCAGACTACAGGGGAATGCAGATGCCCTGTCCAGAGTTCACTGTATGTCATGTGTCCACCCCCTAGGGTTGAACATAGGAGGGAGGTGTATGGTACAGCAAAGGGTGTTTTACTGGATGGGAGATACATTTCTCCCAGCAAGTTAATGTTTGGCCGGGATTTTCCCTAAAGACAAGGACCTTCGATGATGTCAGGGTCACATGATCAGCCCATGTGATATCTACCTCACCTGTGGGAGGGGTTATGGGCTATGTAATGGAGGTTGGTGTTTGGCACATGGTGAGTGTGTGTGGAAGATACAGGAACTTGGCTGGAGTTAGCCTGAATTTGATAGCAGGATTACCCGAGGGGCAGGACTATAGCAGCAAGACTCCAAACAATCCTGGGAATTGCACCTGGCAGATGCAGCTGACCTGGCAGCTGCTTAGTTAAGCCTGTCCCTTGCAAGGGTGAGTCTGGGATCAGTGGTTCTCCAAGCAGGAGTCTATTTGTGTTTTTCTGTTGTTTTCTGTTAACCTACTGTTTCAAAGTGACATTAAACCACTAAAGTTGGACTATAAGCCTGTGTGTTGCCTCATTACTGCGTCTCTGCCATTGGCTACGAGAGCAAATCCCTACAATTGGTGGCTTCAATGCAGGCATACGCAGTGAGGCCGGGCTGTTTTTTGCTCATTTTTTGCTCTGTACTCCAGCTTATGTCCTGGGACAAAAGAGTGCTGCAGACCCAGGTGGAGAACTTTCCAGAAACGGAGACCACAGTAAAAATGCTTATGGAGGCCATGTGACAGCAGCAGCAGGAGGCCATGTGACAGCAGAAAAAGGCTACACAGCAGCAGCTGATATTTAATCAGCAGCAGGAAACCAATCGGCTGTTGATACAGCATATCACTACAGCGCAGACAACAGGAAATTTCCGAGGAATCCATGAAGTCTGGAAAGCGGATCGCACAGAGGTGTCCAAAATGGAGAAGTCTGAAGATGTTGAGACATACCTGGAGATGTTAGAAGGAGTGGCTGAGAGGGAGAAACTTTCCCGTAACCAGTGGGCGGAAATCATAGCTCTGTTTCTGGCCCCAGGACTGTTGAAAGCTATCAGGACCTACCCACTGAGCAAAGGGCGGACTACACGATCATCAAGGGTGAGATGCTGGCACGTCTTGGGGTAAATATGTTAGTTCGGGCCCAGCGGGTACACCAGTGGGAGTTTGCCCCCATCTGGCTGAGCCCATGGACACAAACTTTGGGTACTGCCAGTCCCACTATGCCGAACCAATGTGTGCAATGGGCACCCCGAAGGGCCTCGATATGGAACATTTGTGTAAGGTTGAAGTGGAGAGCACCCCGGTGGTGGCCCTACTGGACTCAGAGTCTCGTAACTCTGGTACTAGCCAGCCTAGTACAAACCAGCGAGTATACTGGTCGGAAAATTGGGGTGTTGTGTATACATGGGGACTTAAAAGACTATCCTACCACACTAGTGGTAAACACGCCAGTGGGAAGGCAGTACTACGGGGTGGGGGTTATGATTAATTTACATTATGAAGTGATCATTGGAAGAGACTTTCCTTTATTTTTTGTGCTGTGGCCAACTGTTGTCCCACCCACTGAGCAACTGCCAGCACCAGAGGCAACCAGGCTACATTCTCCAGAGGTAGGGCATGAACCTGGTGACCCAGAGGAAGAAGTGCTGGCTGTTGGGGTAACCTTCCCTTCGGTGGAGGAGGGGAAGAATTCTCCCATAGAAGTATTGGCTGGAGAGGTGGAAGACTTGCCACCGGGACCTGAATTGTCCGACTTAAATGTATCAGGTGACAATTTTGGTACGACGCAACTTCGAGACCCTACTTTGGCACGAGCCAGGGAAAATGTACTATTTGTCAATGGGGAACCCCAACAACCTGGGGCAGCTACAGTGTTCCCACGCTTTGAGCTGGACCAAGATTTGCTGTATCGAGTCGAGAAAATACGGGGGGAAATGGTAGAACAATTGATGGTACCTCAGGCATATCATAGGCTGGTAATGGACTTAGCATATGCGCATTTACTCGGTGGGCATTTGGGCCAAAAGAAAACCCTAGACCGAATTCTGCAGCGGTTTTACTGGCTAGGTGTCCATGAAGAAGTTAAACGGTACTGTAATTCCTGTCCAGTGTGCCAGGTAACCAGTCCCCAGCCTCACTTTCGGAGTCCTTTGGTGCCTTTACCAATTATAGAGGTACCTTTCGAAAGCGTGGCAATGGATCTGGTTGGGCCTGTCAATAAGTTAGCAAGGGGACACCAACACATCCTTGTAGTTCTAGATTATGCTACCCGATATCCTGAGGCCTTTTCACTGCATCACACATCAGCTAAGCTTGTAGCAAAGGAACTCGCGGGTATGTTTTCGTGAGTGGGAATTCCTCAAGAGATTTTAACAGACCAGGGAACCCCCTTTATGTAAAAAATTATGAAGGAACTCTGCCGCTTGTTAAATGTTAAACAATTGCGCACATCGGGCTATCATTCCCAAACAGATGGTGTGGTAGTGTTATGAGTGGCGGAAGGCACTAAAAAAAATAAATAATTAAAGTGCCTTCGCCACTCGGGGTCCACCGTGCGGCAGATGGCAAAACCGCTGCTAAGGGAGCCAGTTCACTACAGCGGTAGTGTGCATAGGGTTCTAAATCACCCAAGTGTAAAAGAGGCAGTCTCTGTTATGGGACACAGAGCTGCACAGAAAAATAATAAAGAAAAAGTAACGCTGAGCCTGCTAAACGCACAGGGACACAGCGGCACACGTACGGTAGCCGAGCACAGGAGTAGTTAAAGTGGCACTACAACCAAACGGACTTACCATGAATGAGCATGTGCAAGGCGTCGCAACTGCGAACGCCACAGAAGTCTGCAACCGCGATAACGCAAGCGCGATGCAGGACGCTTTGCTGCTGAGATGGCTGAAGCTTGAGCACGCTGGCGCTAGCGCTGCTACAGGCTGACCCAATCACTCACACACTCGTAATAACCGAAGGAAGGGGTTTCATAATAAGTCATACACCAGGCCAAGCATCTATCAACAAACATACCGCAGCAAGTATCAGAAAATACTAGCGCATGGCATAACGGCTATGCGCACTTTTTATAGTGACCGGGACCTTCTGGAAATCTCCAGAGACCTGAGCTGAACCAATGGAATCAGGAGCAGGACCTGAGCACCTGACTCCCGATCTCAAATGGGAGCTCATTCCAGGAGCATGCTCACAAGCTGGCAGAAAGGACTTAGCCTCTGGATATGAATGTGAGGATCTGGATCTCTGCATTAGTATAGCAGGACACAGATTCCTAACATTACCCCCCCTCCTAAGGCCCCCTCCTCCCCGAGCCCTGGTAGGAGTTACAGTAACCCGAGACACCTGGAAGGCATCAGAGGAACCGAGGTCACCCGGTTTCAAGAGGGACTCATGGGAGATAGTAGGAGTGGGAGTGACAGAGGCACGCTGCAGTGTGTCGGCAGATGTCGCCACCCTCTGTCTAGGCGGGTTAGGCTGAGCACACAAGGTGCAAGCCTGAATAAATCTTTTTATGTCCCGAGCTCTATAGGGCGACCAATACGCACCAGCCAACAGTTTTGAAACCTGCATATAGCCCCGATGGTGGTGCGTGTTAGGCGCATGCGCCCAGGCGAGCGCCTAAGCCCTAAGATGAGGAGGAACAAAGGTCTCGATAACCAGTTCAGACTCCAACCTTTGCGGGGAGCCGGCTTCCGGAGAAACCGCACAGACATGATGACAACCGCAGATGGATTCCTGTTCGGAGTCTGAATTAATGTTGGTACGAGATATCTCCATGGGCTCAGGAGGTAGAACCTCTGGCTCCGCCATCTCTAGCCTGACCCTGGTGCTAGTATTATGTTATGAGTGGCGGAAGGCACTAAAAAAAATAAATAATTAAAGTGCCTTCGCCACTCGGGGTCCACCGTGCGGCAGATGGCAAAACCGCTGCTAAGGGAGCCAGTGCACTACAGCGGTAGTGTGCACAGGGTTCTAAATCACCCAAGTGTAAAAGAGGCAGTCTCTGTTATGGGACACAGAGCTGCACAGAAAAATAATAAAGAAAAGGTAACGCTGAGCCTGTTAAACGCACAGGGACACAGCGGCACACGTACGGTAGCCGAGCACAGGAGTAGTTAAAGTGGCACTACAACCAAACGGACTTACCGTGAATGAGCTTGTGCAAGGCGTCGCAACTGCGAACACCACAGAAGCCTGCAACCGCGATAACGCAAGCGCGATGCAGGACGCTTTGCTGCTGAGATGGCTGAAGCTTGAGCACGCTGGCGCTAGCGCTGCTATTGGCTGACCCAATCACTCACACACTCGTAATAACCGAGGGAAGGGGTTTCATAATAAGTCATACACCAGACCAGGCATCCATCAACAAACATACAGCAGCAAGTATCAGAAAATACTATCGCATGGCATAACGGCCATGCGCACTTTTTATAGTGACCGGGACCTTCCGGAAATCTCCAGAGACCTGAGCTGAACCAATGGAATCAGGAGCAGGACCTGAGCACCTGACTCCCGAACTCCAATGGGAGCTCATTCCAGGAGCATGCTCACAAGCTGGCAGAAAGGACATAGCCTCTGGAGATGAACATGAGGATCTGGATCTCTGCATTAGTATGGCAGGACACAGATTCCTAACAGGTAGAAAGGTTCAATAAGACGCTGAAGAGCATGTTAAAAAAAGCAGTTTCCAAAGATGGGAAGGACTGGGATCTCTTATTGCCATATTTGTTATTTGCAGTGCGGGAGGTGCCTCAGGCATCTACGGGGTTCTCGCCCTTTGAACTATTGTACGGCAGACATCCATGGGGCTTACTCGATATAGCCAAAGAGGCCTGGGAGAACCAACCTACCCCCCCACAAAAGTGTGATAGAACATGTTGCAAAAATGCAATAAAGAATGGAGACAGTCCTACCATTAGTCCGGGAACATATGGAGGCAGCACAACGGTAACAGAGTCAGGTCTATAACCGGGAGGCTCGGGTAAGAACCTTTAGCCCTGGAGATCGGGTGTTGGTACTTGTGCCTACCGTAGATAGCAAATTTCTTGCAAGGTGGCAGGGACCCTAGGAGATCATGGAGAATGAGAGGCCCGTAGACTACAAGGTATACCAGCCAGGACGGAGAAAGCCAGAACAGATTTACCATGTTAATTTGCTTAAACAGTGGAAAGATAGAGACCACTTTGGTGGGGATAGTCTGCTGCCTGCATTTGAGATGGAGAAGGCTCCATTACCTCTGGGCGAGTCAGGAGAAACCCACTCCATAGTCAAAATAGCAGATACCTTGTCTCCTAGACCGGTTCAGGAGGTCCGGGAGTTTTAGCTGAAATACAGGTGTTTTTCGGAGCTCCCTGGACGCACCTCCCTAATCCAATATGAGATTGTCACGGAGCGACAGGCCAAAGTCCGACTAAAGCCATATCGGGTGCCTGAGGCCTGGTGATAAGCCATCTCGGAAGAGGTAAAAACTATGCTACAGTTAGGGGTCATTGAAGCGTCCCAAAGTGAGTGGGCCAGCCCAATAGTCCTAATACCCAAGCCTGATGGGACTCTAAGGTTCTGTAATGATTTCAGAAAACTTAATGAAATTTCAAAATTTGACGCCTGATGAGTTGATTTGGGCGGGCACAGTATTTTTCAACTCTGGACTTCACAAAAGGATATTGACAGGTACCCCTAACAGAGGCGGCCAGGGAAAAAATGGTTTTTGTAACACCCGAGGGTGGTATAAGGTGTTACCTTTTGGGTTGCATGGCGCGCCAACGACGTTCCAGCGGTTAATGGATATTGTTCTCCGTCCCCATCGCCGCTATGCCTCAGCCTATCTGGACGATATTGTGGTGTACAGTACAGACTGGGAAAGTCACTTGCCAAAAGTACAGGCAGTGAGAGATTCTCTGCGACAAGCAGGGCTAATTGCCAACCCAAAGAAGTGTTCCATAGGGTTGGAGGAAGCTCAGTACTTGGATTACAACATTGGGAGAGGAGTCCTCAAACCCCAAGTAAACAAAGTGGAGGCAAACCAGAACTGGCCTCGTCCCCTCACAACCAAACAGGTAAAAGCCTTTTTAGGTTTAGTGGGATATTACAGGTGGTTTATTCCCAACTTTGCAACCCTGTCTGCACTTTTAACAGACTGCTTAAAGGGGAGGAAATCTGTGATGGTCCGCTGGAATGATCAGATAGAGGAGGCCTTTGTAAAGTTAAAATACTGTGTGGTAGGCTACTTTCACACTTGAGTTTTTTTGCGCTGCGCACCGTGCGCAGTGCAAACGCACATAAAAAATGCATTATGCGTTTTTGTGCGGTTTTGTGCGCGTTTTTTAAAAAAACGCATGCGTTTTTTGCGCTGACGTGCAAATTACCATGCGCACGGCAGCGCACCCATAGACTTTAATGGGTGGTTAGGTGAAAAAAACGCATTGCGTGCTCATGCGTTTTTTTGGGGCAAGTCGGACGGAGTGCATTTTGCGCGCCCGAGCGCACACTACAGAAAAACGCATGCAGATACAAACGCGTACAAACGCATGTGTATGCGCACCCATGTAAAGAATAGGGAAAAAACCGCATGCGCTTTTTTGAGCAAAAAAATGCAAGTGTGAAGCCAGCCGCACACCAGTTCTGATCACACCCATTTTCAAAAGAGAGTTCATTGTGCAGACTAATGCCTCTGAGATAGGGCCCGGGGCCGTGTTGTCTCAGGAGGTTAACGGGGAAGAGCATCCCATTATTTTCCTAAGCCGGAAGCTTACCCCAGCTGAAACCAGGTACAGTATTGTGGAGAGAGAGTGCCTGGCCATTAAGTGGGCACTTGAGTCATTGCGCTATTATTTGCTGGGGAGAACGTTTTGTTTGGTGACAGATCACTCCCCTCTTACGTGGATGAGTCAAGCTAAAGAGAGAAATGCATGAGTCACCAGATGGTTCCTGTCCCTGCAAAATTTAAAATTTTCAGTAGAACATTGAGCAGGCAGACTACAGGGGAACGCAGATGCCCTGTCCAGAGTTCACTGTATGTCATGTGTCCACCCTCCCTAGGGTTGAACATAAGAGGGAGGTATATGGTACAGCAAAGGGTGTTTTACTGGATGGGAGATACATTTCTCTCAGCAAGTTAATGTTTGGCCGGGATTTTCCCTAAAGACAAGGACCCGCGATGATGTCAGGGTCACGCGATCAGCCCATGTGATGTCTACCTCACCTGTGGGAGGGGTTATGGGCTATGTAATGGAGGTTGGTATTTGGCACATGGTGAGTGTGTGTGGAAGATACAGGAACTAGGCTGGAGTTAGCCTGAATTTGTTAGCAGGGCTACCCGTGATGCAGAGCTATAGCAGCAAGACTCCAAACAACCCTGGGAATAGCACCTGGCGGATGCTGCTGACCTGGCAGCCGCTTAGTTAAGCCCGTCCCTTGCAAGGGTGAGTCTGGGATCAGTGGTTCTCCAAGCTGGAGTCTATTTGTGTTTTTCCGTTGCTTTCTGTTAACCTGCTGTTTCAAAGAGACATTAAACCACTGAAGTTGGACTATTAGCCTGTGTGTTGCCTCATTACTGTGTCTCTGTCATTGCCTACCAGAGCAAATCCCTACAACTGACGCTATGTACAGAGCTCTTGTGTATAATGTCACTGGTGGTAATAACAGTGTTAGTATTGTGGTTTGTATTCATGATCAGAATTGTAGTTTTCGGTCACTTTGTGGTGGTATTTTGTGGTCTGGTCATAGTGTGACAGTATTTCTCCTTGTATCTAATATTATTTGGTCCCTATATGCTGGTAATACATCATATTATTCGGTCACTATTTGGTGGTAATATATGGTCTGGTCGTGGTGTAGTGGTATTTGTTCCTTGTACGTGGTATTATTCAGTCACTATGTGGTGGTAATATGAAGTCTGGTCATGGTGTGATGGTATTAGTCCCTTGTATGTAGTATTATTCGGTGACTATGTGGTGGTAACATGTGATCTGGTAATGGTGTGGCGGTATTTGTCCCTTGTATGTAGTATTATTTGGTCACTCTGTTGACTGGTCATAGTGTGGTGGTATTTCTTCCTGTATGTGGTGGTATTGGTCTTGGTATAGGGGATTGTGTTGTGTATGGTGATCATTTGTTCTCTATGATATTGATTAGGAGATTGTTTATTTCTATTAGAGATTAGATACTTGGAACACAGCGGCAGAGATGAACTTGCAGAAGTTATCCTGTGAAAAAAGTAATCACTTCTCCACAGCATAAATGCTAACGTATTGATTAGTGGGGGTCTGACTGCTGGGACCCATTCAGCAAAATGTGGAATTTTTTATTTTATTCCCATTTGACTGGAGTGGCATGTCCAACTTGACCACTGATCCATTCATTCCCTCAGTGGCTATACTTGTTTTTATCTGGAAGCCTCAAAGAGAATGAATGGAACTGCGGTCAGACATCCCACCTGCTCCATTTTAAAATGGGGATAAGTGTCCTATCAACAATAAAACTTCCTCATTCTTCCGATCGGTGTAGTTTCTAATGGTTGGACCTAAGCGATCGCCTATCCTGTGGAGCCCATGGATTGGTGAAAACTTATTTTAAGTAGAAAAAAGTCCAGCTCACTGTAGTAGACATCCTTGGATGTTTGGAGCACAGGAACGCTCTGTCAAGGCGTGAAGCAATCAAAGCATGAAAGATCCAGCTCAAAGAACTAGTGAAAAATCTTCTTTAGGCTGTGTGCACACGATGCAGATTTGCAGCGGATCCGTAGCGGATTTTACAGCGCAGAAACGTTGCATTTCTGCATTGTGATGTACAGTAGCCTTAAAATCAATGTAAAAAAAAACGCTGTGCAGACGCTGTGGATTTTTCCGCGCGGTTTTCCTGCGGTACAAAATCAGCAGCATGTTACTTCTTTTGTGCGGTTTTCCATCTCCCCTGTCACCAAATCCGCAGGGGGAAAACCGCGATGGAAAACCACCCAAAAGCCGCATGAAAACCACATGAAAAATGGAAGAAATCCGCAGGAAAAATGCAGGTCATTTGACCTGCGGATTTCTTCCATTATGCGCGGAAAAATCCGCAGGGCCAAAAAGTACGTCTGCACTCAGCCTTATTGACCAAAAAAAGTGATCAGCAGAGGATAAAACAACATCAGCATAGACAGTTACATGTTATGCGACATCAATGCATTTCAGGTGACTATGCACCCTTAACCCCTTCACCCCCAAGGGTGGTTTGCACGTTCATGACCGGGCCAATTTTTACCATTCTGACCACTGTACATTTATGAGGTCATAACTCTGGAACGCTTCCATGGATCCCGGTGATTCTGACAATGTTTTCTCGTGACATATTGTACTTCATGTTAGTGGTAAAATTTCATTCAAATAACTTGTGTTTATTTGTGAGAAAAACGGAAATTTGGCGAAAATTTTTAAAATTTCGCAATTTTCCAACTTTGAATTTTTATGCCCTTAAATCACAGAGATACGGCACACAAAAAACTTGATAACTAACATTTCCCACATGTTTACTTTACATCAGCACAATTTTGGAACCAAAATTTTTTTTTGTTAGGAAGTTATAAGGGTTAAAAGTTGACCAGCGATTTCTCATTTTTACAACACCATTTTATTTTTAGGACCACATCACATTTGAAGCCACTTTGAGGGGTCTATATGACAGAAAATACCCAAACGTGACACCATTCTAAAAACTGCACCCCTTAAAGTGCTCAAAACCACATTCAAGAAGTTTATTAACCCTTTAGGTGCGTCACAGGAATTTTTTTGAATATTTAAAAAAAAATGAACATCTAACTTTTTTTCATAAAAAAAATACTTCAGGTTCAATTTTTTTTATTTTACCAAGGGTAACAGGAGAAATTGGACTGCAAAAGTTATTGTGCAATTTGTCCTGAGTACGCAGATACCTGATATGTGGGGGGGAACCACTGTTTCGGTGCATGGCAGAGCTCAGAATGGAAGGAGCGCCGTTTGACTTTTTCAATGCAAAATTGGCTGGAATTCAGATTGGACGCCATGTCACGTTTGGAGAGTCCCTGATGTACCTAAACAGTGGAAACCCCCTACAAGTGACCCCATTTTGGAAACTAGACCCCCCAAGGAACTTATCTAGATATGTGGTGAGAACTTTGAACCCACAAGGGCTTTACAGAAGTTTATAACGTACAGCGGTACAATTAAAAAATCATATTTTTTCCACAAAAATGATCTTTTCACCCCAATTTTTATTTTCCCAAGGGTAACAGGACCCTAAAGGTTATTGTGCAATTTGTCCTGAGTACGCTGATACCCCACATGTGGGGGTAAACCACTATTTGGGCGCATGGCAGAGCTCGGAAGGGAAGCAGCGCCATTTGACGTTTTTGGCTGGAATTGAGATCGGACACCATGTCGCGTTTGGAAAACTCCTGATGTACCAAAACAGTGGAAACCCCCCACAAATGACACCATTTTGGAAACTAGACCCCCTAAGGAACTTATCTAGATGTGTGGTGAGAACTTTGAACCCCCATGGGCTTCACAGAAGTTTATAACATAAAGCTATACAATTAAAAAATCATATTTTTTCCACAAAAATGATCTTTTCACCCTCAATTCTTATTTTTCCAAGGGTAACAGGACTGTAAAAGTTATTGTGCAATTTGTCCTGAGTACACTGATACCCCACATGTGGGGGTAAACCACTATTTGGGCGCATGGCAGAGCTCGGAAGGGAAGCAGCGCCATTTGACGTTTTTGGCTGGAATTGAGATCGGACACCATGTCGCGTTTGGAAATCTCCTGATGTACCAAAACAGTGGAAACCCCCCACAAATGACACCATTTTGGAAACTAGACCCCCTAAGGAACTTATCTAGATGTGTGGTGAGCACTTTGACCCCCGCAGTGCTTCACAGAAGTTTATAATGCCCGGGCATGAAAATAAAAAATTCGTATTTTTTCCACAAACATGATCTTTTAGTCACCATTTTTTTATTTTCCCAAGGGTACCAGGAGAAATTGGACCCCAAAAGTTGTTGTCCAATTTGTCCTGAGTATGCTGATACCCCATATGTGGGAGAAAACTACTGTATGGGCACACGTCGGGGCTCGGAAGGGAAGTAGTGACGTTTTGGAATGCAGACTTTGATGGAATGGTCTGCGGGTGTCATGTTGCCTTTGGAGAGCCCCTAATGTACCTAAACAGTGGAAACCCCCCACAAATGACCCCATTTTGAAAACTAGACCCACTAAGGAACTTATCTAGATGTGAGGTGAGCACTTTGAACCCCCAAGTGCTTCATAGAAGTTTATAACACTCGGACGTGAAAATAAAAAAAACATTTTTTTCCACAAAAATGATATTTTTGCCCCCAATTTTTTATTTTCCTAAGGGTAACAGGAGAAATTGGACCCCAAAAATTGTTTTGCAATTTGTCCTGAGTAGGCTGATACCCTACATGTGGGGGTAAAACACTGTTTGGGCGCATGGCAGAGCTTGGAAGAGAAGGAGCACCATTTGACTTTTTCAACTCAGAATTGGCTGGAATTGAGATCAGACGCCATGTTGCATTTGGAGAGCCCCTGATTTGCCCAAAGAGTGGAAACCCCCCAATTATAACTCCAACCCTAACCCCAACACACCCCTAACCCTAATCTGAGCCCTAACCCTAACCCTAACCCTAGCCCTAACCCTAGCCCTAACCCTAACCCTAGCCCTAACCCTAACCCTAACCCTAATGGGAAAATGGAGATAAATACTTTTTTTTTAATTTTATTATTTTTCGCTAACTAAGGGGGTGATATCGGGGGGTTTGATTTACTATTTATGGCGGTTTTTATATTTGGCAGCTGTCGCACGCTAAAAGACGCTTTTTATTGTAAAAATAGTTTTTGCATCACCACATATTGAGAGCTATAATTTTTCCGT
Source organism: Dendrobates tinctorius (assembly GCF_039654945.1). Lineage (NCBI taxonomy): Eukaryota > Metazoa > Chordata > Amphibia > Anura > Dendrobatidae > Dendrobates > Dendrobates tinctorius. The sequence goes on along the minus strand of NW_027361754.1, from coordinate 68,727,465 downwards.
ATTTTGACCCACCGAGTCACGTGAGGTCTTATTTTTTGCGGGACGAGTTGACATTTTAATTGGTACCATTTTCGGGCACGTGACATTTTTTGATCGCTTTTTATTCCTATTTTTGGGACGCAGAATGAACAAAAACCAGCGTTTCATGAATTTCTTTTGGGGGGGTGCGTTTACACCGTTCCGCGTGTGGTAAAATTGATAAAGCGGTTTTATTCTTCGGGTCAGTACGGTTACAGCGATACCTCATTTAGGTCGTTTTTTTATGTTTTTGTCGGTTTTATGCAATGAAAACTATTTTATATAAAAAATAATTATTTTTGCATCGCTTTATTTTGCAAGCTATAACTTTTTTATTTTTTCGCTGATGATGCTGTGTGGCAGCTTGTTTTTTGCGGGACAAGATGACGTTTTCAGCGGTACCATGGATATTTATATGTGTCTTTTTGATCACGCGTTATTACACTTTTTGTTTGGCGGTATGATAATAAATCATTTTTTGCTTCGTTTTTTATTTTTATTTTTTAAGGGGTTCGCTAAAGGGGTTAACTAATAGGACAGTTTTATAGGGCGGGTCATTATGGACGCGGCGATACCTAATATGTGTACTTTTATTGTTTTTTTTTTATTATTTCCAAAAAATGGATTTATTGGGGGAATATTTTTTTTTTTTTTCTAATTTATTTGGCGATTTTTTTTTTTTTTTATTATTTTAACAGTTTTTTTTTTTTTTTTTTTTTTTTTTACTTTATTAAATAGTCCCAGGTGGGACATCACTGTCCTGTGACAGATCGCTGATCTGTCACATCACAGATCACTGTGACAGATCAGCGATCTGACACAGGCACTGCAGAAGGCTTCCTCATGCCTGCGCTTTGCAGGCACTGAGGAAGCCAGCTTCCTCAGGCCCCCGAAGGCGCCCGTCGCCATCTTGGATTCGGGGGCCTGGAGGAAAGGAGCCCCCGCAGCAGCGCTGCACATTGCGCTGCCGTGGGGGGCTCAGGGAAGCACGGAGGGAGCCCCTCCCTGCCGATGCTTCCCTTTAACCCCCGGTACACCGCGATCATGTTTGATCGCGGTGTGCAAGGGGTTAACGTGTCGGGGGTGGTCCGTGACCGCCCCTGACATATTGTGCCGGGTGTCAGCTGTGATAATCAGCTGACACCCGGCCGAGATCAGCGGCGCTCACCACGTGGGCGCCGCTGATCGCGCCGACGTACTATCCCGTCCATGGGCATAGGGGCCCAGGTCCCATGGACGGGATAGTACGTCGGATGGCAGAAAGGGGTTAATCATGATCTGGATCTTTCATGCTTTGATAAATTATTTTAACCAAAGTACCCTATTAATGGATACTACCATAATTATACATCCCAGTTATGGGGGCGCACAGTAGATATGCAGGAGCCGCCTTTGTTTTACATTTGATGCTCCACTATAATGGGGATAACGACTGACAGATATTTGCATATAGCTGTAGGGTGGGCCCCTAGAGTCCATTCCCCTGGTGGGCCCCAGATACCCCAGTTTGACCCTGCACAGAACATTTGCCTTTTTGTAGCTTGGCTCACATGGCATAGCTCATGTGTAAGTGTCTGTGGCAAGACCCTCGCGTGATACACATTCTATTCAACAACCAATACTGGTCTGCAATAGGGATGAGCGAGTATACTCATTAGGATTCGGTACTCGGCGAGTAATGCAGTACTCGTGGTACTCGAATGCTGGCGAGTATTTCACTACTCGCCTCGCAATATTCAGCACAGCCCGCACAGTCCCCGCACAGCCCAGCACAGTTCTACACAGCACAGCACAGGCCAGCACACTCCCACACAGCCCGGCATAGTCCCTGCACAGGCCAGCACAGTACCTGCACAGTCCCGCACAGGCCAGCACAGTCCCGCACAGGCCAGCACAGTCCCACACAGGCCAGCACAGTCCCACACAGCCCGGCATAGTCCCCGCACAGTACCTGCAAAGCCCAACACAGTCCCGCACAGTACCTGCAAAGCCCAGCACAGGCACGCACAGGCCCGCACTGTCCCACACAGCCCAGCATAGTCCCTGCACAGTACCTGCAAAGCCCGGCACAGTCCCGCACAGTCCCACACAGCCCAGCACAGTCCCACACAGGCCAGCACAGTCCCACACAGCCCAGCATAGTCCCTGCACAGTACTTGCAAAGCCCAGCACAGTCCCACACAGCCCGGCACAGCCCGGCACAGTCCCGCACAGGCCAGCATAGTTCCTGCACAGTACCTGCAAAGCCCAGCACAGTCCCGCACAGCCCGGCACAGTCCCGCACAGGCCAGCACAGTCCCACACAGCCCGGCATAGTCCTCGCACAATACCTGCACAGCCCAGCACAGTACCTGCACAGCCCAACACAGTCCCGCACAGGCCAGCACAGTCCCACACAGGCCAGCACAGTCCCACACAGCCTGGCATAGTCCAAGCACAGTACCTGCAAAGCCCAGCACAGTCCCGCACATTACCTGCAAAGCCCAGCACAGTCCTGCACAGCCCGGCACAGTCTTCGCACAGTCCCGCACAGCCCGAAACAGTCTTCGCACAGTCCCCGCCCAGCCCAGCACACACACAGCCCATTAATCGCATTTCCCATAGACTTACATTGGACTCGCTCGCCTCTCCATGGAAAATGCAGACAGACTTACTCTGATTAAATTCAACAAGCCAACCTAAATTCACCAAAAATGCTGATTTATGCTACTGCTGTTAATGTCAACCCCTTCCCATAAAAACCCATTTCCTTCCTCCGTCAACCATGGCTCAGCCCATAGGCTAATTTTTACAAACCCTATGCACATTGTGCAGTGGACATACCAGGACAGTATTCCTGCTCCAGCCTAACTACTATTTATGATTGGAGGCCCTTGGGATGGTGGCTTTCTGCTTCAACCATGACTTAGCACATATGGCTAATTTTTACAAACGCTATACACATTGTGCAGTGGACAAATCTTTAATGTAGAGTGGTCCCACTGTAGGAGGATGGACCAAATGTATGGACTCGGACAAATGTAAATAGTTAAAGTGCTACTGTATAATATGTGTCATGTATATATGTATGCTGACTGTATGAAAAGTTAGTAGGAAAGTTGCAGTTAGGGCTGTAGCCACTACGGGGAGACATAACACCAGGGAAAGTCTGGGAACAGTCTGGAAAGTGGGTGGAGCAAGTAAGGGGTTTCCAAACTCAGAGGATAAAAAGGGGGGTTGTCTCAGACCTAGAGAGCTCAGAGCTCAGAGAATGGGGTGGCTCTTGGAAGACAGCAGAAGGAAAGGAGAGCCTGGGGTACCAAAGAGTTGGAGAGCTGGACACTGAAAAGAAGTAGTTGTGGCAAAGGGTGGACGGGCCGAGTAAGTGATGGCTGTGGCCGGTGGCCACGGCAGGCGCAGTAAAACAGGCTGAAACGACGTTGCACTGAGAAAGCAGAGGAGCGAAGGAGGAAAAAAGTAACAGGTACCCAGGCAGGTGTATGGAGCTGTCTGATCGGTTGCTGTGTTCTGAAGAAGAATAAACGGATTTGTTTGAAGTACTCCTGGCTTCGGTCTCCAGTCTGTTGCACAACGGGGAAAGGAGGGGCACGCATTCTACACTACCAAATTAATATTTGTCATTGGAGGCCCTTATGACAGGTTGTCCCACATTGTGCCTGAGATAGGGGATATATTATTATTATTTATTATTATAGCACCATTTATTCCATGGCGCTTTACATGTGAGGAGGGGTATACATAATACATACAAGTACAGTAATCTTAAACAATACAAGTTATGACTGGTACAGATTGAGAGAGGACCCTGCCCACGAGGGCTCACAATCTACAAGGGATGGGTGAGGATACAGTAGGCAAGGGTAGAGCTGGTCGTGCAGCGGTTTGGTGGATCGGTGGCTACTGCAGGTTGTAGGCTTGTCGGAAGAGGTAGGTCTTCAGGTTCTTTTTGAAGGTTTCCATGGTAGGCGAGAGTCTGATATTTTGTGGTAGAGAGTTCCAGAGTAGGGAGGATGCCCGGGAGAAATCTTGTATGTGATTGTGGGAAGAGGAGATAAGAGGGGAGTACAGAAGGAGATCTTGTGAGGATCGGAGATTTCGTGCAGGTAAGTACTGGGAGACGAGGTCACAGATGTATGGAGGACTCAGGTTGTGGATGGCTTTGTATGTCATGGTTTTGGTTTTCTGGGATGAGGAAGATGCCATTTTCCTCTGTGTATTTCATAGGACACACGTGTTTATTTGTCCTCCTGAAACTCTCAAGCTTGAGTTTGATATCCTGGTAAAGTATATCTGGTAAGTTTAATATCTTTTCTTACAATGCAGTGTTGTACAGAGATGTTATTAACTGTATAGCAGTCAGTGCTCAGTAGATGTAATTAGACACCTGTGTATTCCATGTAAAGCTGGCAGCACACTGTATACTTTCTGTAATTGTGTTAGCTGTGTAATCATCTGCCCAATACTTACCCATGTAGTTTGTATTCTTTATTCTTTTACCGCATGTTCTATACTCTTCACCAATAAACAAGTTAGACTACAGAGAACAGTCTGCTTATTTTGGAAGATATAATGTGGCTTATGCTGTATGCTAGATTGCACACCATGTCAATGTGTATGAAGGCAGAACAGGCACCATATAACCTTTGTTTATTGACTTGCACAAGAGATATAATTGAGCTCCTCATCCAGTTGACTAGTGCAGATTTATAATATAATACTCCATGTCTCTTGCCCTTTTTCCATGTAGTCTCTGCCCTTAAATGAATTAAATAATAGAGTGAGGGATGTACAATATGAATAAGTGAAGGCACTCTCAAATGTACACAAGAGGGCCCTCCAAAATTGCTAGAGGAGGGCACTTCCAAATATATGTTACAGGGCTATATGAGGGCTCTCACTAAACTCAGGTTTCCTGCCTACTGCAGGCCCTCTGAACATTTGAATTTAGGGCTGCAAAATCACATGGAGATGGAGGAAGGAGAGGAGGAGGAGGGTGAAGCCCAACGCTGCAATGGGCAGATTGTAAACTGCTATGGAACATGTATTCCACTAGCTGAATGTCAATGAGGAAGGACCCGCCTAAATGTCTAAGTAAGAGCCATCCCTCTAAAACATACATTAGAGGGGGCCCTCACCAAACTCAGGTTTCCTTCCTACTGCAGGCCCTCTGAACATTTGAATTTAGGGCTGCAGAATCACATGGGGGTGGAAGAAGAGGGGGGGGAGGAGGAGGGTGAAGCCCAAAGCTACAATTGGTACATTGTAAACTGCTATGGAATATGTATTCCACTATCTGAGTGTCAATGAGGGAAAGACCGCTGAAATGTATAAGTAACAGCAGTCCCTCCAAAACGTATGTTACAGGGCCACCTGAGGCCCTTCAGGTAGAGATGGGTGAACCCGAACAGTAAAGTTTGGTGTCCGTACCTAACACCTACTATTCGGGCACGGACACTGAACACGGACTTCACCAGGAAGTCCTTGTTACTGTTCAGGTTCGGCTGCCCAAACACCGGGTGTTTGTTACGCTGTCATGTGCATGACAGCGGGGCAAACACTGCTTCTGATCGACGGGGAAATCATAGCCGCTGGTCAAAGAGCCACGCTTCCCACGCTATCAAAAGACATCGGGAGCGCTCAGCTGTGATTGGAAGTATAAAGCTTACCTCCAATCACTGGTGTCATCTGATGGGACTACTGATCCCATCATCTGACACCTGCTACCGCTAATTACAGTGACAGCAGGAATGGTGGATGGGAGTATTCATTAGCCACTCCTGCAATGTAAATAAATAATTAAAAAAACAGCGTGGGTTCCCCTGTATTTTTGCTAACCAGCCAGACAAATCTCACAACTGGGGGCTGCAACCCTCAGCTGTCAGCTTCGGCCAGACTAGTTATCAAAACTATAGGGGTCCCATGCTGTTTTATAAATTATTTAAACAGGTTTCAAACTGGATGGTGCAAAGATGTGAGAGTTTTTCTCACGGTGCTAGCAGGGATCTCAACGAGGTCACTGCAGTTTAGCCCAGCTGGGAATGGAGCTTCAGTGACCGGACGTAACCTCAATGACGTCACCACCGGTCACTGAGGCTGCGCTCGCAGCCGCTCTGTCTCCAGTGGCTTTCAGCCTGGATGGACGCATCTTGGCACCGTCCAGGTTGAAAACTGTCCCCCAGACATGGATTACGGTGTGGGACAGAACGACGGACAGGAATGGTATATTGTTGTTTTTTTATTTTACTTTTATTACAGGAGAACAAGGGCTTCGCTGGAATTAGGTGTTTTTTAAAAAATGGAAACTGTGTTTTGTTTTATTTCTAATAAAGGACTTTATTCTGGCTGTGTCTTTATTTACCATACAACTATAGGATTAGTAATGGATAGGTGTCTTATAGATGCCTCTCCACTACAAAGCCGTGGGCTTGATGTCACCTGACAATACAAAGGTGACATCAACCCCACAAATATGAACCCCACTTGCCACCGCTACAGAGCAAGTGGGAAGAACCGGGAAAAGCACCAGAATTGGCGCATCTAATAGATGTAGCTTTTCTGGGCAGCAGCAAGCTGCTATTTTTAGGCTGGTGATGGCAAATAACCATGGCCCCTTATCAGCCTGAGAATACCAGCCCCCAGCTGTCTGCCTGAGCAAGGTTGGTTGTCAAAAATGAGGGGGGCACCCCATGCCGCATTTTTAAATTATTGATTTAAATAATTAAAAAAGCATGGGGACCCCTCTTTTCTTGATAACTAGCCTTGCTGAAGCTGACAGCTGAGCGTTGCAGCCCCCAGCTATGAGTTTTGTCTGGCTGGCTAGCAAAAATACAGGGGAACCCATGCCGTTTAAAAAAAAAAAATTATTTACAGCGCAGGAGCAGCTGATGAATACCCCCATCCGCCGCTCCTGCTCTCACAGTAATTAGCGGTAGTAGATGTCGGAAGATGGGATCAGTAGTCCCATCAGCTGACACAAGTGACCGGAGGTATGCTTTAGGCCGGGGTCAGACTTGCGAGAATCTCAGACGAGTCTCGCACGTCAATATCTGGCACTGCCACCGGCACTTGGATCAGAGCATTCAGCTGCATGTATTTCTATGCAGTTGACCACTCCAATCTGAGTGCCGGCGGCAGTGCCAGGTATTGACATGCGAGACTCGCCCGCGCAGCCTTCCCACCTCTCTCCACGCTCCCGGTCCCAGTAATCCTTTGCGAGAATGACCGCGATGGCGTCCGTTCTCGCGGGATCGCGAATGACCACGAGACGTCGCGATCCCGCGAGAACAGACACCTTTGCGGTCATTCTCGCAAAGGATTACTGGGACCGGGAGCGTGGAGAATGGCGGGAAGGCTGCGCGGGACGCCGGAAGGTAAGAGTAACCATATTTTTTATTTTAATTCTATTTTTTACAGGGATATGGTACCCAGAGCCCGGAGGACAGTCTCCTCTCCTCCGGACCGTGGGTACCATCCGCAAATGTTCTGCTTACTTTTCGCATGGTGTGCACAGCCACATGTGGAAAGTAAGCAGAACAATGCATTCCTATGGGTGTGGGATTGCCGCGATTCCGCTAAATTAGTGAGCATGCTGCGTTTTTTACCGCAAAGCGATTCCGCCGTGGAAAAAAATCGCAGCATTAGCACAGCATTGCGGAATCCCATAGGAATGCATGGGAAGCTTATTTTTCGCTTTTTGCGTGGCAAAATCGCACGTTTAAAACCGCCGCGGAAACGAGAAAAAAACGCTATGTGTGAACTCAGCCTAAGACACAGGAGGGGGCAGAATGTGACAGTGAAACACAGGAGGGGCAGGAGGGGAGACACATGATGCAGGATCATGGGGCAGGAAGGATGCAATGGAGACAGATGGGGAGAACATATGGGGCACAATAGATACTCATGAGGGCGGGATGGGAGAACATATAGCTGAAGCCAGGAATGAGACACACGGGGGCCAGGATGGGGAATATTATTACAATAGGGGCTAATTAAGGAGTCTTATTACTGCAATGATGTATTTATTTTATTTTTTGAGTATACTGTTTTAAATGGGGGGGGGTCCTGTTACTGTGTAGAGTGATATTATGTCGCCTTCTTTTCTTCATGTGATGTAAAGTAGAAGTTGGGAAAAAAATAAGAAATGTGTTCTGCAAGCAGAGCTCTAGATAACAGTGTAATTTCCTGCAGAGACGATCCCTGGCTGAAAGAAGTGATTGCGATCTGTGCTGGATGATAGATGAAAAGCAAGGATAAAGAACTTCACCTAGAGACATCACTGGTGAGTTAGTGTGTTACCTATACACTGACACTATACACTGTATACTATATACAGAGGTCCTGTGTATAATGTCATTGATCACTGTATTACCTGTACACAGACACTGCATACTAAATACAGATCTCCTGTGTATAATGGCACTTATGGTGATAGTATTGTGTTTTTTTTTATTACTGATCAGTATTGTAGTATTCAGTCACTATGTGGTGGTAATATGTGGTCTGGACATGGTGTTGTGGTATTTGTCCCTTGTATGTGCTATTATTTGGTCACTTTGTGGTGGTAATATGTGGTCTGGTCATGGTGCGGTGGCATTTGTTCCCTGTATGTGATATTATTTGGTCACTATGGTAGTAATATGTGGTCTGGTCATGGTGTGGCGCTATTTGTTCCTTGTATGTGGTATTATAGGTCACTATGTGGTGGTAATATTTGGTCTGGTCATGGTGTGGTGGTATTTGTCCCTTGTATGTGATATTATTGGTCATTTTAAAAATTAAAAAATAAATAAAAATATATCTAAATTGTATTGCATATTTTAACAAATATTTAATAGGTTAGCATAGGGTAGAGCTCGGCCAAAAGTGTCTGCAGTGTTTTGATGGCGGTTAAAAAATCTTTTGGCCAAAACAAAAGCTGTCAGCTATATGTGTGATCTGGAGATAGGAACTGTTAATGTGTGATTGGTGAGAAGTGGAGTTTTTCCAAGAGTGCGGAGTGACTGTGTACAATTTGAGAGGTGGAGGTGAGGCTGGGGTGGAGCCTGGGCGGAGTCTAAAGGGGGCCCCAAAAATTTTGCCAGTATGGGGCCCTGAAATTCTTAGTGGCAGCCCTGGGTACGTTGTAGCTGGCCTTGTAATGTGCTGGGAAATAGCGAACTAAAAATGATGTATGACAGAGGGACCTACAAAATTTATAAGTCAGGGCCCTCCCAATTGTAAAAGGTGAAAAAAACCCCACAACAGTACGTGTGAACATGGGTGGACATACCGCCCATTTAACCGGTGCACTGCACCGGGGCCCAGAGCCTCCAGGGGGCCCTTCAAGGCGGCTAATGATGAGGGTAATCTGGCCGTTTTCTCCAGGCCCGAGGCTCCAGGGGGCCCCTGGACATATTGCCCTCTTGTGTAACGGTGGGCAGGGAGCAATCCAAGAAGCTCCGCTGCCTGCAAGAGGGAATAGCAGGAGCGGAGCTGCAAGGACCCGTCCTGCTTCCTGCCCACTGCCCGCGCTTCCTATCTCTGACTGACACAAAGAGGAGCGCGCCGCTGAATGACATCATCATTCAGTGGCCGCTGCTGTGTCAGAGCGAAGAAGCGCGGGCGATGCTGCGGACAGGTGAGAGGAGAGAGGTGGTGTCTGTATGTGTGTCTGTCTGTATGTGTGAGTGTCTGTATGTATGTGTGTATGTCTGTGTGCGTATGTATGTCTGTGTGTGTATGTCTGTGTGTGTGTATGTATGTCTCTGTGTGTGTATGTGTGTGTATGTATGTGTGTGTGTGTCTGTGTCTGTGTGTGTGTGTAGCTTAGCCTGGCCCTGGGGGAGATGGGGACATGAGAAGAAGACCATGATAGGGAGACATCATCATTCAGTGGCCGCTGCTGTGTCAGAGCGAAGAAGCGCGGGCGATGCTGCAGACAGGTGAGAGGAGAGAGGTGGTGTCTGTATGTGTGTCTGTCTGTATGTGTGTGTGTCTGTATGTATGTGTGTATGTCTGTGTGCGTATGTATGTCTGTATGTCTGTGTGTGTATGTCTGTGTGTGTGTATGTATGTCTCTGTGTGTGTATGTATGTGTGTGTGTGTCTGTGTCTGTGTGTGTGTGTAGCTTAGCCTGGCCCTGGAGGAGATGGGGACATGAGAAGAAGACCATGATGGGGAGAGAAGGCCATGATGCCTGGGGTGATGGGAGAAGGTCATGAGGGGGTAATGAGAGAAGGCCATGAGGGGGTAATAGGAGAAGGCCATGAGGGGGTAATGGGAGAAGGCCATGATAGGGGTGATGGAGAGAAGGTATTGATGGGATCATGGGAGTGATGGGGAGAAGGCAATGATGGGAGTGATGGAGAGAAGGCAGTGATAGGGTGATGGAGAAGGCAGTGATGGGAATGAAGGGGAGAAAGGAGTGATGGGGAGAAGGCAATAATGGGAGTGATGGGGTGATGGAGCAGGCAATGATGGGAGTGATGGGGTGATGGAGCAGGCAAGGATGGGGTGATGGAGCAGGCAATGATGGGAGTGATGGGGTGATGGAGCAGGCAAGGATGGGGTGATGGAGCAGGCAATGATGGGAGGGATGGGGAGAACGCAGTGATGGGGTGATGACGAAGGCAATGATGGGAGTGATGGGTAAAACGCGGTGATGGAGAAGGCAATGATAGGAGTAGAGATGAGCGACTTTGCCTTTTTTAGGGTCGAGTCGGGTTTCATGAAACCCAACTTTCTCAAAAGTCGGGTCGAACGAAATCGGCCGACTATAGGGAAAAGTCGGAGGCCGACTGAAACACGAAACCCAATGCAAGTCCGTGGGGAAGCAAAGTCGGCAGGGAGTGGAGGACAGTAAACACACCTACAGTGCCCATTTCAATGCCAAAAACATCAATTCTTATTACTGAAGCTTGTCAACCTTAATTTACTTCATAATAATAGTTACACATTGAAAACAGGGGTTTTTTAGTCTAAAGTTGTGGGGGGGTAGGGCTGGCTCCAGGTTTTCGTGTGCCCTGGGCCAAAGAGTGTCAGTGCGCCCCTTTAACACATTCCACAACTCATGATGCTCGGATACAGCACAGAAATATAGGTATAGTACAATGACAAATACTTCACTGCTTACATGACATGACTGATCTATTTTAAATTGTACAATAGCTCAAAAAAAGGACAGTATATTACTCCATACAGTATTATAGCCACCACATTGTGCGCCATACAGAATAATGAGCCCCATATATTTCTCCATACAAAATAATTGGCCACATATAATGTTCCATACAGTATATGATGAGCTCCACATAATGCTACAGTATATGATGGTCCCCATGGACGATGCTCCAGTGTGTTATGGGCCCAAATAATGCTCCACATATAATGGGCTCCATTTCTAATGCTGCAGTGTATAATGTGCCCCATAGATTCTGCTCCAGTGTCTGATCTGCCCCATTTGGAATGCTCCAGTATATGATGGGCCTCATGGATGATGCTCCAGTGTATGATGGGCCCTAATAATGCTCCATATATAATGGGCTCCATTTCTAATGCTCCAGTGTCTAATGGGCCCCATAAATGCTGCTTCAGTGTCTGATCTGCCCCATTTGGAATGCTCCGGTATATAATGGGCCTCATGGATGATGCTCCAGTGTATGATGGGCCCTAATAATGCTCTATATATAATGGGCTCCATTTCTAATGCTCCAGTGTCTAATGGGCCCCATAAATGCTGCTCCAGTGTCTGATGTCCCCCATTTGGAATGCTCCAGTATATGATGGGCCTCATGGATGATGCTCCAGTGTCAGATGTCCCCCATTTGGAATGCTCCAGTATATGAAGGGCCCCATATATGCTGCTCCAGTGTCTGATCTGCCCCATTTAGAATGCTCCAGTATATGATGGGCCTCATGGATGATGCTCCAGTGTCAGATGTCCCCCATTTTGAATGCTCCAGTATATGATGGGCCCCATTTTTAATTAACCCAGGCATGGTATGTGAAGAGAGCTCCATGGAGTAATCTGAAGTGTGTGCTGCCGCATCCTTCACTTTTGGTGTGGGTGAAGGACACAAGTAAAGTGGTTGCTCCTGACCAGAAGCCTGCACTTACGACTCAGTGCTTGCATTTTTTTAAACTTCAGAAGAGGAGGCGATAGAGCTGGAGGCTGTTTCAGCAATGTAAGCCAAAAACAGTTCCTGATGCTCCTGCTTTAAAAGCAGTCTACCTACTCCCAGAAAACGACGCCTTACAGGCCTTTCAGAGCTACAGGAGGAGCGCAGAGAGATGGCTGCTCTGGCATGAGGCTCCTGAGTTTTTTTAGTTTTTTCCTCGTTTAATTGTTAATTCTCCATTTGGTTCACTCACCATTGCGTAGCTAAAGTAGTGTGGAGACTGCGATCAGCTGGGACCGGTGTCTTTCTGTCCTCGTGGAGCTCCGTGCCTGGATCCAGCTGGGAGAGAGTGAAGCTGCTGGCTGCCTGCCAACTTTCCTACAACTTGTACCCATTTCCAGAAAGCAGATGATCCCAGGATAGGAAACCTGGCGGAGTGTGCGGTGCTGGAGTTGTTCTGGAGATCTTGTGGTCCAAGTGGAGCTGTAGGGCTACAGGATTCGGCAGAGCTGGGAGTAGTGTGGAGACTGCGACCAGCTGGGACCGGTGTCTTTCTGTCCTCATGGAGCTCCGTGCCTGGTTTCAGCTGGGAGAGAGTGAAGCTGCTGGCTGCCTGCCAACTTTCCTACAACTTGTACCCATTTCCAGCAAGCAGATGATCCCGGGATAGGAAAACTGGTGGAGTGTGCGGTGCTGGAGATGTTCTGGAGATCTTGTGGTCCAGGTGGAGCTGAAGGGGTGAGCTGGGCAGGTTTGGACTGACTGTTGGCGTGTCCCCTGATGTCCCTGTCTTGTTGCACCCATGCCCTCCCCCCCAGCAGTGCTGGGAGCACCCTTTATGGAAAGTTGTACATTTAACTCTGCTAAGCTGTGACTGTTCAGTCTTTATAGCTACAAGCTGAGTGTAATCATGGCAACTGCACTCTGTAAACCTACTCTTATGATTTCAAGGGACGATTTATTATTCTGGAATCATCCTCAATTTCTCATGGACTCCCCTTCTTGGAGCATGATTGCTAATTCAACAATTGAGTACATAAAATCCATTACTTCTGTGAAACCTGTGGAGGTGTACTGCAAGAGAGGCAGGAGAGGAGGCGTCCTGGCACGCCTTCGGAGGAGAGGGTTCAGAACAGCTCTTCCTTCACTCCACTTGGCTAATGTCCGTTCCTTATCTAACAAAATGGAGGATCTGAGCTTACTTTGTAACATGAGATCTGATACGGCCAATTCAGCTGCTCTTTGTTTTACTGAGACCTGGTTGAATGAGACCATCCCTGATTGCAGTCTGGATCTACCTTGTTTTGTTATCTACAGAGCTGACCGTGATTGTGTAGCTTCAGGTAAACAAAGGGGGGGAGGGGTATGTCTCTACATCAACACTAGTTGGTGCTGTGATGTTAACATACTGGGAAAAGGTTGCTCTCAAGATCTAGAGTACCTTGCACTCAATTGTAGACCATTTTACTCTCCAAGAGAGTTATCATCTATGGTTCTGGTTGCAGTATATATTCCTCCTCAAGCATCTGTTAAAGCTGCTATTGGTGAATTAGCTTGCAAAATATCAGAATGGGAGAAAGGATCTCCAGAAGCATTTGTGATCGTAATGGGGGACTTTAACAAAGGAAAACTCAACCTGGATCTCCCCAAATTTACTCAACATATAAACTGCTTCACGAGAGAGAATAATACGCTTGATCACTGCTATACAGTCATAAAAGGGGCCTACAGGGCAGTGAGGAGAGCAGCAGTGGGCTTTTCAGATCATTGTCTAATTCATTTAATTCCAGCCTACAGGCAAAGGTTGAAAACATCCAAACCTACAGTTTATACAAAGAAGACATGGTCTGAGGAGGCAAAATTGCAACTACAAGCATGCTTTGAATGCACGGACTGGGAGGTATTCCAGGAAACATGCTCGGGTCTGGATGAATGGGTTGATGCAGTGTCCTCATATATCCGTTTTTGTGAAGACACGTTTATTCCATCCAAATCTGTCCACTTTCGGGGAAACAACAAGCCGTGGTTTACAAATAAAGTCAGGTTGATCCGTAAGAGAAAAGAGGAGGCTTATAAAGCAGGCGATATTACTGAATTCAAGAAACTTAGGAACTCGCTATCTAAAGAGATCAAGTTAGCCAAACACGAGTATGCAAAGATTCTGGAGGAAAGGTTCTCATCAAAAGATACTAGATCTGCATGGAGAGGATTAAGAGAGGTCACCAATTATAAAAGCCACCCCACTATAGTGAACCCCAGCAGAAGTCTGGCAGCAGAGTTAAATGAATTCTACTGCAGATTTGAGGCAAGCTCTACACACAGTGGCTATTCATCTCTAAGCTCCTCAGTCTGTTCATATAAAGATCATTCATTGTGCAACACCCAAGTAGTGATCTCCGAGGCAGAGGTGATACGCATCCTGAAGGGACTTAAGGTCAAAAAGGCACCTGGCCCTGATGGTGTATCTCCAATGTGTCTGAAAGTATGTGCTACCCAGCTTGCCCCTATACTGACAAATATATACAATGTGTCACTGAAAGAGTGCGTTGTACCTCAGTGTTGGAAAAGTTCCACAATTATCCCTGTCCCCAAGAAAGTGGGATCCTCTGAGTTGAACGACTATAGACCAGTAGCACTCACATCTGTAGCTATGAAAGTCTTCGAAAGAATTATGATGTCCCACCTGATAAAATTCACGCAGAAGCTATGGGACCCGCTTCAGTTTGCCTATAAGGAGAATCGTTCGGCAAACGACACTGTCAATCTGGCACTGAAGTACATTTTGGATCATACAGATGAACTGCACTCATATGTCCTGTGAGAATCATGTGGGAATAGTGGATGAGGGCAGGTATATCTCACCCAGATTCCTTTCCTATGTGGCCTAGTCTGGTCAGTATCGCACCTGATTGCTAATGAATAATGGGAGATGGATATAAAAGGATGCCAGGTGGTTATGTGAGTGTCTCAGCCTGGGAACACAGAGAGCCTGTCTGTGTGAGAGACACACGTGAGTGAAAGCAGTGCCCACTGCAACTGTGGTTTGGCTGGATGGGAGAAGCCCGCCAGTTGGTAGTTAGGTTGTCCATTGTTTAGTTAGTGCCGGACAGGCAAGGATTTGTTTTATGTTTTATTTCCTTTTTGCATTGCTTTCACCGTTAATAAACCTGACCCAGGGTCAGTTACACCCGAATCCCAGCTCTGCGCCTGAGTTTCATGCTGAACGCACGTGACCTTTGACCCCAGCAAAACCGATCCCGGAGTGTTTTATCACATTGTGGTGGAGAATGCGGGCATCACGTTGCAAGCATGAGTATGGAGGACGTGGTGAAAGCGCTGGTACAGTCCACCGCCGTCCAGCAAGAAGCTAATCGGGTGATGATGGCCCAGCTGAAGGAGTTGGTGGACATGACAGCTACCGATCGTTCGCTTCTCCAGCAGGTGGCGCAGCGCCTGGCAAGCTTACCTGAGGTTAACCTGGAAACAGAGTCGAGAGTGATTCACGTGAGTCGGTACTGGCAGAAGATGACGACCGAAGATGACGTCGAGGCATACCTGACCACGTTTGAACGGACGGCGGTGTGAGAAAAATGGCCGAAGGCACGATGGGCCGGCCTGATTGCCCCGTTTCTTTCCGGTGAGGCCCAAAAGGCGTATTATGACTTGGAACCTGAAGCTGCGCAGGACTTTGACAAATTGAAAGCCGAGATCTTGGCCCGGCTGGGAGTGACGACCGCTGTCCGTGCACAGAGAGTGCATCAATGGACTTATCAGCCGGATAAACCACCGCGGTCACAGATGTTCGACCTGATCCTCGTGACGAAGAAGTGGCTACAACCCGAGGTGTTGACAGCGCCAGAGATAATCCAGAGAGTCGTCATGGACAAGTACCTGAGAGCTCTACCGCCAGCCCTGAGGAAGTGGGTAAGCCATGGAAATCCTACGACGGCAGATCAACTGGTGGATCTGGTTGAATGTTACTCCGTGGCGGAAGGACTACGAGACGATGCTACCCCACCTCGTTCTTCATCATCTCCACGTGGAACCGGTAAGACTGTTCCAGGGAGTAGGGGAGATGGAAAAATCCCTAAGACAGTGGGGGAGGAAAACGGGACTGCCCGCACTGCGAGGCCGAGAGTAACGAACTATGGTCTAAGCAAGGGGCCCGTTAGGTGTTTCCGCTGCCAAGAGATGGGACATATTGCTGCGAACTGTCCAGTCACTACTGAACCCATGCAGTGCGACGTCACAGACTCTAAAAACCGCATGTCTATGGTTGCACGGGTAGTGAGTGTGAATGCCGGTCAAAAGGATGTGGAAAAACACTTGTGTGATTTAACTGTTGATGGCAAAAATGTGGTGGCATTGTTAGACTCGGGAAGTGTGGTGACTCTGGTGAAGGCCAGTCTGGTGTCAGCCCCGACTGGACCATCAGACAAATTTTCTGTAACGTGTGTGCATGGAGACACCTGTTCGTACCTCACCACGGTCATATGCATTACTACTTCCTATGGGTCTGTGCAACATAAAGTGGGACTCGTCCCGGCGTTATTGCATGATGTTATCCTGGGCCGGGATTTTCCCCACTTCTGGCAATTGTGGGAGAATCACTTGATGCTCTCGGGTAATAGTGTACATGATTCTTCTCCCAGGGCGCGTGTGGGTCCCGAACCCCTGGAAGAGGTCTCCCTGGAAGACTCGGGGGAAGAGTCTGCGGGAAATGACCTGCAGTTCCCGTTTTCAGTCATGGCGGGTGATACGGAGGAGACCGGGGAAGAGGAGGAGGCCGACAGCAGTCCACCTCCCTGTTTGCCGGATTTAGAAGTTCAGAAAGATGACTTCCAAAGCGAGCAAATAAAGGATCCTACCCTTTCTCAGGCTAGGACAAATGTAAAAGTGATAAATGGGGTACCCGTAGAACCTGGCTCTAGGCTGGTATATCCTTACATGGTTCTGGAGAATGATTTACTCTATCAGATAGAGAAAAAGGGGGAAGATACTGTGCAGCTATTAGTCGTGCCAAAACCCTACCGGCGGCAGGTGCTGGACCTGGCCCATGGACATGTGATGGGAGGTCACCTGGGAGTCCAGAAAACCACCGAAAGGATATTACACTGTTTTGTTTGGCCAGGCATGCATCACGATATTTGTGTATATTGCGAGTCTTGTCCTGACTGCCAAGCCTCTGCACTTAAGCCCCGGTTCTGTAGCCCTTTGGTACCCCTACCTATTATTGAAGTCCCGTTTGAGAGGATTGGGATGGATTTAGTTGGGCCCCTTCCACGGTCTGCACGTGGACACCAACATATCCTGGTCATCTTGGATTATGCCACTCATTACCCAGAGGCCATCCCTTTGCGTAACACGGCCACCAAGACGATTGCCAAGGAACTGGTGCATGTGTTTAGTCGGGTCGGTATACCAAAACAGATACTCACCGACCAGGGGACCCCCTTTATGTCCAGGGTAATGAAGGAGCTCTGCCGATTGTTACAAATCGAACCGTTACGCACATCCGTGTATCACCCTCAAACAGACGGGCTGGTCGAACGGTTCAATAATACTCTGAAGCAGATGCTGAGAAAGGTGATAGACAAGGATGGGAAGAACTGGGACTATTTACTTCTGTATTTGCATTTTGCCATCAGGGAAGTACCCTAGTCTTCCACGGGATTCTCGCCTTTCGAGTTATTGTACGCCCGACGTCCTCGCGGACTGTTAGACGTTGCAAAAGAAACCTGGGAGGGTCACTCCGTTTAAAACAGTGATAGATCACGTCACACAAATGCAGGTCCGTATTGCGGCTGTTATGCCTATCGTCAAAGAACACATGATACAGGCTCAAGGAGCCCAAAAAAGAATCTATGATAGGGGCGCCAAGATCCGTACGTTTGCACCCGGAGATAGGGTGTTGATCCTGGTCCCCACGGTGGACAGTAAATTCCTGGCAAAGTGGCAGGGCCCCTTTGAGATTAAGGAAAGAGTTGGTGAAGTAAATTGCAAAGTATACCAGGCAGGTAAACGGAAACCTGAACAGATTTATCATGTAAATCTGATAAAACCCTGGAAAGATCGGTCTGCCTTGTCAGCGGAGCTGGCCCGTCCCGTCTGCTCGCATACCGTACCGGAGGTACGGGTTGCAGAGACTCTCTAGGAGTGGCAAAAGACTGAGGTCAGGCAGTTTCTACTTCACAACCAAAAGTTTTTCTCAGAAAAACCCGGGCAGACTACGCTAATGAAACATGACATTGTAACGGAACCTGGTGTCACAGTTCACGTAAAGCCCTACCGAATCCCGGAAGCGCGGCGTGAAGCCGTTTCCCGAGAAGTGAAGGCAATTTTAGAGTTAGGTGTCATTGAGGAATCGCACAGTGCTTGGTCCAGCCCGATTGTGCTAATTCCTAAACCGGACGGCACCATCCGGTTCTGCAATGACTTCAGGAAACTGAATGCGGTCTCAAAATTTGATGCCTACCCTATGCCCCGGGTCGACGAGTTAATAGATCGGTTAGGAAAAGCCCGGTATATTACGACCCTAGACCTAACAAAGGGGTATTGGCAGATCCCTCTGGCGGAGGCTGCCAGAGAAAAGACGGCATTTGCTACCCCAGAAGGTCTATTTCAGTATCTGTATATGCCGTTTGGACTGCACGGAGCACCGGCGACCTTCCAGAGACTGATGGATCGAGTCCTGAGGCCACATAGGCAGTACGCTTCGGCCTATTTGGATGACATTGTCATTTACAGCTTGGACTGGGAGACTCATCTCCAGAAAGTACAAGCTGTGATTGACGACCTGTGGGAGGCAGGTCTAACCGCGAACCCCAAGAAATGTCACATCGGGCTAGAAGAAGCCCGGCATTTGGGGTATGTAATTGGGAGGGGTGTTGTTAAACCCCAGGTTGATAAGATTCAGGCGGTTCAGGACTGGCCACAACCTGTCAACAAGAAGCAGGTGCAAGCCTTCCTGGGGATCGCCGGCTGTTATCGCCGGTTCATACCCAATTTTGCAGCCATCGCTACCTCCCTGACGGATCTTACAAAAGGGAAAGACTCCGTCATGATTAAATGGAGTTTAGCGGCTGAAGTAGCCTTCCATAGCCTAAAACAGGCACTTTGCTCTCAGCCCGTACTGGTGACTCCGGACTTCCGCAGCGAGTTTGTGGTACAAATGGATGCCTCTGATACCGGTATCAGGGCTGTACTGTCACAAGTGAGGGACGGAGTGGAACACCCAGTCCTCTATCTTAGCAGGAAGCTGAATAAACACGAGCAAAGGTATGCAGTCGTAGAAAAAGAGTGCCTCGCCATTAAGTGGGCTCTAGAGGCCCTCAAATATTACCTGGTGGGCCGAAAGTTCAGGCTGATCACTGACCATGCCCCTCTCAAGTGGATGCACTTGAACAAGGAACGGAATAGCCGGGTGACCCGGTGGTTCCTTGCCCTGCAGGCCTACACGTTTACGGTGGAGCACCGCCCAGGGGTACAGATGGGAAATGCAGATGCCCTGTCCCGAGTGCACTGCTTGGCGGGTGTCATTGCTCGACCGGAGTGGTCTGAGCAGAGGGGGGGATATGTGAGAATCATGTGGGAATAGTGGATGAGGGCAGGTATATCTCGCCCAGATTCCTTTCCTATGTGGCCTAGTCTGGTCAGTATCGCACCTGATTGCTAATGAATAATGGGAGGTGGATATAAAAGGATGCCAGGTGGTTATGTGAGTGTCTCAGCCTGGGAACACAGAGAGCCTGTCTGTGTGAGAGACACACGTGAGTGAAAGCAGTGCCCACTGCAACTGTGGTTTGGCTGGACGGGAGAAGCCCGCCAGTTGGTAGTTAGGTTGTCCATTGTTTAGTTAGTGCCGGACAGGCAAGGATGTGTTTTATGTTTTATTTCCTTTTTGCATTGCTTTCACCGTTAATAAACCTGACCCAGGGTCAGTTACACCCGAATCCCAGCTCTGTGCCTGAGTTTCATGCTGAACGCACGTGACCTTTGACCCCAGCAAAGCCGATCCCGGAGTGTTTTATCACAGTCCGGATTCTTTTCATGGACTTTAGCTCAGCGTTCAATACCATTGATCCAAATTTACTTCATAAGAAAATGGTAGCTCTTGGAGTCCCTCTCAACTTATGCTTGTGGATTTATAGCTTCCTGACAGCCAGGATACAGAGTGTAAAAGTTGGACCATTCACTTCGGACACCTTGGTCACAAACATCGGGGCACCTCAGGGGTGTGTTTTGTCCCCGTTACTGTTTTCTCTCTATACGAATGATTGCATCTCTTCAGCAGACTCAGTAAAAATCTTGAAATTTGCCGATGATATGACACTGATTGGTCTCATCAGGGGAAATGCTGAAGACTTGTATCGGAGTGAGGTGAAAAGAATATGTGACTGGTGTAAAGCCAATAATCTTGTACTCAACACTAAAAAAACTGCTGAGATGGTTGTGGATTTTAGGAAAGATCAACATGAGATACTTCCAATCTACATCCATGACGAAGTGGTTCTTAGGGTCACAGAGACCAAATTCCTTGGTGTTATCATCTCTCATGATCTTAAATGGGGGAAAAATGTGGATGCTGTTATAAGAAAAGCACAACAGAGGATGTTTTTCATGCGTCAGCTGAAAAGATATGGTTTGTCTAAGAATCTGCTGATCTTATTCTTTAATGCTGTCATCAGATCTGTGATTTGTTCCTCTGATAGTCTGGTATGGGGGAGCCACTGCGCATGACAAACTCCGCTTACAAAGGACTTTCAGAACAGCAGAGAGAATTATAGGTTTCCCCCTGCCTAAAATCCAGGATCTTTATGATAAGAGTATTCGATCCCACGCATTGAAAATTTCATCCGATCCCTCTCACCCGGGACACTCCTCATTCCAACTACTCCCTTCAGGACGTCGCTTCAGAGTCCCCAAATGCAGCACCAACCGCCATATGAACAGCTTCTATCCACTCTCTGTTCAACAATTAAATCATCATGTGTAGACTATATACTGTATCTGTCTTGTTAGATGTTACTTGTTGTATCTGTTGTTATATATTATGTTGCCTCTTTGCCACAAAGAATTCCTTGTATATATGTAATATGTACTTGGCAATAATAAATTTGATTGATTGATTGATTGATTGACGCAGGCTCAACACCTCCTGCCTTAGCTGCTATTGTGTTTTTGGCACTACCAGCAGATGCACCACCACCATCATCAGTACCAGGTGGCCCCCCACACCCACGTCCGCATCCTCTTCCACCATACTTCCTCATGTTTTTGAAAATTGACCCAAAATACCAGCAGATATATGGTACTGTATCAGACGCTTACAGCTCTATACAGTCTAGGGATAACAGTAAATCTCCGTATATATTTCATGAGTCATACACAGACGCTCACAGGCTCAGTATGGATTACCCAATAAAATAAAAAGGTGAAAAAGGGTACAGTATCACCAGATGCAAGGTATATATAGTATAATGTAAACATTCTGAATTTCCGTATACATTTCAGGAGGCAGACACAAATGCTCTCAGGCCCAGTATGGATTACACAAGAATATGAAAAGCTGTAAATGGGTAATGTAACACAAGCGTACAGCTGTATACAGTATTTGGCAAATTTGAAATCTCGGTATATATTTCCGGAGTCACCCTCAGACGCTCACTCAGTCTGGGTTTGACCATAATAAAAAATGTTGTAAAAAAGTACTGGATAACAAGATAGCAAGTATATATTATAGGGTACAATTGAAATCTCCGTATACATAGTCCCGTAGTCAGTCTCAGACTAAATGTCGAACAAAGGTACTGTATATCAAGATACAAGCTGTAGCGAGTATAGGGCAAAAATTGGTAACTCCGATTCACCGTATATATAGAAGGTGTAAACCACACACGCTCAATCACTATGGATGATACCGTAATACAAAATTTGGAACAAAGGTACTGTATCAGCACCTACCAGGTGTATCCAGTCTAGGGGTAATTGTAAATTTCTGTCTATACTTCCGGAGTCAGACACAGACACTCACAGGCTCAGTATGTATTACACCAAAATTTAACAAGTAGATAAAGGGAAAGGTAGTCGAAGCGTACAACAGTATACAGTGTTGTGGTACTTTTAAATCTTCGTATATATTTCAATCTCGGTAAGCCAGTCCAGACTCTCCGCTACTGGAAACTACATGGATACAAGTACAGATGGAAAGTCGAGTGTTAGCAGAAATTTGGGAATTTCTCATCGCGGGAAAACCTCCCGGTAGATGTTGCAGAGGCGATGCAGACCCTCAATTACTGTGTCTGTGGAGACAGCGAAAACGGTTCTTTGTGAAGAAAGGATTGCTTTATCGCTGTAGCGTGGATCACATCACCGTTACTCATTTCCATCAAACTGTGATCACAGGGAGAGATGTAGACATGGTCCTCACTGCCTATCATGATGTGTCTGGTCATTTTGGAGTGCAAAAGACAGAAGCCACAGACCGTAGGCGATTCTATTGGATTGGCATGAGAGGAGACATTGAAAAATGGTGGCAGGAATGTCACACGTCTGTGACTCACACAACTGTGAAAAGTGATCATAAAGCACCACTGCATCCGCTTGTAAGTTGACGTCCATTACAAATGGTAGCCATTGATCATCTGAAGGTAGAGGCCAGCAGGATAGGGCATAGCTACATCTTAACCATCATCGATCAATACACCAAATTTCTAGTGGCCATCCCTGTGAAGGATTTAACTGCCCAGACTACACAGCAGTGGAGCAGGGAGAGGTAAGTATTGCAACTTGCAAGTGCTGTGGCCATGACCAAGCAGGGGGGGCACACTCGTGGTCGATGGTACTGGCACAGGGCCCCTCATAGTACACTGGTGTGTCTGATGGCTAGTGGGCCCCCCACCATCAGAGACACTGAATTGTATTATGAGGGGCCCTGTGCCAGTGCCTTCGGCCATCTGTGAGCCCATTCATCTGTTCAGAGCAACGGCACTTGCCCGGGTGCACCAGGTGTTGACCCCAGCCATTGGGGGGGCAGCCCACTTAGGGAGGTTTAAAAAATGGCATATGTTGATGTGTTGGCTGGACATTCTGCTGCTGCAAAGGGCGGAATTGGACAAATCCAAGGAAGAGGAGGACAAAAGCGAGGCAGTTTTCTGGCAACCTATGTGTCATCAGGGGAAGGTGGGACAAAATCCTTTGAAACACATGCATGGTTCATTTTAATGAAGGTTAGATCTTCAAAATTTTGGGTAGACAGATGGGTCCTTTTTTCTGTCAGGATTGATCCAGCAGCACTTAAGACTCTTTCAGATAACACACTAGCAGCAGGGCATGCGAGCTCCTGTAAGGCATATTGTGCCAATTCAGGCCAGGCGTCCAGTTTAGACGCCCAATAGTCAAAGGGGAATGACTTGTGAGGGAGAACATCGATATGGGAGAAGTAGTTTGTAACCATAGTTGACAACTGCTGTCTCCTGTCACTTTTAATCGATGCAGTATTAGCAGTCGTGTGAGTGGTACTTGAGAAATCATTCCACAACATGGTCATTAAACTTCTGTCTCCAACGCCACTTCGACTGTGTACACCATGAACTCATCTTCCATTGTGCCCACTACGGCTCATGGGAGAACCAGCACCGCTGCTGTGTGCTGGGAAAGCCTCAAACAACCTCTTTACCAGAGTTGCTTGTTTGTTAGCCAATATTATCTCTAGGTTCTCCTGTGGCATGATGGTGTGTAATTTGCCTTTGTAGCATGGATCAAGGATGCTGGCCAGCCAATAGTCATCATCTCTCATCATTTTAGCAATGTGGGGGTCCCTTTTTAGGATCCGCAAGGCATAATCGCACATGTGGGCCAATGTTCCAGGTGTCAATGATGCACTGCCAGTGGTGGATGGAGGAGCACTTTCTGGCAAATCCACATCCCTACAGTCACGCACAAACACTGTACCTGACCTTGGAATGCCGACATTTTCTCTTGCCCCCTGAGAAGCATCCTCCTGCCCAAAATAATCATCCCCCTCATCCTCCTCCTCTTCCTCTTCTTCCTCCACCTCATCCAGGACAGTTCCCTGACCAGACATCATCTTTAATACAGCCTGCTGACGCTTACCACTACCTGTTCGATAGTGGGACACCTCGTGTGCAACACTGCCAGCTGCGGATGGAGTGCTTGTGCGACTGCGCTCTGTGGACAAGCTTTCGTTGATAGAGGAGGAGGAGGAGCAAAAGCCTACAGCCAACTGTTTCCTATACCAAGGGCTAGGCAGCACTGTTCCACCGCCGCTGTCCCCAGTGGAGCCTGCATCCACCACATTAACCCAGTGCGCATTGATGGACACGTAACGGCCCTGGCCATGCCTATTGGTCCAAGCATCTGTTGTGAGGTGCACCTTTCCACTCACTGACTGTTTTAGTGCATGGATAATGTGGTCTTTCACATGCCGGTGGATGGCAGGGATGGCTTTTCGAGAAAAGAAGTGGCGACTGGGTAGGTCATAGCGTGGGACAGCGTAGGCCATGAGGTCGCGGAAAGCTTCGCTTTCAACCAAACGGTAGGGCATCATCTCTAATGAGATTAGTTTGGCAATGTAGGCGTTCAAACAAAGTGTACGCGGATGAGAGGATGAGTACTTTCTTGTCCTACTCAGAGTGTCTGGTAGGGTGAGCTGGACTGGAGAGCTGCATATGGGGGAAGTACCATAATAGTTTCATGGAAAACCACCCCATTTATATAAGTCAAATAAAGACATACAAATATATCACTACAAAAATGGGCATTACTGTGGACATAGTAGGACAATCGTGAATATATATATGGAACATATATGAAAAAAAAGCGAAAAAAAGTCCCACACTACAATTTTTTACAAAACTACCAAAATTATTTTATTAGAATATAACAGGAATACAGAAAAAAGATGGAGTTAGAGTCAAAAATTGACCATAAATAGCACATGGGCAGAAACATGGGGTGCACCACTGGTGCATGGACAGAGGGATACATATAATTTTATCAATACATAGTATAAAAATTAAATATTTAACATTATCCCATATTAGTGTAAGACAACCAGTCATGGTATGCAAAATAAAGACACAAATGTGGCCATCACAGATGGTGGAACCTGCCGCCAAACAAAGATGGATACAGCAAACAGTAATAACACCAAATGAATTCACTACATGATATTACCTTTAGACTGGTCGATAGTAGCAGTTCACCCAGGTGTACCCTCCCCGACGCACGTTTTGGCTAGATGGCCTTCATCAAGGGGTAAAAGGAAGTAGGAAACAGGAAGTATTTAAGATATAAGACCACCAATGAAATTGTAAGAATTAAACACATGATCAGAAAAAAATCAAATCATGTGACATGTTGAATGTCCCTCCCATAAAATGACGTTCATCGCCATGGAGAATGAAACAAACCACCACAAGTTTATTTGTAAAGTGTCAAAAAGAAAAAAGGAGCAGTGTATATATATATATATATATATATATATATATATATATATACCCACAATCCCATTATGATGTTACAAGTACCTACCACTACCTCACACAAGAATAATCGCAAAGCGCAACCAATCACAATCAATGGTGTCAGGTAGCCATGGTAACCCAGAACATACTAGGCATCTAGCGCGTTATGTACTCAAAAGCACGTCATATCTGCCCCACATAACATAGGTATAGCCATGACAACCAGTACGTGAGAAAGCCAATGACATCATCATAACATGACACATCGCCGGCTCACCCCACGACATAGGCCGCCAACCATATATGTCAGAATGACACAGGTGGCGCACTGTAGATGTGGGAGCGCATCACGTCCTCCCTCTGTGATGCGAGCGTCACCGTGCAACCAAGACGCGGGGCGGCGTCGGTGTCACGTGACCGGTGACATCACCATCACGTGACCACTCACCAGGCAACTAAGATGCCGAGAGCTGCCATGAGTGTGGGGAGCAGCAGCGCACGCACGTACCGGGAGGGCAGGAACTGCTCTGAGGGGTTTATGCCCACCCGGTATGCGCGTGTGCCGCTGCTCCCCACACTCGCAGTGGCTCTCGGCGTCTTAGTTGCCTGGTGAGCAGACTCTTCCACCATACTTCCTCATGTTTGGGAAAATGTACCAAAATTACCAGCAGAGAGATGGTACTGTATGTGGAGCGTCCAGCTGTGTAAGGTGTATTAAAAAAATTAAATCTACGTATATATTTTGTTAGTCACAGACGCTCTCACAATATGTATTGGACCGTAATCCAACAAGCAGATTTACGGAATTGTATCAGAAGTGTACAGCTGTATACGTTTTTGTGTAACTAACAATCTCTGTATGTGTATTTACGGAGTGTCACACACACACGCTGACTCTGTATAGATGTGACTGTAATGCAAACGGCAGATATACAATACTGTTTGAGAATCGGACAGCTCTATACGGTGTGTGTATGGAAAATTGTCAATCTCCGTCTATTTGTATAGGGACTGACACACGCTGTCTCTGTCTAGTTTTGACCATTATCAATCAGCAGATATATGAAATTGTTTGAAAAGCGGACAGCACTCTAAGGTGTAGGTCTGGAAAAATTGAAAAACTCCTTGGCTTTTTTTTCCAGAGTCACACACAGATAGCTTCTATTTGTCCGTGATCCAAGGCAGTACACGGTAGTGTGTGAGGAGCGTACACCGCTATACGGTGTCTGTATGGAAAATTGTCAATCTCTGTCTATTTGTATAGGGACTGACACACGCTGTCTCTGTCTAGTTTTGACCATTATCAAACAGCAGATATACAAAACAGTTTGGAAAGCGGACAGTACTCTAAGGTGTAGGTCTGGAATAATGGAAAAACTCCGAGGCTTTTTTCTCTGGAGTCACACACAGATAGCTTTTATTTGTCCGTGATACAAGGCGGTACACGGTAGTGCGTGAGGAGCATACACCGCTATACGATGTCTGTATGGAAAATTGTCAATCTCCGTCTATTTGTATAGGGACTGACACTGTTACACCGCTCCAACATACTCACCTGGCTTTCGCTCCCACGCCATCTTTGCATACTCACCCGGCCTCCGCTCCCACGCTGCAGCCTCTCACCAACCGACGGCCACGGCAGACACCTGACAGGCTCGCGGCCGATGCCATCTCTGCATGCAATGCGCATGCGCCATAAGCTGCGGCCGCGCCTCCCTTCTGCTTCTTGTGCTCCGGCTGTGCCCTGACCCGGAAGCACCTTCGGACCAATGGAAGACCAGATGGGGCCATATCAGGCCGTTTCCCCCTGAGGGAGGCGCCTGATCGTTGTGTTACCTTTCACACTGGGCCCTGCTTCCTCCTGTGCTTTCTGCAGCCTCTCGGTGCCGTCCTCGGTGTTTCCTGCAGCAGCCTTGCAGCCTGTCTTCCGTGTTCCCTGCAGTCTTATCAGTCCTGCTCCAGTGTTCCTGCTTCCTCCGTCTCCTGCCCTGTTCCTGTGTTCCTGTTCCATCCTACTCCAGTCCTGCCTCCGGTGTTCCTGTTTCATCCAGCTATCCACACTCCTACAGTCCTACTCCAGTCCTGTTCCTGTGTTCCTTCTCCAGTCCTGCCTCCGGTGTTCCTGTTCCATCCAGCTATCCACTCTCCTACAGTCCTACTCCAGTCCTGTCTCCTGTGTTCTGCTCCAGTCATCTCTCCACGTTCCAGCCTTACAGTCTACACTTCAGTCCCACACTCCCACTCCAGTCCATCCTGAGCCACCCCTCTCGGTACCGGCTACCGTGGTACTTGAACCCCTGGGCCTGCTCCTGACGGTCCCTGTATAGGGGTCGGTTCCACCTGGCAGCTCACCAGGGGCCCCTCGGTGCCACGGTCCAGAGGGTCCACTCCTGGAGAGTCCGGATCCTGACCACCCACACTAAAAGACACACGCTGTCTCTGTCTAGTTTTGACCGTTATAAAACAGCAGATATACGAAACTGTTTGAAAAGCGGACAACACTCTAAGGCCAGTTTCACATTTGCGCTTCAGAGCGCAGTAACGGCCTGCGCACGGCTGCCGCTAAGCTCCGTCCCCTGCCGCGCCTCCACTGGTAGCTCCGCCTCTGGTCGCATGATGCTGCATGTGTCATGCGTCCCCTATCTTTATCACTGAGGATGCAGGCCGTGCGCAGTATGCGTTTGGCGGCGCCTGCGTCCTTTTGACGGTGCGCAGAGCACAACCAAATTGTAACAGGTTGCGTTTGGCTCTGGTCGGCGCACCGTCAAAAGGATGCAGGTGCCGCCAAATGCATACTGCGCACGGCCTGCGTCCTCAGTGATAAAGATAGGGGAAGCATGACGCATGCAGCGTCATGCGCCCGGAGGCGGAGCTACTGGAGGAGGCGCGGTAGGGGGCGGGGCTTAGCGGCGGCCATGCACAGGCCGTCGCTGCGCCCTGAAGCGCAAATGTGAAACCGGCCTAAGGTGTAGGTCTGGAAAAACGGAAAAACTCCTCGGCTTTTTTTTCCAGAGTCACACACAGATAGCTTCTATTTGTCCGTGATACAAGGTGGTACATGGTAGTGTGTAAAAAGCGTACACCGCTATACGGTGTCTGTATGGAAAATTGTCAATCTCCGTCTATTTGTATAGGGACTGACACACGCTCTCTGTCTAGTTTTGACCATTATCAAACAGCAGATATACGAAGCTGTTTGAAAAGCGGACAGCACTCTAAGGTGTAGGTCTGGAAAAACGGAAAAACTCCTCGGCTTTTTCTTCCAGAGTCACACCCAGATAGCTTCTATTTTTCCGTGATACCAGCCGGTACACGGTAGTGTGTGAGGAGGGTACACCGCTATACGGTGTGTGAAAAAATGAACGCTCAGTAACTCACCAGGACAAAATAATAAAAGTTGGAGTGCTTTGAAAAAAGCAATTTGAACAGCAGTGTGCACACAGCAATGCAGCTAGCAGGTAGCCTTAAAAGGCAGCCTAATCACCACCAGCACTGTTGCACAAAAGCAAAAATCCTCCCCTTTCACTGCACACTAACTGTACAGTGAAAAGCGCTATCAGCAGAAGCAGTTTTTTTTTCTTCTTCCCTGCCTAATGCTCTCCCTTATTCAGAATCAGCAGCAGCACCTCTACCTATTCTAAGATTGGCAGAAGTAAGATGGCGGTCGGCGGTCACAGCCTTTTATACCCACTGTGACGCCACACAAAGCCAGCCAATCACTTCAATGCCCTTCTCTAAGATGGTGGTGGCCGCTGCCTATGTCTTCGCGTTGCCCACAGTGTGCGTCCACCTTCATTGGCTGAGAAAAGGTGCTGGAAGCATTATTTGAAACGCGACTTTGGCGCTCTGATCGGCGACCTCATGGCCGACCTCACGCTATGATCGGGTTTCGATCGGCGAAACCCGACTTTAGCTAAAGTCGGCGGTTTTTGAATTTGACCGACCCGCTTCGCTCAACTCTAGATGGGAGTGATGGGGTGATGGAGCAGGCAATGATGGGGGTGATGGAGCAGACAATGATGGGAGTGATGGAGAGAAGGCAGTGATGGGGTGATGGAGCTGGCAATGATGGGAGTGATGGGGTGATGGAGCAGGCAATGATGGGAGTGATGGGGAGAAGGCAGTGATGGGGTGATGGAGAAGGCAATGATGGGAGTGATGGAGCAGGCAATGATGGGAGTGATGGGGAGAAGGCAGTGATGGGGTGAAGGAGAAGACAATGATGGGAGTGATGGGGAGAAGGCAATGATGGGGTGATGGAGAGGGCAATGACGGTGTGATGGGGAAAAAGAATTGTTGATGGGGTGGTGGGGGAAAATGCAATGATGACGGTGGTGGAAAGGGCAATAAATGGTGGAGGTGTTGGAATGGGCAATGATGGGAGTGGTGGGGAGAAAGCAAAGATAGTGGTGGGAGAGATGAAAATGATGGAGGTGGTGAAGAGGGCAATGATGGGGTGGGGGAGAGAACAATAATGGGATGCGACGGGAGGAGGACAATGAGGGGTGTGGGGGATTGGGATGGGAGGAAAGGGAACTTATAATGGCCTTAGGAACAGGGGGAGGTGGAGGAAGACATTATTATCGCTTATTATGTCTAACACAGTTCCTTAGTATATAGTGTACTCACTAATTCTGTATAAAATCATCCTTAGTCACAGTTTCCTCTTTTATTATGTATAACACCATCCCTTATTACGTACCATCCTCTCTAGTTTATATGGTGCCATCCCTTATTATATAACTTCCTCTGCTGTTATGTATAGTGCTATCACGTACATAGTGTATTCTTGTTAATTTTGTTATGTACAGTGCCCTCTTTTATTACATAGCCCCCTCTCTTTTTAGATATAAAATGACTGCTGATCGAGGAGCCGGTGACCAAACTACCAGTCCATCAGCTCCTCCATTAGAAAGGAAGCTTTCCCATGCTTCATTAGCCATCATTGCATTATATAGCTAACAACACAGGACGGTATGTAATAAAAAACAGGGCTCTATATAATTCAATATGTACTGTACATAACAAGAGAGGGCACTGTGTAAGGGACAGCAATATACATAATAAAGGAGGCTATGTAATATAAATATATGCATGTGTGTGTGTGGCTATATAATATCTATCTATCTATATATATATATACATATATATATATACTCACGCACATGTAGCTTTGACGCCATAAAAGGAGGGTGGCCCAGACACATTTATTGCACAGGGGCCCCAAGCTGTCAGTGTCCGCCCCTGCGTGTGAACAAACGCTAAAAGCTATATTTTTTGTTTCTCTGGTTTATTTAGCCTTACAGTGGGGCAAAAAAGCATTTAGTCAGTCAGCAATAGTGCAAGTTCCACCACTTAAAAAGATGAGAGGCGTCTGTAATTTACATCATAGGTAGACCTCAACTATGGGAGACAAACTGAGAAAAAAAAATCCAGAAAATCACATTGTCTGTTTTTTTTTTCATTTTATTTGCATATTATGGTGGAAAATAAGTATTTGGTCAGAAACAAAATTTCATCTCAATACTTTGTGATATATCCTTTGTTGGCAATGACAGAGGTCAAACGTTTTCTGTAAGTCTTCACAAGGTTGCCACACACTGTTGTTGGTATGTTGGCCCATTCCTCCATGCAGATCTCCTCTAGAGCAGTGATGTTTTTGGCTTTTCGCTTGGCAATACGGACTTTCAACTCCCTCCAAAGGTTTTCTATAGGGTTGAGATCTGGAGACTGGCTAGGCCACTCCAGGACCTTGAAATGCTTCTTACGAAGCCACTCCTTCGTTGCCCTGGCGGTGTGCTTTGGATCATTGTCATGTTGAAAGACCCAGCCACGTTTCATCTTCAATGCCCTTGCTGATGGAAGGAGGTTTGCACTCAAAATCTCACGATACATGGCCCCATTCATTCTTTCATGTACCCGGATCAGTCGTCCTGGCCCCTTTGCAGAGAAACAGCCCCAAAGCATGATGTTTCCACCACCATGCTTTACAGTAGGTATGGTGTTTGATGGATGCAACTCAGTATTCTTTTTCCTCCAAACACGACAAGTTGTGTTTCTACCAAACAGTTCCAGTTTGGTTTCATCAGACCATAGGACATTCTCCAAAAACTCCTCTGGATCATCCAAATGCTCTCTAGCAAACTTCAGACGGGCCCTGACATGTACAGACTTAAGCAGTGGGACACGTCTGGCACTGCAGGATCTGAGTCCATGGTGGCGTAGTGTGTTACTTATGGTAGGCCTTGTTACATTGGTCCCAGCTCTCTGCAGTTCATTCACTAGGTCCCCCCGCGTGGTTCTGGGATTTTTGCTCACCATTCTTGTGATCATTCTGACCCCACGGGGTGGGATTTTGCGTGGAGCACCAGATCGAGGGAGATTATCAGTGGTCTTGTATGTCTTCCATTTTCTAATTATTGCTCCCACAGTTGATTTCTTCACTCCAAGATGGTTGGCTATTGCAGATTCAGTCTTCCCAGCCTGGTGCAGGGCTACAATTTTGTTTCTGGTGTCCTTTGACAGCTCTTTGGTCTTCACCATAGTGGAGTTTGGAGTCAGACTGTTTGAGGGTGTGCACAGGTGTCTTTTTATACTGATAACAAGTTTAAACAGGTGCCATTACTACAGGTAATGAGTGGAGGAAAGAGGAGACTCTTAAAGAAGAAGTTAAAGGTCTGTGAGAGCCAGAAATCTTGTTTGCTTGTTTCTGACCAAATACTTAAGGGGGTTTTACACTAAGCGATATCGCTAGCAATATCGCTAAAACGTCACTGGTTTTGTGACGTTATAGCGATATTGCTAGCGATATCGCTATGTGTGATACTTACCAGCGACCGGCTCCCCCGCTGTCCATCGCTGATCGCGCGAGAATGTCCAGCTCCATTTCTCGTCGGGCGCTTCCTGCTGAGACTTCCTGCTGTGACGACGAGTGACGCTGGACGCGGGCGGGAGGACGCAGGATCGCTGTGTGTGAATGGTAAGTATCGTGCGCTGCGTCGCTGCTGAATCGCTGTGAGATCTTTCTGTATGAAAGCTCACTAGCGATCATTTAGCGATGCACCAGCGATCCTGACCGGGTTGGATCGCTGGTTGGATCGCTGGTGCATCGCTAAATGTAAAAGGGCCTTTATTTTCCACGATAATATGCAAATAAAATGAAAAAAAAACAGACAATGTGATTTTCTGGATTTTTTTTTCTCAGTTTGTCTCCCATAGTTGAGGTCTACCTATGATGTAAATTACAGACGCCTCTCATCTTTTTAAGTGGTGGAACTTGCACTATTGCTGACTGACTAAATACTTTTTTGCCCCACTGTATATACAAGTGATTATGCAGGAAAAACTGTTTCACAACTTTTTTGGTGTGTTAAATGCAATTTAGGTTAGGTTTGGTAGTTGTTCTTGTATATCTGTAAAAGTGGTGCAATATTGCGACAAAATTATTCCCAGAAACCATATGTGAGTCAGAAATGCATGCAGGCATTTTCTCCATTCTCTTCCCATTCTGTTTCATCACTTTCCCATCCATTTCAGCCTTTTCCTCAGGCCCCCAGACCCCTTTTGTATGGTCCAGCAGAAAATTACTCGGATTTCTTATTGACTTGCATTGTACTCGCTATTCGGAACGAATGTGCGATTTTTACAAAGTATTCGTTATGAGTATAGCGATTACAAATATTATGGTACTCGCTAATCACTAGTGCACACAAATGACACACAGATAAATCCGTGTGTCATCTGCGTGACATGTATCGGCACCTGGGAAAAATCGGTACAGTTTGTGCTGATCCCAGGTGCTGACTTCTGAAGGCAACTCTTATCATTGTCAACTGGTCTTCCTGAGATCAGCGCAACCAGGCAACAATGATGGGAGTTGCATTCAGCACCCACTGTGTACATCTTGTGTAAAGTTAAGAATTAAATAAAAAAATGGTGTGGGCTCAAGCTTAATCTTCATAACCAGCATACTGAAAGCCCACTATAGGGGCTGATGTTAATAATCTGGGAAAAAGGATCCTAGGCTATTCATAACAGCTCCCAACTGGTTGCTTAGCCTTTTCTGGTGAATTTATGGACAACCCTAGAAAAAAATGATCTATTAATTCAAACCAGCAAAGCCTAAACAGACAGACATGGGTTGATATTAATAGCCTGGGAAGGGGCCAAAGATATTGCCCCCCCCATCCCCGGTTTCCAGCATCAGTCCTAGCCTTTACTGGTGAATTTATTGATGACCCTAGAAAAAAATGTTCTATGAATTCAAACCAGCAAAGCCTAAACAGACAGATGTAGGTTGACATTAATAGCCTGGGAAGGGGCCAAAGATATTGCCCCCCCATCCCAGGTTACCAACATCAGTCCTCAGCTGCCCCAGAAATGGCGCATCCATAAGATGTGCCATATCTGATGCTTAGCCTTGCTCTTCCCCTTGCCTTATGACTGTGATAAGTGGGGTAATAGGGTTGAGGTTGATGTCAGCTTTGTATTGTCAGCTGACATCAAGACCAGAGGTTAGTAATGGAGAGGTGTCTATAAGACATCCCCTTTACTAACCCCATAATCATATTGTAAGAAAGACACACCAAAAATAAAGTCCTTTATTTGAAATAAAACTCAACATATACTTTTACACATTTATTAAAAAAACAAAATAGATGCCTGTAATCCATTTAAGCCTGTGTCCTCTGAAAAAGACCAAAAGAAACGAAAAAAATAAACAACCATATTCCTCACATGTCCGAAGAGAAGATAATCTGTTTGTCCCATGCCATAATCAATTATTGCTTCATCTGGATTTCAAGCTGAAAATTGGCATGATGCGTTCGTTAAGGCTGAAATCCAGGAGGCACTGAGCTGTAACAAGCAGTAACGTCATAGAGGTGTGGTTCCCACACTCAGTTCACTGTGAACAGGGTGACTTCAATGAGGTCACCACTAGCACCGTGAGAAAAATTCACAGCTAACTGTACTGCTTTTCCCAGGTGCCGGTACATGACGGACGCCACATGGATTTGACACATGAATACACGGACAGCAAACGGACGCAGACAGCAAATGGATACACGGATGTCACGCGGATGTCACAATGTCACATACGTACGTAGGGATGGCACATGGACATGGACCATGGATCTCACCAGTACTGTTTTTTTCCTGTACAGAAATCACCAGGATGTTTGAAAGAGGCTGATGAGTTAGGATATTCTTCTGTGCTAGTATGTGCTAGTGATATGGAGAAGTTACAGTGGCTGTTGGGATTAATAAGCATCAAAGTACAACTTTGTGGAAAATATTGGTGCAACTTAAGCAATATAAAATAATTTTATTTCTAGGCACGTCAGGAGAATAAGCCGTGTAAAAAACTGCATGTGAACAAGTGATTAATTATATTCACATATACCACTAAATGCTATATAAAATATTAAAACAAACTACAAAAAATGCGTGCAGCCAGAAGTATAAATAT
Organism: Dendrobates tinctorius; assembly: GCF_039654945.1. NCBI lineage: Eukaryota > Metazoa > Chordata > Amphibia > Anura > Dendrobatidae > Dendrobates > Dendrobates tinctorius. Next base: position 68,692,396 of record NW_027361754.1, on the reverse strand, counting down.
AAATTCAATGAGCAAAATACAGACAATAGATAAAAGACAAAGGTTTAAATCAGGAGAAACACCAGAGAGCGACAAACACAGCGGGAGAAAATGGTGTATAAAATGAGTACAATTAATATGCATATAATAACACCAAATAAAGAGAATATTAAAAAAATGAGAGAAAAAGGGAGAAGATGACAATTGACCAACAAATAGTTATTTGCAGAAAAATAAATTAATAAGGCATAGTTCAGTAAATAAAGCTGAATATGTAATGAAAATAAATGAATCGGAAATCAAAAGGCATTTTTACCTCTATGTTGCTCAGGCTGGAATGCATATTCTGCTCATCACACTTTCATTCTCACTTATATGCACCATTGACTTATTTACTTTCTATTTTTATTATTTTTTCTTCCAAAAAATTTTTTATTTTATTTTCACAATTTATATTGTTCCTGATTTTTTATGTCCTCTTTATGTAAATAAATACATTTTCATGAGCATTATGAAAATGTTTTTGTCTATTTTATATTTTCATTTATTTTATATATTCCATATTCATTTGCATCCCCCTTTCCCTTCCCTATAGTCACATCTCTACATGTGCTAATCCTGGTTCTGCTTAGTTTATCGCTTCAATTTTCCCTTTCTGAGCACTTAATCTCTCTCCCCATCCTGCTCCTGGTGCGCGCTCGCTGGCCTCTGTCGGGCTGGTACATTCCCTGCCTCGTCTGTTTGAGCATGGTTTGGCTCGTGTATTGGCCTCCCATGTCTTTGTCGTTGACGAGGCCGTGGTTGCCCTCATGTGACCTGCCCCACCTCTGATGACGCATCGCGGGATGTGGTTGCCTTCTGATGGCATCCTTTACCTGAGCAGCTATCACCAGTGACAATTGCCTGATGGGGGATTTTCATTGTCTCAGGGGAGTTTAAATGAAGTGATCACTGGTCTGATGCCTCCTCTTGACGAAGACTCGCGCCAAAACACATATAGGGGATAGCGCCATTCCAACGGGAAGGACATATGGTTAAAGATGCCTTTTGACCTCCGATTCATTTATTTTCTGTCAGGATCCTGTCAGCGTTGGCAACTGCCACGGATGAGCAAGGTGACTTACCCACACTGCGGGAGAGCACGGGGCCCAATACGGTAGTGAAGGTTTAAGCAGACAGGACCTGAGTCACGGAAAATAGTAAGGAGTACTAGGACCTACGATCATGTGACTGCAGGGGGCGGGGCTTAGCGTCCTACTATTGCAGATGATGTAATGTACCTACTGCAGGAATACTGTAGTAGAGGAGAGGAAAACGCAGGTCAGACAAGCAGAGGTCATACACGAGAGGGTGGTGCAGTACCAAAGGGAAGAGCAGAGAATAGTCAAGTCACAAGCAGAGAGTCAAACACGAGAGAGCGGTGCGGTACAAGAGGGACAGGCAGAACTCGTAACAGGGACAGAACCAAATCAAAACCAAACAAGCAACAAGTTATCAGGCACAAGGCACACGTATACAAGAGGTCAACTAACTCAGCCCAGGGCAGGAGTATAACTGACACCGGACCCAGGTCCAGTGAGCATGAAATAACCGCCGTCTGCCAGAGAGAGGCAGAAACAATTAATCCCATATCTGACCAGGACGGGCCAAAGCCAAACCCCGTCCTGGATCATGACATTTTCATTACATGTACAGCTTTGTTTACTAATCTCAGTCTAATTTATTTTTTTTGCTGCAAATAACTGTTTTGGTCAATTGTCATCTTCCCCCTTTTTCTCTCATCTATTTAATATTCTTCTTTTATAAATGTTTTTTAAATGTTTAAATACTGTAAACATTTGTTTTCTGTCTATTGCCCGTATTTTTCTCCATAAATTTATATTTATACTTCTTCAGCACACATTTTTGTAGGTTTTTCTAGTTAATTACCGTAGGCATTTTTAGTCTTTTTATTCCAATATACAATTGCCTTTGGTGTTTTAATTATTCCATTACTTCATTCTTCATTTATTTATCATTCTTTTGCACCAATTGTTTGCCTCCTGCCCTTTTTGTTTATATAAAATAATAGTATTTAACTGAATATTCACAAAATGATATATCACTAGACAAGTAATATAATCACAGTTTGCATATAAGGATCAAGTCATTGATTTGTTTTCTTCTTGTCGTTGTCGGTTCTTAAAGACTCGTGACTTCATGTCTGTGTGTTTAAGGCGGACGTTAATGCTGCTGTGGAGTCAAGAGGACCATCCTTGGTGGTATCAGGTACGTTCAAAGACGATGTTTGATAGATGACCACCACCTAAAATGAAAAAATGAGAATATGAGTAAAAGTCTATGCTGTCATCTGTAAAAAATGTATACAATTAATTTGCATGCATACTGTATATATAGTATATTAAAGAAAAACACTCCTCAGCAATGAAATTACAACACCAAGAATGAAATGTCAAGGAGATATGGGAATCATAGGATGGATAGGCATGGTAATGATATTCAAATGATGAAAAAGCGCCATATTCCGAAATCCCGGAACTTACAGCCTCTGCTGCTATCACTGTGGTTATTAATGGTCGCACTGAATGCACTTGGACAAATCATCAAGATCCTCTGCTGGCAGCGCCTGTGTAATCACCGACCAATGATGTCCCAGAAGTTTGCATAAGAAGTTGCCAGCAGCAGATCTTTATGATTTGCACATCTATTATACATACTATCATTTATAATGTGTTTATCATGTCTTTGATTTTACATCTGAATTGATGGGTGTTTTCAATCCATACAATTTGCTAGCAACTAATTGAATAATTAACACACACATTTGTAAGTTCTCTGGAATGCTTTAAATTACTTTTTGTTCATTGTGAAACAATTTAAGCCATGATTAAGAACCTTTCAATATTAAGGCTGTGTGCCCACGATGCGATTTTTAAGCGTTTTTGCTGCGAAAACGCTGCGAAAATGTTTAAAAATCGTGTACAGAACGCACCCCATGCATTCCTATGGCATTCCGCACATGCTGTGCTAATGCTGCGCTTTTTTCCACGGTGGAATCGCATCGCGGAAAAAATCGCAGCATGCTCATTCTTCTGTGCGGAATCACAAAGAATTGCCGCGACTCCGCACCCATAGGAATGCATGAGAATCGCTTACTTCCCGCATGTGGCTATGCCCACCATGCGGGAAGTTAAGCGTCTCATGTGCGGTTGGTACCCACGGTGTGGAGGAGAGGAGACTGTCCTCCAGGCCCTGGGTACCATACCCCTGTAAAAAAAAGAATAAAAAATCGGGGTATATTTACCTTCCGACGTCCCGCGCTGCCTTCCACAGTGTTCCCAGTAATGCCTTGCGGCAAGGTCCTGTGATGACGTAGTCTCACGTGACTCTAGCGGTCTCGTGAGATCGCTATAGCAACACGAGACCAACGTCATCACAGGTCTCGCAAGGCAACGCTGGGAACGGGAGCGTCGCTGAGACTGCGCGGGACGTCGGAAGGTAAACATACCCCGATTTTTTATTTTTTAATTATTTTTTACATTCTTTCTTTTACTATTGATGACGCATAGGCGGCCTCAATAGTAAAGACCTGGTCACACTTGTCAAACACTATGTTTGACGAGTGTGACCAACCTGTCGATCACTTTACAAGCGGTGCTTCAAATCGTTTGGAAAGTGCTTGAATATCGCACGCGAAAATTGCGGCAAAATCGCGAACATAATTGCGGTAAAATCGCGGTAAAATCGCACGGAAAAAAACACACAATTTCTGGGAAGGAGTCTGGTTTTCAGTGTCCAGATTTAAACGCAACGTGGGCACATAGCCTAAGGTTCAAAACGTGTAGGTTCTATGACTATTTTTTTGAACTTGGAATATTTTCAGTTTATATATCTAACTGGATTTTAAAATAATGCAATAGAGGACCAAAAATGCTGGAACTTCATTTTGTTTCATGCTTCTATCCAGTATATGTAAGTGCCAACATAGTCTCACTCATGAAACTTCTTAACTCCACCACACTCAAGCCAAGTCGGATGCTCCTTTCGGATAAAGAAAATAATCAATACAGATATTGCTGTTACTTGTTAAATGCCAGCTATAGAATAAAATCATGTTTTGTTAATTTTAGCTAAAGAACCCAGTCAGGCCGGAAGACATCCTTGGAATACCCAGTAAGCTGATGCCCTCTAGATACAAATCTGCTCACAGAAACAATCTGTCTTGATGTGTTTTGACAGCTATGGTCCTTGAAAGCTACTGATGTTTTCTGTATTTTTCGGACTGTAAGATGCACCAGACCATAAGACGCACCCCAGATTTTCAGAAGAAAAAAAGGGAAAAAAGTAATGTGTCAAATGGGGGTCCATCTTAAAGTCTGAATTCAGCTTACTGGGGGAGTGAGAGATCAGCAGCATTGCTGGAGCAGGGTCACAGTAGATGTTTGGTGGTCCGTCAATTATTTGACTCCAGGGGCGGCGCATGTGCAGATTGAGATCTCGGCACCGAGATCTCGTTGCAGAGATCACAATCTGCACATGCACCACCTCCGGTGGCCATTTTCTCGGGGGGGGGCCACCGCATTGCAGCAATGGATGTTTGGGAGCTCGGGCTTTCACAAAATGTTGGTGTAGCCCCCACACTACTGAGCACTGCTGAATCTACTGCACCAGCCTGGGATGGGAGTCAGATTATTGCCCTGCAGCATTGGACCACCAAATACCCTCTCTTTTAAATCCACGGCCGGCAGAATCGCCTGGCTCCTGCTGCTGCCACACTCCTGGTAAGTACATTCAGACTATAAGATGCCCCTACAGTTCCCCAAAACATTTTTGGGAAGAAAGTGCGTCTTATAGTCCGAAAAATACAATATATTTTCTTTATGCATTGTTAAATCATTTCTCATGTGCAATATTCTTTGATTTGGGCAAATACATAAGCTCCATGGTTCTGAGCCGGAATATTGACCTAAACAAAGCACCCTATGCAGCATGGCAGATCTCTCTCTTACATTTGTAGAGATCTCCATATACATACGTAAGTTTCATCTCTCATCTTTGCCTGTCCGTTTTTTATTGTAACTCTTATTCTAAGTGAATTTGTTTTTTTATTCAAATCACCAGTGAAGACCGGATGTCCATTAGTACAGTTTTCCATATCATCTATAAACTGGGTTTACCAAAAACCTAACATTTTTTAGCCTTAAACTTGCCAGGATTGCATCCAAAAAAATTACGCCAGCTCTGGCAAATTCAGGACTTTTGGCAACTATGCAAGAATGTAAAATTCTATATGGTTTGTAGTTCTGCTTAGCTTGTCACAGTATTTGCTAATACATTTTTCAATATCTTATAGCTATGGAAGAAATATTCTTAGCCTAAGAACCTGTAAGGTTCCAAACTTGTAGATTTGGTGTCCACCATGATATCTTATATCGTCTTCATTTTTTATTTGTTTTTAACGATATCCAAATAAATGTGATGTTTTATATAGAAAAAATATTTTTTGGCAGTTGATGGATTTTTCCACTATTTCTTCCATGGTTTCAGCTCAGGAGCCAGGCTGATCCCTCCGTGCACCATGCCCTGCTTCAATATACACTACTGTTCTGCCCTATGAATATAGGGCAAATATGTCTGTATTATGTGCTGGTTTAGTTATAGCACCATCTAGTGGTGGCTGAATTTATAGCTGTGTCTTTTATAGCTTTTATAGCCTGTGCCTTTAATAGCAGACAGAGTGTTGCATTCTGGGATTGAAGCAGTGTATTCTGGGATGAGGAAGATGCCATTTTCTTCTGTGTATTTCATAGGACACACGTTTCTTTATTTGTCCTCCTGTAACTCCCCTACTTGAGTCGCTATCCTGGTAAAGCATATCTAGTAAGATTAATATCTTTTCTTGTAATGCAGTGTTGAACAGAGATGTTATTAACTGTATGGCAGCCAGTGCTCATTAGATGTAATTAGACACCTGTGTATTCCATGTAAAGTTTGCATTACACTGTATACTTCCTGTAATTGTGTTAGCTGTGTGATCATCTGCCCAATACTTACCCATGTCGTTTGTATTCTTTATAGTTTTACTGCATGTTCTATACTCTTCACTAATAAACAAGTTAGACTACAGAGAACAGTCTGCTTATTTTGGAAGATAGAAGGTGGTTTATGCTGTATGCTAGATTGCACACCGTGTCAACGTGTATGAAGGCAGAACTACCGTTCAAAAGTATGGGGTCACCCAGACAATTTTGTGTTTTTCCTGAAAACTCATACTTATATTAATCAAATGAGTTGCCAAATGAATTTAAAAACTAGTCCAGACATTGACAATGTTCTAAAAAAAGATCTTTAATTGAAGTAATAATTTTCTCCTTCAAACTTTGCTTTTGTCAAAGAATGCTCCCTTTGCAGCAATTACAGCATTGCAGACCTTTGGCATTCTAGCAGTTAATTTGCTGAGGTAATCTGGAGAAATTTCACCCCATGCTTCCAGAAGCCCCTCCAACAAGTTGGTTTGGCTTGACGAACACTTTTTGCAAACCATACTCTCAAACTACTCCCACAACAGCTCAATGTGGTTGAGATCTGGTGATTGCGCTGGCCACTCCATTACAGCTAGAATACCAGCTGCCTGCTTCTTCCCTAAATAGTTCTTGCATAATTTGGAGGTGTGCTTTGGGTCATTGTCTTGTTGTAGGATGAAATTGGCTCCAAACAAGCGCTGTCCACAGGGAATGGCATTGCATTGCAAAATGGAGTGATAGCCTTCCTTATTCAAAATCCCTTTTACCTTGTACAAATCTCCTACTTTACCAGCACCAAAGCAACCCCAGACCATCACATTATCTCCACCATGCTTGACAGATGGCATCAGGCACTCTTCCAGCATCCTTTCAGTTGTTCTGCGTCTCACAAATGTTCTTCTGTGTAATCCAAACACCTCAAAATTAGATTCGTCTGTCCAGAACACTTTTTTCCAATCTTCCTCTGTCCAATGTTTGTGTTCTTTTGCCCATATTAACCTTTTCCTTTTATTAGCCAGTCTCAGATATGGCTTTTTCTTTGCCACTGTGCCCTGAAGGTCAGCATCCCGGAGTCGCCAAAACACTGTAGACGTTGACACTGGCGTTTTGCGTATACTATTTAATGAAGCTGACAGACGAGGACCTGTGAGGCATCGATTTCTCAAACCACAGACTCTAATGTACTTGTCTTGTTGCTAAGCTGTGCAGCGGGGTCTTCCACTTCTCTTTCTACTCTGGTTAGAGCCTGTTTTTGCTCTCCTCTGAAGGGAGTAGTACACACCGTTGTAGGAAATCTTCAGTTTCTTGGCAATTTCTCACATGGAATAGCATTCATTTCTAAGAACAAGAATAGACTGTCGAGTTTCACATGAAAGCTCTTTTTTTCTGGCCATTTTGAGAGTTTAATGGAACCAACAAATGTAATGCTCCCAGTTCTCAACTAGCTGAAAAGAAGGTTAGGTTTATAGCTTCTCTAATCAGCCAAACTGTTTTCAGCTGTGCTAACATACTTGCACAAGGGTTTTCAAGGGTATTCTAACCATCCATTAGCCATCTTACACAGCAAACACAAAGTACCATAAGAACACTGGAGTGATGCTTGTTGGAAATGGGCCTCTATACACCTATGAAGATATTGCATTACAAACCAGATGTTTGCAGCTAGAATAGTCATTTACCACATTAACAATGTGTAGAGTGTATTTCTGAATAATTTAATGTTACCTTCATTGGAAAAAACTGTGCTTTTTTCCAATGTATATTCTACAGCGGTGTGCTGATGAACTGTTCATTTTTCTTATCTTAAAGATGCGCTGACATATTTACCAACATGACCAGTGGTAAAATAGGGACACTGAGCTCCGCCAATAGTCTCACCCCTAGGAGGCTAAAACAGGGTAGCAATGCACACTTTTGTGAGTGGTTTGTAACTCTCTCCTCTTCCTTTCCAGCCAAAAGACATGCCCTACTTTCTGAGATGGTTTCTGAAAATTTGGGAAAGTCCTGACAAACTCAACACCATAAGTGAAGAAATATGATTGTTTGAAGTCATAGGCCCAATACCTTATACTGCAATTTTGAAATTGCAGTGATTTTACTCTACTGATTTCTTGATATTAAAGACCTTGCATAAATAAAAAAGAATTGAATCAATATTACTAAGATCACTCAGGTGCAAATGCGACTGCATCTCTCTCTGCTTACAGATGAGTTGGTCACTTGTATTCAATATCTAAGCAAAAAGTATGTCTTGGAGTTAAGAATCCACCACAATTCCAAACCTAAGCTTATCTATTCCCCACCCAATCCTTATTTTCAATGAATACCTCTGGATTCAATTTCCATTCTATTAAAATGGCCTATTCAATTGCACAGCTTAAAAGTCTCCTTACACTGGCATGTCCAGCATGTCAATCTCCACAAGGAGCGATGTTACCCATAACCCCTTAGAGTTGGAAAAGTTTGTCAGTGTCACTAAATACGGCTCCAAATCATAGGAGAATATGGTGAATCATAGCAATACGACCCTTAGGGGATCTCTGCCCTCTTGCACACTGCAAATTCTTGCGCATCTGCGGTAACTTTGCAGCCACCATTTGTAATCGGTGGAACCTTTTTTGTAGATGCAATAGAAAATGGAATCAATACTGTACCGTTTCATTAAAAGATGATCTGCAGACAGTTTTGCACCCAAACACACTTGTGGATATGGTAATGCAAAACATCAGCAGGAAAAGCATTACGGTAAAGAAATTAACGCCAACTAAAATGACCTGAAAAGAAAAAAGGTACAAATTATTTAAAAAAAAATTGAATTACTTGTGTTTTACAGAGTAAAATTAAAGTTAAGATTCTAAACAAAGTACAATAAATGACAGACGTAAAGGTTCTATCTATAACTAAAATGAAAAAAGGAAATGCAGTAACTATTAATTAGTTCAACTTCTCTACAGCTCAGATGCAAGTCTATGTGAACTGTGTTGTCTGTTAGTGCCTCCATTTCCTTTGCTTCATATTTCAGAGTGTGTGTTGGGAACGGCGGAACGCACTAAATAAATAAATAATAAAGTGCGTTCGCCGCTCGGGTCCACCGTGCAGAAGGTGATATCATTGCTGCTGAGTAATGGCAGACACGCTATATGGCGGTATAAAGCGCACGGGTTAAACGCCACCTGATGTGCGCTGAGTGGACTCTGTTAGCTCACAGAGGCGCTGTAACATAAACGCCGAGCCTGTTAGTCTCACAGGTCTCAGCTAAATTGCACGCGCGGTATACGGTCACAGGACACGGACCCAAGGCTGAGGTCGGTGTCCGTATAGACCTACAGTGCATTCGGCGTCGCTACCGAAGACGCCGGTAAGTGTTGCTAACTGCAGCGCAGGGGTAACCACAGCCGCTCTACGATAGTGCCGTGAGAAATGACACAATCGGACCCTAGTGTAGAGATGCGGTGTGCACAGTGGCCTATGGCTTGCCCCTGACTGGCGCTATCTCTCTAGTTCCCTATCCACATGCATAATATCAGAGGGAGGGGAATCATAATAAGTCAGTCACCAGAATCATACATCCATCACCATTCACACATCTAGCAAGTAAAGTCTATACTAGCGCATGGCCGAGCGGCCGTGCGGGCCTTTTATAGCCGTGCGCTTCCAGGATCTTCCAGATCTCTGGGATGGACCAATCAGATCAGGAGAAGGACCTGAGCACGTGACTCCCGATCTCCAGTGGGAGATCGACTCGTGAGCATGCCCAGTAGTGCGGCAAGAGGACATAGCCTCTGGAGTGGTGTCCTGCAGAGCAGGCTGCGCTACCATTGCTGGTCCAGAGGTGGCAGCAACAACCTGTTAGGGACGGCGGAATGCACTAAATATAAATAATAGGAAGTGCGTTCGCCGCCCGGGGTCCACTGTGCAGTAGGTGTAACAACCGCAGCTGAGTAATGGCAGACTCGATATATGGCGGTATACTGTGCTCGGGTTACACGTCAACCGAGGTGCGCAGAGCGGACTCTGTTAAACTCACAGAGGTGCTTTAGTACAAATAAAGCATAAACGCCGAGCCTGTTAGCTTCACAGGTCTCAGCTGGCGTGCACACACGGTATAGGGACACAGGACATGGCCCAAGGCAGAGGTCGGTGTCCGTCTTGACCTACCGGGCGTGCGACGTCGCTACCGCGGACGCCAGTAAGTGCTGCTAACTGCAGCGCGGCGGTAACTACTGCCGCTGTACGACAGTGCCGTGAGGCATCATACTATCGGACGCTAGTGTAGCGTGCGATATGCACTGTGGCGTATGGCTTGCCACTGACTGGCGCTGACTATAACTCTAATTCCCTATCCACATGCATAATATCAGAGGGAAGGGGTTTCAAATGAGTCAGTCTCCAGAATCATACATCCATCACCATTCACACATAGCAAGTATAGTCAATACTAGCGCATGGGCGAGCGGCCATTCGGGCCTTTTATAGCCATACGCTTCCGGGACCTTCCAGACCTCTGAGATGGGCCAATCAGATCAGGACAAGGACCTGAGCACGTGACCCCCGATCTCCACTGGGAGATCGTCTTGTGGGCATGCCCAGTAGCGCGGCGAGAGGACTTAGCCTCTGGAGTGGTTTCCTGCAAAGCAGGTTGCGCTACGATTGCTGGTCCAGAGGTGGCAGCAACATCCAGACCTAGAGAGCTGGTCTGAGCAGGGTGCCTGGATTGCTGAGATTGCTGTGCAGGTCCCTGAGCGGTCGGAAAGGAATGGGAGACCGCTGGATGTATGGCCTTGGATTCCTGCTGTGCAGCTGCAGGAATCTGATGCCTAACACAACCAGATCCAGAGAGCTGGTCTGAGCAGGGTGTCTGGATCGCCGAGACTGCTGTGCAGATCCCTGAGAGGTCGGAGGGGAATGGGAGACCGCTGGCTGCATGGCTCTGGATTCCTGCTGTGCAGCTGTAAGAACCTGAAGCCTAACAGTGTGTGATAGCAAGAAGCAGGGGACAATTTTAGGGGCGATGACTACAGGTGCTGATTACATTAGCAATTTCATTTTTCATCTGGATGTCACATAGAAATATAAACAGCACAACATTGATTTTTCTTTGATGGAAGTCAAAGATGATGCCTTGGGTAAAGATAGAGATTCTTTAAGATGATGAATGCATTTAGTGAATTTGGTTGTGCTGCAGTTTCCGAAACGACCAACGGACGAAGGTGGCCCTGCTCTTTGAAGACCACAACCATCATGTTCTTAACTCATAGAACCCCTTGAAGTAATATTGCTCATAATAACTGAGTATGGACAGGGTGCTATAACCTCTATTTAAAGCAAATGAAAAAGTTTCTTACCTCGGGATCAAAGGCTCCTATGCATTGCAAATCGTCATTATAATGTGCACAGTATGATGAGCTCAGGTAGTATGGACGGAATATAAGATCAATTATAGCAATTATTATTCCACAAGCTGCAGCTAAAGAGCTCAAAATGTTCATCACCAAACCTGACTTTACCTGGAACACAAAATCATTACCGAATGGGGTTGTCAGATTAAGAAAGAATGTATTCAAGTGCTTTATGAAGAAATTTAGAGAAGACAACCTGTGTCCATATTTCCAATAATGGCATATAGACATTGTAAAAGGGATCACCAGCTTGGGATCTCTGTCTATGACTTGTTAGAGTGGCTTGCACTTTGGTTGATTTGAGCAATCTAAAAATCCAATACAAAAAAGGATAGTCTATTTAATATCGGGAAATCAGTCTTTAGGACCAGTCGGAGTGGAGATATTTATCAAGAGTTACTTTGTCCGTGTATTTTTTGGTTTCGGAAAACTTTTGTTGGTTTTCAGAAATAAAATAAGCTAGCCATTTTTTTCTTAAAGGGTTATTCTCAAGTTTGGAAGTATTATCCTATCTATGGGGGTTGGGGATCCAACCGCTAAGACTATCTCTGGTGGGTCCATTTAGGCCTCATTCAGATGTCCAAAGTTCTTGTACGAGTGTACAGTATCTAAGGTTTTCACGTCTAGCGCTTGTGCCTATGATAGTCTATGCGGCTATGTACATGCCAGTAAATTTTCATAAGAGCGCTGAAGCAAAATCGGCAATGCAATTATGTGGGTCTGTGAAAAAATTCAGCATGCACGCAGATGACATTGGTGTGAATAACCGATGACACTCAGACAACGCTCTAATCAAACTGATTAAAGTCTGATCAGAATAATCATTCTATTTTTCACATACTTGAGATTCCTTGATGTGCGAATGAGGCCTGAGAATGAATAGAGCAGCAGTGCGCATGATTGGCCTCTTCTCCATTCACATGGTGATCTTCAGAACCCCGATTCTTGGGATAAGTGAAACCTCCAGAATTCAGAATTCAAGCATTTGGAAGATACCCTCTATCCATTAGATAAGGGATAACTCCTGAACACCCCGGCTTAGTAAAACATGTTAGCCTCTCACAAAATCCTGAAGATGTCCATCTAAAGGGCTAATTTTGAAGAAATTAACTTATAAGGCATCTATCACTGCTTGATGACTGCTCTTTTTTTTTATTAAAAGAGAAGACACTAGACTGCCCTGGACTAAATATTTTTCTAAATATGACCAGTTATTATAAAGCCAATCCAATTATGTATGCAGCATCCAGATGATCCCACTCTCCAGGAGGTGGCAGATCTTCACTTATAGGTTGTCGGATCACAAAATGGTGAGCGGCATCCCACAAACCTCCAAATCAGCGTTTAAAAAAGTACCAAAACCAGAAATGTTGCTATTTTGACTAAAGGAGCCCTGTTTGCATCATTGTAGCAGCAATTACAGATCAGTAATAGTGATGAGCGAGCATGCTCGCCACTACTCCATGCTCTCCCAAGCATCTCACTGCTCAAAATTCTCGGAGCTCGCTGAGTATTTCTGGGGTTACTCGGCGGGAGCCCGGGTCCCCGTTCTGAATGTCGGGTGCTCTTTAGAGAGCCAATCAACATGCAGGGATTGTCTTCCACACACAGTAATGCCACAGCCATGTTGGTTGTGGCATTACAGTGATTGGCTGGCAGCACAGAGTCATCTCATCAGGTTTATATCAGACCTGGCACCGCCATGCTCGTCACAGTCTGCTCCTTAATCAGTCAGTGTAGGGAGAGTTGCTGCTGAGCTAGGGAAAGATTTATTTGCTTTGTACTTAGGTTGGGTGTATCATATATAATACACATATCCATCTCAACTAACATTCCTTCTGAGGACTAATAAAGCTGCATAGATATCAGTGCTAGGCAGGCAGGCAGTGTATGTGGCAGACTTCAGGGCATATAGCAAGAGGGTCCATTCCAGTTCTGTCTGCTGATACTGCCTATTACAGATACAGTGGGGAAAAAAAGTATTTAGTCAGTCAGCAATAGTGCAAGTTCCACCACTTAAAAAGATGAGAGGCGTCTGTAATTTACATCATAGGTAGACCTCAACTATGGGAGACAAACTGAGAAAAAAAATCCAGAAAATCACATTGTCTGTTTTTTTTTCATTTTATTTGCATATTATGGTGGAAAATAAGTATTACCTGTAGTAATGGCACCTGTTTAAACTTGTTATCAGTATAAAAAGACACCTGTGCACACCCTCAAACAGTCTGACTCCAAACTCCACTATGGTGAAGACCAAAGAGCTGTCAAAGGACACCAGAAACAAAATTGTAGCCCTGCACCAGGCTGGGAAGACTGAATCTGCAATAGCCAACCAGCTTGGAGTGAAGAAATCAACTGTGGGAGCAATAATTAGAAAATGGAAGACATACAAGACCACTGATAATCTCCCTCGATCTGGTGCTCCACGCAAAATCCCACCCCGTGGGGTCAGAATGATCACAAGAACGGTGAGCAAAAATCCCAGAACCACGCGGGGGGACCTAGTGAATGAACTGCAGAGAGCTGGGACCAATGTAACAAGGCCTACCATAAGTAACACACTACGCCACCATGGACTCAGATCCTGCAGTGCCAGACGTGTCCCACTGCTTAAGCCTGTACATGTCCGGGCCCGTCTGAAGTTTGCTAGAGAGCATTTGGATGATCCAGAGGAGTTTTGGGAGAATGTCCTATGGTCTGATGAAACCAAACTGGAACTGTTTGGTAGAAACACAACTTGTCGTGTTTGGAGGAAAAAGAATACTGAGTTGCATCCATCAAACACCATACCTACTGTAAAGCATGGTGGTGGAAACATCATGCTTTGGGGCTGTTTCTCTGCAAAGGGGCCAGGACGACTGATCCGGGTACATGAAAGAATGAATGGGGCCATGTATCGTGAGATTTTGCGTGCAAACCTCCTTCCATCAGCAAGGGCATTGAAGATGAAACGTGGCTGGGTCTTTCAACATGACAATGATCCAAAGCACACCGCCAGGGCAACGAAGGAGTGGCTTCGTAAGAAGCATTTCAAGGTCCTGGAGTGGCCTAGCCAGTCTCCAGTGCTCAACCCTATAGAAAACCTTTGGAGGGAGTTGAAAGTCCGTGTTGCCAAGCGAAAAGCCAAAAACATCACTGCTCTAGAGGAGATCTGCATGGAGGAATGGGCCAACATACCAACAACAGTGTGTGGCAACCTTGTGAAGACTTACAGAAAACGTTTGACCTCTGTCATTGCCAACAAAGGATATATCACAAAGTATTGAGATGAAATTTTGTTTCTGACCAAATACTTATTTTCCACCATAATATGCAAATAAAATGAAAAAAAAAAACAGACAATGTGATTTTCTGGATTTTTTTTTCTCAGTTTGTCTCCCATAGTTGAGGTCTACCTATGATGTAAATTACAGATGCCTCTCATCTTTTTAAGTGGTGGAACTTGCACTATTGCTGACTGACTAAATACTTTTTTTTCCCCACTGTATTTCTAGACATAGCCCCAGGTATCAGGGGCCAGGAATATTTTTTTTTGGATCTTAATCCTGATTTTTTGCTTTAAAACAATCAAGAGAACACCGTTTTTCTGCTACATTTGCTTGTTGGCACTGCAGAATATAGCCAGATCCTTTCTATATTACAGCACTAAAAAAAACGCTATATATCAGTGCACTCAAAATTGTGCCATTTTAGGCTTCCATTTCAATTTTGTTGCAGTGTTTTAGCCAAGTTACTGACACCAGTTTGCTGAAAAAAAAAGTTACTTACAGGCCAAATATTTCAAACCATGGTTTTCCGTCACACGGATCACATATAAGTTCGCTCCAAATTCAGCCATTTGTAGTGAACGTGTAAAATTTTGTCCTCCATTCAAAATGAGCAAGGCGCGTGGCAAGGGACAGGGAACTGGATGTGATGATGATGGTGCATGCAGAGGCCAAGGCCGTGGCCAAGCTGAAATTGTGCCACAACAAACACCCATATCTTCTCGCCCAACTTTCCTGTTCGAATAACTAGGGGACCAGAGAAGCACACCACAATTGAACCCAGAGCAGTGTCAAAAGGTTATTGGTTGGATAGCAGATAATGCTTCCAGTCACTTTGCCACCACTACCCTGTATTCCAAATGGTCAAGTTTCAATACCCGTGAGTCTGGACCGCATATTCCTCATACTGATCCTCCTTCCTCCCACTATGCTGAGTGCCCAGAGACAACTGATCCCACACTTGGACACTCCGAAGAGCTGTTCACTTTTCCATTTATAGATTTGGGCCTCTCACCTGGTCCAATTAAAGTGGAGCAAGAGAAAATCGCATGTAGCGATGCCCAAATATTTGAGCAGCCATGGTCAGACAAAGGCGATGGTGGGAAAGTGTCAGAAGAGGTGGACGATGATGAGACACAATTGCAAGAAAGTCAGGAGGAGGACCAGGGTGCGGAAGTGAAGAACGAGGTGGTGGGTGATATAGTAACTGACCCAAGCTGGCAGGAGGACATGCAGAGCGAGGACAGCAGCACACAGGGGGAGGGAGGCATATCACCCCAACAGGCAGGAAGAAGCAGTGTGGTGGCCACAGACAGAAGGCGGGCAACTATTCCCCGTAACATCAACATGACAGAATTAGCCAGTTAAACTGTTAGGTCATCCTGAGTCTGGTTGTTTTCTAAAGACTCTGCCGATAACCCCAAAAAGGCCATTTGCACCACCTGCCAGGCCAGCGACCAGCATCAGCAGGGGTAGCAAAACTACCAGCCTGACCACCACCAGCATGATCAGGCACATGGTAGCAAAGCACCCGACTTTGTGGGCCGAACCCCAGGGTCCAGGAACAGTGTCTGTGGGTGACACCACTGCTTCTTCCACTGTTGTGCATGCAAGCCAATCCCCTGTCCATGGTGCATGCAAAGATGCCTCCTGTCCTGCCCTTGTCGTTGCACATACTCAACTAGCACCATCAGCAAGTACGTCCACGTACTTGTCCCAGTGCAGCTTTCAGTTGTCCATACCCCAGTCGTTGGAACGCAAATGCAAATATGCAGCAAACACCCCACAGGCCACACTGCTAAATTCACACATTTTGCGACTACTTGTGTTTGAAATGTTGCCTTTTAGGCTCGTGGAGATGGAAACTCTCTGCAACCTGATGGCGGCAGCCATCTCTCGGCACTCGGTCCCCAGCCGCCACTATTTCTCCCTGTGTGCCGTCTCCCCATTACACAAGCATGTGTCCCACAACATTAGCTATGCCCTCAACAATGTAGTAACTGGGAAAGTCCACCTAACCACGGATACGTGGAAAAGTGCTTGTGGGCAGGGACGGTACATCTCGCTGATGGCACACTGGGTAAATATTATGGAAGCCGGGACCCAGTTGGACCTTAGGATAGAACATGTCCTCCCGACGCTGAGGATTGCAGGCCATACGTCAATCAGGGTTGCCCACACAGTCTACAGCTCCTGCACCTCCTCCTCCTTCACCTTCTCTTTAGCCTCCATCTCCAAAAGTAACATATCAGTCACAAGCTGGAAGTACTGCAGCACTGCCTCAGCCAAGCAGCAACAGGTTGTGCTGAAGCTAATATGCTTACATGACAAACCGCAAAATGCTGAAGAGTTGTGGACAGCTCTGAAAGAGCAGGCAGATCTGTGGCTGACTCCGCTGAACCTATAGCCAGGCATGGTCATGTGTGACAATGGTTGGAATCTGGTAGCAGCTCTGAGGCGAGGCAAGCTCAAACATGTACCATGCCTGGCCCATGTGCTTAACCTCGTGGTTCAGTGGTTTCTAAAAACCTACCCGGAGGTGCCGGATCTGCTTGTTACAGTACTGTGTGCCCATTTTAGAAAGTCAGCTACAGCTTCCGCCGCCCTTGCTGTGTTTCATCAGCATTTGCAGCTACCGGCTCACTGACTGGTTTGTGATGTCCTCACGCATTGGAACTCTACCCTGCAGATGATGGAAAGGATTTGTGAGCCGAAGAGGGCAGTTGTTGACTGCCAGCATGAACAAGGCCGTCAGTATTCAGTTCAGACTAGACACATAAGACCTCAGGAGTGGACATCACTGTCAGACATATGTACCATCCGCCAAAACTTTAAGGAGACCACAAAGATGGTGAGCGGCGACGACACCATAATTAGCGTCACCATCCCGCTTCTCTGTGTTCTGAAACGCTTTCTGCTCACAATCAAAGAAGATGCAGGTGGAGCACGATGAGATGGAGCAAGGAACCATACTGGGTGATTACACATAGCCCAGCCTCATGTCATCCCAACGTGGATTGGGTGACAATGAGGAAGAAGAGGAGGAGGAGGAAGAACAGGAGCTACTTTCATGCGCTATAGACGGTACTATCTGCACAACTGTCATACCGTCTGTTCAGTGTGGATGGCCTGAGGATAGGGAGGAGGAGGAGGTGGATAACATGGAAGTCTTGCTTGTTAACAGTCTGGCACGCATGGCTGAGTTTATGTTACGCTACCTTTCCAGTGACCCTCGCGTTACGTTATCCAAATTTTGGGTGACAGTCATTACTGGTTGGTGACATTTCTAGACCCACGTTACAAGGAGAACTTTCTATCTCTTATTCCCGAGGTGAACAGGTCTACTAAAATGGGGCAGTACCAGAGGGCCCTTGTTGCGGAATTATTAATAAAATTCCCATTTAAAAACGCTGGTGGCAGACATCACAGTTTGTTGGACAACCAAGGAGTACAGGTGAGAGAGACACAATTCCAAACCAGCAGAGGCAGGGGAACATTGGCAAAGTTCTGGGAGAGTTTTCTCAGACCATCCCATCGCAGTGGCCCTGAGGCGTGGGGTCCTGTCACAAGGAGTGCCAATTTTTAGAAGATGCTGAGGGAGTACCTTGCTGACCGTACCAACGTCCTGCGTGATTCCTCTGTGCCTTATAATTATTGGGTATCCAAGCTGGACATGTGGCATGAACTGGCTCTCTACACCTTGCTGCTAGCATTTTGTCAGAGCGGGTTTTTAGTGCTGCTGGTGGAATTATAACTGATAAGCGCATCGCCTGTCAACTGAAAATTCTGACAGGCTGACTCTTATAAAAATGAACAAGGGCTGGATTGGGCCAGACTTCTCAACACCACCGAATGATAGCAGCGTATCATAAACTCAAATCCAGTGTCTTTGTCAAGGTTGGCTGATGAGAAAACTGGGACAAGGGGCACCTTTCCTGGCCCTGACTCTAGGGGGCACCCTAACACGCCCTGTTCCCCGGGATACCTTAGATGGCGAGGATGCCGGGGCCTCCGCCCTAGTCCTGTCTCCTAGCTTTAGCCCTGCGTCTGTCCCCTTCCCCCCACCCAGGGAAGAGAGGCGCTACCGTGTACCAAAGTACACCACCCTGACAGACAGGAGAACGAGAAAAGGGTAAAAGAAAATTCCACTCACAAATAATACTCTCACAAACAACAGAGGTATACACCAGGGTGTGAAGGACGGGGGGAGAAAATAAAGCAGGAATGGATGAGGAATCTCCAAGCGTACAAACCAAGCAACCGTTGCACAATAAACTCCTCCAGCACTCCAAACACCAGCTTCTCCCTCTCCAGATCTTTGTAGCAAATGCTAACTCAGACAACGATCTGGCCTGCAGAGCTAGCTTTTATAGGAGAGAGGAGTGGTTAACCAAGCACAGCTGCAAGCAGGGATTTCCACATGGCCGATTAACCCCTGTCCTGCTGAAAGAAAACAAACACCCCTAATACGCTGGAGAAGTGCTTCTTCTCAGCGGCAAAGCAGGAGCCATGAGACGCTGCGGTTTTCTAGCTCTATTCTGTCGCTGTAACGCTGTGACAGTCTTTTTTTAGGATGTCTATTCCCATACACCTCTTCACACCCACACATGGGTTTATGCTTCCTGATTTTGGCTATTTGCTGTTGTCCTCCTACTTCTCCTCATCCTCATCCTCCACCACCATATCACCAGGGTGACCGTGGTCCATGATGCAACACCCACATAATTTTTTCAAAGGGTGTTTATGATGCCCATAAAAACAATTTGTTAGACTGTGTGCACATGTATACCCCTGTGGGGTAAATGTTTGTCAGCTCATACACTTAGTGCATGGGCATTACAAGTATAGGAGACCCGCTCCTTTCTAATAGGAACATTTTTTCATGAGGCTCTCCTGTATGTCTCGTCAAAGGGGTATTGGGGTGTGTCCAAATTTTTGGCAGCCCTTGCATTCACTGCATAGGCAAACACTATGGGAGACCCACTTCCTAATAATGGGAAAATTTTTTCATGAGGCCCTGCTATACGTCTCTTCAAAGGGGTATTATGGTGCGTCCAATTTTTGGCAGCTCTTGCATTCATTGCATAGGCAAACAGTATGGGAGAACCGTTTCCTAATAATGGGAACATTGCTTTCAGGAGGCCCTCCTGTATGTCTCTTCAAATGGGTATTGGGGTGCATCCAAATTTTAGGCAGTCCTGCCACTCACTGCATAGGCAAATACTATGGGAGACCAACTTCCTAATAATGGGAATATTGTTTTCAGAAGGCCCTCCTGTACTTCTCTTCAAAGAGGTATTATGGTGCGTCCAAATTTTTGGCAGCCCTTGCATTCACTGCATAGACAAACACTATGGGAGACCCACTTCCTAATAATGGGAACATTGTTTTCAGGAGGCCCTCCTGTACGTCTCGTCAAAGGGGTATTGGGGTTCGTACTAATTTTTGGCAGCCCTGCCACTCACTGCATACGCAATAAGAGTATAGGAGACCCACTGTTTAATAATGGGAACAACAAAGCATAGCCAGCTGATGGATCTCTAAGAATAGTGAGGGCCGACTGCTGGCCCTTTAAGAATAGTAAAGGCAGCCTGATGGCCCTATAAAAATAGGCTTTGTAACTTTCAGAGTCCCTCCTTCATAAATAAAACAGAATGTGTCTGATGTGTCACACACCACATGGTCAGATAAGGTTGTAAAATGTTAAAATGACATTTCCCAGTGAATGCATTTGTCTTGGTTGAAAGCAATGCTAAAAATCAAAAACGTATCAAAAACACTACGTGTGAACATAGCACAAGGTGTGGAGGAGCATTTTTGTTTTTGGTTATTTATTTTGCCTTATATACAAGTCATTACCCTGGAAAGGATGTTCCTTAACATATTTACCAGGAAAATCCATTTTGGTTTCCTTTTTGTATGTTTTATTGTGAGTCTGTAAAAGTGGAGTAAGACTCTAACAACATTGTTCACAGCAGTGACCTAGGAGTCAGAAATGCTTCCAGGGGTCTTCCCCATGATGTTCCCATGTCATTTGAGCATTGTTCCCATCGATTTCCACAATATCTAGTCCCTCTAAAGACCGCCGGGGGGGGGGGCACCGGAAAAATGCTCGAATTTCTCATAGACTTACATTGAGCTCGTTGCTCGGGTCGAGCACCCGAGTATTACAATTTGCTCGACCCGAGCAATGAGCACCCGAGCATTTTAGTGCTCGCCCATCACTAATCAGTAACATTAATGCACCAGTTACCTACAGGTAATTACTATTTTAATGATGCAGTTAGTTCTCCATTAGTCAAGTGTTCTACTGGCACCCTTACATGGAGCACTCTGCAGACACCCTTTTGTGGAGCACTCTGCAGGCACCCTTATGTGGAGACCTCTGTGGGCTCCCTTATGTGGAACATTTTGCAGGTGCAATTATGTGGAACACTTTGCGGGTACTATTATGTGGAGCGCTCTGCGGGTACTATTATGTGGAGCACTCTGCAAGTACACTTATGGGGAGCACTCTGCAGGCACCATTATGTGGAGTACTCTGCAGGCACACTTATGTGTATACCCAAAAAGAGACTAGGATTGTCAACTACTATCAAGTATAAATGTACAACCTCATCTTAGATCATAAATAGATAGTTAGAAAAGATATCTCACCCATAGTAAACTTTGTGTGCAAGTGCGGGTAGCAGCAGCCCCAATGCGCATTTCTCTTGGGCTTCTTCAGGGGGCTGGCACATTTATGTGGTGCACTCTGTGGGTACTATTATGTGGAGCACTTTGCAGGTACTATTATATGGAGCACTCTGCAGGCACACTTCTGTGGAGTACTCTCAGGCATACTTATGGGGAGCACTCTGCGGGCACCCTTTTGTGGAGCACTTTTTGGGTACAATTATGTGGAGCACTCTGCAGGTACTATTTTGCGGAGCACTCTGCAGGTACTATTATGTGGAGCACTCTGCAGACACACTTATGGGGAGCACTCTTCGGGCACACTTGTGGGGAGCACTCTGCAAGCACCCTTATGTGGAGCACTCTGGGGGTACTATTATAAGGAGCACTCTGTGGGAACACTAATGCGGAGCATTCTGCGGGTACTATTATGTGGAGCACTCTGCGGGCACCTTTATGTGGAGCACTCTTTGGGCACACTTATGGGGAGCACTCTGCAAGCACCTTTATGTGGAGCTCTCTGCAGGTACTATTATAAGGAGCACTCTTCGGGCACACTTATGGGGAGCACTCTGCGAGCACCCTTATGTGGAGCACTCTGGGGGTACTATTATAAGGAGCACTCTGCGTGCACACTTATGCAGAGCATTCTGCGGGTACTATTATGTGGAGCACTCTGCGGGCACCCTTAAGTGGAGCTCTCTTTGGGCACACTTATGGGGAGCACTCTGCAGGTACTATTATAAGGAGCACTCTGCGGGCACACTTATGTGGAGCATTATGCGGATACTATTATGTGGAGCACTCTGAGGGCACCCTTATGTGGAGCACTCTGAGGGCACACTTATGGGGAGCACTCTGTGAGCACCCTTATGTGGAGCACTCTGTGGGTACTATTATGTGGAGCATTGTAATGACAGTATTAACAGGTTCATTTTGATGGCATGGTTAATGGAAGCACTGCACCTGACTTAGCCTTAACATATGGAGGACCATAGAAAAAATCAATTGCATGCATTTCAATTCTTCCTGAAAATATCCTTAAAAGAAAGCAAAGATGA
Organism: Dendrobates tinctorius; assembly: GCF_039654945.1. Classification (NCBI taxonomy): domain Eukaryota; kingdom Metazoa; phylum Chordata; class Amphibia; order Anura; family Dendrobatidae; genus Dendrobates; species Dendrobates tinctorius. Next base: position 68,669,990 of record NW_027361754.1, on the reverse strand, counting down.
TTTTTATTTCTTATTACCTTTCCCACTGTTGGTTTCACTGAAGCAGCCACAGACAGTGATCCGGAGATAATAAACTGTACAAATTAAAATAGAGCAAACTTATATTTTATTTTACTGTAAGATTAAGAAAAAAGTGAACCAGTCTAACCAGTATCATTTTAGAAAATGTACAGTTGGTAATATAAATAATATGCTTAAAGTGTTTTTCCACAATTACAATAAAAATTCCTTTATAAAAAATAAAAAAGCAGCTCTCGGGACCATTGGCTTGGTTTTGGCAATTTAGACTTTTCCCTTTCAAATGGATGAGATACAATATTAGACACACTGAAATAAGTGAAAGGAGAGGAAACCTTTGTGTCTCAGTAGCATAGGATTGAGGTAAATCCAAGGAGGAAATGAGCAAATTCTAAACTTAATGAATCCACTAGAAATTGCTAAAAATGTGAATTCTAAACCAACATCATTTTGAGAGATTTAATTTACAGGGGTCCAGGAAAATGGCGTTTATCCGGCTGCCATATTACTGTATTCTGAGGGCCTGGGAATGGATTAAAAAATAATGAGCTTGTATAATCACCTATCTACATCCCTGTTCATACATGTCCGCCAACTGCAGCTGCTGCTCCACTTTGTTGGCCCCTGTTGATCAGACCACAGAGTTCATGTAGAGCACTGTCTATGTCCCCACTCCCCCTTGACCGCTGGGGCAGGACAGAGATGAATGAAAAGGAGCATATGGGAAGAAAATAGAGGAGCAGCTGGAGTGCCCGCCAAGGCAGTGAGGTACTCGGTTCCGGGCCGCTTTCTTAAAGGGACAGTGTCACAGCGGCGGTGACCCGATCCGTGGCCCTGGGCATCCAATAAAAGGGGTGTATTTACAAGGGAATGAAAAAGAAAGAGTTTTTGTAATGAGTTTGTGACGCTACCCATGGTATCTGATCAATAGTGACTAGCGCTGCAGTGCAGATCCGTTGTGACTGATGGTGATGCAGCTAAGTTGGTAAAGTTCTCCACAGGTACAGCTGAGTCCCAGGGCAAGTGAAAGATGTTGACGAATAGATGGGGATGTAGTAGGTAGCAAGAGATGCAGCAGTGCTGAGAAGGTGATGCAGGAAGAATTCAAAGGGCACAACAGAGTGCAGTTTCCTTTACCTTTTACTGTGCTTTGGAGGTACAGTCCAGGATTCAGATTACATATGGTACAGGAGTCGGTCAGCCTGTATGCAATTTGGGAATCTCTCTATGCAGGTGGGTTGTGAGGTCTCCATTCTAGTGCTATTCTGAAGTACTTGCAGTTGTGAACTCCACTCAAGTTCCTTTTTCTGTCTGTTACATAGAACTCCACTCGCATGACAAGTAGCTGTAGCCTCCTTCATGAACTGCCCTTAATGGCATCTCTGGCTCGCATGTTGCTACTGTGTCATTGAGCCTCTATTCCTCTGGTTTATGTTGTGGGACCTTTAGTATCCACACAACCTCGGACTCTGTCGTTCGGTCTCTGCGCTTCAGCTTAGGGGTGAGCTCCTCTATAGCTCCAAGCCCCAGCTCCTTCTCCCACTTCCTGTCGCTTTCCTGTCCACACTTCAACTACTCACTTCCTATTTCTGACCACAGTTAGGTTCAGAGTTCCCTCTGCTGGCCTGGAGTAGGAACTGTGTTGAGTGCTGGAACTACCTGACTAACGTCAGGTCCACAGTCAAAAAACATAATTCTGGCATTTTGACTTTTTTCTCGCTACGCCATATACCAATTGGATTAATTATTTTTATAGATTGATAGATCAGGTGATTCTGAACACGGCGATACCAACTATATGTATTCTTTTTAATTGCTTTATTTTCAATGGGGCAAAAGGGGAGTGATTTAAACTTTTATAAAAAACATTTTTTCTCATTTAACACTGGCTTCAATAGTCTCCATGGGAGACTAGAAGCTACAATCATCCGATCACTTGTGCTGCATAGAGCAGGACTTCATCCCTGCTCTATGTAGCTAAAATGATCACTTGCTATGAGCGCCGATCAGCGCTCATAGCAATCCAGCATTGACAACCACAGGTGTTAGGCGTGGGGTTCCTGCAGCTGCACAGCAGGAATCCAGAGCCATACATCCAGCGGTCTCCCATTCCTTTCTGACCGCTCAGGGACCTGCATAGCAATCTCGGCGATCCAGGTGCCCTGCTCAGACCAGCTCTCTGGGTCTGAATGTCGCTACCACCTCTGGACCAGCAATGGTAGCGCAGCCTGCTTTGCAGGAAACCACTCCTGAGGCTAAGTCCTCTCGTCGCGCTACTGGGCATGCCCACGAGACAATCTCCCAGTGGAGATCGGGGGTCACATGCTCAGGTCCTTGTCCTGATCTGATTGGCCCATCTCAGAGGTCTGGAAGGTCCCGGAAGCACCTGGCTATAAAAGGCCCGAATGGCCGCTCGGCCATGTGCTAGTATAGACTATACTTGCTATGTGTGAATGGTGACAGATGTATGATTCTGGTGACTGACTCATTTTAAAACCCCTTCCCTCTCATATTACGCATGTGGATAGGGAATTAGAGTTATAGCGGGGCCAGTCAGTGGCAAGCCATACGCCACAGTGCATACCGCACTGCTAGTGTGATGCCTCACGGCACTGTCGTACAGTGGCAGCAGCTACCGCCGCGCTGCAGTTAGCAGCACTTACCGGCGTCCGCGGTAGCGACGCCGCACGCACGGTAGGTCAAGACGGACACTGACCTCTGCCTTGGGCCGTGTCCTGTGACCATATACCGTGTGTGCACGCCAGCTGAGACCTGTGAAGCTAACATTTAACGTTTAACCCGAGCGCAGTATACCGCCATATAGCGAGTCTGCCATTACTCAGCAGCGGTTGTTACACCTACTGCACGGTGGACCCCGGGCGGCGAACGCACTTCCTATTATTTATATTTACTGCGTTCTGCCATCCCTAACATTATACTAGCGCCAGGGTCTGGCTAGTAATGGCGGACCTTCAGAAGTTGCAGCGGTACATTCGGCAGCTGGAGAGCAAGTTGGTGGCTATCGAGAACTGCACCTCAGCTGCGGATGCTACGCTAGCCGCAGCTCAGGCAGTCGCAGAGGCTGTCTCACGCGTGCCCACACTCACGCCTATGCCGACAATATCTCGCCTCCCGCTCCCCGACAAGTTTTCGGGTGACAGTGCCACCTGTAGGGGATTCGTGAGTCAGTGCTCTATCCAGCTTGAGTTACTGGCTGCACGGTTCCCTACAGAGCGGGCTAAGGTGGGATTTATTGCTTCTCTTTTATCTGGCAAGGCATTAGAGTGGGCTACGCCATTGTGGGAGCGTGATGATCCCATGGTTCAGGGGGCTGCTCAGTTCCTTGCGGCTCTGAAGCAGGTATTTTTGGGACCACGGATCACGCACGACACCTCTCTCCAATTGTTGGCCCTAACACAGGGGTCTCTCTCGGTCAGCCATTATGCCGTCCGATTCCGGACATTGACTTCTGAACTAGAATGGCCCAATTAAGCACTCATCCCTGTGTTTTGGAGAGGGTTGGCAGAGCATGTCAAATATGCTCTAGCAACCAGAGAGGTCCCCACAAGTCTGGAGAAAGTGATTGCCATCTCCACTCGTATTGATCTCCGGTTTATGGAGCGTGGGCTGGAACGTGCGCAATCCAGACGAAGGGTTAACTTGGCTCCCACCTTCACCGAGCCGCTAAGATCTCCCGCTCAGGAGCTTACATCCTCCAAACCTATGGAGGTGTCTCGCGCCGGCCCCAAGCCACATCCGGTGAGAAGCTCCGCATGTTGTTACCAGTGCCGTCAGTTTGGTCACTCGGCTAGCACGTGTACTCTGCGGTCGGAAAAACGATCACGTCCAGTGGTCGTAGATGGTGGTCAGACAAATATGAGACCCTTTTCTCCCAAACCGGTATTCCAAGGGACATTAGATAGCGGGGCCTCCACCTGGGAGGTAGAGGTTACCGTGGATTCCGGGGCTGAGGGGAACTTTATGTCCTCGACCTTCGCCCAGAAACACGCTATTCCACTGGTGTTACTGCCCCAACCTCTGACCATCAGGGTGGTTAATGGTGCACCTTTACCATCTCAGGTGACCCACCAGACAGCCCCACTCGGGCTCTCAATCTCACCCTCTCATCGTGAGATTCTGTCCTTGTTCATTTTGCCAGATGGCATCGACTAGGTGCTTCTCGGAGTTCCCTGGCTCCTTTGTCACTCCCCTCATATTGATTGGGCTTCGGGGAATATACTGGGTTGAAGCAAGGACTGTGAGGGAAGGTGCCTGAGGGGTAGTGTTCAGGTAGCTTCCATTGAAGTGCCTGCGGATCTCTCCGTGCTTCCTAAATCTTACCACCAGTACGCTGACGTCTTCCCTAAAAAATCTGCGGAGACACTCCCACCGCACCATCCTTACGATTGTCTGATAGATCTTCTGCCAGGCACGGAACCTCCTAGAGGCTGTGTCTCACTCCCTGAGACAGAGGCTATGTCTCAATATATCTGGGAGAACCTGGCTAGAGGTTTTATCAGAAAGTCGGTGTTGCCGGTTGGTGCAGGGTTCTTCTTTGTGCAGAAGAAGAGCGGAGAGTTATGTCCCTGCATTGACTACAGAGGTCTCAACGCCATAACAGTTAAAAACAAATACCCTCTCCCGTTGATCTCTGAGCTATTTCACAGGTTGTGAGGGGCCCGGATCTTTATGAAATTAGATCTACGGGGGATGTACAACCTGATCCGCATTCGCGAAGGAGACGAGTGGAAGACAGCCTTTAATACCAGGGATGGCCACTACGAATATCATGCCTTTGTAATGCGCCTGCTGTCTTCCAGGATTTCATCAACGACGTCTTCCGCGATATGCTCTCCACCTCAGTGGTGGTCTATCTGGATGACATCCTCATCTTCTCGCCAGATTTGACCTCCCACCGGATAGACATCTGGAGGGTCTTCGACAGTCTGCTGGTGAACTCTCTTTTTGCCAAGCTGAAGAAGTGCCAGTTTGAGCAGGAGTCCTTGCCGTTCCTGGGCTACATCATCTCGGCCCAGGGGTTGGCTATGGATCTGGCCAAACTGCAAGCGGTAATGGACTGGCAGGAACCACACTCACTCAAAGCGGTGTAGCGCTTCCTAGGGTTCATCAACTATTACCGCCAGTTCATACCTCACTTTTCCACACTGTTAGCTCCTTTGGTTGCTCTCACAAAGAAAGGAGCTAATCCTAACGCATGGTCTGAACAGGTCTCCAAGGCCTTCTTGTCTCTAAAATCCCATTTTGCTGGTGCTCTCATCTTACACCGTCCCGATGTGGATAAACCGTTTATCCTGGAGGTAGATGCCTCTTCCGTCGGTGCAGGAGCAGTCCTTTTCCAGAAGGATGCTCAAGGTCGGAAGCATCCCTTCTTCTTCTCTAAGACCTTCTCACCGGCAGAGAAGAATTACTCCATCGGGGACAGGGAGCTGCTAGCAATGAAGTTGGCCTTTTCCGAGTGGAGAAATCTCCTGGAGGGAACTCAGTTCCCCTTCCAGGTGTATACGGACCATAAAAATCTGGTCTATTTACAAATGGCCCAGCCCTTGAACTCTCGTCAAGCTAGGTGGTCGCTCTTCTTCTCCCGCTTCCGCTTCACCTTGCACTATCTCTCTGGAGAGAAGAACGTCCGTGCGGATGCTCTCTCGCACTCGGTGGTCTCAGCGGAGGAAAGGGAGGCTGAGCCACGGCTAATTCTCCCTTCGGAGAGCTTTATAACCGTGGCTCCAGTTGCTCTCGAGTCAGTGACACCGGGCAAGACCTTTGTGCCTCCTCAGCTACGGCCGGAGGTTCTCGTCTGGGCACATGCGTCCAGGGTGGGTGGTCACTTTGGCAATAAGCGGACCACAGAACTCCTGGCAGGGTCGTATTGGTGGCCGCACCTGACTCGAGACACTAAGGAATACATACAAGCATGCGTCTCGTGTACACGGAACAGGTCCTCTAGACAGAGGCCGGCTGGTTATTGTACCCTCTGCCGGTGGCGGATAGACCTTGAGAGATGGTTGGCATGGATTTTGTGGTTGGCCTGCCCAAGTCTGGTGGCAGTACGATCATCTGGGTGGTCATCGACCATTTTTCTAAAATGGTGCATCTGGTGCCACTCGCACGGTTGCCTTCCGCTCTTGGTCTTGCCACACTGATCATAAAACATGTATTCCGTCTGCATGGCATGCCGGACAAAATTGTTAGTGATCGAGGTCCCCAGTTCGCGCCCCGGTTTTGGAGGGAGCTCTGCAGCCTACTCAGTATTGAGCTAAACCTGTCCTCCGCTTACCACCCCGAGACGAACGGCTTGGTTGAGAGAGCCAACCAAACCTTGGTCAGGTACCTGCGGTATTTCAGCTCTGCCAGGCAGGATGACTGGGCATCCTTGCTACCATGGGCTGAATTTGCCCTGAATAATGCAGTGGCTGATTCCACGGGTCAGACGCCATTCCTTCTAAATTACGGCCAACATCCGCGCATCCCTGTCCCGATGCCAGTGTCCTCCACTGACTCCAGGGTGGCAGACTGGGCAGTGGAGGCTTGCGACATTTGGGATCGCACTCAGGATGCTATTCGTGCCTCTAAAGAAAGAATGAGGACATCCACCGACAGACATCGGCGACCTGCTCCAACCTTTTCCCCCGGTGACTTGGTGTGGCTCTCTGCTCGAAACATCAAGCTGCGGGCCGAGTCCACCAAGTTCGCGCCGCTATACATCGGATCTTTTAAGGTTCTCGAGCAAATCAGCTCGGTGGTCTACCGTCTGGCTCTTCCTCCACATTTAGCCATTTCTGACGTTTTCCATGTGTCCCTTCTCAAACCTGTTCACATGGCCCGGTTCTCTGAGTCATCTGCCGGGTCATCAGACTTGTCTTCGGATGAGTTTGAGGTTAACGCCATTGTGCGACGTAGGATTGTGCGTCGCAAAAAGTTTTATTTAGTGGACTTGAAGGGTCATGGTCCAGAGGCCTGGACCTGGGAGCCAGTGGAGAACATCCACGCTCCGCTCCTGATCGCGGCCTTTGACCATAGTGAGGTTCAGAGGGGGGCCCTAGGAGGGGGGTAATGTTAGGAGTTGGGTTCCTGCAGCTGTACATTCCTTTCCGACCGCTCAGGGACCTGCACAGCAATCTCGGCGGTCCAGGCGTCCTGCTCAGACTAGCTCTCTGGATCTGGATGTTGCTGCCACCTCTGGACCAGCAATGGTAGCGCAGCCTGCTTTGCAGGAAACCACTCCTGAGTAGTGTTGAGCGATACCAGCCGATACTGAAAAATATCGTATTGGAATGGATCGGCCGATCTAAAAAAAGTATTGGGCATCGCCGATTCCCATACCGGAAGTCCCATTCAAGCCTATGGGACTTCCGGTATCGGAATAAGAAAAACCCTTTTCTGTCCTTGTACAGCCTCTCGGGGGTGTGTACGGACCTTCCGGGGGTCTGTGCCGACTGCCCGGGGGTATGTGCGGACTGCCGGGGGTCTGTACCGGCCTGCCGGGGGCTGTGCCGACTGTCCGGGGGTCTGTGCAGGCTGTGGGGGTCTGTGCAGGCATCGTCCGATGGGACTACAAGTCCCATCGGGCTATGCCTGCTACTATGACGGTGATTGACACATTAGCCAATGATGGGACAGTAGTAGTCCCATCATCCGGCTAATGTGTTAATGTAAAAAAAAAAAAACATACTACATACATACTACATATATACATACTACATACATACTACATATATACATACTACATACATACATACTACATACATACTACATACATACTACATATATACATACTACATACATACTACATATATACAACATTCATACAACATACATATATACTACATACATACAACATACATACTACATACAACATACATACATAGTACATACATACATACTACATACATGCTACATATATACTACATTCATACAACATATATATATATACTACATACAACATGCTACAGACATACAACATACATACTGCATACAATACATTCATACAATACATACATATAGACATACAGTACATACAACATAGAGTACATGCTCACCATTACTTGTCACTTTGATCCCCGAAGTCAGTATCATCTAAGGAAAAATATGAAAATAACAAACCACCAAATACTCCCTGATCCGCAGAAATCCACGAGTGAGTGTCCCACGCCGATCTTCCGTGGAGAGCAGCAGCATCAGCTGATGTGACCGCTCTCTACGGGGCTCAGGTATCCAGTGTCGGGAGGTAGGTATCCTTCCGCACTGTATTCCTCCGCCACCGTAAAAAAATAGTCCCTAGTCTCACTTTATGGCAAATGCTGCATGGGAACTTTTTCACACAGCAATGCCAAAAGTGAGACTAGGGACTATTTTTTTACAGTGGCGGAGGAATACAGTGCGGAAGGATACCTACCCCCTTCACTGGATTCCTTGAGCCCCTAGAGAGCGGTCGCATCAGCTAATGCTGCTGCTCTCCACGGGAGATCGGCGTGGGACACGCATGGATTTCTGCAGATCAGGGAGTATATGGCTTGTTTGTTATTTTCATATTTTTCCTTAGATGACACTGGCTTCGGGGAACAATGTGACAAGTATTGGTGAGTATGTACTCTGTGTTATATGTACTGTATGTCTATATGTATGTATTGTATGAATGTATGAATGTATTGTATGTAGTATGTATGAATGTATGTATGTTGTATGTATGCAGTATGTAGTATGTATGTATGTTGTATGTCTGTAGCATGTTGTATGTATGTAGCATGTATGTAGTATATATGTATGTTGTATGAATGTGGTATATATGTAGCATGTATGTAGTATCTATGTATGTTGCATGAATGTAATATATATGTAGTATGTATGCATGTATGTTGTATGAATGTAGTATATATGCAGCATGTATGTAGTATGTATGTACTATGTATGTATGTTGTATGCAGTATGTATGTTGCATGAATGTAGTATATATGAAGCATGTATGTAGTATGTAGTATGTATGTATGTAGTATGAATGTAGTATATATGTAGCATGTATGTAGTATGTATGTATGTTGTATGTAGTATATATGTATGTTGTATGAATGTAGTATATATGTAGCATGTATGTAGTATATATGTATGTTGTATATATGAAGCATGTATGTATGTTGTATGAATGTTGTATATATGTAGTATGTATGTAGCATGTATGTAGTATGTATGAAGTATGTATGTAGTATATATGTATGTTGTATGAATGTAGTATATATGTAGTATGTATGCAGTATTTATGTAGTATGTATGTAGTATGTATATAGTATGTATATATGTAGCATGTATGTAGTATGTATGTATGTTGTATGTATGTAGTATGTATATAGTATGTATGTAGTATGTATATATGTAGCATGTATGTAGCATGTATGTAGTATATATGTATGTTGTATGTATGTAGTATGTATGTAGTATGTATGTTGTATGTATGTAGTATGTATGTAGTATGTATATAGTATGTATGTAGTATATATGTAGTATGTATGTAGTATGTATATATGTAGCATGTATGTAGCATGTATGTAGTATGTATGTAGTATATATGTATGCAGTATGTATGTATGTAGTATGAAAGTAGTATGTTTTTTTTTTACATTCAACACATTAGCCGGATGATGGGACTACTACTGTCCCATCATTGGCTAATGTGTCAATCACTGTCAGTGTAGCAGGCATGGCCCGATGGGACTTGTAGTCCCATCCGACGATGCCTGCACACACACAAGACCCCCGGCAGGCCCGCACAGACCACCGGCAGCCGGCACAGGCACCCGGCAGTCAGCACAGACCCCTGAGAGGCCCGCACAGACCACCAGCAGCCGGCACAGGCACCCGGCAGGCCCGTACAGACCCACGACAGTCGCCACAGACCCCCCGCAATCGGCACAGACCGCACATCATGATGCGCACAGACCGCGCATCATGATGACGTCATTTCAGCAGCCAATCACAGCCATGCTAATAGTTAACATGCCTAACAGGATGTGCCCACACTTCTGAGGATTCCCATTGGCTGAATTAAATCGAGCAGGCTGATAGCTTTATGGGAACTTCCGATTCCGGTATCCGATATGAAAAAAGTATCGGAAGTCAGTATCGGAATTCCGATACAGTTAATATCGGCCGATACCCGATACTTGCGGTATCGGAAAGCTCAACACTACTACTGAGGCTAAGTCCTCTCGCCGCGCTACTGGGCATGTCCACGAGACGATCTCCCAGTGGAGATCGGGGGTCACGTGCTCAGGTCCTTGTCCTGATCTGATTGGCCCATCTCAGAGGTCTGGAAGGTCCTGGAAGCGCATGGCTATAAAAGGCCCGCATGGCCGCTCGGCCATGCGCTACTATAGACTATACTTGCTATGTGTGAATGGTGACGGATGTATGATTCTGGTGACTGACTCATTATAAAACCCCTTCCCTCTGATATTACGCATGTGGATAGGGAATTAGAGTTATAGTCAGCGCCAGTCAGTGGCAAGCCATACGCCACAGTGCATACCGCACCGCTACACTAGCGTCCGATAGTGTGATGCCTCACGGCACTGTTGTACAGTGGCAGCAGTTACTGCCATGCTGCAGTTAGCACCACTTACCAGCGTCCGCGGTAGTGACGCCGCACGCACGGTAGGTCAAGACGGACACCGACCTCTGCCTTGGGCCGTGTCCTGTGACCATATGCCGTGTGTGCACACCAGCTGAGACCTGTGAAGCTAACAGGCTCGGCGTTTACGCTTTAGCGCCTGTGTGAGTTTAACAGAGTCTGCTCTGCGCACCTCGGGTGACGTTTAACCCGAACGCAGTATACCGCCATATAGCGAGTCTGCCATTACTCAGCAGCGGTTGTTACACCTACTGCACGATGAACCCCGGGCGGCGAACGCACTTCCTATTATTTATTTTCAGTGCGTTCCGGCGTCCATAACAACAGGGGTCTCTGGCAGATTCTGGCTTGTCATGCCAACCTATCTGTGACCCACTATCATGTGACACGGGCGCCGATGGGCAGGATTAATGATGCGTTTCTGGTGCGAGCATGTTAAATGCCTCTGTCAATCTTTTAGCAGCCATGGGTGGATCGCGATTCCACCCCCAGCTGCTAGGGGCACATGTCAGCTGTTCAAATCAGTTGACATATGCCTGAAAAGTTGCGAGCTCATTGCCAGAGCTCACAGCAAACAGGGAGAGCCCATCTTAGACGTAACTATACGTGTAAGGTGGGAAAGGGGTTAAATAAGCACTCACATCAAAGTTTTTATCCTCTTAATATATTGCATTCACCATATTATACAGCACTGTGGACTTACAGTTGCACATTTTGCCTTTCTACCCAGATAATCCTCCTTTTTTCTCTGATCGATGTATAAACAGGAAGTCTCTTGTCCCTGCAGAAATCATTCTCCTCTCGAACTCCTGACCCAGCTGCTCTCCCTCCCTTCTGCCATGGATCTTTGCAGTGACTCATGACTCATACAGGGAAAATTGAACTTTTATTCCAATATGTACAGTATATAGGGTCACAACTGTAGTGTGAAGTGACCTACTAGTTCCAATAGGCAAGAGTATGTGGGAGATGCATAATTAATATAAGGGGGTTTTAGACCGTTATCCCCATAAATTAATGGTCCAAATGATCCCCTATATTTTAGTCAGGATGATGGAGGCAGAGACAACATATAAAATGCCAGTTGATGAATATATTGGCATTAAGTGGCTCCTATCAAGGAATTTACAGAACTAGTGGGTCACTTCACATTACAGTTACGACCCAATATACATCCATAATGGATGTATGTACATTCATTTTAGATATACTAATTTTAAGTCATTGGAATAAAAGTTACATTTTAGTTACACAGTATCTTTTTCTCTTTCTCTATTGTATCTATGAATAATTTAGTCGTGAACACCTATGTGTAACTTTGTCTGGTTAGGATGGATTAATCACTATTTTACAGGGAAAATTGACCTCCTGTTACTACACAGAGCTTAGAAGGACCCAGACAGTTAGTTTTTAATCACGTGATGTCATAAACCTAATGGAAAAGAGAAAAATTAGCTGGGTAGAAAGGAAAAATGAGCAATTATAAGTACACAGTGCTGTATAATATGATGATTGCTATATATTAAGAGGATATAATTTAAAGGGAATCTGTCACCTACCATTTGGCGGGCGATGAAAACGAGGTCGGTCCGGTCCGATGGGCGGTGTTCCCGATGTGTGCCGCCTCCCCATCCTTGTCCGCTGTCCGCAGGATATTGCTGAATTGGAGTAGGTGTACGACATTTTTTGCGCGTGTGCTAAGCATTCATAGCTAGCGCATGTGCAGTATGCTTTGCCCAACTGCGGACAAAGCCGAAAAGCCGGACTGCGCATGCACCTGTTAACTAAGCCCCGGAAGTATTTTGCTGTGTTCCGGGGCTTAGTTAACCGGGGCATTTTCCAATAACCCAGATAGAAGATGGCAGTTGGTGCTTATAAAGTTCTATGGAAAACTGTAACTGTTGTTTCTAGATTCTCCCCTGTCTGTAGCTCCTCTCCTATCCCCCACTCCATAGAATTTTAAAAGCACCAACTGTCATCCCTTTTTTTATTTGCTCCAGATTTACCAGTTCTCTGAATGCCGAACCCTGTATAACCCTGGGCTCCTGGATGTTGTTGCAGAGGATGTAAGTGCTTCCCCTGCTATTTCTACTTTGCTACATACATCTATACAATATGTCTGTGTACTTTTTCCTCCTTAACTAATAGTTTAGTGATCTGTACTCTGTTACCTCCTTTGTTGTAAAAGAAATCAGTTCTCTGTGCACTGCCTGGCTATGGAGCTTGCGGTGAGCTTGTGTCTATACACAGGAGCCAGGCAGAAGAGGCAGAGCTACAGAGAGGAAGGAGAGAAGGAGGCTGAACCCCTATGCAGGAAAATGATGCTGTGATTACAGGAATGAGGCAACCACAGAGGGGAATATAAGGCAGTCATGGCAAATATACATTTACTTTAAATGTGTCTATCTTACCAACATTCCAGTCCATATTGTGATTCTAGTGTGGGACACAACTGACAAGCGATAATAATATCTTTGACGGGAGGCTATTGACATAAGAATGCCGATGGATATAAACAGGATCCCAGTAAATATCTGTGTTGTCTGCAAAATAAGAAATTAAATGAATCCATTTATAATATAACTGTAGGCGATCAGCATATTTATATGCTGGAAAAGGAGTATAAACCTATAAGTATATGAAATGGCAAAGTGTAACAAGGCTTACTAATAGAGATGGGCAGGCCCGTATTTGCCACTAGCTACCGGAGGTCCAGTTCCTAGGGCGGCGGATTGCAGGGGGCTGTGCCCGGCTCGAGATTTAAAAAAGAAAAAAATATTATTATTATTATTATTATTTTTAACTATTTCACCCCTGGGTCATTTTCTGTTTTTTTGTTTGTTTGTTTGTTTTTTCGTTTTTGTGCTCCACTTCTTCCCAGAACCATAGCTTTTTTATTTTTCTGTCAATATGTAAGGCTTGTTATTTCTGGGACAAGTTGTACTTTTGAACGACTCCACTGATTTTACCACATAATGTACTGGACAACGGGGAAAAAAATCCAAAAAGTGCAATTCCACAATTTATTATTATTTTTTTTACCATGTAAATGCTAAAAGTGACCAGCCATTATGATTCTCCAGGTCTTTACGATTTTGCAGTTAACAAACATGTATAGGTTCTTTTTTAAGTGGTAAAAAAAATTCCAAAGTTTGTTAAAAAAAATTAAAAAAAATAAAAATGGTGCCATTTTTCGAGACAAGTAGCATCTTAAGTTTCAGGGATCTGGGGCTGGGTGAGGGTTTATGAAATCAGCTGTTGGAAAAGATGCAGGCTCAGCGCTGGAGCCTGCAATAAAGGGGGAGACAAAACATATTACGTATTTATATGTCGGGAAGGCGTTAAATCTCTCTCCTCCATACTGTCCATAAAAATGGATATATTTAATGGTGGGTTACAGAGCGGATCTGCCTGAAAAAGGAGCTACCCTTAGTCTGACTAATCAGTAGGGGAAGCACTACTTAAAGTGCCGATGGCAGCATGAATGCCAAATACGGCCCTGGTGATGGGTAGTTATGGATTTGCAATTTTGTTAAACCAGGGAGCAGAGTCTAAGAGATTGTGATAAAGTATTCTCCAAGGTGATATCTTCAGAGTAATAGCTGAAATGTGGCACCAATGCCATCGGCAGAAAATGTAGTCAGGTGGTGAATGGTGTCTCGCCAATCTGCAACCCATTACTCCACATCATTTCCTTAAAGTGTAAACGTTGCTATAATTTTTATTTCATAAATTAATAGTAGAAATGAAAAAAGGCAACTTTGTAATATATCTACTTCTGTCTCCTCCAGGACTGATCATTTAGTCTCAAAATGTTCAATTATCAGTCAAAATCTGTGTTTAAGAGCAAGAGGACATAAATCAACAATTCGATATATTAATAAATATAATAAAAACTAATATAAAAAATAATAAAATAAATATATTTAAGTAGTAGATTTACATCCACTTAAAGGTTGAATGGCAGACCATCCAGATTACAAGAAAGAAAAGAAACCACTGGGAATGGAGGGAATTTAAATGGAAGGGCAGAATAAATTCAAAGCAAAATTACATTTAAATTGAAATGCCTTATTAAAATATGACACAAAAAATATACAAGATTAATTGATGGCATCAAATAATAAATATGTATATAAATCACAAAAAATTGATAAAGCCACAAACAAACCATCAACACAACAAATAGAATTAATATAATAAATATTGGATGGAACCACCAAATGGCTACACAAAGTAATAAAACTATGAAATATAAAGCATAGCCATGGTGGCGCAAGAGTTAATATAATATGGTGTTGTACCCAGGTAAGTAGCATAAAAATGGCCAAAAAACAAGTAAAAAATAGATAAATGTAAATATTTTTTATGACCAGATAGATAGCACCCAATAGAACATAATGCATTTAATGTGGCACCTGTATATATCAAGGTGAGCCGACCAAATAACATAGAATAAAATAGTGCTGATCATGCATAAATACCTGAAATACATAGGTGGTGGAGATAGCCTGGAGAAAAAACGTGCCCCGGCGCGCATTTTGGATAGATATCCTTCACTGTGTTTAGTGAAGAGACTTTTACATTACTGAGAGAGAACATGACAGTTGACCACCGATAAAATCTCAAGTAGACCAGATGGTGGGGGGGGGTGGAGAGCTCTGCCTCTTGTTCTTCACGTCCTCGTACTCCCTCATCTCCTCCCCTCTCTAACCTTCTCGTACCCTCTCATATCCTCCCCTCTCTATTGAATTTCCACATCATACTGTGGAAGGAGGCACTTTAGGGACAGTAATGTTGTGAAAGCATCATACTGTACATGTGAGTGGACTGTGGGATGTAATTGTAGGGGATATTCACTGTGTGGATATCATACTGTGTGTGTGTGTGAGTGGGGGCATTTTTGGTAGAGTCATACTCTATTATTGCCATGAAAGGGGAGTAATGTGTGAGAGCACTAAGGGGCTTAGAAGCTTTAATTGCAAAATTACTGTGCGTATGTCACAATACATGTCCCTCTACCAATTTACAAAAGTTGAGAAATATGGCCTTGCCTACTTCACCATATATTTTTTTTAGGAGGAAAGGTAGGTTATTTTAGCGTTTTGTGCCCAAGTCTGCACTGGAGGGCAGCCATGCATAGGGGCCTACTGGGGGAGTTCACACCAGTGCCCCAAAAAGTTTAATTTAAAACAAAAATGAGGCTCAATTGCAAGGAAAATTGTAATCATGAAAGCTATGTATTTTTTTTATCAAATGTAAGCCACTTGAGCCCAATCCTACACTGCAGAACACCATGAGAATAAATACCAGTTGATGCACTGTTCACCATCCAACCTGACGGAACAGGAGAGGATCTGCAAGGAAGAATGGCAGAGGATCCCCAAATGCAGGTGTGAAAACCTTGTTGCATCATTCCCAAGAAGACTAATGGCTGTACTAGCTCAAAAGGGTGCTTCTACTCAATGCTGAGCAAACGGTCTGAATACTTATGACCATGTAATATTTCAGTTTTTATTTTTAAAAAATTTGCAAAAATTTCTACATTTCTGTTTTTTTCAGTCAAGATGGGGTGCAGAGTGTACATTAATGAGAAAAAAAATGAATATTTTTGAATCTACCAAATGGCTGCAATGAAACAAAGTGTGAAAAATTTAAAGGGTTCTGAATACTTTCCGTACCCACTGTATGTGTGGGCTCATGCTGTATATAGGAAGGCTGTGTGGGGGCTCATGCTGTATATAAGATGCTATTTGCTGGCTCATGCTGCATATAAGGATGCTGTGTGGGGGTTCATGCTGTTTGTAGGGACTATGTGAGGCCTTATGCTATATGTAGGGGGCTATATGGGGGCTCATGCTATATATAGGGAGGCAGTGTGGGACTCATGCTGTATATAATGAGGAACTGTGGGGGCTCATACTGTACATGGGATACTATGTGGGGGCTCATTCCGTATATAGGGGACATGTCAGGCTCTTGCTATAAATAGAAAGGCATTGTGGGGGGTCATGCTGTATATACAGAGGCAGTCGTGGCTCATACTGTATATAGGAAGCTATGTGGGGGCTCATGCTGTACATAGGGAGGCAATGTGGATGCTCAAACTGTATACAGAGAGACAGTATGGGGTCTAATGCTGTATTTAATGATGCTGTGTTGGTGCTCATGTATGTAGGAGCTATGTGGAGCCTTATTCTCTATATAGGGGCTCATGCTGTATATAGGAAGGCAGTGTGGGGGCTCACACTATACATAGTAGACTATGTGGGGGCTTATTCTCTATATGTGGTGGTTCATGCTGTACATAGGGAGGCAGTGTGGGGGCCATGCTGTATATAGGGAGGCAGGAGGGGAGCTCATACTGTATATAGGACGTTATATGGGGATTCATGCTGTAAATAGTGAAGTGTAGGGGCTCATGCTGGATATAGGGAGGCTGTGTGGGGGCTAATGCTGTATATAAAGAGGCTGTGGTGTGGGCTCAAGCTGTGTATAGGGTGCCTGTGGTGGGGGCTCATGCTGTATACAGGGAAGTTGTAGTGGGAGCTCATGCTGTATATAGGGGATGTTAGCATACTCAATTATGCTCAATATTAAGTGAATATACAAGTATAAAATAATAATTATAATTGTAATTAATATGTTAATATTAATAATGTGCATAATTAATTTCAGACTATTGGTTCGGCCCTCCACAACAGTCACGGTTTCTCATGTGACCCATCCGGAAAATTAATTTCCCACCCTTTACATAAAGGGTTTGTACTATGTTCTGTCTTCAGGAGCACACTATTCTCCTGCCTCCCAGCTTTTTGCTAACGGAGAGGTCTGTGCTCTTGAAGATTGACAGTCCAGACCATTGATATGGTTGAGCCGCTGGACCCAACTGCGCTTTCTCCAATGCTTCTACCAGAGGCACCGTACTTTTGCCTTTGCAGCATTGGATAGATTAAAAATTAAAAATTTCTACATTCTCGAGAATGGAGGAGATTTTTAATATGAAATAAATTGCACAGTTGCTTATTTTCCCAATCAGTTTGTAATATTATCCATTTATGATGATAAGACAAGCCATTTAAGCTGATTTGACATGGATTTTAGGGCTGGCAGCTTAAGCTTTTGGATTGACACCTATTTGTGGAGCAGTTGGGAGGATCAACTTGTGTTACTCAATATTGCTGTAAATCCTGGTAGAAAACAACTGTGTTACAAATATGACATGGACTTACCCCTAAAACTTCAGGTTCTCCCTTGTAAAATGTAACAATTTGTGTGGGTGGGCTGGCTGGAGCAACGCCGGTCTCTCCTTCTCCAGGTCCATTTCTTTGATCATTTTGTGGTCTCACCTGAGAAATAACCACAACACCACCCGCATCTGCTCCGGCTGTAGACATGGATCTTAACATGCAAGGGGAAGTGACATAAATTACATGTAACATATGAAAATCATATTTCTTAAAGGGAATTAATTCGATTATGTGACTATGCCAATTGTATGGAATTTGTTTTATGCTTTCCTAGATTTATGAAATAAAAACAATTAAAAAAATCATTAGCTTCTGTGTTGCCATAAGTGATTTTTTTTTTTGTGAAAACAGTCAATGTTATTATTAGTACCATTTTGGACTGATGTCTTTTTTTTTTTTTTTTTTTTAGTTTTTTTAGGAGATGAATAAAGGTGAAAATAGCAAGTATATGCTTTTTTTTAGTTTCTTTCATATATTTGAAGGGAATCTGTCACCCTTTTGAGCTTTTTGAGTTAACAATATGGGCATACGGGTTGTATACAGCTGAAATTAGTCACACCTCCTGGATGAAGCCTGAAGAGAAAGGTAGGAGAATTCTTGTAAAATGAAGACCGGACGCAGTCTTACCTTCCGGGCAGTCTACACCCCATAGCCTGGAAGATTGAAAG
Organism: Dendrobates tinctorius; assembly: GCF_039654945.1. NCBI lineage: Eukaryota > Metazoa > Chordata > Amphibia > Anura > Dendrobatidae > Dendrobates > Dendrobates tinctorius. The sequence continues at coordinate 68,651,415 of NW_027361754.1, read as the reverse complement.
TATAAAAGATGATTTTTACTGAACAGAGCATTATCTAGAAGGCTCACAGCTATGACTAGTTTCAACTGTATACAAACTGTATGCCCATATGTGAAGCAGTGACAGGTATTAAATGCGAGGGTCGCTATGTATCTTCTAGGATACACATAGTAGAGTATTAAACCCGCTGGAGTGCATTGCAGTCAGAGGCATAGCTGTGGCTGCAGTGCAAAATAAAAGTAAGTGTGGACACCTGGTCAAGTTATTTGACCAAGGAAATGTTTAGGAATCCCCGTTAAGGGCTTTTATTTTTTAAGTGAATTACAGGATGGTAGTGGGGCAGTTCACTCCCTCCGGACAGAGTCTTACATGTAGCCCATGGCCACAGATTCCATTTAAAAACCCTGCAGCAAAGGGTTGGGGGTGTCAGAGTTTTGTTTGCAAACTGCAGAGTAGGTGGCTCAGCAACATCCGGCTTAGGTGTGCAGTAACACAAAGCCAAGAGCAGTGAACGCCTGGCACCCCTGAGCATGATACGGTGATGCAGTCACCCTCAGCAACCGGTCTCATATGCGAACTGTTGAGACGCCCGGCTGCGTGCTGTTCTTTGGATGAGTTGTTTGGACATTAAACAGGTTTGCTGTGAACTTTCCTGTGGTCCCTGCTTACCTGTGACACTGCATCAACCCCGCTGCACTACACCATATTAATAACTCAAAAGGCTAAAAAGGGTAACAGATTCTCTTTAAATCTATGAACAAAAAATCTAAATAAAGCAGATATTGCTTTTTCACATTTCTTAAAAAATGAATGACAAAAAAAAAAACTGTAAAAGTCATCAGTCCAAAATGATACTAATGATAACATTGATTCAACCCACAAAAAAAAAAATCACTTATGGCTCTCAAAATTAGGCAACACAAAAGCTGATGATTTTTTTAATGCATTTTATTTAAAAAAAAGTCTACGAAAGCTAAAAACAAATAATGTACAATTGGTATTGTCATAATCGAAGGGACCTATAAAATAAAGCCAACTTGTCACTTTTACTGCACAATGAGCGCTGTAAAAAACAATAAAAAAATCCCCTAACAATGAAACCTTAAAAAGAAAAAAAAATAAAAATATATATATATATATATTGCTATTTTTGCTCCAATGTTACCCCCCAAAAGATGTTAAAAGTTTTTAAACACATTATTGTCCCTATTCATCATTTGCATTTTTTAAAAGTCACCTTTCTATTATGATTTGTTTTTGCTGGGAGAAAAGGAAACTAGAATCAATAATAGTTCAATAGGGTCTTATTCCAATTGCAAAAGAAATAAGTAGCAAGGAATTTGCTCACCTGGCAAAGTTGTGCTGCCACTACAATATAATAATGAATGGTAATGGCTGCTGCAGACCAGCAAAGTGATCAAGGATAAAAAAAAATGGAATGGGTTTTTTTTTCTGCGCTGCCAAAGAGTCCAATATTGAACCCAGAGATCGTGGATGAATAGACCCAGGAAACCCGGAGAAATTCAAGTGCGGTTGCATTGTCTTTGGGATTCAAAAATTTTGCTCTAGTCCCAAAATTCTTTTTTTCTCAACCTTCAAACATATTTGCATCATACCTTTTGGAAACTGTCTAAAAAACTGACCGACATACATAAAGTAACTTCGGGGGTCAGAGGACTGGAGAAGAGTTGTCCCGAATGTTGCGACTTTTTTTGAAAAAGTTGAATTTCATGATTGTCTAAAACACCTGTAAAAGCCTCATTGACATAAAAAGTAACTATACTGCAAAAGGCAATCTGAAAAAAAGATTCAAATTGTTTGATGAATTTGTTGCAAATTACAATGACACTACTTGCAAGGTATTCACCCCCCCAAAAAAAAATTTGTCAGAAATTCAATAATGAATCTGGCCCTGTAGTTTATATACTTAGAGTGAAAAGAAGAAAATATGGCTCTTCAAACATAAAAAGAAAAAAAGACATATGTCAAGGTCCAAAATAACTGGTTTCTTAAGGGTTAATATTAGATCTATTGTTTTTTTTTTTTACTGGATTATGTCCAGAGACTGAAACTGAATTGCAGAACTGAACACATCAGCACTAAACTCTCTCCCATCTTCATAGTTTGCTACAATGTATCACATTACATTTTGCTACAAAGTATCACACAATGGATTATTGTAGAGTTCACTCCCTGTAGATCTTTAGCACCTTGTGCTGCTAAACCTGAAGGAGACTTACCCAGAGGTTTCCTCCCCGATGGTCCAGAAAATATGGAGGAACTGTTTACTGAAATTGCACAATGCTCATATGACTCCATATAGGGAGGAGGAGTTGGGGTTTCCAGTGTTCCTAGGAAATGTGCCTGTTCAGATCAGATTATTTTGACTATGTATGTGACTCTTGTGACTTTTTCAAAGCTACTTTTTCATTTTTGGATAGAAATATCGGTGTATAGTAATTCTGATTTGAAGGATTTATTTGATTTGATAGTTTGCAGCACCACCATTTTATGGAGCATTGAGAGGTCTTGGGTTCAAACTCAAGTAAGGACAATATCTGCTGGAGTTCGGAGGTTCTACTTGTCATAGGTTTCCGCTCACATCTCGTACAAACTCTGGCTTCTTATAAAATTGGTCCTAAGGGTGGTATGGAAATTAGACGGTGAGCAGCAGGGACTTGAGCGAGTGATGATTGTTACCTCTTTACATCAATGTGGACAATATTTGAGGAGATGTAAAATCATTTGGAGTATGTAGATGTGAAGGAGGCATGTGTCATAGGAATAGGAGAGAGACTAATAAATGTTTCTGCATATAGATATTTTATCTGATTGTGAATTCAACCATTTCAGATGGACATTTCTAAGTTAGGTTCCCACTAGAGTTGAGCGAAACGGGTTGAAAAAATTCAAAAGTCGCCGACTTTTGGCAGTCGGGTTTCATGAAACGAAACCCGACCCCAAGGATGAGGTCGGCCACGAGGTCGGCGACTTACGCGCCAAAGTCGCGTTTCAAAAGTTTGTTTTGCACTCTTTTTCAGCCAATCAGGATCCACGGACACTGTGGGCAACGTGATGACCTAGGCACGGGTCACCACCATCTTTCAGAAGGGCATGCAAGTGATTGGCTTGCTTTGGTGGGCGTCACAGGGGGTATAAAAGGGCGTGCACGCCGACCGCCATCTTACTTCTGCCGATCTTAGTATAGGGAGAGGTTGCTGCTGATTCTGTAGGGAGAGCTTTAGGCAGGGAAGAAGACAAAAAAACTGCTTCTGCTGCTAGCGATTTGGCCTGCACAACACACAAGTCACTGTGTGTGCAGTGCAAGGGGAGGCTATATTGTGGTGTATCAGTGGTGTTGGTTGTTGGGCTGCCTTTTAAGGCTTCCTGACACGCTGGCATTGCTGTTTACCCACTGCTCCACAAACTGCTTTTTTAAAAGCAATCCAATCTCCCTTATCCTCTAGTCACTTTTGTCACAGCTGTGCCATCGAGCCTGTCACATAGCGCTCAGATATCAGTGGGCCTCATACAATCCACAAGTGTCCAGTGTCCAAAAGTGTGCGCAGAGATTCAAAATCTCCATTATCCTCTCGTCACTTTGGTCACAGGCAGCTGTGCCATCGAGCGTGTCACATAGCGTTCAGATATCAGTGGGCCTCACACAATCCACAAGTGTCCAGTGTCCAAAAGTGTGTGCAGAGATTCAAAATCTCCATTATCCTCTCGTCACTTTGGTCACAGGCAGCTGTGCCATCGAGCCTGTCACATAGCGCTCAGATATCAGTGGGCCTCACACAATCCACAAGTGTCCAGTGTCCAAAAGTGTGCGCAGAGATTCAAAATCTCCATTATCCTCTCGTCACTTTGGTCACAGGCAGCTGTGCCATTGAGCCTGTCACATAGCGCTCAGATATCAGTGGGCCTCACACAATCCACAAGTGTCCAGTGTCCAAAAGTGTGCGCAGAGATTCAAAATCTCCATTATCCTCTCGTCACTTTGGTCACAGGCAGCTGTGCCATCGAGCGTGTCACATAGCGCTCAGATATCAGTGGGCCTCACACAATCCACAAGTGTCCAGTGTCCAAAAGTGTGCGCAGAGATTCAAAATCTCCATTATCCTCTCATCACTTTTGTCACAGGCAGCTGTGCCATCGAGCCTGTCACATAGCGCTCAGATATCAGTGGGCCTCACACAATCCACAAGTGTCCAGTGTCCAAAAGTGCGCGCAGAGATTCAAAATCTCCATTATCCTCTCGTCACTTTGGTCACAGGCAGCTGTGCCATCGAGCGTGTCACGTAGCGCTCAGATATCAGTGGGCCTCACACAATCCACAAGTGTCCAGTGTCCAAAAGTGTGCGCAGAGATTCAAAATATCCATTATCCTCTCGTCACTTTGGTCACAGGCAGCTGTGCCATCGAGCGTGTCACATAGCGCTCAGATATCAGTGGGCCTCACACAATCCACAAGTGTCCAGTGTCCAAAAGTGTGCGCAGAGATTCAAAATCTCCATTATCCTCTCGTCACTTTGGTCACAGGCAGCTGTGCCATCGAGCGTGTCACATAGCGCTCAGATATCAGTGGGCCTCACACAATCCACAAGTGTCCAGTGTCCAAAAGTGTGCGCAGAGATTCAAAATCTCCATTATCCTCTCATCACTTTGGTCACAGGCAGCTGTGCCATCGAGCCTGTCACATAGCGCTCAGATATCAGTGGGCCTCACACAATCCACAAGTGTCCAGTGTCCAAAAGTGTGCGCAGAGATTCAAAATCTCCATTATCCTCTCGTCACTTTGGTCACAGGCAGCTGTGCCATCGAGCATGTCACATAGCGCTCAGATATCAGTGGGCCTCACACAATCCACAAGTGTCCAGTGTCCAAAAGTGTGTGCAGAGATTCAAAATCTCCATTTTCCTCTCGTCACTTTTGTCACAGGCAGCTGTGCCATCGAGCCTGTCACATAGCGCTCAGATATCAGTGGGCCTCACACAATCCACAAGTGTCCAGTGTCCAAAAGTGTGCGCAGAGATTCAAAATCTCCATTATCCTCTCGTCACTTTGGTCACAGGCAGCTGTGCCATCGAGCGTGTCACGTAGCGCTCAGATATCAGTGGGCCTCACACAATCCACAAGTGTCCAGTGTCCAAAAGTGTGCGCAGAGATTCAAAATCTCCATTATCCTCTCGTCACTTTGGTCACAGGCAGCTGTGCCATCGAGCCTGTCACATAGCGCTCAGATATCAGTGGGCCTCACACAATCCACAAGTGTCCAGTGTCCAAAAGTGTGCGCAGAGATTCAAAATCTCCATTATCCTCTCGTCACTTTGGTCACAGGCAGCTGTGCCATCGAGCGTGTCACATAGCGCTCAGATATCAGTGGGCCTCACACAATCCACAAGTGTCCAGTGTCCAAAAGTGTGCGCAGAGATTCAAAATCTCCATTATCCTCTCGTCACTTTTGTCACAGGAAGCTGTGCCATCGAGCCTGTCACATAGCGCTCAGATATCAGTGGGCCTCACACAATCCACAAGTGTCCAGTGTCCAAAAGTGTGCTCAGAGATTCAAAATCTCCATTATCCTCTCGTCACTTTGGTCACAGGCAGCTGTGCCATCGAGCGTGTCACATAGCGCTCAGATATCAGTGGGCCTCACACAATCCACAAGTGTCCAGTGTCCAAAAGTGTGCGCAGAGATTCAAAATCTCCATTATCCTCTTGTCACTTTGGTCACAGGCAGCTGTGCCATCGAGCGTGTCACATAGCGCTCAGATATCAGTGGGCCTCACACAATCCACAAGTGTCCAAAAGTGTGCGCAGAGATTCAAAATCTCCATTATCCTCTCGTCACTTTTGTCACAGGCAGCTGTGCCATCGAGCCTGTCACATAGCGCTCAGATATCAGTGGGCCTCACACAATCCACAAGTGTCCAGTGTCCAAAAGTGTGCGCAGAGATTCAAAATCTCCATTATCCTCTCGTCACTTTGGTCACAGGCAGCTGTGCCATCGAGCGTGTCACATAGCGCTCAGATATCAGTGGGCCTCACACAATCCACAAGTGTCCAGTGTCCAAAAGTGTGCGCAGAGATTCAAAATCTCCATTATCCTCTCGTCACTTTGGTCACAGGCAGCTGTGCCATCGAGCGTGTCACATAGCGCTCAGATATCAGTGGGCCTCACACAATCCACAAGTGTCCAGTGTCCAAAAGTGTGCGCAGAGATTCAAAATCTCCATTATCCTCTCATCACTTTGGTCACAGGCAGCTGTGCCATCGAGCCTGTCACATAGCGCTCAGATATCAGTGGGCCTCACACAATCCACAAGTGTCCAGTGTCCAAAAGTGTGCGCAGAGATTCAAAATCTCCATTATCCTCTCGTCACTTTGGTCACAGGCAGCTGTGCCATCGAGCATGTCACATAGCGCTCAGATATCAGTGGGCCTCACACAATCCACAAGTGTCCAGTGTCCAAAAGTGTGTGCAGAGATTCAAAATCTCCATTTTCCTCTCGTCACTTTTGTCACAGGCAGCTGTGCCATCGAGCCTGTCACATAGCGCTCAGATATCAGTGGGCCTCACACAATCCACAAGTGTCCAGTGTCCAAAAGTGTGCGCAGAGATTCAAAATCTCCATTATCCTCTCGTCACTTTGGTCACAGGCAGCTGTGCCATCGAGCGTGTCACGTAGCGCTCAGATATCAGTGGGCCTCACACAATCCACAAGTGTCCAGTGTCCAAAAGTGTGCGCAGAGATTCAAAATCTCCATTATCCTCTCGTCACTTTGGTCACAGGCAGCTGTGCCATCGAGCCTGTCACATAGCGCTCAGATATCAGTGGGCCTCACACAATCCACAAGTGTCCAGTGTCCAAAAGTGTGCGCAGAGATTCAAAATCTCCATTATCCTCTCGTCACTTTGGTCACAGGCAGCTGTGCCATCGAGCGTGTCACATAGCGCTCAGATATCAGTGGGCCTCACACAATCCACAAGTGTCCAGTGTCCAAAAGTGTGCGCAGAGATTCAAAATCTCCATTATCCTCTCGTCACTTTTGTCACAGGAAGCTGTGCCATCGAGCCTGTCACATAGCGCTCAGATATCAGTGGGCCTCACACAATCCACAAGTGTCCAGTGTCCAAAAGTGTGCTCAGAGATTCAAAATCTCCATTATCCTCTCGTCACTTTGGTCACAGGCAGCTGTGCCATCGAGCGTGTCACATAGCGCTCAGATATCAGTGGGCCTCACACAATCCACAAGTGTCCAGTGTCCAAAAGTGTGCGCAGAGATTCAAAATCTCCATTATCCTCTTGTCACTTTGGTCACAGGCAGCTGTGCCATCGAGCGTGTCACATAGCGCTCAGATATCAGTGGGCCTCACACAATCCACAAGTGTCCAAAAGTGTGCGCAGAGATTCAAAATCTCCATTATCCTCTCGTCACTTTTGTCACAGGCAGCTGTGCCATCGAGCCTGTCACATAGCGCTCAGATATCAGTGGGCCTCACACAATCCACAAGTGTCCAGTGTCCAAAAGTGTGCGCAGAGATTCAAAATCTCCATTATCCTCTCGTCACTTTGGTCACAGGCAGCTGTGCCATCGAGCGTGTCACATAGCGCTCAGATATCAGTGGGCCTCACACAATCCACAAGTGTCCAGTGTCCAAAAGTGTGCGCAGAGATTCAAAATCTCCATTATCCTCTCGTCACTTTGGTCACAGGCAGCTGTGCCATCGAGCGTGTCACATAGCGCTCAGATATCAGTGGGCCTCACACAATCCACAAGTGTCCAGTGTCCAAAAGTGTGTGCAGAGATTCAAAATCTCCATTATCCTCTCGTCACTTTGGTCACAGGCAGCTGTGCCATCGAGCCTGTCACATAGCGCTCAGATATCAGTGGGCCTCACACAATCCACAAGTATCCAGTGTCCAAAAGTGTGCGCAGAGATTCAAAATCTCCATTATCCTCTCGTCACTTTGGTCACAGGCAGCTGTGCCATCGAGCCTGTCACATAGCGCTCAGATATCAGTGGGCCTCACACAATCCAAAAGTGTCCACTGTCCACAAGTGTGTGCAGAAATTCTAAATCTCCCCTGTCCTATAGACACCTTGTACCTTGTTTTACATTACTATATAGTTTGTTGGATTTTGTCTACATTTCTACCAAAAATGAGGAAGGCTGGTGGAAGAGGCCGTGGAATTGGGCGGGGGTTGGCAGCTGGTAATGATGGTGTTGGTGGTGGATCTGATGGTAGTGGCAAGAGCAAAATAGGACCGAATGCAGGAGGTGCTGACCCTGCGTCATCGTCTGGCTACATAAGGCCTCGAACGCTTAGTTTTCTAGGAGTTGGCAAACCGCTTTTAAAGGCAGAGCATCAGGAAAAAGTTTTGTCTTACATTGCTGACTCAGCCTCCAGCTCTATCGCCTCCTCTTCTTCAGTTGTAAAAAGTAAAAGCACTGAGTCGTCATTGGAGGCTCATGTTCATGAACCACACCTTTCCTTGTGTCCTTCACCCCAACCAAGATTGAAGGATGACGCAGGCCATACTACTGATTACTCCATGGAGCTGTTTTCACATACCATGCCTGGATTATCAAGTGAAATGGTGAATTACCCAGGCCAAGATGAATCTGACATGGAGTGCACTGATGCACAGTCGCTGATGGATGATTCTGCTGGTACATTCACTCAGAGCACTACATTGTCCTCGCAGTGTACAGAGCCAGATTTTGACCCTGATGAGACTCAGGTGCCCCTTCCCGCACACTATACCACCATACACGGTGACACAGAGAAAGGTGCACATGACATAGAAGAGGAGGTGATGGATGACCCAGTTGTTGACCCAGATTGGCATCCATTGGGGGAAGAGGGTGCTGCTTCCAATAGCTCAGATGAGGAGCATCCACAGCAGACATCGACATCGCAACAGCTGTTATCTGGCAGGCCCGGAGCACTCCAAAGACAGGTTCCAAACATCAAAAGAGGTGCTGGACAGCTTGTCCAGAGGGTCAAAAGATCACAGCGTGCTAGGCCGCAAAATGTCTGCCAAAGTAGGAAGAGTGCAGTGTGGCACTTTTTTGAACAAAATCCTCATGATCAGGCCAAGGTTATCTGTAAGAAGTGCGCAAAGACCTTTAGCCGAGGGAAAAATCTGAAAAATTTGAATACCAGTTGCATGCTTAGACATTTAACCAGCATGCACTTGCAAGCGTGGACACAACACCAAACCTCAAGTGCCACATGTGCAACTGATCACAACGAAGGTAGTCAGCAACGCTACATTGTTTCCCCCACTGTAAGCCCACCGGTTAGCACAGCAGCAAATGTTGAGGTGTCGTTGCAAGACCACAGCAGTCAGGGAATCCCACTGTTATATCAACGAAAGACTGATTCTAGGCCATCAGAAAGAACACCAACTCCATCACCATCATCAACCCTCTCTCAGTCCGCCCTGTCCACCGCTACTTCCACCATATGCAGCTCTCAAGTCCAGCTTACCCTCCCAGACACTATGAGTAGGTCAAGAAAGTACTCAGTCTCTCATCCGCGTACACTGGGTTTGAACGCCCACATTGCCAAACTAATCTCGTTTGAGATGATGCCCTTTCGGTTGGTGGAAAGCACAGCTTTCCGCGAACTCATGGCCTATGCAGTACCACGCTATGACCTACCCAGTCGCCACTTCTTCTCTCGCAAAGCCATCCCAGCCCTCCACCATCATGTGAAAGACCGCATTGTCCATGCACTCAAGCAGTCAGTGAGCGGAAAGGTGCACCTCACAACTGATGCATGGTCCAGTCGGCATGGCCAGGGCCGTTACGTGTCCATCACTGCGCACTGGGTTAATGTGGTAGATGCAGGGTCCACAGGGGACAGCGGTGGTGGGACAGTGCTGCCTAGCCCACGGTATAGGAAACAGTTGGCTGTAGGCGTTCGACCCTCCTCCTCCTCCTCCTCCAGAAGCGAAAGCTCATCCACAGAGCGCAGTCGTACGAGCACTCCATCTGCAGCTGCCACTGTTGCACACGATGTGTCCCCCTATCGAGCAGCTAGTGGAAAGCGTCAGCAGGCTGTGTTGCAGATGATGTGTTTGGGCGACAGACACACCGCCGAGGTGCTGGCCGAGTACTTGAAGCGACAAACTGAGTCATGGCTGGGCAGTGTACATCTTGAGGCAGGCAAGGTAGTTAGTGATAACGGCCGTAATTTTGTGGCAGCCATAGCTCTTTCAAAACTCAGCCACATACCTTGCTTGGCTCACACCTTGAACCTGGTGGTGCAGTGCTTCCTCAAAAATTATCCGGAGTTAACAGCCCTGCTCCAGAAGGTGCGAAGACTGTGCGCGCACATCCGCCGGTCGCCTGTACACTCCGTTCGTATGCAGAAGCTGCAGCGATTGCTCCACCTTCCCAACCACCGCCTCATTATCGACATTGCAACAAGGTGGAACTCCACCCTGCACATGGTGGAGCGGCTGTGCGAGCAGAGGCAGGCCATAATGCATTTGTGGGAGGATACACGGCCAGGCACTTTGAGAGCAGACATGGAGTTGACAGGCGTGCAGTGGTCGAAGCTGAAAGACCTTTGTAAAGTCCTTCAGTGTTTTGAGGAATGCACACGGCTGGTAAGCGCAGACGACGCCATCCTAAGCATGAGCATCCCACTTATGCGTCTGCTCATGCAAACTTTGACGCACCTTAAGGAGCAGGCGTCTGCAGCCAATGTTGATGAGGAGGAAGAGGAGGAGGGAATCCTTGATGACATTCAGCCATTGTCTGCTCAGGGACCTCTGCTGGACGAGGTGGAGGAAGAAGAGGAGGAGGAGGAGGATGATGGGGATGATTACTTAGGGGAGGAGGATGCATCTTGTGGGGCAAGTGAAAATGTTGGCGTGGCAAGGTCTGGTACAGGGTTTGTGCGTGACTGGAGGGATGTGGATTTGCCAGAAAGTGCTCCTCCACCCAGCACTCGCAGTGCATCATTGACACCGGGAACATTGGCCCACATGTCAGATTATGCCTTGCGGATCCTAAAAAGGGACCCCCGCATTGCCAAAATGATGAACGATGACGACTACTGGTTGGCCAGCATCCTGGATCCACGCTATAAAGGCAAATTACAAAACATCATGCCACAGGAGAACCTTGACCTAATATTGGCTAATAAACAAGCAACTCTGGTAAATCGGTTGCTTGAGGCATTCCCAGCACACAGCAGCGGTGATGGTTCTCACACGAGCCGTACGGGCCGGGGGCAGCTTGGCAGAGGTGTTCGTGGTGCACACAGCAGAAGTGGCGTTGGAGACAGGGGTTTCATGACAATGTTGTGGACTGATTTTTCAAATACCGCTCACACAACTGGTAATACTGCATCGATGGAAAGTGACAGGAGACAGCAGTTGTCAACTATGGTTACAAACTACTTTTCCTCCCATATCGATGTTCTCCCACACAGGTCATTCCCCTTTGACTATTGGGCCGCTAAACTGGACACCTGGCCTGAATTGGCCCAATATGCCTTACAGGAGCTCGCTTGCCCAGCTGCAAGTGTGCTATCGGAAAGAGTCTTCAGTGCAGCTGGATCAATCCTGACAGAAAAAAGGACCCATCTGTCAACCCAAAATGTGGATGATCTAACCTTCATTAAAATGAACCACGCATGGGTTTCCAAGGATTTTGTCCCACCTTCCCCTGATGACACATAGGGTGACAGAAAAATGGCTTGCTTTGGTCCACCTCTTCCTGGTACTTCACCTATTTCGCCTTTTGCATCAGCTGAATGTCCAACATCAACATATGCCACTTTCTAAAACTCCCTAACTGTGCTGCCTCCCCCCCCATGGCCGGGGTCACCACCTACCGCACGACACCGTGCGAGTGCCGTTGCCCTGGACAGGTGGGTAGGCCGACTCTTGGGCGCGGGCACTGGCACAGGGTCCCTCATAGTGCAATCAAGTGTCTCTGACGGTGGTGGTGCACACCCGCCGTCAGACACACCTCTGTACTATGAGGGGCCCAGTGCCAGTACCGACGCCCACGAGTGGGCCCCCCTTGCTTGGGCAGGGCCCCAGCATTTGCAATCTTTACCTCTCCCTGCTCCTCCGCTGTGTAATCTGGGCCGTCAAATCCATACTGTGCCTGACACCATCTGAGCCTGCCTCCTGAGACATATATTTTGAATGTGTACGCTATCCATACATGTTATCCGGGGATACGGTACCCTTTCTAACCTTTGTGCAATCACGGGCAATCCATACTGTGCCTGACACCGTCTGAGCCTGCCTCCTGAGACATATATTTTGAATGTGTACGCTATCCATACATGTTATCCAGGGATACGGTACCCTTTCTAACCTTTGTGCAATCACGTGCAATCCATACTGGGCCTGACACCGTCTGAGCCTGCCTCCTGAGACATATATTTTGAATGTGTACGCTATCCATACATGTTATCCAGGGATACGGTACCCTTTCTAACCTTTGTGCAATCACGTGCAATCCATACTGGGCGTGAGAACGGCTGGCGAGCTGTTAAGCAAGCTACAGCACCTGTCCAGACAAGTACAGGGATTCCCTAGCGAGGAGACTAATTTGATTGTTTTCAATGTTGGGACAGCAATTTTTGGGGATCACTATACTCTGGAGAATGATAGATGGGGCCCACCATACACTGGAACATTCCAAAGGTGGACATCAGACACTGGAGCAGCATTTACAGGGCCCATTATACACTAGAGCATTAGAAATGGGGCCCATTATGTTTGGAGCATTATTTGGGCCCATAAGACAGTGGAGCTTCATCCATGGGGACCAACATATACTGTAGCATTATGTGGAGCTCATCATATACTGTTTCAAACATTATATGGGACCAATGATTCTGTATGGAGAAATAGATGGGCCTCGTCATGAGATGTAAAAAGTGAGGTATTTTTCATTGTACTATACCGCTATTTATCTGCCGTATCGGAGCATGATGAGTTGTGGTATGTGTTAAAGGGGCGCTCTTTCGCCCAGGGCACATGAAAACCTGCAGCCAGCCCTCCCCCCCCACAACTTTAGCCAAATAACCCCCATTTTTCAGTGCGTAACTTGTATTATGAAGTTAATTAAGGTTGACAAGCTTAAGTAAGAAGAATTGATGCTTTTGGCATTCAAATGGGCACTGTAGGTGTGTTTCCTGTCCTCCTCTCACTGCCGACTTTTATTCCCCATTGACTTACATTGGGTTTCGTGTTTCGGGACGACCCCGACTTTTCCCTATAATCGGACGATCTTGCTCGACCCAACTTTTGGAAAAGTCGGGTTTCACGAAACGAAACGCGACCCTAAAAAACCAAAAGTCGCTCAACTCTAGTTCCCACAATATTATTTTGACACTGGAACTCGGCATCCCAAAGCTCCAGCAAAGTTGATGGGATTTATAGATCCATTCCAGCTGGATCCAACAGGTTAAGTTCCCACGATGAGTTTTTGACGCTGCGTATTTTCGCACGTGCACATGTTGAGTATTTGGTGAGTTTTTAACATCAGTATTTGTATGCCAAAATCAGGAGTGGAACGATCAGAAAAAGTATAATAGCAACATGTCACCACTTCAGAATTTTTCATCTACTCCTGGTTTTGTCTTACATATACTGAGGCACGTGGCCTTTCAGTTCCATTAAAGCATTGGATAGGATTTATAAAAAAAAATCTTGCGCCCACTGTGCTTTTTTCTTACGCTTCGTAAACTGACCTTCGATTTGTGTCTCAAATTAACAGCATGTCAATGTCTATAATCCAGGTAAGGAAAATTAGTGGCACTCAATAGCAAATAAAGTCCTGACTAGTGTTGAGCGATACCACCCGATACTGAAAAATATTGGATCGGAATGGATCGGCCGATCTAAAAAAAAGTATCGGGTATCGCCGATTTCGATCCCGGAAGTCCCATTCAAGTCAATGGAACAGAAATATCGTAATTAAAAAAAACCCTTTCTTTCCCTGTCGGTTAATTCTACATGAAGAAAAACAACTAATAATAATGTAGAATGTATTGTGGGAGGTGTAGCAGACATTAAAGCCATAGAGGTTTAGCCCAATCAAATGGAATAGCAGGAATTTTTTTTTTTTTTAAAGACGTTCGTAGTTACAAAGATTGTTATGAATGAGTCACCGAAGGAGGAAAAAACAAAAATACAAGCTAAGTCCAGAAAACTGGAGAGGTTGGTAGCTATCGGATTGCAGACCCCTGATCCTATCCACAACAACTAACAGTAGCCGTGGGGGGTTCCTACGGTGCCCTAGACCCCTCAATCACAGAGAACTAAATAGGCCTAAAGAAAGAAAGGGGAAATCTAAACTGCCCCAGAGCAGACCCCAAAGCAATAGGCAGCCCCCAACATATAATGACGGTGAAGCAAGATGAAAACACTAACACAGATAGAAAGATAGGTTGAGCAAACGATGGGGCCCAAGCTAACTAAAAAGGACAGGATAGAAAAGCTGCTGTCTGCAATCCGTAAAAAACCCTACCAAAAAATGTCCCAACCGTCTGATAGGAAAAACAGGCCCTGAAGTCGCTAGGACTTCAAAAAGACTATATCAGCACTCAGGTAAATTCTGAAGACAGAGCAAAGAGACAAACTGATCAGAGACAAAAATGGAACTCAGCACACCCCCGACCGGGGATGGCTGAACTCCAAAAAACAAGGAAAACAAAACAAAACCAATAAGTTCAATAGCAGAGCAAAAACTTAACTTTGGGAAGCAGGAATCAGACTGGTCTCCAAGAATCCAGCAGAGAAATCACCAGCGACTCAGAAGGGCATCGGCTGCCTTATATCCAGTCAGAATTTCCTGTTACCCAGTCATCATCTACCAGATCAGGTGTTTGGTAATCAGCCTCACTACCTTCCTTCACCAGAAGAGGGAGTTCATCAGACATCGACGGTGAAGGGGAAAATGAACTCACAACAAAAGATATTGACTATGTTAAAGTCTTTAATTTTTTGTCAGATATGTATGTTTCACTACTTCCATGCTCTTCACCTTCTTTTTTACTTCTCCCACACTTTCTCCTTCATCATCTTCAGCAGCAGCAGTATCTTCTTCTTCTTCTTCTTCCTATTCTTCTTCTTCCTATTCTTCTTCTTCCTATTCTTCTTCTTCCTATTCTTCTTCCCATTCTTCTTCTTCCCATTCTTCTTCTTCCCATTCTTCTTCTTCCTATTCTTCTTCTTCCTATTCATCTTCTTCCTATTCATCTTCTTCCTATTCTTCTTCTTCTTCCTATTCTTCTTCTTCCTATTCTTCTTCCTATTCTTCTTCTTCTTCCTATTCTTCTTCTTCTTCCTATTCTTCTTCTTCTTCCTATTCTTCTTCATCATATTCTTATTTGTGTCAGGCATTCCTGTAGTTGTTATCTATAAAAGTTTGAAGATTACACCTTCCGTTCAGCCTGTCACAAAAGATTTACAACAGGATTTGCCCGCGTTCAGTTTGGCCTGCAGCAGCAGGCCTTTTCCAGGGGCACCACGAGGAGGAACGGACTCACCCCCATACACTGCTTTAGTCTTCTTCTGCTTATAAATTTGATAATCTCATTTGCTCAGATGTTTAGTCTTATGCTTAATGTTCTTCTGCTTTTGGTTTTTATGCTTCTTGGTCTTCTGTCTCTTGTTGTTCTGCATCTTGGTAGTTGTCTTCCTGTTCTTTGACCTCTTGGTCAGCTTCTTCAGGGTCATCTTTTAGGTATTCTTCTGTGTGGTCTTCAGGGTCGTCGTCTTCAGGGTCATTGTCAGGGAGATCCAGAGTGAGAATCAAAAACCATTTCCACAAGCTTGAACTTGGAAAAGTAGCAGAAGTTACAAGAAGGCTGAGGAACTGGCGAGAACCAGCTGATGGTACTGGAACCTGGAGTGGCAGCAGAATGAACAAGAGCCAATGGAACAACCGTGGACCAGCTGACGGTGCTGGAACCCGGTTACTAAGCAGGAGGTACCTGTGCTCCAAAGCACTACCAAGGACCAGCAGACGTTGGTGGAACTCGGATACCGACAAGGAGGCACCTAGGCCAAAGGCACTGCCGAGAACCAGCTGACGGTGCAGGAACCCGGATGGGTAGCAGAAGCTGCAAGAGTAAATGAAACTAGCGAGGACCAGCTGACGGTGCTGGAACCCGGAGGGGCAGCAGAAGGAACAAGAGCCAATGGGACAACCGTGGAACAGCTGACGGTGCTGGAACACGGTTACTAAGCAGGAGGTACCTGTGCTCCAAAGCACTACCAAGGACCAGCAGACGTTGGTGGAACTCGGATACCGACAAGGAGACACCTAGGCCAAAGGCTCTGCCGGGAACCAGCTGACATTGCTGGAACCCGGATGGGTAGCAGAAGGTACCCATGATTAACAAAGTGTTGCGTCCGCGAGCAGGCCGCAGTTACCGAAACCCATAGTCCTATAGGGGGTGCTTTTCCTATTGGCACTATGGAACCAGCCTTTGTTACCAGAACCCGCAGTCCACATAGGAAGCACTGAAACTGCAGGCACCATAGACTCGGCTAACCCGACCGCAACACGACAGGACAACGTATCAGTGGCAAAGTGACGTTGACACTACCCGGAAACAGCAGGCGCGCTGTAACCAGGCTGGGCAGGAGGGAGTACCCGTGCCAAAGACACTGCAGAGAACCAGCTGATGGTGCTGGAACCCGGAGGGGCAGCAGAATGAACAAGAGCCAATGGCACAACCGTGGACCAGCTGACGGTGCTGGAACACGGTTACTAAGCAGGAGGTACCTGTGCTCCAAAACACTACCAAGGACCAGCAGACGTTGGTGGAACTCGGATACCGACAAGGAGGCACCTAGGCCAAAGGCTCTGCCGGGAACCAGCTGATGTTGCTGGAACTCGGATGGGTAGCAGAAGGTACCCATGATTAACAAAGTGTCGCGTCCGCGAGCAGGCCGCAGTTACCGAAACCCACAGTCCTACAGGGGGTGCTTTTCCTATTGGCACTATGGAACCAGCCTTTGTTACCAGAACTCGCAGTCCACATAGGAAGCACTGAAACTGCAGGCACCATAGACTCGGCTAACACGACCGCAACACGACAGGACAACGCATCAGTGGCAAAGTGATATTTACACTACCCGGAAACAGCAGGCGTGCTGTAACCAGGCTGGGCAGGAGGGAGTACCCGTGCCAAAGACACTGCCGAGAACCAGCTGACGGTGCTGAAACCCGGAGGGGCAGCAAAAGGAACAAGAACCAATGGCACAACCGTGGACCAGCTGACGGTGCTGGAACACGGTTTCTAAGCAGGAGGTACCTGTGCTCCAAAACACTACCAAGAACCAGCAGACGTTGCTGGAACTCGGATACCAAGAAGGAGGTACCTAGGCCAAAGGCTCTACCGAGAAACAGCTGACGGTGCTGGAACCCTGCTGGGCAGGAGGGAGTACCCGTGGCAAACACACTTCTGAGCAGCAACATGCGATGTTGAAGCCCAGGGGTCAATCATGCAGCAGTCTGAGGCCAACTTGGAGCGAGTTTTATATTGGTTGTACACAACTACTGATTGTAACCGTGCTCCACTTTGGCCTCTGGCTCTACTGTCTCTAGTATTTCCCCTGGCCTCCAACCACACCAGTTGCTGCTCTGCAGTGTTATCTGCACAATCCACACTTGTTCCTGAGTTACAGGGGCTCAGTCACGTCAGTTGATCCCTGATGTGTGTACGGCAAGGTGTCCTGCTCTGTCCACATTCCCACAACTATTAATGGGAATGGGGACAGAGCAGGAGACATTGCCGGACACACATCAGGGGATCAAATGACGTAACTGAGCCCCAGTAACACAGGAACAAGTGTGGATTGTGCAGACGGCACATCAGAGCAGCGACTGGCGGGCTTGGAGGCCAGGGGAAATACGAGAGACAGTACAGCCAGAGGCCTAAGTGGACCACGGTTAAAAGTCAGTAGTAGTGTGATGTTGGAGGCAGCAGTAGACTTTGCCATCCGCACAGCAGGGGAACAGCTGGCGTTACTGAACCCCACAGACACAGGAGCGAGTGATTCTATCTGTGCGGATGGCACTTCCAAGCTACAACTGGCTGTGTTGAAGCCCAGGATCAATGCTCCGAGCAGGCTGAGGCCGACTTGGAGCAAGTGGAAAATAGCATGTAGTGTGATGTTGGAGGCAGCAGGAGATTTTGCCATCCGCACAGCAGGGGAACAGCTGGCATTACTGAACCCCACTAACACAGGAGCTAGTGTGTGTTTCTCTGTGAATACGGCACTTCTGAACACAAACTGGCATTGTTGGAGACCAGAATGAGGCATGGAGCAGGCTGAGGCCTGATAGGGTTGGCATGTGGAGGCAGCAGGAGACTTTGCCATCTACACAGCAGGGGAACAGCTGGCATTACTGAACCCCACTAACACAGGAGCTAGTGTGTGTTTCTCTGTTAAGACGGCACTTCTGAACACCAACTGGTGTTGTTGGAGCCCAGGATGAGGCATGGAGCAGGCTAAGGCCTGACAGGGTTGGCATGTGGAGGCAGCAAGAGACTTTGCCATCTACACAGCAGGGGAACAGCTGACATTACTGAACCCCACTAACACAGGAGCTAGTGTGTGTTTCTCTGTGAAGACGGCACTTCTGAACACCAACTAGCGTTGTTGGAGCCCAGGATGAGGCATGGAGCAGGCTGAGGCCTGATAGGGTTGGCATGTGGAGGCAGCAGGAGACTTTGCCATCTACACAGCAGGGGAACAGCTGGCATTACTGAACCCCACTAACACAGGAGCTAGTGTGTGTTTCTCTGTGAAGATGGCACTTCTGAACACCAACTGGCGTTGTTGGAGCCCAGGATGAGGCATGGAGTTGGCTGAGGCCAACTTGCAGCACGTTTTATAGAGGTTGTAGACTACTACTGATTGTAACCATGCTCCACTTAGGCCTCTGGCTCCACTGTCTCTAGTGTTTCCCCTGGCCTCCAACCCCGCCAGTGACAGCTCTGAAGTGGCGTCAGCACAATCCACACTTGTTCCTGTGTTACTTGGCCTCAGTCCCGTCAGTTGATCCCCTGATGTGTGTCCGACAAGGTCTCCTGCTCTGTCCTCATTCACACTACTAGTAATGGGAATGTGGACAGAGCAGGAGACCTTGACGGACACACATCAGGGGATCAACTGACGTGACTGAGACCAAGTAACACAGGAACAAGTGTGGATTGTGCAGACGCCACTTCAGAGCTGTCATTGGCGGGGTTGGAGACCAGGGGAAATACTAGAGACAGTGGAGCCAGAGGCCTAAGTGGAGCAGGGTTAAAAATCAGTAGTAGTTTGAATGTGGATGGAGCAGGAGACTTTGCCGTCCACACAGCAGGGGAGCAGCTGGCATTACTGAACCCCACTAACACAGGAGCGAGTGTTTCAATCTGTGTGAATGGCACTTCCAGGCTACAACTGGCTGTGTTGTAGCCCAGGATCAATGCTCCGAGCAGGCTGAGGCCTACTTGGAGCGAGGAGAAAAAGCGTTGTAGTGTGAGTTTGGAGGCAGCAGGAGACTTTGCCATCCACACAGCAGGGGAACAGCTGGCGTTACTGAACCTCACTAACACAGGAGCGAGTGTGTGGACAGCACTTCCAGGCTACAACTGGCTGTGTTGTAGCCCAGGATGAAGCATGCAGCAGGCGGAGGACAACTTGCAGCTGGTTTTAAAGAGGTTGTAGACTACTACTGATTGTCACTGTGCTCCACTATGGCCTCCGGCTCCACTGTCTCTAGTATTTCCCCTGGCCAACAACCCCGCCAGTTACAGCTCTGAAGTGGCGTCTGCACAATCCACACTTGTTCCTGTGTAACTGTGGCTCAGTCCCATCTGTTGATCCTCTGATGTGTGTCTGGCAAGCTCTCCTGCTCAGTCCTCATTCACAATACTAGTAATGTGAAAGTGGACAGAGCAGGAGACCTTGCCGGACACACATCAGGGGATCAACTGACGGGACTGAGCCACAGTAACTCAGGAACAAGTGTGGATTGTGCAGACGCCACTTCAGAGCTGTAACTGGCGGGGTTGTTGGCCAAGGGAAATACTAGAGACAGTGGAGCCAGAGGCCTAAGTTGAGCACAGTTACAAATCTGTAGTAGTTTGCATGTGGATGGAGCAGGAAACATTGCCGTCTACACAGCAGGGGAACAGCTGGCATTACTGAACCCCACTAACACAGGAACTAGTGTGTGTTTCTCTGCGAAGACGGCACTTCTGAACACAAACTGGCATTGTTGGAGCCCAGGATGAGACATGGAGCAGGCTGAGGCCTGATGGTGTTGGCATGTGGAGGCAGCAGGAGACATTGCCGTCTACACAGCAGGGGAACAGCTGGCATTACTGAACCCCACAGACACAGTAGCGAGTGTGTTTTTCTCTGTGAAGACGGCACTTCTGAACACCAACTGGCGTTGTTGGAGCCCAGGGTGAGGCATGGAGCAGGCTGAGGCCTGATTGTGTTGGCATGTGGAGGCAGCACTAGACTTTGCCGTCTACACAGCAGGGGAACAGCTGGCATTACTGAACCCCACTAACACAGGAGCTAGTGTGTTTTTCTCTGCGAAGAAGGCACTTCTGAACACCAACTGGCGTTGTTGGAGCCCAGGATGAGGCAGGGAGCAGGCTGAGGCCTGATGGTGTTGGCATGTGGAGGCAGCAGGAGACTTTGCAGTCTACACAGCAGGGGAACAGCTGGCATTACTGAACCCCACAGACACAGTAGCGAGTGTGTTTTTCTCTGTGAAGACGGCACTTCTGAACACCAGCTGGCGTTGTTGGAGCCCAGGATGAGGCATGGAGCAGGCTGAGGCCTGATGGTGTTGGCATGTGGATGCAGCACTAGACTTTGCCGTCTACACAGCAGGGGAACAGCTGGCATTACTGAACCCCACTAACACAGGAGCTAGTGTGTTTTCCTCTGCGAAGACGGCACTTCTGAACACCAACTGGCGTTGTTGGAGCCCGGGATGAGGCATGGAGCAGGCTGAGGCCTGATGGTGTTGGCATGTGGAGGCAGCAGGAGACTTTGCCGTCTACACAGCAGGGGAACAGCTGGCAATACTGAACCCCACTAACACAGGAGCTAGTGTGTGTTTCTCTGTGAAGACGGCACCTCTGAACACCAACTGACATTGTTGGAGCCCAAGATGAGGCATGGAGCAGGCTGAGGCCTGATGGTGTTGGCATGTGGAGGCAGCAGGAGACTTTGCGTCTACACAGCAGGGGAACAGCTGGTATTACTGAACCCCACAGACACAGTAGCGAATGTGTTTTTCTCTGTGAAGACGGCACTTCTGAACACCAACTGGTGTTGTTGGAGCCCAGGGTGAGGCATGGAGCAGGCTGAGGCCTGATGGTGTTGGCATGTGGAGGCAGCAGGAGACTTTGCCGTCTACACAGCAGGGGAACAGCTGGCAATACTGAACCCCACTAACACAGGAGCTAGTGTGTGTTTCTCTGCGAAGACGGCACTTCTGAACACCAACTGACGTTGTTGGAGCCCAGGATTTGGCATGGAGCTGGCTGAGGCCAACTTGCAGCACGTTTTATAGAGGTAGTAGACTACTACTGATTGTAACCGTGCTCCACTATGGCCTCCGGCTCCACTGTCTCTAGTATTTCCCCTGGCCTCCAACCCCGCCAGTGACAGCTCTGAAGTGGCGTCAGCACAATCCACACTTGTTCCTGTGTTACTTGGGCTCAGTCCCGTCAGTTGATCTCCTGATGTGTGTCCGGCAAGGTCTCCTGCTCTGTCCACATTCACATTACTAGTAGTGTGAATGAGGACTGAGCAGGAGAGCTTGCCAGACACACATCAGAGGATCAACAGACGGGACTGAGCCACAGTTACACTGGAACAAGTGTGTATTATGCATACGCCACTTAATAGCTGTCACTGGCGGGGTTGGAGGCCAGGGGAAATACTAGAGACAGTGGAGCCAGAGGCCTAATTGGAGCAGGGTTAAAAATCAGTAGTAGTTTGAATGTGGATGGAGCAGGAGACTTTGCCGTCCACACAGCAGGGGAGCAGCTGGCATTAATGAACCCCACTAACACAGGAGCTAGGGTTTTTCTCTGTGCAGATGACACATCTGAGCGACAACTGGCTGTGTTGAAGATCAGGGATTATAGTTCAGGTGGTAGAAACATGAACACAACAGGAGACCTGGATACAGTTGCCAACCAATTATTTAGTCGGGAAGAGGACTGGCAAATTCTGGGGAGATCCAGGCCTTGTTCATTTTCAGAAAAGTAAGCCGGTCGACGTTATCGCAAGATAGTCGCGTGTGACGGTCTGTTAGTACACCACCTGCGGCACTAAAGATGCGTTCCGATAATACACTGGCAGCAGGGCAAGCCAGCACCTCCAATGCATACTGGCTAAGCTCTGGCCATGTATCGAGCTTAGAGACCCAAAACTTGAAGGGAGAAGGGCCATCTGGGAGTACACTCACAGGGCAAGACATGTAGTCTGTCACCATCTGACGGAAACGTTGCCTCCTGCTGACTGGAGCCGTCAGTGATGGTGTAGACAATTGTGGCGGACACACAAAACTTTGCCACATTTGGGCCATAGTGGTCTTGCCTTGTGCTGAGGCGCTGCCTCTGCTCCCTCTTTGTGCCGAGTTTCCTCCACTGGCTCGAGGCACAGAGGTGCTTTGTAAAGCACTAGCACCACTGCTGTCAGGTGGAATGGAAAACATGATGGACTGCACCAGTGTGTCTTGGTACTCCCGCAGTTTACGCTCCCGGTTCAACGTTGGTATGAGGGTTTGCAAGTTGTCCCGGTAGCGACGATCTAGGAGGGTGTACACCCAATAATCAGCCGTGTAGAGAATGTGGGCGATGCGGCGGTCATTTCTCAGGCACTGCAGCATGAAGTCAACCATGTGCTGCAGACTCCCAACTGCCAAAGAACCGCTGTCCCCTGCTTGAGGCGTGATCTCTGCCTGCTCTGCATCACCCCACCCTCGCTGTACATACTGACTAGAGCTTTGTGTACCTCCCTCCTGTGGAGAGATGTCTTCCTTCTCCATCGACTCCTCCTCCTCACAAAGTGTCCCTTGCCTAGGCCTTTGTGAGGAAGCACGTAGCGCAGACTGTCCAGAAGCAGATGGCATTTGGGACTCCTCATCCTCCACCTCTTCCAAAACCTCATCCCTTAGTGCTTGCAGTGTTTTTTGAAGCATGCAGATAAGGGGGACAGTCATGCTGACTAGTGCATCATCTGCACTCGCCATCCGCGTGGAATCATCGAAGGCACGCAAAGCGAGGCAGATGTCCTTCATAGAGGCCCACTCAGTGGTGCTGAAGTGTGACAAGCGCACATTGCGACTTGTTTGCGCCTGATGCAGCTGGTACTCCATGACTGCTGCCTGCTGCTCACACAACCGCTCCAACATATGTAACGTTGAATTCCACCTGGTGGGTAGGTCACATATGATGCGATGTTCCGGAAGGCGTAATCGTCGCTGCAGAGCAGCAAGGCACGATCTTGCCATGCTGGAACGACGCAAGTGAGCGCACTCTATGCGGACCTTGTGCAACAGTGCATTAAGATCCGGATAGTCCCTCAGAAAGCTCTGCATGACCAAGTTGAGCACATGTGCCAGACATGGGATGTGAGTGAGGTTGCCAAGGCCAAGAGCTGCCACCAGTTTTCGGCCATTGTCACACACTACCAAGCCCGGCTGGAGATTCGCTGGCATAAACCACACGTCGCTCTCCTGCTTGATGGCATTCCAGAGCTCCTGCGCTGTGTGGCTTCGATTCCCCAAAGAAATTAATTTCAGTACGGCCTGTTGACGTTTGGCCACGGCTGTGCTCATATCGGTCGTAACAGGCTCCTGCTGCGCTGTTTCAGAGGAACTTGAGTAGGAGGAGGAGTCAATATGTACAGACTGGATTCCTGCAATCCGTGGAGTTGGCAGAACACGTAGAGCGCCACTCTCCAGATCTGTACTCGGCTCCACAACATTGACCCAATGGGCAGTGAGGGAAAGGTATCATCCCTGTCCATGGTTACTGGTCCACGCATCAGTGGTCAGGTGGACCTTGCTACTGACGGCGTTTAGTAGCGCATGTTTTATGTTTGCCTCCACATGTTTCTGCAGGGCAGGGACGGCTCGCCTGCTGAAATAAAAGCGGCTTGGCACGGTGTATTGTGGGACTGCCAATGCCATGAAGTCCCAGAAGGTGTCAGTCTCCACCAGCCTGAATGACAGCATTTCAAGGGCCAGTAGTTTGGCAATGCCAGCATTCAGAGCCTGTGCTCGGGGATGGTTTGCCGAGTATGGCCGCCTTTTCTACCATGCCTGTGCTACCGATGGCTGCCGAGTGGCCTGGGAGTGTGAGGATGACTTGGAATGTGGTGCTGTGGGTGGAATGTCACAGGGTCTCCGGACAACAGTGCCAGAGGTTCTTCCTTGACGATCTTGTGAGGAAGCCGAACCAGCTGTGTGTGAGCTGGAGGAAGAGGCCCCAACACGAGCTGAAGAGGTGGTAGGTGGTGCTGTACAGTGTGTCTGTGTAACTCCACCTCGTGCTTGGTCCGCACATGTTTCCATATATTAGTGGTATTGAGGTTGCTGACATTTTTCCCTCTTTTGACTCTCTGATGACACAGCTTACATTTGACAAAGCAAATGTCATCTGCAACTGTGTCAAAAAAGGACCACGCACTGCAAGTCTTGGGAGCGCCCGTTTTGCCTTTTGAAAGTGGAATGCTCCTAACGGGTGCCGAAGTGGAGGCTACAGGCAACCAAGTCTGCCCCCTCCCTCTCCCTCCAGTTTTGGCCGTTCGGGGAATCTCTTCCTCAGAGCTGCTCCCACCACCTTCCTGTTCCTCACGCCATGATGGGTCAAGGACCTCATCATCTACACTCCCCTCTTCAAACACCTGCTTCTTCTGGGTTGTCTCGCCAGCACCGTACGCACCAGAAAGTGGTAACTGAGTCTCGTCATCATCTGATGCGTACTGAGGTGTGCTGACCATAGGCACTGGCCCACCCGCCTCTTCAGATTCAGAGGGACAAAGAAGTTGCGCATCACTGCATACTCCCTCTTCTTCACATTCTGGAATGCTGCTTGGCTGGCCCCCTCTTTCCAAACCAACAGATTCCGAGAACAGAAGTAGAGACTGTGATGGCTCCTGTCCAGGGCTCTCTGACTGCCTGGGCAATTTGGCAGGCGGTGAAGAGACAGATGGTTGCTCTTCGGTGCTCTGGCCCTGAGAGGATGTGGAAGTAATTGAAGTCGATGCGTTAGCTGCCATCCATCCGACATCGGCTTCAATTTTTTTCTCCCGCAGCAGTGGGGTACGGTGAGGTCCTACAAAGCTGCATATAAAGGACTGTTGCCTGCTAAAACTGGGGGATGCTGACTCACTGGTGCCAACAGCAGGCACAGAATCCCCACGTCCTCTCCCTGCAGAATCCCCACATCCTCTCCCTGCAGAATCCCCACGTCCTCTCCCTGCTGAAACTCCACGCCCACGCCCACGTGCCTTACTCCCTGCCTTCTTCATCTTGCTAGACTGAGAAAGATAGGCAGAAAAGTACAAAGGGGACCTTAGTGTGCTTATTCCTGAACAGCTGGTTACAGGTATAAGAAACACTAATTTTATGAAGTGTGTGTGTCGACTACACTTTAATGGGAGCTAATGTGACCTACACAACTTTCAAATGTAGTGTTTGGTGAACTTTGTTGTTTTTTTTGGGGGGGAAAAAAACTAAAAGGATGTGACCAAAGATTTGAAAGTCAGAGTATCACCAACTTTCTGGAGCTATTACAATGCAGGCAGGTAACCTACAATGCAAAAGATGAGGCTCCAAAAAAATTGGGTAATACTAATCTGGCTGCAGCTGAAGGGCACAAGCCAGAAAAAAGGCTCCTCTATCTACTCCTATATAGTGTTTGCAACCAACCAATGTAGATGGATATGGATGGATGCACACTAATAGGAGAAGAAAAAATGAGCTGCAATTAAAGAAAATTATGTGTGAGGCAGTGATGCACGCTGAGCGGCCTACAACCAGACGTAGCTGCAGGACACACTACTCAGCGTGAGCTGCACTCACACACAGTCAGAGACCTCTCAGACAGTTGTGAACAGTGCAGCTAAGTGGGCGCTAGCACTGACAGGCTGCAGAAAGTCTCCGCTGTCTACTACTAGTGTTTGCAACCAACGTATATGGATACAGATGGAAGCACACTAGATAGAATTTTTTAAAAATAAGCAGCTCAAAAAGAAAAATATGTATGAGGCAGCAGTGAGGCACGCTGGGCGGCCTACAACCAGACGTGGCTGAAGGACCCACTCCACAGCGTGAGCTGCACTCACACAGCCCTTGCAGACAGCTGTAAACACTCCTGCTAGGGAAAAGAAAGCTACAGTGGTGGTTTATGTAGCCTGGGTAAAGCACAATATTGTTTTGAGAATCGCTATTTCTAACTGTCCCTCACAGTCTTCAACAGCAGCCTGTCCCTAACTGAATTCACAGCAGAGTGACCAGAAATGGCGGCGGCGGTGGCTTTTATAGTGCATCATGACATCATTTCAGCAGCCAATCACAGCCATGCCCATAGTTAACATGCCTAAAAGGATGTCCCCACACTTCTGAGGATTCCCATTGGCTGAATCAAAGCGAGCGGGCTGATAGCATTATGGGAATTTCCGATTCCGGTATCCGATATGAAAAAAGTATCGGAAGTCAGTATCGGAATTCTGATACAGCTAATATCGGCCGATACCCGATACTTGCGGTATCGGAAAGCTCAACACTAGTCCTGACCTTTAATTGAAGCATGGTAAGGGACTTTATCACGTGTAAAACTAAATTTACAATATACATCATCTTCTGCCCTTGTTCCTTGTTTTATAAAGGAAAGACAATTAGACCTAAAGTATATATGTCCGATTTCGCAGACATTGTCACTCCATTCAGACTGGAAAAGGTGCTCGAGATTAATTAATCACGTTCAGTATTGCCATAGAGCTAAAAGTAAATGTTTTTCTTTTGCAGGATTAATTAGGATAGATCACCAAGCTGACGGCTCACCGTGGCACATGAAGTTATTACAGAGTGTCACGTCCGCAGTCGTGCCCGCCGCTGTTCCATCAGCAGCGGGGGCCGCCACTACCTCCACTCACTGGGCCACGTCCTGCCGCACTGCTCTCTCCACTCGTGCGGTTCCGCTCCTTGCGCCCTCTCCTCCTTCCTCCCGGCCAGCAGCTGTGCCGCGCATGCGCCTTAGGCCACGGGCGCGTGCACGGCCAGATTCTTAACCCTACAGTGGGCGTCCAGAGCCTCTGCCGGCCAATCATCCATCAGCGCCGGGTATATCAGGCGGCTCCTCCCTATGGGGGACACCTGATTTTCGTGTGTCTCTCCTGCGCTAATCTCGGCCGACTTATAGGGGTTCTATAAGTTACTTCCTCTGTCCTGTTGTCCATCTAGTTCCCTGTCCTGGTGTTCCTGCCTGTGTCCGCTCCGTTCCTCATCCTGTTCTCTTGTTCCCGTGTCCGTCCTGGCCCTCACCCTGGTTCTCCTGCATGGTGTCTGTCTCTTCCGTGTCTCCCTCCGTGTCTTTTGCACAGTATCCTGCGCTCAGGTCTGTACCCGCCACTCGGTACCTGCTAGTACTCCTCATCCCGTCCATACTCCAGTCCCATTCCGCTGTGCCCTGTCTGGCGCGTCGGTCCCACCTGTATCATACCCCGGTCCTTTGAGCCGCCCCTCTTGGTTCCAGCTGTCGTGGTGTCTGACCCCCGTGGGCTTGCCCCTAATGGTCCCTGTATAGGGGTCGGCTCCACATGGTGCGCTCGTCCCCGGGGGCCTCAGTTCCGCGACCCAGAGGGTCCACTCTCGGACGCTGCCCATCCCTGCTGCGTCACACAGAGAATAGGATTTTCAGTGGATGTGATGCTCTTTTGGGCTGAAATGAAAAAAAATGGATTTCTTTGTATTTCTATGAAATATATCTGAATGTACCTAATTGTGTTTTGCATTTTTATTTAGTTTTATCCTTTGTATTTTCTCTTTGTGGAGTTGTAGCCTTTGTTTCACAATTTGACATTTTATAGATATATATAAATAATTTTCTGTGTATACTATGATTAAATGTACCATATGTTACGTGATTCATTTTGTCTGTTATTTAATACTGTTATTTAATAATGATCATGAGATCAAAGTCCAATAAAGTGCAATTTAATGGTCAACGCGTTTCGAAGTATAAAACTTATTCATCAGGACAAACCACGGTGATCACGTGGTTTGTCCTAATGAAGTAGTATACTTCGAAATGCATTGACCCATAAACTGCACTTTCTTGGACTTTGGTCTCTTCAACATTACTGACAGCATTGCAGTTTAACCCATTCCTCTCCGGCTTTTCTCTTGATCTCCCGTCGTGAGTCTGCAGCAACCTAAGCTTTATGAGGGGTTGTGCGCGCACAACCCTACCTGGTGAAAACAATTTGTGCAGCATTATTGTCACCAGTTTGCCGCAACAGGCACTCCTGCACTGAATAGAAGCACTTTTTCCTTATATTAAACGGTGCAGGCTTCTTTCGGCAGTGTAAGAGTTAAGCTGTTCAGCTTGGAGTATATGTGGCTTCCTGCATGGAGGATCTCAGCTGTGTCATCCACTCCCCTCTCCTATATATTCTTGCCTCTGGCAATCTGAATTGCTAGTGTTAAGTTGGTGTTTAGTAGAGGCGTTTTGGAGAGTTGGTCTGTGACTGTTGCTTGGTGTTTTTTGCTGTGTGCATAGACCTCTTCTTATCCTATTTAGTTTACTTTCCTAATCCCTCTGGTGTATCCCTCTGTTGTCTGTGAGTGCATATTTTGTATGTTTGGTATCTTCATTTATTCCTATACATCCTTCCTTGTTTGACTGTTTTTGTATTTACATACACTATTCCTGCCCACTTCCCTGGCATGGGGAGAGGACAGATAAGGACTGGTTCAGGAGCACAGCAAGGTACAAGACCCCAGCATCTTCACCATCAGAAGTAACCTGGGGAGCAGGGATAGCTAGGGTGCCCCTAGTGTTAGGGACAGGGTAGGAGCCTCTGCTCCGGGTTATCAGACAACAGAATTGTGACAGTGAGACTGGCTTACACTATATTTGATCTATCATTGACCCTATTATGCTCTGGCTGATCAATTGACGCTCAGTCCAGAGGGGGCAGATCTTTGCTCTGTTGTTTTGCAGCACATGAACACGTGCAGTTTGGGGACTGTGACTCCCAAACAAACCCTGTAGGAGCCCAAGGTCACTTGGCCTGACAGATTCTCTGGGGACGTGACGAGTTTGTAGCTTTCAGGGAAACCTGTAAACTTTAAGTTGCATCCTCCTCACTCCTCTGGTACTGAAGAGCAATGGGTGGGGATTAGAGTTGAGCGACTTTTGGTTTTTTAGGGTCCAGTTTCGTTTTATGAAACCTGACTTTTCCAAATGTCGGGTCGAGCAAAATCGGCCGACTATAGGGAAAAGTCGGGGGTCCGACCGAAACACAAAATCCAATGTAAGTCAATGGGGAATTAAAGTCGGCAGTGAGAGGAGGACAGGAAACACCTACAGTGCCCATTTGAATGCCAAAAGCATCAATTCTTATTACTTAAGCTTGTCAACCTTAATTTACTTCATAATACTAGTTACGCACTGAAAAATGGGGGTTATTTGGCTACAGTTGTGGGGGTAGGGCTGGCTCCAGGTTTTCTTGGGCCCAGGGCCAAAGAGCGCCCCTTTAACACATACCACAACTCATGATGCTCCGATACGGCAGAGAAATAGCAGTAAAGTACAATGAAAAATACTTCACTTCTTACATCTCATGACTGATATCCATTTTAAATTCTCCAATACCTCCAAAAATGGACAGTATATAACTCCATACAGTATTATGGCCAGCGCTTAGTGCGCTATACAGAGTAATGAGGCCCATATATTTCTCCATATGGAATCATTGATCCCATATAATGTTTCAAACCGTATATGATGAGCTCCACATAATGCTATAGTATATGTTGGTCCCAATGAATGAAGCTCCACTGTCTTATGGGCCCAAATAATGCTCCATATATAATGGGCCCCATTTCTACTGCTCTAGTGTATAATGGGCCCTGTAAATGCTGCTCCAGTGTCTGATGTCCACCTTTGGAATGCTTTAGTGTATGGTGGGCCCCATATATCATTCACCAGAGTATAGTGCTCCCCAAAAATTGCTGTCCCAACATTGAAAACAATTACATAAGTCTCCTTGCTAGGGAATCCCTGCACTACTCTGAACTCTTTATCGTCCCCATCTTCCATCTCACTGCACTTGGCTGTTTAGGCCCTCCCACCGGCAGAGACACTTTTGTGTACTATGAGGTGCCCTGTGCCAGTGCCATCGCCCATGAGTATGCCCCCCCACCTGCTCAAGGAACCTGCACTTTCATCTGCACCTTCCTCTTTGTCACCGTGTAAGGTGGTATAGTATGTGGGAAGGGGAACCTGAGTTTCCTCTGGGTCAGATTCTGGCAGTGTAGAGTGCGAGGGGAATGTAGTGGTCTGGGTCAATGTACCAGCAGCATCATCCAGCAGTGGCTGGGCCTCAGTGCACTTGTGGCGTCCCCAAGAGTACGGTCGCCACTGTGGCATTACCTTCCTCCTAGGGAGTGTGTTGTCAAGCTTGGGAGCAACGAAGGATCTCTCTAGCAGTGAAACCAACACACAACACATTTCCCACTCAGGCTAGCAGGGAGACCTCTGAACCTGACTGCTGAGGAGCTGCTCTCTGTGGTCGGGAGGAGGTAAGTTAGGGCACTCTGTGCAGGGAAGGGGAAGTGTGTGGAAGTGAGAAGGGGAGCTGGAGGATGAGCAGAGTTAAGGCTCACTCCTAGCTGGAGCGCATGGTCGCGATTCCGGTCTCCGAGTTTGTAGGGACACTGACGTTCCTGCAGCAGAAACCGGGGGAGGTAGCAGCTATAAATGCTCTGGACCCAACTAAGGCTCGGAGGTCCCAGCATCGACGTGTGGGAGCCAGAAGGAAAAGGCTACAGCTGTCTGCCATACAAGTAAAGTCTGAGGAACATCTGTTAGACAGGAGGCGCTTCAGTGAACCACGGTCCTGTGAGTGCTTCCCCCACAAGCGCTAGAAAGGAGACGTTCATGTTGGCGGAGTGTTGGAAGGGAGCTTTCCATTTTGGTCCCGGAGGTTGGCTGAGGTCCTGACCCGGAGGACAGAGCACGGAGGCAGGCATCTGTGTAACCTGCAGACTGTGAGTAAAGCTTTGGAACTGCACGTTCTGGTGTCCTACAGTTATTCCAGCACCGCTACATCTGGGTACCAGCACCTACACCGCCTGTGCCTTTCCCCCATCACTACATCTACACTTCCCTGGGACTCCAGCTCCACCTGTGGGGAGCTTCACCATCTTTGCTGCACAACACCATAAGTCCCAGAGGATCTGCATGCAGCGTCGGCCTAACATCTATGTTGCCGAACACCACAGGTGGCGTCAAACTATCTATATAAACTCTTTACCATTATACCATGCCATTTACATGGGCGCCCAGGGCCACCGTCCGGGTCACCGCTGCTGTGACACATCCCACTGACACCGGCCCGGTACCGAGTACACCCCACAGCCCTGGGAGGACGACCCATATGCAGACTGCTGATCGGGCAGCGTTATTCCCATGATCCTCCAAACAGCGTCCATGAAGGCAAAGTTTTTGGTTTCCGGGGGCAGTATGATTGCAAAGCTGAACCTTAAAGGAATGTCCAAAAGGGCACCACCAGGAGTGGAGCCTGTGGCTTAATTGGACTCCACCCGGGAAACCACAACCATGCCACCTAAAGAAAAGATGCACACTTTGAAAGCTTTGTCGATTCTGTGTGTGGTGTGGTATGTGTGTTTGTAGTTGTGCTAGCGATTTCTCAGCTTTATTCCGTTAACAACCGAGACTCTGGCATGCCCCTGCAGTACGCATCAAGATTACTAGAGGGATAAGCGAGGCTCTGGCACGTGAGATCGAGCAATAACAGGTCTAGCATTCCCGTACATGTCCAGGGCTGCATGCACGCTACACTGAAAGGACCAGCTTTTGTCGCTTACAGGTGCAGATAACCTGCTGAACTCCGTTAGTGATGGGGATCTGGGATTCAGATTATTCCCCGCGAACGATGATTTCCCAGTAAGTTCAGGTCAACTGCAATTCCGGAGTTAGGCCTAACCGTCATTCCTGAAAAAATTACGTGTCCAAACCACAGGTGCTGTAGCTTGCTTAACAGCTCGGCAGCCGTTCTCAGGCCCAGTATGGATTCAACAACATTGTAGAAAGTTGATAAAGGGTACAGTTTCACCGGATAACACGTATATATGTAGCCTAGTTTACACATTAAAAATATTTGTCTATAGTTCAGGAGGAAGACTCAGATGTTCTCAGGCCCAGTATGGATTTGACCAGATTGTACAAAGTTGAGAAAGGATACTTTATCACTGGATAGCAGGTATATATAGCATAGTTTAAACATGTAAAATCTCCGTGTTCTCAGTATGGATTACACAGCAATCTAAAAAGTGGAAAAAAGGAAATGCATTTGAGGCGTACACAACTATATACTTTTGGTGTTGTTTTTAAATCTTCATATATATTTCTGTCTCAGTAATACAGTCCAGCCTCTCCGCAATAGGAAATGAGATGCATACAATTACTGACATAAAGGCTAGTGATTGCAGAAATCTAGGAATTACTATTCACGGGAAAAACTTCCGTCACAATTCTCATAGGCGATGCTGACCCTCAATTAATTTGTGTGTTGAGACAGTGAAAACATTTTTTGGTGAATAAAGTCTTGCTGCATCGCACTTCCGTTGATTCCATCACTGTTACTCATCTCAATCAAATTTTTATCACAGGGAGTGATGTAAACATGGTGCTCACTGGCTATCATGATCTGTCACGTAACTTTGGAGTGCAAAAGACAGAAGCCACAGGCCATAGGCGATTCTATTTGATTCGCATGAGAGGGCACATTTTAAAATGTGCGCCGGAATGTCACACGTTTGTGAGTAGGAAAACTGTGAAAGCTGATGATAAACCACCACTGCATGTCATTGTGAGTCGACGTCCATAAGAAATGGAAGCCATTGATCATCTGGAGCTAGAGCCCGGCCAGCAGGTCAGGGCATAGCTACATCTTAACCATCATCTTTCAGTTCAATCAATTTGTAGTGGCACTCCCAGTGAAGGATTTGACAGCCCAGGCTACACAGCGGAGGAGCAGGGAGAGGTAAACATTGCAAATGCTGAGGCCCTGCCCAAGCAAGGGGGGCACACTCATGGGCGTCGGTACTGGCACTCGGCCCCTCATAGTACGGCGGTGTGTCTGACGGCGGGTGTGCACTACCACCGTCAGAGACACTTGATTGCACTATGAGAGACCCTGTGCCAGTGCCCGCGCCCAAGAGTCGGCCTACCCACCTGTCCAGGGCAACGGCACTCGCACGGTTTCGTGCGCTAGGTGGTGACCCCGGCCATGGGGGGGCAGCCCAGTTAGGGCGGTTTACAAAGTGGCATATGTTGATGTGGGACATTCAGCTGCTGCAAAAGGCGAAATAGGTCAAGTTCGCGGAATAGGAGGAGGACCAAAGCAAGCCATTTTTCTGGCAACCTATGTGTCATCAAGGGAAGGTGGGACAAAATCCTTGGAAACCCATGCATTGTTCATTTTAATGAAGGTTAGATCATCCACATTTTGGGTTGACAGACGGGTCCTTTTTTCTGTCAGGATTGATCCAGCTGCACTGAAGACTCTTTCCGATAGCACACTTGCAGCTGGGCAAGCGAGCTCCTGTAAGGCATATTGTGCCAATTCAGGCCAGGTGTCCAGTTTAGCGGCCCAATAGTCAAAGGGGAATGACCTGTGCCGGAGAACATTGATATGGGAGGAAAAGTAGTTTGTAACCATAGTTGACAACTGCTGTCTCCTGTCACTTTCCATCGATGCAGTATTACCAGTTGTGTGAGTGGTACTTGAAAAATCAGTCCACAACATTGTCATGAAACCCCTATCTTCAACGCCACTTCTGCTGTGTGCACCACGAACATCTCTGCCAAGCTGCCCCCGGCCCGTACGGCTCGTGTGAGAACCATCACCGCTGCTGTGTGCTGGGAATGCCTCAACCAACAGGTTTACCAGAGTTGCTTGTTTATTAGCCAATATTAGGTCAAGGTTCTCCTGTGGCATGATGTTTTGTAATTTGCCTTTATAGCGTGGATCCAGGATGCTGGCCAACCAGTAGTCGTCATCGTTCATCATTTAGGCAATGCGGGGGTCCCTTTTTAGGATCTGCAAGGCATAATCTGACATGTGGGCCAATGTTCCCGGTGTCAATGATGCACTGCGAATGCTGGTTGGAGGAGCACTTTCTGGCAAATCCACATCCCTCCAGTCACGCACAAACCCTGTACCAGACCTTGCCACGCCAACATTTTCACTTGCCCCACGAGATGCATCCTCCTCCCCTAAGTAATCATGCCCATCATCATCCTCCTCCTCCTCTTCTTCCTCCACCTCGTCCAGGAGAGGTCCCTGAGCAGACAATGGCTGAATGTCATCAAGGATTCCCTCCTCTTCTTCCTCCTCGTCAACATTGGCTGCAGACGCCTGCTCCTTAAGGTGCGTCAAAGTTTGCATGAGCAGACGCATAAGTGGGATGCTCATGCTTAGGATGGCGTCGTCTGCGCTTACCAGCCGTGTGCATTCCTCAAAACACTGAAGGATTTTACAGAGGTCTTTCAGCTTCGACCACTGCACACCTGTCAACTCCATGTCTGCTCTCAAAGTGCCTGGCCGTGTATCCTCCCACAAATGCATTATGGCCTGCCTCTGTTCGCACAGCCGCTCAACCATGTGCAGGGTGGAGTTCCACCTTATTGCAATGTCGATAATGAGGCGGTCGTTGGGAAGGTGAAGCAATCACTGCAGCTTCTGCATACGAATGGAGTTTACAGGCGACTGGCGGATGTGCGCGCACAGTCTTCGCACCTTCTGGAGCAGGGCTGTTAACTCCGGATAATTGTTGAGGAAGCACTGCACCACCAGGTTCAAGGTGTGAGCCAAGCAAGGTATGTGGCTGAGTTTTGAAAGGGCTATGGCTGCCACAAAATTACGGCCGTTATCACTAACTACCTTGCCTGCCTCAAGATGTATACTGCCCAGCCATGACTCCGTTTGTCGCTGAAAGTACTCGGCCAGCACCTCCGCGGTGTGTCTGTCGCCCAAACACATCATCTGCAACACAGCCTGCTGACGCTTTCCACTAGCTGCTCGATAGGGGGACACCTCGTGTGCAACAGTGGCAGCTGCAGATGGAGTGCTCGTACGACTGCGCTCTGTGGACGAGCTTTCGCTTCTGGAGGAGGAGGAGGGTCGAACGCCTACAGCCAACTGTTTCCTATACCGTGGGCTAGGCAGCACTGTCCCACCACCGCTGTCCCCTGTGGACCCTGCATCCAACACATTAACCCAGTGAGCAGTGATGGACATGTAACGGCCCTGGCCATGCCGACTGGACCATGCATCTGTTGTGAGGTGCACCTTTCCACTCACTGACTGCTTGAGTGCATGGACAATGCGGTCTTTCACATGATGGTGGAGGGCTGGGATGGCTTTGCGAGAGAAGAAGTGGCGACTGGGTAGGTCATAGCGTGGTACTGCATAGGCCATGAGTTCGCGGAAAGCTGCGCTTTCCACCAACCGATAGGGCATCATCTCTAACGAGATTAGTTTGGCAATGTGGGCGTTCAAACCCAGTGTACGCGGATGAGAGACTGAGTATCTTCTTGACCTACTCATAGTCTCTGGGAGGGTGAGCTGGACTTGAGAGCTGCATATGGTGGAACTAGCGGTGGACAGGGCGGACTGAGAGAGGGTTGATGATGGTGATGGAGTTGGTGTTCTTTCTGATGGCCTATATTCAGTCTTTCGTTGATATAACAGTGGGATTCCCTGACTGCTTTGGCCTTGCAACGACACCTCAACATTTGCTGCTGTGCTAACCGGTGGGCTTACAGTGGGGGAAACAATGTAGCGTTGCTGACTACCTTCTTTGTGATCAGTTGCACATGTGGTACTTGAGATTTGGTGTTGTGTCCACGCTTGCAAGTGCATGCTGGTTAAATGTCTAAGCATGCAACTGGTATTCAAATTTTTCAGATTTTTCCCTCGGCTAAAGGTCTTTGCACACTTCTTACAGATAACCTTGGCCTGATAATGAGGATTTTGTTCAAAAAAGTGCCACACTGCACTCTTCCTACTTTGGAAGACATTTTGCGGCCTAGCACGCTGTGCTATTTTGACCGTCTGGACAAGCTGTCCAGCAACTCTTTTGATTTTTGGAACCTGTCTTTGGAGTGCTTCGGGCCTGCCAGATAACAGCTGTTGTGATGTCGATGTCTGCTGTGCATGCTCGTCCTCCTCATCTGAGCTATTGGAAGCAGCACCCTCTTCCCCCAATGGATGCCAATCTGGGTCAACAACTGGGTCATCCATCACCTCCTCTTTAATGTCATGTGCACCTTCCTCTGTGTCACCGTGTATGGTGGTATAGTATGCGGGAAGGGGCACCTGAGTCTCATCAGGGTCAGAATCTGGCTCACTACACTGCGAGGACAATGTAGTGCTCTGAGTGAATGTACCAGCAGAATCATCTATCAGTGGCTGTGCATCAGTGCACTCCATGTCAGATTCATCTTGGCCTGGGTAATTCACCATTTCACTTGATAACCCAGGCATGGTATGTGAAAACAGCTCCATGGAGTAATCAGTTGTATGGCCTGCGTCATCCTTCAATCTTGGTTGGGGTGAAGGACACAAGGAAAGGTGTGGTTCATGAACATGAGCCTCCAATGACGACTCAGTGCTTTTATTTTTTACAACTTCAGAAGAGGAGGCGATAGAGCTGGAGGCTGAGTCAGCAATGTAAGCCAAAACTTTTTCCTGAAGCTCTGGCTTTAAAAGCGGTTTGTCAACTCCTAGAAAACTAAGCCTTCGAGGCCTTGTGGAGCCAGACGATGACGCAGGCTCAACACCTCCTGCATTCGGTCCTATTTTGCTTTTGCCACTACCATCAGATCCACCACCAACACCATCATTACCAGCTGGCAACCCCCGCCCAATTCCACGGCCTCTTCCACCAGCCTTCCTCATTTTTTGGTAAAAATGTACACAAAATCCCACAAACTATATAGTAATGTAAAACAAGGTACAAGGTGTATATAGGACAGGAGAGATGTAGAATTTCTGAACACACTTGTGGACACTGTTGGATTGTGTGAGGCCCAGTGAATATCACACCGCTATGTCACAGGCTCAATGTCGTAGGTGTGAAAAATGTCACTATAGGACAGGGGAGATGTAAAATTTCTGAACACACTTGTGGACACTGTTGGATTGTGTGAGGCCCAGTGAATATCACACCGCTATGTCACAGGCTCAATGTCGCAGGTGTGAAAAATGTCACTATAGGACAGGGGAAATGTAGAATTTCTGAACACACTTGTGGACACTGTTGGATTGCGTGAGGCCCAGTGAATATCACACCGCTATGTCACAGGCTCAATGTCGCAGGTGTGAAAAATGTCACTATAGGACAGGGGAGATGTAGAATTTCTGAACACACTTGTGGACACTGTTGGATTGTGTGAGGCCCAGTGAATATCACACCGCTATGTCACAGTCTCAATGTCGCAGGTGTGAAAAATGTCACTATAGGACAGGGGAGATGTAGAATTTCTGAACACACTTGTGGACACTGTTGGATTGTGTGAGGCCCAGTGAATATCACACCGCTATGTCACAGTCTCAATGTCGCAGGTGTGAAAAATGTCACTATAGGACAGGGGAGATGTAGAATTTCTGAACACACTTGTGGACACTGTTGGATTGTGTGAGGCCCAGTGAATATCACACCGCTATGTCACAGGCTCAATGTCGCAGGTGTGAAAAATGTCACTATAGGACAGGGGAGATGTAGAATTTCTGAACACACTTGTGGACACTGTTGGATTGTGTGAGGCCCAGTGAATATCACACCGCTATGTCACAGGCAGAAATTGGCTAGTGCATGACAAACTACAAGGTGTATATAGAATTGGGCAGAATAGGAATCTCCCTAGAGTGTAGGTCTGTAAGAACGGAACAAGTCCTCGACTTATCCTTACAGAGTCACACACAGATAGCTTCACTGTGGCTGTGTTAACAGCCGTTACACGGTGCTGAGAGAGGAGCGTGCACGTACACCGCTGTCCGGTGTCCGTAAAATTGTCAAGCTCCGTGTTTTTTAAGTATATGGACTGACACACGCTGTCTCTCTATAATTTTGAATGTGATCAAACAGCAAATATACTTAACTGTTTGAAAACCAGACAAAACTAGAAGGTGGAGGTCTATAAGAACGGAACATGTCCTCGACTTATCCTTACAGAGTCACACACAGATAGCTTCACTGTGGCCGTGATAACAGCCGTTACATGGTACTGAGTGAGGAGCGTGCACGTACACCGCTGTCCGGTGTCCGTAAAATTGTCAAGCTCCGTGTTTTTTAAGTATATGGACTGACACACGCTGTATCTCTATAATTTTGAATGTGATCAAACAGCAAATATACTTAACTGTTTGAAAACCAGACAAAACTAGAAGGTGGAGGTCTATAAGAACGGAACATGTCCTCGACTTATCCTTACTGAGTCACACACAGATAGCTTCACTGTGGCCGTGATAACAGCTGTTACACGGTACTGTGTGAGGAGCGTACACCGCTGTATGGTGTGAAAAAATGCACACTCAGTACCTCGCCAGGACAAAAAAAAAAATTTGGACTGCTTTTAAAAAAGCAGTTTGCAGAGCAGTGGAAAAACAGCAATGCAGCTATCAGGTAGCCTTATAAGGCAGCCTAACAACCAACACAGCTGATCCAGCAAAATATAGCCTCCACTTGCACTGCACACACAGTGACTGGTATGTTGTACAGGCAAAATCGCTTGCAGCAGAAGCAGTTTTTGGTGTCTTCTTCCCTGCTTAACGCTACAGAATCAGCAGCAGCAGCTCTCCCTATTCTGAGATCAGCATGAGTAACATGGCGGTCGGCGTGCACGCCCTTTTATACCCCCTGTGACGCCCCCCAAAGCAAGCCAATCACTTGCATGCCCTTCTCAAAGATGGTGGTGACCCCTGCCTATGTCATCACATTGCCCACAGTGTCCGTGGATCCTGATTGGCTGAAAAAGGGCAGAAAACAAACTTTTGAAACGCGACTTTGGCGCTAAAGTCGCCGAGTTCGTGGCCGACCACGCCCTAGGGTCAGGTTTCATTTCATGAAACCCGACTTTACCAAAAGTCGGTGACTTTTGAAATTTTTCGACCCGTTTCGCTCAACTCCAGTGGGGATCGTAATTTGGCTCCTCCAGGGTGACCCCCCAAGCCTGAGTATTTTCTCTTCTGGATGACTCTGTGTTTTTTCTGTGATGGAAAGGGTCATTTTACCAGGAAAGGGAGAGACTTCCAATTTGTCCAGTCTGACCCGGGAGGCTTTTGATAGTTTGAAAAGATGTTTTAAGACTGCACCAATTCTTATACAGCATGATGTCACTCAGCTATTTATTTTAGAAGTTGATGTGAGTGCGGGCTGTGTTGTCGTCAGGTGCATCTCCAAGTAAAGGGCTTTTGTGTCTATAATTTCATATGAAACAATGATCTGCTGAGAAAAATCATGTTATTGGTAACAGAGAACTGTTGGCCATTAAGTGGATGTTTGAAGAGTGATGTCATTTTCTGGAGGGGACAGTACATCCAGTCATGGTAATTACTGATCATAAAAGTCTTAAACATTTAGAATCTGCTAAGTATCTGATGCCTAAACAGGTAAGGTGACCTTTATTCTTCGCTAGATTCAACTTTTTTGTAATGTCTAGGCCAGGGCATAAGAATGTTAAGGCGGATTCCTTATCCTGTTGCTTTACTGGTGTGCTGTGAACAACTACCTATACTACAGAGAGGAGTAGTTATTGTTGCTACAAGTTTTGACCTTGAGAAAGAGGTTGTAGAGGCTTAGGTTTTATGATAGTTAGGAACCCTGTTGGATATTTTGGTTTGGGGCCACAAGTACTAAAGTAGTATAATCTGCCTGTGATTCAGAGCCTGGAAAGCATCTTCTTGTCAGTGTAGGCAGTGACTCATAGCTTTAGATGCTGCCTGCAATGATACAGGTTGTGGGTTTGATGCCTGGGAGACCAGATCTCAAGAAAATAATTACTTTTTGAATAATTGTGTGTGCAGAAAAGAGCCAAGCAACGAAAAGAAAACATTGCACAGAGAAAACATAATATTCTTTAGGTGTAACATCCTGTACCCCTCTCAAGACATCATGTGGGGTGGGGTGCAGCACGCAAACATCCCATAAGCAAAGCATCACAGAAGCTAAGCATCAAGAAAACGGCAGTTATCCATGGCAAGGAATTAACATTCATCTTCTCTCTTCACACTGGTAATCAACTGATCCACCCTGCATGTATTCACTCCATTCACTGTTAGTAAGCAGCCTGAATGGTACAACTCCCCACCTCTGCTGGCAGTCAATTCTGCAGCAATATATCCAAATGGTAATCAACTGATCCACCCTGCATGTATTCACTCCATTCACTGTTAGCTAGCAACCTGAACGGTACAAGTCTATACTTCTGCTTGCTGTCTGTCCTCTGCTGCTTTACCAATTTGCAACATATTTTAATGTGCCTGCTAAAGCTTTGGTATAATTCATGTGTTGCACTGTATTTAATACTTACTTCTTTATATCCGTGACTGGGGCCTCTCTAGATCTTATCAGGTGGAAGGTGCTATAGCATATAGATGCAGCCTGGTCTAGTGCCTTTGATCATCTAACCACCCCCTGGTGTGCTGGCCCCAGCTGCCAAATTATCCCAAACCAGCTCTCACAATCCCTTCTCTCCTGACCCTGTAGTGTGGCCTATATATGTAGCAGTTCCTAAGGGGAAGCACATAAGTGTGGAGTGCAGCACTCAACGTCCCATAAGCAAAGCATCACAGAAGCTAAACATCAAGAAAACGGCAGTTATCCACGGCAGTTAATCAGGGCAGGAGTCATGTAACCCACACTTTGCTTTCCCCTTTATCCATCTGCTTTATTTCTATCCTCCTGTGCTCCCTTGCCATCCACATTCACCACCCCATCCCCCTTCATCACGACTCATACACATCAACCCCTCTATACTTCCCTCTCCCATGTACAGCTCCCATGCACTCCTCACCTTCCTGAGAAACCTCAGCCCATCTTGTCCAAACACATCGCAGAAAAAACTACTTACAATTCCAACAACTATTTGCTCTTTATCTTCCTACTCCAACTGACTTCAGGGGACATCTCCCCCAACCCTGGTCCACCATCCCCCAACCTCAACCCCTACCCTACCTCATATCGAAAGCATAATAATCGTATTAATATTACTTGCACTCCCTCATCTCCATCTTTTAATTGTGCCCTCAGGAATCCACGGTCTGTTTGTAACAAGCTTTCTTTCCTGCACAACTACTTTCTGAACAACTCTCTTAATCTGTTGACCCTCACTGAAAACTGGATTCAGGATTCTGACACTGTCTCTCCAGCTGCCATTTCCCATGGTGGCTTACAATTCTCTCATTCCACAAGACCCACAAGCAGACATGGTGGTGGAGTCGGCATACTACTGTCCCCACAATGCACTTTCCAGGTCTTTCCCCCAGTTCCATCACTCTATTCCCTTCTTTGAGGTCCACACCATCAGGCTCTTCCGTCCCCTCACCCTCAGAGTAGCGGTCATATACCAGCCCCTAGGCTCACCCACCCACTTCCTTTACCACTTTTCAGCCTGGCTGCCACACTTCATGTCCTCAGAACTACCAACTCTTATCCTGGGAGACTTCAACATCCCCATTAACAGCCCTACTTCCACATCTGCATCCCAGCTTCTATCACTAACCACCTGTGATGAAGGAGCAGCCGCCATCTTGGATATGGGGCCTAATGCTTGCCTCATGTCTGAGCTTGGCCTGTCCCAGTGACGCCATTTTGGTCTGAGTTCACAAGAATTACAAGCAGCTAACTGCTCCTACCCCCCCAGGGCCTGTTAGCATATTGAAGAAAACAGGATTTAGTGCTCCAATGTTGAAAAGCAAGGCCTTTTAGTATGATAATGAGATAAGGCCAAAACAGAACTTCAAAGCTTGAGTAGAAGCCATGCCAGCATGGGGCAGGAAGGTGCCTGGGGGCTTCAATTAGAATATACCTGCCAGCTGGACACCGAAATACACATTCATTGTCTCTCCCAGCCGCTTCGACTCCATCCTAGGATCATGGATTATGAGCACACCTTTCGAGTTACAGACTCATAAAA
The DNA here is from genome assembly GCF_039654945.1 of Dendrobates tinctorius. Lineage (NCBI taxonomy): Eukaryota > Metazoa > Chordata > Amphibia > Anura > Dendrobatidae > Dendrobates > Dendrobates tinctorius. The sequence goes on along the minus strand of NW_027361754.1, from coordinate 68,608,945 downwards.
TATATCCGCGTGACCCTGAGGAAATCGCGCATCTGGCAGTGCGACTCCTGAGTCGGTGAGGGCTCTGGGACCTGAGATATAGAGAATGGCCCTTCACAGCGACCCAATGGGGCCATGTTTGCTCTCCACACGACAGGCAAAACAAACCGCATTCACTGGTACCTCTCGTGTCCTGATTCTGGAGGAAGTTACCCCCTTTCTTAGATATTGGGAATAAGTTCTGCAGGGAGCTAAAGGGTGGAGATTATTAGCCCACCCTCTGACACAGGGGGGAGGAACCCAGCATGCTTAAGAACTGGGAGCACATGGCAGACAGCCTCACTCACACAGAAGAACCAGATGATGATCTAAGAAGGAACTGGGGACAGACCTGCCAAGGGAGCAGCGGCCCGTGCTTTGGGGTCTGTCCGGCAACTAGATTCTTCTACCTGTGGACTGCAGAGCTCCCGGCATCCACATGCAACCTACAACCTGGAAAATTGACCTCCAACTTAATATCTAAGTCTTGCACCATTAATGTTATTTTACTCTGACTGCAAATCCACTGTAGTTCCGTTGTATAGCTTACTGTATATTTCTGTAATTATCTAGTGTGCCCTTAAGGCAATTAAACCATAAAATTAATCTTGAGCTGATGCTTTTACTCTGATTACGGATCTTAGAATACCCAGCGGGTAAAAGGACATCCTCCCCGGCGGCCATTTGCTCTAGGTGCAGTTCCCTTACTGACCTGAGAGACAAAGGGGGCGCCGGAGAGCTGTGCCTGTGTAGTTACGTCACGTTGGTGACGTGGGAGGAACCGGTCTTTCCTCCACACCACCTCTCTAGGCCTTTCACAGCTTTCAACCTCTGAGACACACAAGGATGGTTACACCCTTGATCTGGTCTTTGTCCTGCTCTGTTCAATCTCCCACCTAAATAACTCACCGCTTCCACTCTCCGACCACAACATTCTCTCCTTCACGCTCACAAATCCTCGCCCACCCCAGCTCACTCCTACCTACCACACAGTCAGAAATCTACAAGCCATTAACCCTCAGACACTTTCAGACTCCCTACACTCATCACTGTCCCCAATCTCCTCTTTTCCTGTCTTGATCTGGCTGTTCATTACTACAACGACACTCTTAGAAGCACCCTTGACCAAGTAGCTCCGCTCACCTTCAGAACCTCCAAGCACAGAGTAAAACAGCCCTGGCTCACATCGCAAACTCAGCTTCTCCAGCGATGCTCTAGGAGTGCTGAATGCCTATGGAGAAAAACCCGCACACCAGAAGACTTCATCCACTTCAAATTTATGTTAAGAACCTATAACGCTGCACTTCACCTCGCCAAACAGACCTACTTCACCATCCTGATCTCACTAGCCAGCAACCCCAAGAAACTTTGATACCTTTCACTCCCTCCTCAGGCCGAAAGCACAAGCCCCTATCACAGACATTTGTGCTGATGACCTGGCCTGCCACTTTACAGAAAAAATAGATCATATCCATCAGGAAATCGGCTACCAACCACCAAGTGCTGTGACTCCCATCCCTTCCGGCATCTCCCCTGGTTCACTTTCCACATTTGATACCATCACAGAAGAAAAAGTCTCCAGACTCCTCTCTTCTCGTCCAACCACATGCACTACCAACCCCATTCCCTCACATCTCCTCCAGTCTCTCTCTCCAGTCGTCACAACTCACCTAACTGCAATCTTTAATCTCTCCCTCTCCTCGGACATTTTCCCATCCTGCTCCAAACACGCCATAGTTACTCCATTACTAAAGAAACCTGCTCTTGACCCATCCTGCACAAACAACTACAGACCAGTCTCCAATCTCCCCTTCATCTCTAAACTTTTGGAGCACCTAGTTTACTCCCGCCTTACCCGTTACCTCTCCACTCACTCCCTTCTAGACCCTTCACAGTCCGGCTTCCACCCCCTACATTTGTCTGAAACTGCACTCATCAAAGTGACCAATGACCTTCTGACAGCAAAACGTAACGGTGACCACTCTCTGCTCATTCTTCTCGACATATCTGCAGATTTCGACACTGTTGACCACCATCTCCTACTCTCTAGGCTCCAGTCAATAGGCATTAAGGACACTGCTCTCTCCTGGTTCTCATCCTATCTTTCTGACCACGCCTTCAGTGTTTTGTTCTCTGGCTCCATGTCATCTCCTCTTCCTCTTGCTGTTGGGGTACCTCAGGGCTCAGTCCTTGGCCGCCTTCTCTTCTCTCTGTACACAGCCCCAACTGGACAGACCATCAGCAGATTTTGCTTTCAGTATCATCTTTATATTGATGACACACAACTATATACGTCATTCCCCGACCTTACCCTCGCTGTACTACAGAACGCCAGTGACTGTCTGTCCGCAGTCTCCAACATCATGTCCGCTCTTTATCAGAAACTCAACCTCTCCAAAACTGAACTTCTTCTGCTCCCGCCATCTACTAGCCTCCCTAAATCTGACATTTCCCTCTCCGTGAGTGGCACCACAATAACCAGGGTGTGCTGTCTGGGTGTTATGTTTGACACCAATCTCTCCTTCACATCCCATATACAATCTCTTGCCCGCTCTTGCTACTTATACCTAAAGGACATCTCTAAAATCTGCCCTTTTCTCACCATGGAAACAACTAAAACCCTCACTGTAGCATTGATCCAAACCCGCCTGGATTACTACAATGCTCTATTAATTGGCCTCCCCATTACTTGACTATCCCCTCTCCAGTCCATACTTAATGCAGCAGCCAGGGTCATCTATCTGGCTAATCGGTACTCGGACACGTCCGCTCTTCGCCAGTCCTTACATTGGCTGCCCATTCATTATAGGGTCCAATTCAAAGTACTTGTTCTCACCCACAAAGTTCTCCACAGTGCGACACCCCCCTACATCTCCTCCCTCATTTCTGTCTATTGGCCTAACCGACCGCTGCGCTCTGCAAATGACTTTCAGCTAACCTCTGCACTAGAGATGAGCGCCTTTGTCTTTTTTAGGGTCGAGTCGGGTTTCATGAAACCTGACTTTCTCAAAAGTCGAGTCGAACGAAATCGGCCGACTATAGGGAAAAGTCGGAGGTCCGACTGAAACACGAAACCCAATGCAAGTCAATGGGGAAGCAAAGTCGACAGGGAGTAGAGGACAGTAAATACACCTACAGTGCCCATTTCAATGCCAACAGCATCAATTTTTATTGCTTAAGCTTGTCAACCTTAATTTACTTTATAATAATAGTTACGCATTGAAAACTGGGGGTTATTTGGCTAAAGTTGTGGGGTGGGGTTAGGGCTGGCTCCAGGCTTTCGTGTGCCCCGGGCCAAAGAGTGTCAGTGGGCCCCTTTAAACCATACCACAATTCATGATGCTCCAATATGGCAGAGAAATATTGGTATAGTACAATGAAAAATACTTAACTTCTTACATGACATTACTGATATCTATTTTAAATTCTACAATAGCTCAAAAAATGGACAGTATATTACTCCACACAGTATTATGGCCAACACATAGTGCGCCATACAGAATAATGAGCCCCATATATTTCTCCAAACAGAATAATTGGTCCCATATAATGTTCCATACAGTATATGATGAGCTCCACATAATGCTCCAATGTCTTATGGGCTCAAATAATGCTCCATATATAATGGGCCCCATTTCTAATGCTCCAGTGTATAATGGGCCCCGTAAATGCTGCTCCAGTGTCTGATGTCCCCCATTTGGAATGCTCCAGTATATGATATGCCTCATGGATAATGCTCCAGTGTATGATGGGCCCAAATAATGCTCCATATATAATTTGCCCCATTTAGAATGCTCCAGTGTATACTGGGCCCCGTAAATGCTGATCCAGTGTCTGATTGATGTCCCCCATTTGTAATGCTCCAGTATATGATGTGCCTCATGGATGATGCTCCAGTGTCTTATGGGCTCAAATAATGCTCCATATATAATGGGCACCATTTCTAATGCTCCAGTGTATAATGGGCCCCGTAAATGCTGCTCCAGTGTCTGATGTCCCCCATTTGGAATGCTCCAGTATATGATGGGCCTCATGGATGATTCTCCAGTGTATGATGGGCACAAATAAGGCTCCATATATAATGGGCACCATTTCTAATGCTCCAATGTATAATAGATCCCGTAAATGCTGCGCCAGTGTCTGATGTCCCCCATTTGGAATGCTCCAGTATATGATGGGCCTCATGGATGATGCTTCAGTGTATGATGGGCCCAAATAATGCTCCATATATAATGGACCCCATTTAGAATGCTCCAGTACTGTATATGATGGGCCCCATGGATGATGCTCCAGTGTATGATGGGCCCCATATCTCATTCTCCAGTGTCTAGTGCTCCCCAAAAATTGCTCTCAACCTTTAAAAAAAATAAATACCTCTCCTCGCTGGGCACTGCTCTAATATGGACTCCTCAGCATCACCATCTTCCAGCTCTCTGCACTTGGACTGTTTAGGCAGAGGGCATACAGACATGATGTCATCGCGCTCTCTGACCTGAATGTCACTGTCAGGAAATGCGGAAGATGTTACGGCGGTGGAGCAGGAAGAGGTAAGTATTGCAAGTGCTGTGGCCCTGAGCAAGCGGGGGGGCCCACTCGTAAGGTGGTATAGTATGCGGGAAGGGGCACCTGAGTTTCATCAGGGTCAGATTCTGGCTCTAACACAACAAGAAACCACAAAATGACAAATTTGCAAAAAATACTCTGCAGTAAAACACATGACAGTAATCAGCAAGTGCTGTATAACAAATACAGGGTATTTAGTCGATACATTTTTTGCAAAAAATGCATACCAAGCCGCTTCACCACATCACGGTAACCCTTCACGAAGCAGTCCCTATCTAATGTATTTAAAACCTGAACATGTGAACAGTGTCTAAATGAACAGGATACAGACGCCTCCCAGTATATAGGTTTGTGGTGTAAGACAGCTCATTTATGTGCACGTCACACAGGAGAGGAGTGGGGTCTCCCAAACCATGCTGAGCAAGGAAAAAACGGATTAAAAACATATGTGACATGCACAAGTGTGAACATGTCGGTCAGACAATGCTCACACCACCCAATGGCTGAAACACAACAAGAAACCACAAAATGACAAATTTGCAAAAAATACTCTGCTGTAAAAAACATGACAGTAATCAGCAAGTGCTGTATAACAAATACAGGGTATTTAGTCGATACGTTTTTTGCAAAAAATGTATACCAAGCCGCTTCACCACGTCACAGTAACCCTTCACGAAGCAGTCCCTATCTAATGTATTTAAAACCTGAACATGTGAACAGTGTCTAAATGAACAGGATACAGACAGGCGCCTCCCAGTATATGGGCTTGTGGTGTAAGACAGCTCATTTATGTGTACGTCACACAGGAGAGGGGTGGGGTCTCCCAAACCATGCTGAGCAAGGAAAAACGGATTAAAAACATATGTGACATGCACAAGTGTGAACAAGTCGGTCAGACAATGCTCACACCACCCAATGGCTGAAACACAACAAGAAACCACAAAATGACAAATTTGCAAAAAATACTCTGCAGTAAAAAACATGACAGTAATCAGCAAGTGCTGTATAACAAATACAGGGTATTGAGTCGATATGTTTTTTGCAAAAAATGTATAGCAAGCCGCTTCACCACGTCACGGTAACCCTTCTCGAAGCAGTCCTTATCTAATGTATTTAAAACCTGAACATGTGAGCAGTGTCTAAATGAACAGGATACAGACAGGTGCCTCCCAGTATATGGGCTTGTGGTGTAAGACAGCTCATTTATGTGCACGTCACACAGGAGAGGGGTGGGGTCTCCCAAACCATGCTGAGCAAGGAAAAAACAGATTAAAAAAATGCTCCAGTGTCTTATAGGCTCAAATAATGCTCCATGTATAATGGGCACCATTTCTAATGCTCCAGTGTATAATGGGCCCCGTAAATGCTGCTCCAGTGTCTGATGTCCCCCATTTGGAATGCTCCAGTATATGATGGGCCTCATGGATGATGCTCCAGTGTATGATGGGCACAAATAAGGCTCCATATATAATGGGCACCATTTCTAATGCTCCAATGTATAATAGATCCCGTAAATGCTGCGCCAGTGTCTGATGTCCCCCATTTGGAATGCTCCAGTATATGATGGGCCTCATGGATGATGCTTCAGTGTATGATGGGCCCAAATAATGCTCCATATATAATGGACCCCATTTAGAATGCTCCAGTATATGATGGGCCCCATGGATGATGCTCCAGTGTATGTTGGGCCCCATATCTCATTCTCCAGTGTCTAGTGTTCCCCAAAAATTGCTCCCAACCTTTAAAAAAATTAAATACCTCCTCGCTGGGCACTGCTTTACTATGGACTCCACAGTGTCACCATCTTCCAGCTCTCTGCACTTGGACTGTTTAGGCAGAGGGCATACAGACATGATGTCATCGCGCTCTCTGACCTGAATGTCACTGTCAGGAAATGCGGTAGATGTTACGGCGGTGGAACAGGAAGAGGTAAGTATTGCAAGTGCTGTGGCCCTGAGCAAGCAGGGGGGCACACTCGTAAGGTGGTGTAGTATGAGGGAAGGGGCACCTGAGTTTCATCAGGGTCAGATTCTGGCTCTGTAGTGTGCGAGGGGAATGTAGCACTGTAGGTGAATGTACCAGCAGAATCATCTAGCAGTGGCTGTGCATCAGTGCACTACATCTCTGATTCATGTTAGACTGGGGAATTCAGGATTTGACTTGATAACCCAGGCATGGTATGTGAAAAGAGCTCCATGGAGTAATCTGAAGTGTGGGCTTCCGCATCCTTCACTTTTGGTGGGGATGAAGGACACAAGAAAAGGGGTTGTTCCTGACCAGAAGCCTGCATTGACGACTCAGTGCTTGCATTTTTTGCAACTTTTGAAGAGGAGGCGATAGAGCTGGAGGCTGTTTCGGCAATGTAAGCCAAAACCAGTTCTTGATGCTCCATCTTTAAAAGCGGTTAACCTACTCCCAGAAAAAGGAGCCTTCCAGGCCTTCCGGAGCCAGACCATGCCACAGGCTTAACACCTCCTGCCTTAGCTGCTATTGTGCTTTTGGCACTACCAGCAGATGCACCACCACCACCCACGTCCGCAGCCTCTTCCACCATACTTCCTATTTTTGTGAAAATGGACCCAAAATACCAGCAGAGATATGGTACTGTATGAGGAGCGTACAGCTATTTAAGGTGTATGGAAAAATGTAAATCTCCATATATATTTCCTTAGTCACAGACGCTCTCCTAGCATGTATTTGACCGTAATCCAACCAGCAGATATATGGTACTGTGTCAGAAGTGTACAGCTGTATATGTTTTTGGGGAAAATGTCAATCTCCTTATATTTGTTTCCAGAGTCACACACAGACGCTCTGTCAGTATGTATTTGACCATAATACAACCAGTAGATATATGGTACTGTATGAGAAGCAGACAGCTCTACACGGTGTATGGAAAAATGGAAATGTCCGTATATCTACTTATTATTATTATTTATTTATATCGCACCATTGATTCCATGGTGCTGTACATGAGAAGGCATACAAATTACAGATATCACAGTAAACAAACTAACAATGACAGACTGATACAGAGGGGAGAGAGGACCCTGCCCTTTCGGGCTTACATGCTACAGGATGGTGGGGAAGGAGACAGTAGGTTGGTGGGTTGCAGCAGTTCCGGTGTTGGTTGAGGTGATATCACCGGTAGTGGTGAGATAGAAGGAGGTAGCGGGGTCATTGCAGGCTGTAGGCTTTCTTGAAGAGGTGGGTTTTCAGGTTCCGTCTGAAGGATCCAAATGTGGTTGATAGTCGGACTTGCTGGGGCAAAGAATTCCAGAGAATAGGGGCTATTCGGGAGAAGTCTTGGAGGCAGTTGGGTGAGGAGCGAATAAGTGTGGAGGAGAGAAGGAGGTCTTGGGAGGACCGGAGATTACGTGAGGGAAGGTATCTGGAGATTAGCTCAGAGACATATGGAGAAGACAGGTTATAGATGGCCTTGTAGGTCAGTATTAGTAATTTGAACTGGATACGCTGAGGGAATGGGAGCCAGTGAAGAGATTTGCAGAGGGGAGAAGCGGAGGCGTAGCGAGGAGAGAGATGAATTAGTCGGGCGGCAGAGTTAAGGATGGACTGGAGAGGTGTGAGTGTGTTAGCAGGGAGACCACAGAAAAGGATGTTGCAGTAGTCGAGGTGGGAGATGATGAGGGCATGCACAAGCATTTTAGTAGATTGAGGGTTGAGGAAAGGATGGATTCTGGAAATATTTTTGAGTTGCAGGCGACAGGAGGTAGAAAGAGGTTGGATGTGCGGTTTGAAGGACAGGGCAGAGTCAAAGGTTACTCCGAGGCAGCGGACATCCGGTACTGGGGAAAGTGTGATGTCATTAATTGTTATAGCTAGGTTGGGTAAGGAAGATCTGTGAGATGGAGGAAAGATGATGAGTTCAGATTTGTCTACATTGAGTTTGAGGAAGTGAGAGAAGAAGGAGGATATGGCTGATAGACACTCTGGGATTCTGGACAGCAGAGAGGTGACGTCTGGGCCAGAGAGGTAGATCTGAGTGTCATCAGTATAAAGGTGGTAGTGGAATCCGTGGGACTTTATGAGTTGCCCCAGACCAAGTGTATAGATTGAGAAGAGTAGGGGCCTAGAACAGAGCCTTGGGGGACTCCAACAGAGAGAGGGTGGGATGAGGAGGATGTATTTCCGGAGTCTCACACACACACACGCTGTCTCTGTATAGATGTGACCATAATGCAAGCAGCAGATATGCGATACTGTTTAAGAAGCCGACAGCTCTATACGGTGAATGGAAAAATGGAAATGTCCGTATATGTATTTCCAGAGTCTCACACACACACGCTGTGTCTGTATAGATGTGACTGTAATCCAAACACCAGATATACAATACTGTTTGAGAAGCCGACAGCTCTATACGGTGTATGTATGGAAATTTTTAAATCTCCATCTATTTTTGTCCGGAGTCACACACACACACTGTCTCTGTATAGATGTGACCGTAATCCGCAAACAGCAGATATACAATACTGTTAGAGAAGCTGACACCTCTATATGGTGTACAGTTGTGGCCAAAAGTATTGACACCCCTGCAATTCTGTCAGATAATACTCAGTTTCTTCCTGAAAATGATTGCAAACACAAATTCTTTGGTATTATTATCTTCATTTAATTTGTCTTAAATGAAAAAAAACACAAAAAGAATTGTCCTAAAGCCAAATTGGATATAATTCCACACCAAACATAAAAAAGAGGGTGGACAAAAGTATTGGCACTGTTCGAAAAATCATGTGATGCTTCTCTAATTTGTGTAATTAACAGCACCTGTAACTTACCTGTGGCACCTAACAGGTGTTGGCAATAACTAAATCACACTTGCAGCCAGTTGACATGGATTAAAGTTGACTCAACCTCTGTCCTGTGTCCTTGTGTGTACCACATTGAGCATGGAGAAAAGAAAGAAGACCAAACAACTGTCTGAGGACTTGAGAAACCAAATTGTGAGGAAGCGTGAGCAATCTCAAAGTTACAAGTCCATCTCCAAAGACCTGAATGTTCCTGTGTCTACCATGCGCAGTGTCATCAAGAAGTTTAAAGCCCATGGCACTGTTGCTAACCTCCCTAGATGTGAACGGAAAAGAAAAATTGACAAGAGATTTCAACGCAAGATTGTGCGGATGTTAGATAAAGAACCTCGACTAACATCCAAACAAGTTCAAGCTGCCCTGCAGTCCGAGGGTACAACAGTGTCAACTAGTGTTGAGCATTCTGATACTGCAAATATTGGGTATCGGCCGATATTCGCTGTATCGGAATTCCGATGCCGAGTACCGATATTTTTTCAATATCGGATATCGGAATCGGAAGTTCGCATAATGCAAAGAGCCACTGCTGTGGCTCTGATTGGCTGCCGAAATGACGTCGTCATGATGCGCGGTCTGTGCACATCATGATGCACCGTCAGTTCGGGCCTTCCGGGGGTCGACTGCCCGGGGTTCTGTACCGGCCTCCCGGGGGTCTGTGCCGACTGCCCGGGGGTCTGTGCGGACTGCCGGGGGGCTGTGCCGACTGCCCGGGGGTCTGTGCGAACTGCCGTGGGTCTGTACCGGCCTGCCGGGGGGCTGTGCCGGCCTGACGGTGGTCTGTACCGACTGTCCGGGGGTCTGAGCGGCCTGCTGGGGGTCTGTACCAGCCTGCCGGTGGTCTGTACCGGCCTGCCGGGGGGCTGTGCCGGCCTGCCGGTGGTCTGTACCGACTGTCCGGGGGTCTGAGCGGCCTGCCGGGGGGCTGTACCGACTGTCCGGGGGTCTGAGCGGTCTGCCGGGGGTCTGTATCGGCCTGCCGGTAGTCTGTACCGGCCTGCCGGGGGGCTGTGCAGGCTGCGGGGGTCTGTGCAGGATCGTCCGATGGGACTACAAGTGCCTGCTACCATGACGGTGATTGATACATTAGCCAATGATGGGACAGTAGTAGTCCCATCATCCGACCTATGTGTTGAATGTAAAAAAAAAAAAAAAAAAAATACATACTACATACATACTACATGCTACATACATACTACATACATACTACATGCTACATACATACTACATGCTACATACTACATGCTACATACATACTACATACATGCTACATACATGCAACATACATACATACTGCATATATAACACATGCATGCAACATGCATACTACATATATACCACATATATACTACATGCATGCAACATGCATACTACATATATACCACATATACCGGGGGGCTGTGCCGACTGTCCGGGGGTCTGTGCCGACTGCCCGGGGTCTGTACCGGCCTGCTGGGGGGTCTGTACCAGTCTGCCGGTGGTCTGTACCAGTCTGCCGGTGGTCTGTATCGACTGTCCGGGGGTCTGTGCAGGCTGCGGGGGTCTGTACCGGCCTGCCGGGGGGCTGTGCCGGCCTGCCGGTGGTCTGTACCGACTGTCCGGGGGTCTGTGCAGGCTGTGGAGGTCTGTACCGGCGTGCCGGTGGTCTGTACCGACTGTCCGGGGGTCTGTGCAGGCTGTGGGGGTCTATACCGGCCTGCCGGTGGTCTGTACCGACTGTCCGGGGGTCTGTGCAGGCTGTGGGGGGTCTATACCGGCCTGCCGGTGGTCTGTACCGACTGTCCGGGGGTCTGAGCGGACTGCCGGGGGTCTGTACCGGCCTGCCGGGGGTCTGTGCCGACTGCCCGGGGGTCTGTGCCGACTGCCGTGGGTCTGTACCGGCCTGCCGGGGGGCTGTGCCGGCCTGCCGGTGGTCTGTACCGACTGTCCGGGGGTCTGAGCGGCCTGCCGGGGGTCTTACCGGCCTGCCGGTGGTCTGTACCGACTGTCCGGGTGTCTGTGCAGGCTACGGGGGCTGTGCCGGCCTGCCGGTGGTCTGTGCCAACTGTCCGGGGGTCTGTGCAGGATCGTCCGATGGGACTACAAGTCCCATCGGGCGATGCCTGCTACCATGACGGTGATTGACACATTAGCCAATGATGGGACAGTAGTAGTCCCATCATCCGGCCTATGTGTTGAATGTAAAAAAAAAAAAACATACTACATGCTACATACATACTACATACATACTACATGCTACATACATACTACATACATACTACATGCTACATACATACTACATACATGCCGGGGGTCTGTACCGGCCTGCCGGTGGTCTGTACCGACTGTCCGGGGGTCTGAGCCGACTGCCGGGGGTTTGTACTGGCCTGCCGGGGAGCTGTGCCGACTGTCCGGGGTCTGTGCCGACTGCCCGGGGGTCTGTGCCGACTGCCGTGGGTCTGTACCGGCCAGCCGGGGAGCTGTGCCGGCCTGCCGGTGGTCTGTACCGACCGTCCGGGGGTCTGAACGGCCTGCCGGTGGTCTGTACCGGCCTGCCGAGGGGCTGTGTCGACTGTCCGGGGGTCTGTGCCGACTGCCGTGGGTCTGTACCGGCCTGCCGGGGGGCTGTACCGGCCTGCCGGTGGTCTGTACCGACTGTCCGGGGGTCTGAGCGGCCTGCCGGGGGTCTGTACCGGCCTGCCGGTGGTCTGTACCGGCCTGCCGGGGGGCTGTGCCGACTGTCCGGGGGTCTGTGCAGGCTGCGGGGGTCTGTGCAGGATCGTCCGATGGGACTACAAGTCCCATCGGGAGATGCCTGCTACCATGACGGTGATTGACACATTAGCCAATGATGAGACAGTAGTAGTCCCATCATCCGGCCTATGTGTTGAATGTAAAAAAAAAAAAAATACATACTACATACATACTACATGCTACATACATACTACATGCTACATACATACTACATACATGCCGGAGGTCTGTACCGGCCTGCCGGTGGTCTGTACCGGCCTGCCGGGGGGCTGTGCCGGCCTGCCGGTGGTCTGTACCGACTGTCCGGGGGTCTGAGCGGCCTGCCGGGGGGCTGTGCCGGCCTGCCGGTGGTCTGTGCCGACTGCCTGGGGGTCTGTGCCGACTGCCGTGGGTCTGTACCGGCCTGCCGTGGGGCTGTGCCGGCCTGCCGGTGGTCTGTACCGACTGTCCGGGGGTCTGAGCGGCCTGCCGGGGGTCTGTACCGGCCTGCCGGGGGGCTGTGCTGGCCTGCCGGTGGTCTATACCGACTGTCCGGGGGTCTGAGCAGGCTGCGGGGGTCTGTGCAGGATCGTCCGATGGGACTACAAGTCCCATCGGGCGATGCCTGCTACCATGACGGTGATTGACACATTAGCCAATGATGGGACAGTAGTAGTCCCATCATCCGGCCTATGTGTTGAATGTAAAAAAAAAAAAAAATACATACTACATACATACTACATGCTACATACATACTACATACATGCTACATACATACTACATACTGTATATACCACATGCATGCAACATGCATACTACATATATACCACATGCATGCAACATGCATACTACATATATACTACATGCATGCAACATACAAATATACTACATATATAGTACATGCAACATAAATAATACATATAATATATACTACATGCATGCTACATACAACATGCATACTACATGCATGCAACATACATAACATACATACTACATATATACCACATGCATGCAACATACATAAATAATACATGCATGCAACATACATATATACTACATGCAATATGCATACTACATATATACTACATGCATGCAACATACATACAACATATATACTACATGCATGCAACATGCATACTACATATATACCACATATATACTACATGCATGCAACATACATATATATACTACATGCAACATGCATACTACATATATACTACATGCATGCAACATGCATACTACATATATACCACATATATACTACATGCATGCAACATACATATATACTACATGCAACATACATACTACATATATAACACATGCATGCAACATGCACACTATATATATACCACATATATACTACATGCATGCAACATATATATAATACATATATAGTCCCATCGGACGATGCCTGCTACCATGACGGTGATTGATACATTAGCCAATGATGGGACAGTAGTAGTCCCATCATCCGACCTATGTGTTGAATGTAAAAAAAAAAAAAATACATACTACATACATACTACATGCTACATACATACTACATACATACTACATGCTACATACTACATGCTACATACATACTACATACATGCTACATACATGCAACATACATACATACTGCATATATAACACATGCATGCAACATGCATACTACATATATACCACATATATACTACATGCATGCAACATGCATACTTCATATACACCACATATACCAGGGGGCTGTGCCGACTGTCCGGGGGTCTGTGCCGACTGCCCGGGGGTCTGTACCGGCCTGCTGGGGGTCTGTACCAGTCTGCCGGTGGTCTGTACCAGTCTGCCGGTGGTCTGTACCGACTGTCCGGGGGTCTGTGCAGGCTGCGGGGGTCTGTACCGGCCTGCCGGTGGTCTGTACCGACTGTCCGGGGGTCTGAGCGGACTGCCGGGGGTCTGTACCGGCCTGCCGGGGGGCTGTGCCGGCCTGCCGGTGGTCTGTACCGACTGTCCGGGGTTCTGTGCAGGCTGGTCTGTACCGACTGTCCGGGGGTCTGTGCAGGCTGTGGAGGTCTGTACCGGCCTGCCGGTGGTCTGTACCGACTGTCCGGGGGTCTGTGCAGGCTGTGGGGGTCTGTACCGGCCTGCCGGTGGTCTGTACCGACTATCCGGGGGTCTGTGCAGGCTGTGGGGGGTCTGTACCGGCCTGCCGGTGGTCTGTCCCGACTGTCCGGGGGTCTGTACCGGCCTGCCGGGGGTCTGTGCCGACTGCCCGGGGGTCTGTGCCGACTGCCGTGGGTCTCTACCGGCCTGCCGGGGGGCTGTGCCAGCCTGCCGGTGGTCTGTACCGACTGTCCGGGGGTCTGAGCGGCCTGCCGGGGGTCTTACCGGCCTGCCGGTGGTCTGTACCGACTGTCCGGGTGTCTGCGCAGGCTGCGGGGGGCTGTGCCGGCCTGCCGGTGGTCTGTGCCAACTGTCCGGGGGTCTGTGCAGGATCGTCCGATGGGACTACAAGTCCCATCGGGCGATGCCTGCTACCATGACGGTGATTGACACATTAGCCAATGATGGGACAGTAGTAGTCCCATCATCCGGCCTATGTGTTGAATGTAAAAAAAAAAAAAAATACATACTACATACATACTACATGCTACATACATACTACATACATGCTACATACATACTACATACATACAACATGCTACATACAAACTACATACATGCCGGGGGTCTGTACCGGCCTGCCGGTGGTCTGTACCGACTGTCCGGGGGTCTGAGCGGACTGCCGGGGGTCTGTACTGGCCTGCCGGGGAGCTGTGCCGACTGTCCGGGGTCTGTGCCGACTGCCCGGGGGTCTGTACCGGCCTGCCTGGGGGCTGTGCCGGCCTGCCGGTGGTCTGTACCGACCGTCCGGGGGTCTGAGCGGCCTGCCGGTGGTCTGTACCGGCCTGCCGGGGGGCTGTGCCGACTGTCCGGGGGTCTGTGCCGACTGCCGTGGGTCTGTACCGGCCTGCCGGGGGGCTGTGCCGGCCTGCCGGTGGTCTGTACCGACTGTCCGGGGGTCTGAGCGGCCTGCCGGGGGTCTGTACCGGCCTGCCGGTGGTCTGTGCCGACTGTCCGGGGGTCTGTGCAGGCTGTGGGGGTCTGTGCAAGATCGTCCGATGGGACTACAAGTCCCATCGGGAGAGGCCTGCTACCATGACGGTGATTGACACATTAGCCAATGATGGGACAGTAGTAGTCCCATCATCCGGCTAATGTGTTGAATGCAACATGTATATAATACATATATACTACATGCAATATACATACTACATATATACCACATGCATGCAACATGCATACTACATATATACTACATATATACTACATGCATGCAACATACATATATACTACATACAATACATTCATACAATACATACATATAGACATACAGTACATATAACATAGAGTACATACTCACCATTACTTGTCACTTTGATCCCCGAAGCCATTGTCATCTATGGAATAAATATTAAAATAACAAAGCACCAATATACTCACCCCTGATCCGCAGAAGTCCACGGGTGTCCCACAACGATCTTGCGTGGAGAACAGCAGCATCAGCTGATGCTACCGTTCTCTACGGGCTCCAGGAAACCAGTGTCGGGAGGTAGGTATCCTTCTGCCCTGTATTCCTCCGCCACTGTAAAGAAAAAAAAAAGTCCCTAGTCTCATTTTATGGCATTGCTGTGTGAGAAACTTCCCATGCAGCTTTTGCCATAAAGTGAGACTAGGGCCTTTTTTTTTTTTTTTTTTTTTTACACTGGCGGAGGAATACAGGGCGGAAGGATACCTACCTCCCGACACTGGTTTCCTGGGGCCCGTAGAGAACGGTAGCATCAGCTGATGCTGCAGTTCTCCACGCAAGATCGTTGTGGGACTCTCGTGGATTTCTGGGGATCAGGGAGTATATTGTTTGTTATTTTAATATTTATTCCAAAAATGACAATGGCTTCGGGGATCAAAGTGACAAGTGATGGTGAGTATGTACTCTATGTTATATGTACTGTATGTCTATACGTATGTATTGTATGAATGTATTGTATGTAGTATATATGTATGTTGCATGCATGTAGTATATATGTAGTATGCCTGTTTCATGCATGTAGTATATATGTAGTATGTATGTATGTTGCATGCATGTAGTATATATGTATGTTGCATGCATGTAGTATATATGTAGTATATATGTAGTATGCATGTTGCATGCATGTGGTATATATGTAGTATGTATGTAGTATGTATGTTGCATGTAGTATATATGTATTATATATATGTTGCATGCATGTAGAATATATGTAGTATATATGTATGTTGCGTGCATGTAGTATATATGTGGTATACATATAGTATGCATGTGGTATATATGTAGTATGTTTGTTGCATGCATGTAGTATATATGTAGTATGCATGTTGCATGTAGTATATATGTATGTTGCATGCATGTAGTATATATGTGGTATATATGTAGTATGCATGTTGCATGCATGTAGTATATATGTTGTGTGTATGTTGAATGCATGTAGTATATATGTGGTATATATGTAGTATGCATGTTGCATGCATGTAGTATATATGTATGTTGCATGCATGTAGTATATATGTGGTATATATGTAGTGTGCATGTTGCATGTAGTATATACTGTATGTATGTTGCATGCATGCAGTATATATGTGGTATATATGTAGTATGCATGTTGCATGCATGTAGTATATATGTTGTATATATGTATGTGCATGCATGTGGTATATATGTAGTATGCATGTAGTATATATGTGGTATATATGTAGTTTGCATGTTGCATGCATGTGGTATATATGTAGTATGTATGTATGTTATATGCATGTAGTATGCATGTTGCATGTAGTATATATGTATGTTGCATGCATGTAGTATATATGTAGTATGTATGTTGCATGTAGTATATATGTATGTTGCATGCATGTAGTATATATATGGTATATATGTAGTATGCATGTGGTATATATGCAGTATGTATGTATGTTGCATGCATGTAGTATATATGTTGCATGTATGTAGCATGTATGTAGTATGTATGTAGTATGTATTTTTTTTTGTACATTCAACACATTAGCCAGATGATGGGACTACTACTGTCCCATCATTGGCTAATGTGTCAATCACCGTCATGGTAGCAGGCATCGCCCGATGGGACTTGTAGTCCCATCGGGCGATGCCTGCACAGACCCCCGCAGCCTGCACAGACTCCCGGACAGTCGGCACAGCCCCCCCGGCAGGCCAGCACAGCCACCCGGCAGGCCGGTACAAACCCCCGGCAGTCCGCACAGACCCCCGGGCAGTGGGCACAGACCCCCGGACAGTCGGCACAGCCCCCCGGCAAGCCGGCACAGCCCCCCGGCAGGCCGGTACAGACCCCCGCGGTCCGCTCAGACCCCCGGACAGTCGGTACAGACCACCGGCAGGCCGGTACAGACCCCCGCAGCCTGCACAGACCCCCAGACAGTCAGTTCAGACCACCGGCAGGCCGGCACAGACCCCAGGCAGGCCGGTACAGACCCCCGGCAGTCTGCTCAGACCCCCGGACAGTCGGTACAGACCACCGGCAGGCTGGTACAGACCCCCGCAGCCTGCACAGACCCCCGGACAGTCGGTACAGACCACCGGCAGGCCGGCACAGCCCCCTGGCAGGCTGGTACAGACCCCCGGCAGTCCGCTCAGACCCCCGGACAGTCGGTACAGATCACCGGCAGGCCGGTACAGACCCCTGGGAAGTCGGCACAGACCCCCGGACAGTCGGCACAGCCCCCCGGTATATGTGATATATATGTAGTATGCATGTTGCATGCATGTAGTATATGTGTGGTATATATGTAGTATGCATGTTGCATGCATGTGGTATATATGTAGTATGTATGTATGTTGCATGCATGTAGTATGTATGTAGCATGTATGTAGTATGTATGTAGCATGTAGTATGTAGTATGTATGTAGAATGTATTTTTTTTTTTTTTGTACATTCAACACATTAGCCGGATGATGGGACTACTACTGTCCCATCATTGGCTAATGTGTCAATCACCATCATAGTAGCAGGCATTGCCCGATGGGACTTGTAGTCCCATCGGACGATCCTGCACAGACCCCTGGACAGTTGGCACAGACAACCGGCAGGCCGGCACAGCCCCCCGCAGCCTGCACAGACACCCGGACAGTCGGTACAGACCACCGGCAGGCCGGCACAGACCACCGGTAGTCCGCACAGACCCCCGGGCAGTCGGTACAGACCACCGGCAGGCCGGCACAGCCCCCCGCAGCCTGCACAGACACCCGGACAGTCGGTACAGACCACCGGCAGGCAGGCACAGACCACCGGCAGTCCGCACAGACGCCCGGGTAGTGGGCACAAACCCCTGGAAGGTCCGTACACCCCCCCGAGAGGCTGTACAAGGAGAGAAAAGGGTTTTTCTTATTCCGATACCGGAAGTCCCATAGACTTGAATGGGACTTCCGGTATCGGAATCGGCGATACCCGATACTTTTTTCGTATCGGGCCGATACCATCCGATCCGATATTTTAGGGTATCGGATGGTATCGCTCAACACTAGTGTCAACCCATACTATCCGTCGGCGTCTGAATGAAATGGGACAGTATGGTAGGAGACCCAGGAAGACCCCACTTCTTACCCCGAGACATAAAAAAGCCAGGCTGGAGATTGCCAAAACTTACCTGAAAAAGCCTAAAACGGTTTGGAAGAATGTTCTCTGGTCAGATGAGACAAAAGTAGAGCTTTTTGGGCAAAAGCATCAACACAGAGTTTACAGGAGAAAAAAATGAGGCATTCAAAGAAAAGAGCACAGTCCCTACAGTCAAACATGGCCGAGGTTCCCTGATGTTTTGGGGTTGCTTTGCTGCCTCTGGCACTGGACTGCTGGACCGTGTGCATGGCATTATGAAGTCTGAAGACTACCAACAAATTTTGCAGCATAATGTAGGGCGCAGTGTGAGAAAGCTGGGTCTCCCTCAGAGGTCATGGGTCTTCCAGCAGGACAATGACCCAAAACACACTTTAAAAAGCACTAGAAAATGGTTTGAGAGAAAGCGCTGGAGACTTCTAAGGTGGCCAGCAATGAGTCCAGACCTGAATCCCATAGAACACCTGTGGAGAGATCTAAAAATGGCAGTTTGGAGAAGGCACCCTTCTAATATCAGGGACCTGGAGCAGTTTGCCAAAGAAGAATGGTCTAAAATTCCAGCAGAGCATTGTAAGAAACTCATTGATAGTTACCGGAAGCGGTTGGTCGCAGTTATTTTGGCTAAAGGTTGTGCAACCAAGTATTAGTCTGAGGGTGCCAATACTTTTGTTTGGCCAATTTTTGGAGTTTTGTGTGATATGATCAATGTTTTCCTTTTTGCTTCATTCTCTTTTGTGTTTTTCATTTAAGACAAATTAAATGAAGATAATAATACCAAAGAATTTGTGTTTGCAATCATTTTCAGGAAGAAACTGAATATTATCTGACAGAATTGCAGGGGTGTCAATACTTTTGGCCACAACTGTATGTATGGAAAAATGTAAATCTCTGTGTACTTTTTTACGGAGTCAAACACATATAGCATGTATTTGTCCGTGATACCAGCCGATACACGGTAGTGTGTGAGGAGCGTGCACCTCTATACGGTGTGTGAAAAAATGAACGCTTGGTAACTGTGCAGAAAAAAGGAATAAAAGTATTTTTGCTTTGAAAAAAGCCTGCATGGCAGTGTGGACACAGCAGTGCAGCTATCATGTAGCCTTATAAGGCAGCCTAATAACCAACAGCGCTGCTGCACACAAAAAAATCCTCCCCTGTCACAGCACACTAACTGTAGTGTACAGGGAAAATCGCTATCAGCAGAACCACAGATTTTTTTTTCTTTCCTGCCTAAACACTCTCCCTATTGAGAACGAGCAGCAGCTCTCCCTATGCTAAGACCGTCAGAAGTCAGATGGCGGTCAGCGTTCAGGGCTTTTATAGCCACTGTGACAGCACACAAAGCAAGCCAATCACTGCAATGCCCTTCTCTAAGATGGTGGTGGCCGCTGCCCATGTCATCCCGTTGCCCACAGTGTGCGTCCTTGATCATCGGCTGAGAAAAGGCGCTGGAAGCATTATGGGAAACGTGACTTTGGCGCTCGAGTCGGCGACCGCATGGCCGACCTCACGCTATGATCGGGTTCCGATCGGTGAAACCCGGCGACTTTTGAATTTGATCGACCCGCTTCGCTCAACTCTACTCTGCACTAATCCGTACCTCCCACTCCCGACTATACTACATATATACCACATATATACTACATGCATGCAACATGTATATAATACATATATACTACATGCAATATACATACTACATATATACCACATGCATGCAACATGCATACTACATATATACTACATATATACTACATGCATGCAACATACATATATACTACATACAATACATTCATACAATACATACATATAGACATACAGTACATATAACATAGAGTACATACTCACCATCACTTGTCACTTTGATCCCCGAAGCCATTGTCATCTATGGAATAAATATTAAAATAACAAAGCACCAATATACTCACCCCTGATCCGCAGAAGTCCACGGGTGTCCCACAACGATCTTGCGTGGAGAACAGCAGCATCAGCTGATGCTACCGTTCTCTACGGACTCCAGGAAACCAGTGTCGGGAGGTAGGTATCCTTCCGCCCTGTATTCCTCCGCCACTGTAAAGAAAAAAAAAGTCCCTAGTCTCATTTTATGGCATTGCTGTGTGAGAAATTTCCCATGCAGCTTTTGCCATAAAGTGAGACTAGGGCCTTTTTTTTTTTTTTTTTTTTTACACTGGCGGAGGAATATAGGGCGGAAGGATACCTACCTCCCGACACTGGTTTCCTGGGGCCTGTAGAGAACGGTAGCATCAGCTGATGCTGCAGTTCTCCACGCAAGATCGTCGTGGGACTCTCATGGATTTCTGCGGATCAGGGAGTATATTGTTTGCTATTTTAATATTTATTCCAAAAATGACAATGGCTTCGGGGATCAAAGTGACAAGTGATGGTGAGTATGTACTCTATGTTATATGTACTGTATGTCTATATGTATGTATTGTATGAATGTATTGTATGTAGAATATATGTATGTTGCATGCATGTAGTATATATGTAGTATGTATGTATGTTGCATGCATGTAGTATATATGTATGTTGCATGCATGTAGTATATATGTAGTATATATGTAGTATGCATGTTGCATACATGTGGTATATATGTAGTATGTATGTAGTATGTATGTAGTATGTGTGTTGTATGTAGTATATATGTATTATATATATGTTGCATGCATGTAGTATATATGTAGTATATATGTATGTTGCATGCATGTAGTATATATGTGGTATATATAGTATGCATGTTGCATGCATGTGGTATATATGTAGTATGTATGTTGCATGCATGTAGTATATATGTAGCATGCATATTGCATGTAGTATATATGTATGTTGCATGCATGTATTATTTATGTATGTTGCATGCATGTAGTATATATGTAGTATGCATGTTGCATGCATATGGTATATATGTAGTATGTATGTAGTATGTATGTTGCATGTAGTATATATGTATTATATATATGTTGCATGCATGTAGAATATATGTAGTATATTTGTATGTTGCATGCATGTAGTATATATGTGGTATACATATAGTATGCAAGTGGTATATATGTAGTATGTTTGTTGCATGCATGTAGTATATATGTAGTATGCATGTTGCATGTAGTATATATGTATGTTGCATGCATGTAGTATATATGTGGTATATATGTAGTATGCATGTTGCATGCATGTAGTATATATGTTGTGTGTATGTTGAATGCATGTAGTATATATGTGGTATATATGTAGTATGCATGTTGCATGCATGTAGTATATATGTATGTTGCATGCATGTAGTATATATGTAGTATGCATGTTGCATGTAGTATATACTGTATGTATGTTGCATGCATGCAGTATATATGTGGTATATATGTAGTATGCATGTTGCATGCATGTAGTATATATGTTGTATATATGTATGTTGCATGCATGTGGTATATATGTAGTATGCATGTAGTATATATGTGGTATATATGTAGTTTGCATGTTGCATGCATGTGGTATATATGTAGTATGTATGTATGTTATATGCATGTAGTATGCATGTTGCATGTAGTATATATGTATGTTGCATGCATGTAGTATATATGTAGTATGTATGTTGCATGTAGTATATATGTATGTTGCATGCATGTAGTATATATGTGGTATATATGTAGTATGCATGTGGTATATATGCAGTATGTATGTATGTTGCATGCATGTAGTATATATGTTGCATGTATGTAGCATGTATGTAGTATGTATTTAGTATGTATTTTTTTTTGTACATTCAACACATTAGCCGGATGATGGGACTACTACCGTCCCATCATTGGCTAATGTGTCAATCACCGTCATGGTAGCAGGCATCGCCCGATGGGACTTGTAGTCCCATCGGGCGATGCCTGCACAGACCCCCGCAGCCTGCACAGACTCCCGGACAGTCGGCACAGCCCCCCCGGCAGGCCAGCACAGCCCCCCGGCAGGCCGGTACAGACCCCCGGCAGTCCGCACAGACCCACGGGCAGTCGGCACAGACCCCCGGACAGTCGGCACAGCCCCCCGGCAAGCCGGCACAGCCCCCGGCAGGCCGGTACAGACCCCCGCGGTCCGCTCAGACCCCCGGACAGTCGGTACAGACCACCGGCAGGCCGGTACAGACCCCCGCAGCCTGCACAGACCCCCGGACAGTCGGTTCAGACCACCGGCAGGCTGGCACAGACCCCAGGCAGGCCGGTACAGACCCCCGGCAGTCTGCTCAGACCCCCGGACAGTCGGTACAGACCACCGGCAGGCTGGTACAGACCCCCGCAGCCTGCACAGACCACCGGACAGTCAGTACAGACCACCGGCAGGCCGGCACAGCCCCCTGGCAGGCTGGTACAGACCCCCGGCAGTCCGCTCAGACCCCTGGACAGTCGGTACAGACCACCGGCAGGCCGGCACAGCCCCCCGGCAGGCCGGTACAGACCCCTGGGAAGTCGGCACAGACCCCCGGACAGTCGGCACAGCCCCCCGGTATATGTGGTATATATGTAGTATGCATGTTGCATGCATGTAGTATATATGTGGTATATATATAGTATGCATGTTGCATGCATGTGGTATATATGTAGTATGCATGTTGCATGCATGTGGTATATATGTAGTATGTATGTATGTTGCATGCATGTAGTATGTATGTAGCATGTATGTAGTATGTATGTAGTATGTATGTAGTATGTATTTTTTTTCTTTTGTACATTCAACACATTAGCCGGATGATGGGACTACTACTGTCCCATCATTGGCTAATGTGTCAATCACCGTCATAGTAGCAGGCATTGCCCGATGGGACTTGTAGTCCCATCGGACGATCCTGCACAGACCCCTGGACAGTTGGCACAGACAACCGGCAGGCCGGCACAGCCCCCAGCAGCCTGCACAGACACCCGGACAGTCGGTACAGACCACCGGCAGGCCGGCACAGACCACCGGTAGTCCGCACAGACCCCCGGGCAGTCGGTACAGACCACCGGCAGGCCGGCACAGCCCCCCGCAGCCTGCACAGACACCCGGACAGTCGGTACAGACCACCGGCAGGCAGGCACAGACCATCGGCAGTCCGCACAGACCCCCGGGTAGTGGGCACAGACCCCTGGAAGGTCCGTACACCCCCCCGAGAGGCTGTACAAGGAGAGAAAAGGGTTTTTCTTATTCCGATACCGGAAGTCCCATAGACTTGAATGGGACTTCCGGTATCGGAATCGGCGATACCCGATACTTTTTTCGTATCGGGCCGATACCATCCGATCCGATATTTTAGGGTATCGGATGGTATCGCTCAACACTAGTGTCAACCCATACTATCCGTCGGCGTCTGAATGAAAAGGGACTGTATGGTAGGAGACCCAGGAAGACCCCACTTCTTACCCCGAGACATAAAAAAGCCAGGCTGGAGATTGCCAAAACTTACCTGAAAAAGCCTAAAACGGTTTGGAAGAATGTTCTCTGGTCAGATGAGACAAAAGTAGAGCTTTTTGGGCAAAAGCATCAACACAGAGTTTACAGGAGAAAAAAATGAGGCATTCAAAGAAAAGAACACAGTCCCTACAGTCAAACATGGCCGAGGTTCCCTGATGTTTTGGGGTTGCTTTGCTGCCTCTGGCACTGGACTGCTGGACCGTGTGCATGGCATTATGAAGTCTGAAGACTACCAACAAATTTTGCAGCATAATGTAGGGCGCAGTGTGAGAAAGCTGGGTCTCCCTCAGAGGTCATGGGTCTTCCAGCAGGACAATGACCCAAAACACACTTCAAAAAGCACTAGAAAATGGTTTGAGAGAAAGCGCTGGAGACTTCTAAGGTGACCAGCAATGAGTCCAGACCTGAATCCCATAGAACACCTGTGGAGAGATCTAAAAATGGCAGTTTAGAGAAGGCACCCTTCTAATATCAGGGACCTGGAGCAGTTTGCCAAAGAAGAATGGTCTAAAATTCCAGCAGAGCATTGTAAGAAACTCATTGATGGTTACCGGAAGCGGTTGGTCGCAGTTATTTTGGCTAAAGGTTGTGCAACCAAGTATTAGACTGAGGGTGCCAAAACTTTTGTCTGGCCAATTTTTGGAGTTTTGTGTGAAATGATCAATGTTTTGCTTTTTGCTTCATTCTCTTTTGTGTTTTTCATTTAAGACAAATTAAATGAAGATAATAATACCAAAGAATTTGTGTTTGCAATCATTTTCAGGAAGAAACTGAGTATTATCTGACAGAATTGCAGGGGTGTCAATACTTTTGGCCACAACTGTATGTATGGAAAAATGTAAATCTCTGTGTATTTTTTTTACGGAGTCAAACACATATAGCATGTATTTGTCCGTGATACCAGCCGATACACGGTAGTGTGTGAGGAGCGTGCACCTCTATACGGTGTGTGAAAAAATGAACGCTTGGTAACTGTGCAGAAAAAAGAAATAAAAGTATTTTTGCTTTGAAAAAAGCCTGCACGGCAGTGTGGACACAGCAATGCAGCTATCATGTAGCCTTATAAGGCAGCCTAATAACCACCAGCGCTGCTGCACACAAAAAAATCCTCCCCTGTCACAGCACACTAACTGTAGTGTACAGGGAAAATCGCTATCAGCAGAACCACAGATTTTTTTTTCTTTCCTGCCTAAACACTCTCCCTATTGAGAACGAGCAGCAGCTCTCCCTATGCTAAGACCGGCAGAAGTCAGATGGCGGTCAGCGTTCAGGGCTTTTATAGCCACTGTGACAGCACACAAAGCAAGCCAATCACTGCAATGCCCTTCTCTAAGATGATGGTGGCCACTGCCCATGTCATCGCGTTGCCCACAGTGTGCGTCCTTGATCATTGGCTGAGAAAAGGCGCTGGAAGCATTATGGGAAACGTGACTTTGGCGCTCGAGTCGGCGACCGCATGGCCGACCTCACGCTATGGTCGGGTTCCGATCGGTGAAACCCGGCGACTTTTGAATTTGACCGACCCGCTTCGCTCAACTCTACTCTGCACTAATCCGTACCTCCCACTCCCGACTATACTACATATATACCACATATATACTACATGCATGCAACATGTATATAATACATATATACTACATGCAATATACATACTACATATATACCACATGCATGCAACATGCATACTACATATATACTACATATATACTACATGCATGCAACATACATATATACTACATACAATACATTCATACAATACATACATATAGACATACAGTACATATAACATAGAGTACATACTAACCATCACTTGTCACTTTGATCCCCGAAGCCATTGTCATCTATGTAATAAATATTAAAATAACAAAGCACCAATATACTCACCCCTGATCCGCAGAAGTCCACGGGTGTCCCACAACGATCTTGCGTGGAGAACAGCAGCATCAGCTGATGCTACCGTTCTCTACGGGCTCCAGGAAACCAGTGTCGGGAGGTAGGTATCCTTCCGCCCTGTATTCCTCCACCACTGTAAAGAAAAAAAAAAGTCCCTAGTCTCATTTTATGGCATTGCTGTGTGAGAAATTTCCCATGCAGCTTTTGCCATAAAGTGAGACTAGGGCCTTTTTTTTTTTTTTTTTTACACTGGCGGAGGAATACAGGGCGGAAGGATACCTACCTCCCGACACTGGTTTCCTGGGGCCCGTAGAGAACGGTAGCATCAGCTGATGCTGCAGTTCTCCACGCAAGATCGTCGTGGGACTCTCGTGGATTTCTGCGGATCAGGGAGTATATTGTTTGTTATTTTAATATTTATTCCAAAAATGACAATGGCTTCGGGGATCAAAGTGACAAGTGATGGTGAGTATGTACTCTATGTTATATGTACTGTATGTCTATATGTATGTATTGTATGAATGTATTGTATGTAGTATATATGTATGTTGCATGCATGTAGTATATATGTAGTATGCCTGTTGCATGCATGTAGTATATATGTAGTATGTATGTATGTTGCATGCATATAGTATATATGTATGTTGCATGCATGTAGTATATATGTAGTATATATGTAGTATGCATGTTGCATACATGTGGTATATATGTAGTATGTATGTAGTATGTGTGTTGCATGTAGTATATATGTATTATATATATGTTGCATGCATGTAGTATATATGTGGTTTATATAGTATGCATGTTGCATGCATGTGGTATATATGTAGTATGTATGTTGCATGCATGTAGTATATATGTAGTATGCATATTGCATGTAGTATATATGTATGTTGCATGCATGTATTATTTATGTATGTTGCATGCATGTAGTATATATGTAGTATGCATGTTGCATGCATATGGTATATATGTAATATGTATGTAATATGTATGTTGCATGTAGTATATATGTATTATATATATGTTGCATGCATGTAGAATATATGTAGTATATATGTATGTTGCATGCATGTAGTATATATGTGGTATACATATAGTATGCATGTGGTATATATGTAGTATGTTTGTTGCATGCATGTAGTATATATGTAGTATGCATGTTGCATGTAGTATATACGTATGTTGCATGCATGTAGTATATATGTGGTATATATGTAGTAAGCATGTTGCATGCATGTAGTATATATGTTGTGTGTATGTTGAATGCATGTAGTATATATGTGGTATATATGTAGTATGCATGTTGCATGCATGTAGTATATATGTATGTTGCATGCATGTAGTATATATGTAGTGTGCATGTTGCATATAGTATATACTGTATGTATGTTGCATGCATGCAGTATATATGTGGTATATATGTAGTATGCATGTTGCATGCATGTAGTATATATGTTGTATATATGTATGTTGCATGCATGTGGTATATATGTAGTATGCATGTAGTATATATGTGGTATATATGTAGTTTGCATGTTGCATGCATGTGGTATATATGTAGTATGTATGTATGTTATATGCATGTAGTATGCATGTTGCATGTAGTATATATGTATGTTGCATGCATGTAGTATATATGTATTATATATATGTTGCATGCATGTAGAATATATGTAGTATATTTGTATGTTGCATGCATGTAGTATATATGTGGTATACATATAGTATGCAAGTGGTATATATGTAGTATGTTTGTTGCATGCATGTAGTATATATGTAGTATGCATGTTGCATGTAGTATATATGTATGTTGCATGCATGTAGTATATATGTGGTATATATGTAGTATGCATGTTGCATGCATGTAGTATATATGTTGTGTGTATGTTGAATGCATGTAGTATATATGTGGTATATATGTAGTATGCATGTTGCATGCATGTAGTATATATGTATGTTGCATGCATGTAGTATATATGTAGTATGCATGTTGCATGTAGTATATACTGTATGTATGTTGCATGCATGCAGTATATATGTGGTATATATGTAGTATGCATGTTGCATGCATGTAGTATATATGTTGTATATATGTATGTTGCATGCATGTGGTATATATGTAGTATGCATGTAGTATATATGTGGTATATATGTAGTTTGCATGTTGCATGCATGTGGTATATATGTAGTATGTATGTATGTTATATGCATGTAGTATGCATGTTGCATGTAGTATATATGTATGTTGCATGCATGTAGTATATATGTAGTATGTATGTTGCATGTAGTATATATGTATGTTGCATGCATGTAGTATATATGTGGTATATATGTAGTATGCATGTGGTATATATGCAGTATGTATGTATGTTGCATGCATGTAGTATATATGTTGCATGTATGTAGCATGTATGTAGTATGTATTTAGTATGTATTTTTTTTTGTACATTCAACACATTAGCCGGATGATGGGACTACTACCGTCCCATCATTGGCTAATGTGTCAATCACCGTCATGGTAGCAGGCATCGCCCGATGGGACTTGTAGTCCCATCGGGCGATGCCTGCACAGACCCCCGCAGCCTGCACAGACTCCCGGACAGTCGGCACAGCCCCCCCGGCAGGCCAGCACAGCCCCCCGGCAGGCCGGTACAGACCCCCGGCAGTCCGCACAGACCCACGGGCAGTCGGCACAGACCCCCGGACAGTCGGCACAGCCCCCCGGCAAGCCGGCACAGCCCCCGGCAGGCCGGTACAGACCCCCGCGGTCCGCTCAGACCCCCGGACAGTCGGTACAGACCACCGGCAGGCCGGTACAGACCCCCGCAGCCTGCACAGACCCCCGGACAGTCGGTTCAGACCACCGGCAGGCCGGCACAGACCCCAGGCAGGCCGGTACAGACCCCCGGCAGTCTGCTCAGACCCCCGGACAGTCGGTACAGACCACCGGCAGGCTGGTACAGACCCCCGCAGCCTGCACAGACCACCGGACAGTCAGTACAGACCACCGGCAGGCCGGCACAGCCCCCTGGCAGGCTGGTACAGACCCCCGGCAGTCCGCTCAGACCCCTGGACAGTCGGTACAGACCACCGGCAGGCCGGCACAGCCCCCCGGCAGGCCGGTACAGACCCCTGGGAAGTCGGCACAGACCCCCGGACAGTCGGCACAGCCCCCCGGTATATGTGGTATATATGTAGTATGCATGTTGCATGCATGTAGTATATATGTGGTATATATATAGTATGCATGTTGCATGCATGTGGTATATATGTAGTATGCATGTTGCATGCATGTGGTATATATGTAGTATGTATGTATGTTGCATGCATGTAGTATGTATGTAGCATGTATGTAGTATGTATGTAGTATGTATGTAGTATGTATTTTTTTTTTTTTGTACATTCAACACATTAGCCGGATGATGGGACTACTACTGTCCCATCATTGGCTAATGTGTCAATCACCGTCATAGTAGCAGGCATTGCCCGATGGGACTTGTAGTCCCATCGGACGATCCTGCACAGACCCCTGGACAGTTGGCACAGACAACCGGCAGGCCGGCACAGCCCCCAGCAGCCTGCACAGACACCCGGACAGTCGGTACAGACCACCGGCAGGCCGGCACAGACCACCGGTAGTCCGCACAGACCCCCGGGCAGTCGGTACAGACCACCGGCAGGCCGGCACAGCCCCCCGCAGCCTGCACAGACACCCGGACAGTCGGTACAGACCACCGGCAGGCAGGCACAGACCATCGGCAGTCCGCACAGACCCCCGGGTAGTGGGCACAGACCCCTGGAAGGTCCGTACACCCCCCCGAGAGGCTGTACAAGGAGAGAAAAGGGTTTTTCTTATTCCGATACCGGAAGTCCCATAGACTTGAATGGGACTTCCGGTATCGGAATCGGCGATACCCGATACTTTTTTCGTATCGGGCCGATACCATCCGATCCGATATTTTAGGGTATCGGATGGTATCGCTCAACACTAGTGTCAACCCATACTATCCGTCGGCGTCTGAATGAAAAGGGACTGTATGGTAGGAGACCCAGGAAGACCCCACTTCTTACCCCGAGACATAAAAAAGCCAGGCTGGAGATTGCCAAAACTTACCTGAAAAAGCCTAAAACGGTTTGGAAGAATGTTCTCTGGTCAGATGAGACAAAAGTAGAGCTTTTTGGGCAAAAGCATCAACACAGAGTTTACAGGAGAAAAAAATGAGGCATTCAAAGAAAAGAACACAGTCCCTACAGTCAAACATGGCCGAGGTTCCCTGATGTTTTGGGGTTGCTTTGCTGCCTCTGGCACTGGACTGCTGGACCGTGTGCATGGCATTATGAAGTCTGAAGACTACCAACAAATTTTGCAGCATAATGTAGGGCGCAGTGTGAGAAAGCTGGGTCTCCCTCAGAGGTCATGGGTCTTCCAGCAGGACAATGACCCAAAACACACTTCAAAAAGCACTAGAAAATGGTTTGAGAGAAAGCGCTGGAGACTTCTAAGGTGACCAGCAATGAGTCCAGACCTGAATCCCATAGAACACCTGTGGAGAGATCTAAAAATGGCAGTTTAGAGAAGGCACCCTTCTAATATCAGGGACCTGGAGCAGTTTGCCAAAGAAGAATGGTCTAAAATTCCAGCAGAGCATTGTAAGAAACTCATTGATGGTTACCGGAAGCGGTTGGTCGCAGTTATTTTGGCTAAAGGTTGTGCAACCAAGTATTAGACTGAGGGTGCCAAAACTTTTGTCTGGCCAATTTTTGGAGTTTTGTGTGAAATGATCAATGTTTTGCTTTTTGCTTCATTCTCTTTTGTGTTTTTCATTTAAGACAAATTAAATGAAGATAATAATACCAAAGAATTTGTGTTTGCAATCATTTTCAGGAAGAAACTGAGTATTATCTGACAGAATTGCAGGGGTGTCAATACTTTTGGCCACAACTGTATGTATGGAAAAATGTAAATCTCTGTGTATTTTTTTTACGGAGTCAAACACATATAGCATGTATTTGTCCGTGATACCAGCCGATACACGGTAGTGTGTGAGGAGCGTGCACCTCTATACGGTGTGTGAAAAAATGAACGCTTGGTAACTGTGCAGAAAAAAGAAATAAAAGTATTTTTGCTTTGAAAAAAGCCTGCACGGCAGTGTGGACACAGCAGTGCAGCTATCATGTAGCCTTATAAGGCAGCCTAATAACCACCAGCGCTGCTGCACACAAAAAAATCCTCCCCTGTCACAGCACACTAACTGTAGTGTACAGGGAAAATCGCTATCAGCAGAACCACAGATTTTTTTTTCTTTCCTGCCTAAACACTCTCCCTATTGAGAACGAGCAGCAGCTCTCCCTATGCTAAGACCGGCAGAAGTCAGATGGCGGTCAGCGTTCAGGGCTTTTATAGCCACTGTGACAGCACACAAAGCAAGCCAATCACTGCAATGCCCTTCTCTAAGATGATGGTGGCCACTGCCCATGTCATCGCGTTGCCCACAGTGTGCGTCCTTGATCATTGGCTGAGAAAAGGCGCTGGAAGCATTATGGGAAACGTGACTTTGGCGCTCGAGTCGGCGACCGCATGGCCGACCTCACGCTATGGTCGGGTTCCGATCGGTGAAACCCGGCGACTTTTGAATTTGACCGACCCGCTTCGCTCAACTCTACTCTGCACTAATCCGTACCTCCCACTCCCGACTATACTACATATATACCACATATATACTACATGCATGCAACATGTATATAATACATATATACTACATGCAATATACATACTACATATATACCACATGCATGCAACATGCATACTACATATATACTACATATATACTACATGCATGCAACATACATATATACTACATACAATACATTCATACAATACATACATATAGACATACAGTACATATAACATAGAGTACATACTAACCATCACTTGTCACTTTGATCCCCGAAGCCATTGTCATCTATGTAATAAATATTAAAATAACAAAGCACCAATATACTCACCCCTGATCCGCAGAAGTCCACGGGTGTCCCACAACGATCTTGCGTGGAGAACAGCAGCATCAGCTGATGCTACCGTTCTCTACGGGCTCCAGGAAACCAGTGT
Organism: Dendrobates tinctorius; assembly: GCF_039654945.1. Lineage (NCBI taxonomy): Eukaryota > Metazoa > Chordata > Amphibia > Anura > Dendrobatidae > Dendrobates > Dendrobates tinctorius. The sequence goes on along the minus strand of NW_027361754.1, from coordinate 68,576,681 downwards.
CGGGAGGTAGGTATCCTTCCGCCCTGTATTCCTCCACCACTGTAAAGAAAAAAAAAAGTCCCTAGTCTCATTTTATGGCATTGCTGTGTGAGAAATTTCCCTTGCAGCTTTTGCCATAAAGTGAGACTAGGGCCTTTTTTTTTTTTTTTTTTACACTGGCGGAGGAATACAGGGCGGAAGGATACCTACCTCCCGACACTGGTTTCCTGGGGCCCGTAGAGAACGGTAGCATCAGCTGATGCTGCAGTTCTCCACGCAAGATCGTCGTGGGACTCTCGTGGATTTCTGCGGATCAGGGAGTATATTGTTTGTTATTTTAATATTTATTCCAAAAATGACAATGGCTTCGGGGATCAAAGTGACAAGTGATGGTGAGTATGTACTCTATGTTATATGTACTGTATGTCTATATGTATGTATTGTATGAATGTATTGTATGTAGTATATATGTATGTTGCATGCATGTAGTATATATGTAGTATGCCTGTTGCATGCATGTAGTATATATGTAGTATGTATGTATGTTGCATGCATATAGTATATATGTATGTTGCATGCATGTAGTATATATGTAGTATATATGTAGTATGCATGTTGCATACATGTGGTATATATGTAGTATGTATGTAGTATGTGTGTTGCATGTAGTATATATGTATTATATATATGTTGCATGCATGTAGTATATATGTGGTTTATATAGTATGCATGTTGCATGCATGTGGTATATATGTAGTATGTATGTTGCATGCATGTAGTATATATGTAGTATGCATATTGCATGTAGTATATATGTATGTTGCATGCATGTATTATTTATGTATGTTGCATGCATGTAGTATATATGTAGTATGCATGTTGCATGCATATGGTATATATGTAATATGTATGTAATATGTATGTTGCATGTAGTATATATGTATTATATATATGTTGCATGCATGTAGAATATATGTAGTATATATGTATGTTGCATGCATGTAGTATATATGTGGTATACATATAGTATGCATGTGGTATATATGTAGTATGTTTGTTGCATGCATGTAGTATATATGTAGTATGCATGTTGCATGTAGTATATACGTATGTTGCATGCATGTAGTATATATGTGGTATATATGTAGTATGCATGTTGCATGCATGTAGTATATATGTTGTGTGTATGTTGAATGCATGTAGTATATATGTGGTATATATGTAGTATGCATGTTGCATGCATGTAGTATATATGTATGTTGCATGCATGTAGTATATATGTAGTGTGCATGTTGCATATAGTATATACTGTATGTATGTTGCATGCATGCAGTATATATGTGGTATATATGTAGTATGCATGTTGCATGCATGTAGTATATATGTTGTATATATGTATGTTGCATGCATGTGGTATATATGTAGTATGCATGTAGTATATATGTGGTATATATGTAGTTTGCATGTTGCATGCATGTGGTATATATGTAGTATGTATGTATGTTATATGCATGTAGTATGCATGTTGCATGTAGTATATATGTATGTTGCATGCATGTAGTATATATGTAGTATGTATGTTGCATGTAGTATATATGTATGTTGCATGCATGTAGTATATATGTGGTATATATGTAGTATGCATGTGGTATATATGCAGTATGTATGTATGTTGCATGCATGTAGTATATATGTTGCATGTATGTAGCATGTATGTAGTATGTATGTAGTATGTATTTTTTTTTGTACATTCAACACATTAGCCGGATGATGGGACTACTACTGTCCCATCATTGGCTAATGTGTCAATCACCGTCATGGTAGCAGGCATCGCTCGATGGGACTTGTAGTCCCATCGGGCGATGCCTGCACAGACCCCCGCAGCCTGCACAGACTCCCGGACAGTCGGCACAGCCCCCCCGGCAGGCCAGCACAGCCCCCCGGCAGGCCGGTACAGACCCCCGGCAGTCCGCACAGACCCCCGGGCAGTCCGCACAGACCCCCGGACAGTCGGCACAGCCCCCCGGCAAGCCAGCACAGCCCCCCGGCAGGCCGGTACAGACCCCCGCGGTCCGCTCAGACCCCCGGACAGTCGGTACAGACCACCGGCAGGCCGGTACAGACCCCCGCAGCCTGCACAGACCCCCGGACAGTCGGTTCAGACCACCGGCAGGCCGGCACAGACCCCAGGCAGGCCGGTACAGACCCCCGGCAGTCTGCTCAGACCCCCGGACAGTCGGTATAGACCACCGGCAGGCTGGTACAGACCCCCGCAGCCTGCACAGAACCCCGGACAGTCGGTACAGACCACCGGCAGGCCGGCACAGCCCCCTGGCAGGCTGGTACAGACCCCCGGCAGTCCGCTCAGACCCCCGGACAGTCGGTACAGACCACCGGCAGGCCGGCACAGCCCCCCGGCAGGCCGGTACAGACCCCTGGGAAGTCGGCACAGACCCCCGGACAGTCGGCACAGCCCCCCGGTATATGTGGTATATATGTAGTATGCATGTTGCATGCATGTAGTATATATGTGGTATATATGTAGTATGCATGTTGCATGCATGTGGTATATATGTAGTATGCATGTTGCATGCATGTGGTATATATGTAGTATGTATGTATGTTGCATGCATGTAGTATGTATGTAGCATGTATGTAGTATGTATGTAGCATGTAGTATGTATGTAGTATGTATTTTTTTTTTTTTTTGTACATTCAACACATTAGCCGGATGATGGGACTACTACTGTCCCATCATTGGCTAATGTGTCAATCACCGTCATAGTAGCAGGCATTGCCCGATGGGACTTGTAGTCCCATCGGACGATCCTGCACAGACCCCTGGACAGTTAGCACAGACAACCGGCAGGCCGGCACAGTCCCCCGCAGCCTGCACAGACACCCGGACAGTCGGTACAGACCACCGGCGGGCCGGCACAGACCACCGGTAGTCCGCACAGACCCCCGGGTAGTCGGTACAGACCACCGGCAGGCCGGCACAGCCCCCCGCAGCCTGCACAGACACCCGGACAGTCGGTACAGACCACCGGCAGGCCGGCACAGCCCCCCGCAGCCTGCACAGACACCCGGACAGTCGGTACAGACCTCCGGCAGGCAGGCACAGACCACCGGCAGTCCGCACAGACCCCCGGGTAGTGGGCACAGACCCCTGGAAGGTCCGTACACCCCCCCGAGAGGCTGTACAAGGAGAGAAAAGGGTTTTTCTTATTCCGATACCGGAAGTCCCATAGACTTGAATGGGACTTCCGGTATCGGAATCGGCGATACCCGATACTTTTTTCGTATCGGGCCGATACCATCCGATCCGATATTTTAGGGTATCGGATGGTATCGCTCAACACTAGTGTCAACCCATACTATCCGTCGGCGTCTGAATGAAAAGGGACTGTATGGTAGGAGACCCAGGAAGACCCCACTTCTTACCCCGAGACATAAAAAAGCCAGGCTGGAGATTGCCAAAACTTACCTGAAAAAGCCTAAAACGGTTTGGAAGAATGTTCTCTGGTCAGATGAGACAAAAGTAGAGCTTTTTGGGCAAAAGCATCAACACAGAGTTTACAGGAGAAAAAAATGAGGCATTCAAAGAAAAGAACACAGTCCCTACAGTCAAACATGGCCGAGGTTCCATGATGTTTTGGGGTTGCTTTGCTGCCTCTGGCACTGGACTGCTGGACCGTCTGCATGGCATTATGAAGTCTGAAGACTACCAACAAATTTTGCAGCATAATGTAGGGCCCAGTGTGAGAAAGCTGGGTCTCCCTTAGAGGTCATGGGTCTTCCAGCAGGACAATGACCCAAAACACACTTCAAAAAGCACTAGAAAATGGTTTGAGAGAAAGCGCTGGAGACTTCTAAGGTGACCAGCAATGAGTCCAGACCTGAATCCCATAGAACACCTGTGGAGAGATCTAAAAATGGCAGTTTGGAGAAGGCACCCTTCTAATATCAGGGACCTGGAGCAGTTTGCCAAAGAAGAATGGTCTAAAATTCCAGCAGAGCATTGTAAGAAACTCATTGATGGTTACCGGAAGCGGTTGGTCGCAGTTATTTTGGCTAAAGGTTGTGCAACCAAGTATTAGGCTGAGGGTGCCAATACTTTTGTTTGGCCAATTTTTGGAGTTTTGTGTGATATGATCAATGTTTTGCTTTTTGCTTCATTCTCTTTTGTGTTTTTCATTTAAGACAAATTAAATGAAGATAATAATACCAAAGAATTTGTGTTTGCAATCATTTTCAGGAAGAAACTGAGTATTATCTGACAGAATTGCAGGGGTGTCAATACTTTTGGCCACAACTGTATGTATGGAAAAATGTAAATCTCTGTGTACTTTTTTACGGAGTCAAACACATATAGCATGTATTTGTCCGTGATACCAGCCGATACACGGTAGTGTGTGAGGAGCGTGCACCTCTATACGGTGTGTGAAAAAATGAACGCTTGGTAACTGTGCAGAAAAAAGGAATAAAAGTATTTTTGCTTTGAAAAAAGCCTGCATGGCAGTGTGGACACAGCAGTGCAGCTATCATGTAGCCTTATAAGGCAGCCTAATAACCAACAGCGCTGCTGCACACAAAAAAATCCTCCCCTGTCACAGCACACTAACTGTAGTGTACAGGGAAAATCGCTATCAGCAGAACCACAGATTTTTTTTTCTTTCCTGCCTAAACACTCTCCCTATTGAGAACGAGCAGCAGCTCTCCCTATGCTAAGACCGGCAGAAGTCAGATGGCGGTCAGCGTTCAGGGCTTTTATAGCCACTGTGACAGCACACAAAGCAAGCCAATCACTGCAATGCCCTTCTCTAAGATGATGGTGGTCGCTGCCCATGTCATCCCGTTGCCCACAGTGTGCGTCCTTGATCATTGGCTGAGAAAAGGCGCTGGAAGCATTATGGGAAACGTGACTTTGGCGCTCGAGTCGGCGACCGCATGGCCGACCTCACGCTATGGTCGGGTTCCGATCGGTGAAACCCGGCGACTTTTGAATTTGACCGACCCGCTTCGCTCAACTCTACTCTGCAGTAATCCGTACCTCCCACTCCCGACTCCAAGACTTCTCTGGCGCTGCGCCAGTCCTCTGGAATGCTCTACCCTAAGAAATTAGGACTACCCACAATTTGCATAGTTTCAGGCGTTCCCTCAAACCATGTTTGTTCAGAGCAGCCTATCACGTTCACTAATAAAAGTCATTCCATGTGTAAGTGTGCGTGTGTAGCCCATTCACTATCTCCATCCATCCCTCACTCCCTCAAGATGGCTGGACCATCATTGTAAATACATCATTGTAAATACAAACCTGTACTTTGTATCTCCCACATCTCACTGTAGATTGTAAGCTCTCACGAGCAGGGGCGGCTTATTTCGTCTTATTTTGCTTTAATTATTGCATTGTTAACGTTGTTACTTATGACTTGTGTTTTGTAACTGTTGAACTGTAAAGCCCTGCGGAATATGTTGGCGCTATATAAGTAAAGATTATTATTATTATTATTATTATCATTGTTCTTCTGTTATGTTGATGCTTTATTTCTTGCTCCTGTGTCATGTTAATCCAGCATATTAGATCTTTCAATTGTTAAAATGTAAAACCTATGTTGCAAGTAAGGCCGGGGTCACACAGGCGAGGAATCCGGCCGAGTGAGAGGCGCTAAAAGCACGCATTACACACTGACCAATGATTCTCTATGGGGTCCCTCGCACCAGGCGTATATTTCTCATCCGTATTCTACAGTCCATGCCAATCGCAGCATGCTGCGACTGTCAGCGTACTACGCCCGTAGTACGCCAATGCAAGTCTATGGGTGCGCAAAAAATATGGATTACACACGGACCACACATGTGACTTGCGAGAAATACGCACCAGGTGTCTTTCAGCAAAGCCGGCAATTCAGTGCACGATACAGTAAACTCACACTAACAGGTTTAATAAAGAAACGCAAGAATAGATATAGACACATAGAATACATATATATTTATATATATATATATGCATTCTATGTGTCTATATCTATTCTTTGGTTTCTGTTATAAACCCTGTCATAGGGCTCCATTATATGTCCATTTTGAAAGCCTGCGAGAAAATCTCGCCATACAGGTGCCATACGGATTACATACGGATGCTGACATGCGCAAAATACGCGACCACACCTTGATTACGGATGACATACGGAGCACTGTTTAGGGGCCATTCATCCGTATTACGCATGTAAACTACGGACCGTATTTTGCGTCGGTTAGTGTGACTCCAGCCTAAGAGAGGGGTCTACAGCCCAGCCTCTATCCTTCACATATTTCCTCTTCATGGGATTTTCTATATACTGTTATCTCTCCCTTCCCTGAAATACTTTCTCCCCTCTCTATTCTGTGGAGAGCTGGGAACAACATTCCTACTATATCAAACACTGAAAAAAGAGATGATGAAAGCAGAGAACCATCAGAACCATTAGCAGTATCCCTGAAAGATTTGTAACATTTTTGTAACAACACAGAGTTAGATAATGGTCTTACAAGCACTGCAGAAGCAAAATGGTAGAGAATGTTAATGAAAACTATTCTAAGTCGTATAACTTTGCCTTTAGAATGTAAATGAACAATAAAATAATTCCAGTGGAAATATGTGTATAGGCTTTACAACCAATGTTTTTTTTGTTGTGCTGCAGTAATGTGTCTAGTAATTTGCAGTGTTCACATGAAAAACTTTGTGTTTAGCTTTAGCAATAAAAGCATTGTACATGATTCGAAAAGAAGTGGCTGCTTTCTTACACAAACTGCTCTAGACTATACCTGTCCATGTGCTGTATGTAAAATTAACCCCTTCCCGACCTTGGAATTTTCTGTTTTTGCCTTTTTTGTTTTTTTCTCCCTTTCTTCCCAGAGCCACAACTTTTTCATTTTTCTGTCAATATGGCCGTGTGAGTGCTTTTTTTTGCAAGACAAGTTGTACTTTTGAATGACACCATTGACTTTACCATAAAGTGTACTGAAAACAGGACAAAAAAAACAAAGTGTGGTAAAATTGCAAAAAAAGTGCAATTAAGTTTTAACTTTTTCCATGCTTCGATAGGAGAAATGCTCATCTACTATGAGCGCTGGCCACTGGGTACAGGGAGCCTTCTGCAGACCCCAGATTGTCATACCAACCTATCGGCTCCCCGAGATCATGTGACAAGGGCGCCGATGGGCAGGGTTGGTGATGCATTTCCGGCCCGATCATCTTAAATGGCAAGGTCAGAGATTAACAGAAGCATGTAAAATGTTAACAGCTGCGGGTGGATTGTGATTCCACCTGGGGCTGTTAGGAACACAGCTGATCAGATGAGCTGTACGTGAAAAGATGCGGGCTCCTTGCCGGAGCCAGCATCAGAGAGGAGGAGGCGACCAACCTATGATGTTCCTACACGTCATAGGTTGAGAAGGGGGTTAAAATTTATTAAAGGGTTTGTCCACTACTACACAACCCCTTTTCAATGCCAGAAATGTGTTGAGGAGTAAATAACAAAAAAATGTACCTCTGGTACTGACGCTGCTAATGATCTGATTGAACTGTAACACAAATAAGATAAAAATTATGCTACAAATACTCTAGGGACAAAGCACTGGTTGCGGCATCATTCCAGGAGTCACAAATGCTTTTTTAACTGAACACATTGAGGACACTGAAGAGAGGTAGTTCACTACTGGACAATCCCTTTAACTTCAGTGTGACTGAGCTGCAATACCGCACACAGCCTGCTGACAGTTGTAGTACTGTTTTGGAAGGAAGCCTATTCCTGAGCAATAATAATTACAATTATTATTAGCATTATTAGTTAAGAGTAACTAATATAATAATGCAATCCTTAACATTTTGAACATAATGATTTTTTATTGTGTTTTATCCATCTGAACTGAAAAATGAGCTTTCTAAATGGGTCAGATAATAAGCTTTCCCATTTAATATGAATATTCTTGCATCAGATCCTTGTTCTGTGCCACAATCCTTTAAGATCTGCTCAAGAGTCCAGCGTAATTGTTGAAGGTGGAGGCGCTTCTTTGGTTGTAACTGGCACATTCAAAGTAGTAGCTTGATGGATAAGCACAGTCTAAAATAAATACATTGAATATTAACATATGTCTTTTTGGCTTTAAGTATAGTAAGTAGTGTTGAGCATTCCGATACTGCAATATCTGTATCGGCCAATATTCGCTGTATCGGAGTTCCGATACTTTTAGAATATCGAATACCGGAATCGGAAGTTCCCATAGCAATGAGCCAGTTTGATTTTATTCAGCCAATGAGGAATCCTAAGAAGTGTGGGCACATACTGTTAGGCATGTTAGGCATGTTAACTAATGGCATGGCTGTGATTGGCTGCTGAAATTATGTCATGATGCACTATAGAAGCCGCGGCCGCCATTTTGGGTTCACTCTGCTGTGAATTTACTTAGGGACAGGACGCTGCTGTTCTGACTCTGAGGGACAGTTTGAGCTAGCGATTTGCTTTATTGTGCTTTACCCAGGCTACTTTAGCAATCGCTGTGTGAGAAGAAGCTTTCTTTTGCCTTGCAGTGCTGTTCACGGCTGTCTGTGAGGTCTCTGTGTGTGAGAGCAGCTCACGCTGTAGTGTGTTCTGCAGCCACCTCCGGTTGTAGTCCGCTCAGCGTGCGTCACTGCCTCATACATTGTCCTTTTTTGCATTAGTGCTGCTCATTTTTCCAGATTTCTCCTATTAGTGTGGTTCCATCCATATCCAGCTAGAATATTTGCAAACACTATATAGGAGTAGATAGAGGAGCCTTTCTGCTGGCTTGTGCCCTGCAGCCCCAGCCAGATTAGTATTAGCTTATTTTTTGGAGCCTCATCTATTGCATTGTAGGTTACCTTCCTGCATTGTAATAGCTACAAAAAGTTTGTGATACTATCGGTTTTACATCTTTGGGCACATCCAGTGTCTTTTTGTGAGAAAAAAAGTTAATAAAGTTCACCAAACACTCCACTTTACAGTTGTGTAGGCCACATTAGCTCATATTTTCATATTCGAGAATTTGAAGAAAAGGTAGTATGCAGTGATGTCCAACAGCTTTGTCTCTCTGAATCTGAAGAGGCGGGTGGGCCAGTGCCTATGGTCAGCACACCTCAGTACGCATCTGATGATGAGACTCAGGTGCCACTTTCTGGTGCGTACTGTGCTGTCAAGACAACCCAGGAGAAGCAGTCGTTTGAAGAGGGTAGTGTAGATGATGAGGTCCTTGACCCATCATGGCATGAGGTACAGGAAGGTGGTGGGAGCAGCTCTGAGGAAGAGATTCCCCAAACGGCCAAAAAAGGAGGAAGAGGGAGGGGGCAGACTTGGTTGCCTGTAGCCTCCACTTCGGCACCCATTAGGAGCATGCCTCTAACAAAACCCAAAACGGGTGCTCCCAAGACTTGCAGTGCCTGGTCCTTTTTTGACACAGTTGCAGATGACATTTGCTTTGTCAATTGCAAGCTGTGTAATCAGAAAGTCAAAAGAGGGAAAAGTGTCAGCAACCTGAATACCACAAATATGTGGAAACATGTGCGGACCAAGCACGAGGTGGAGTTACAAAGACACACTGAAGACCTAGGCCAACCTACAGCGCCACCTACCACCTCTTCAGCTCGTGTTGTAGCCTCTTCCTCCAGCTCACACACAGCTGGTTCGGCTTCCTCACAGGATCGCCATGGAAGATCCTCTGGCACTGTTGTACAGAGACACAGTGTCATTCCACCCACAGCACCACGTTCCCTGTCATCCTCACACTCCCAGGCCAGTCTACAGCCATCGGTAGCACAGGCATGGGAGAAAAGGCGCCCATACTCGGCAAACCACCCCCGAGCACAGGCTCTGAATGCCGGCATTGCCAAACTACTGGCCCTTGAGATGCTGTCATTCAGGCTGGTGGAGACTGACACCTTCTGGAACTTCATGGCATTGGCAGTTCCACAATACAATGTTCCCAGCTGCTTTTATTTCAGCAGGCCAGCCGTCCCTGCCCTGCAAAAGCATGTGGAGGGAAAAATTAAAAATGCGCTACTAAACGCCGCCAGTAGCAAGGTCCACCTGACCACCGATGCGTGGACCAGTAGCCATGGACAGGGACGATACCTTTCCCTCACTGCCCATTGGGTCAATGTTGTGGAGCCGGGTACAGATCTGGAGAGTGGCTCTGTACGTATTCTGCCAACTCCAAGGATCGCAGGAATGCAGTCTGTACATATTGAGTCCTCCTCCTACTCTAGTCCCTCGGAATCAGCACTGCATGAGCCTGTTAGGCCAGATATGAGCACAGGTGTGGCCAAACGTCAACAGGCCATCCTTAAATTAATTTCTTTGGGGAATCGGAGCCACACAGCACAGGAGCTCTGGAATGCCATCAAGCAGGAGAGCGACATTTGGTTTGTGCCAGCGAATCTCCAGCCAGGCATGGTAGTGTGTGACAATGGCCGAAATCTGGTGGCAGCTCTGGGCCTAGGCAACCTTACTCACATCCCATGTCTGTCTCATGTGCTCAACTTGGTCGTGCAGAATTTTTTGAGGGACTATACGGATCTTGATGCACTGCTGCACACGACCGCTCACGAGTAGTGTTGAGCATTCCGATAACGCAAGTATCGGGTATCGGCCGATATTCGCTGTATCGGAATTCTGATACTTAGTTCCAATACTTTTTTCATATCGAATACCGGAATCGGAAGTTCCCATAATGCTATGAGCCCGCTCGATTTGATTCAGCCAATGGGGATCCTCAGAAGTGTGGGAACATCCTGTTAGGCATGTAGGCATGTTAACTACTGGCATGGCTGTGATTGGCTGCTGAAATGATGTCATGATGCACTATAAAAACCGCTGCAGCCACCATTTCTGGTCACTCTGCTGTGAATTCAGTTAGGGACAGGCTGCTGTTGAAGACTGTGAGGGACAGTTAGAAATAGCGATCATCAAACATATCTATTGCTCTACCCAGGCTACATAATCCACCACTGTAGCATTTTTGTAGCCCAGCAGCCCTTTTTTAATAGCTGTCTGCAAGGGCTGTGTGAGTGCAGACCCACGCTGTGTAGTGTGTCCTGCAGGCACGTCTGCTTGTAGGCCGCCCAGCGTGTGTCTCTGCCTCATACACATTTTTCTTTTATTGCTGCTTTTTTTTTCTCCTGTATAGTGTGCTTCCATACGTATCCATATACGTTGGTTGCAAACACTAAAGGAGTGGACAGCGGAGCCTTTCAGCAGCCTTTCAGTGCTATAGCCCATTTCTCTGCACTGTTTTTGGCTGTCTGATAGGTCTCTCTGTGTGTGAGTGCAGCTCACGTTGCAGTGTGTTCTACAGCCACCGCTAGCTGTAGTCCGCTCAGCGTGCGTCACTGCCTCATACATAGTCCTTTTTTTGCAGCTAATTTATCCAGATTTTTGTTCCTATATTAGTGTGTTTCCATCGGCATCCATTGTCATTGGTTGGTTGCAAACACTATATAGGATTAGATAGAGGAGCCTTTTTGCTGGCTTGTGCCCTTCAGGGCCATCCAGACTAGTATCACCCTATTTTTTGGAGCCTCATCAATTGCATTGTAGGTTAGCTTCCTGCATTGTAATCGCTCCAAAAAGTTTGTGATACTATAGTTTTCAAACTTTGGTCACATCCTTTTCTTTCCCCCCCCCCCCCCAAAAAAAGGAAATAAAGTTAGCCAAACACTCCACTTTACAGTTGTGTAGGCCACATTAGATCATATTAAAGTGTAGTACACACACTCTTAGCCAAATAAGTGTTTCTTATACTGGTTAGCAGGTGTTCAGGAATAAGAACACTAAGCCACCCCTTTTTTACTTTTCTGCCTATCTTTATCAGTCTACCAAGATGAAGAAGGCAGGGAGTAAGGCACGTGGTCGTGGCCGTGGAGTTTTAGCAGGGAGAGGACGGGGGGATTCAGCAGGGAGAGGACGTGGGGATTCGGTGTCTGCTGCGGCCACCAGTGACCCGGCATCCCCCACTTTTACCAGGCAACAGTCCTTCATGCGCAGCTTTGTAGAACCTCGCCGTACCCCACTGCTGCGTGACGAACAAATTGAAGCCGTTGTCGGATGGATGGCAGCTAACGCATCCACTTCAATGACTTCCGCATCCTCCCAAGGCCAGAGCACTGAAGAGCAACCATCTGTCTCTTCACCACCTGCCAAATTGCCCAGGCAGTCTGAGAGCCCTGGACAGGAGCCATCTCAATCTTTACTTCTGTTCTCAGAATCTGTTGGCTTGGAAAGAGGTGGCCAGCCAAGCAGCATTCTACAGCGTGAAGAAGAGGGAGTATGCAGTGATGCGCAACTGCTTTGTCCCTCTGAATCTGAAGAGGCGGGTGGGCCAGTGCCTATTGTCAGCACACCTCAGTGCTCATCTGATGATGATGAGACTCAGTTGCCAATTTCTGGTGCATACGGTGCTGGTGAGACAACCCAGGACCAGCCGGTGCTTGAAGAGGGGAATGGAGATGATGAGGTCCTTGACCCATCATGGCGTCAGCCACAGGAAGGTGGTGGGAGCAGCTCTGAGGAAGAGATTCCCCAAACGGCCAAAAGAGGAGGGAGAGGGCGGGGGCAAACTTGGTTGTCTGTAGCCTCCACTTTGGCACCCGTGAGGAGCAATCCTCTTCCAAAACACAAAACGGGCGCTCCCAGGACTTGCAGTGCGTGGTCTTTTTTTGACACAGTTGCAGATGACATTTGCTTTGTCAAATGCAAGCTGTGTCATCAGAAAGTTAAACGAGGGGAAAATGTGAGCAACCTCAATACCACAAATTTGTGGAAACATGTGCGTACCAAGCACGAGGTGGAGTTACACAGACACACTGAAGATGTAGGCCAACCTTCAGCAGCACCTACCACCTCTTCAGCTCATGTTGGGGCCTCTTCCTCCAGCTCACACACAGCTGGTTCGGCTTCCTCACTGGAACGCCATGGAAGAACCACTGCCACTGTTGTCCAGAGACCCAGTGAAATTCCACCCACTGAACCACGTTCTCAGTCATCAGCACACTCCCAGGCCACTCACCAGCAATCGGTAGCACAGGCATGGGAGAAAAAGTGGTCATACTCGGCAAACCATCCCCGAGCACTGGCTCTGAATGCCGGCATTGCCAAACTACTGGCCCTTGAGATGCTGTCATTCAGGCTGGTGGAGACTGACACCTTCCGGAACTTGATGTCATTGGCAGTTCCACAATACAATGTGCCCAGCCGCTTTTATTTCAGCAGGCCAGCCGTCCCTGCCCTGCAAAAGCATGTGGAGGGAAAAATTAAAAATGTGCTACTAAACGCGTCAGTAGCAAGGTCCACCTGACCACCGATGCGTGGACCAGTAGCCATGGACAGGGACGATACCTTTCTCTCACTGCCCATTGGGTCAATGTTGTGGAGCCGGGTACAGATCTGGAGAGTGGCTCTGTACGTATTCTGCCAACTCCAAGGATTGCAGGAATGCAGTCTGTACATATGGAGTCCTCCTCCTACTCTAGTCCCTCGGAATCAGCACTGCATGAGCCTGTTAGGCCAGATATGAGCACAGGTGTGGCCAAACGTCAACAGGCCGTCCTTAAATTAATTTCTTTGGGGAATCGGAGCCACACAGCACAGGAGCTCTGGAATGCCATCAAGCAGGAGAGCGATGTGTGGTTTGTGCCAGCGAATCTCCAGCCAGGTTTGGTAGTGAGTGACAATGGCCGAAATCTAGTGGCAGCTCTGGGCCTAGGCAACCTCACTCACATACCATGTCTGGCACACGTGCTCAATTTGGTCGTGCAGAGCTTTCTGAGGGACTATCCGGATCTTGATGCACTGCTGCACAAGGTTCGCCTAGAGTGTGCTCACTTGCGGCGTTCCAGCATGGCAAGATCGCGCATTGCATCTCTGCAACGCCGATTCTGCCTGCCAGAACATCGCATCATATGTGACCTCCCCACCAGGTGGAATTCAACGTTACATATGTTGGAGCGGTTGTGTGAGCAGCAGGCAGCAGTAACGGAGTACCAGCTGCATCAGGCGCAAACAAGTCGCACTGTGCGCCAGACACACTTCACCACCACTGAGTGGGCCACTATGAGGGACATCTGCCAAGTTTTGCGTGCCTTCAATGACTCCACGCGGATGGCCAGTGCAGATGATGCACTAATCAGCATGACTGTCCCCCTCATCTGTCTGCTTCAAAAAACCTTACAAGCACTAAGTGAGGAGGTTTTTGAAGAGGTCGAGGATGAGGAGTCAGAAATGCCATCTGCTTCTGGCAAGTCTGCGCAACGTGCTTCCACACAAAGGCCCAGGCAGGGGACACTTAGTGAGGAGGATGACGAGGAGTCAATGGAGGAGGAGGAACACATCTCTCCAGAGGAGGGAGGTACACAAGGCTCTAGTAGTCAGTGTGTACAGCGAGGGTGGGGTGATGCTGAGCAGGCTGAGATACTGCCTCAAGCTGGGGACAGCGTTTCCGGTCCAGTCTGCAGCACATGGTTGATTTCATGCTGCAGTGCTTGTTAAATGACCGCTGCATCGCCAACATTCTCCACACGGCTGATTATTGGGTGTACACCCTCCTAGATCCTCGCTACCGGGACAACTTACAAAGCCTCATACCACAGTTGAACCGGGAGCGAAAAATGCGGGAGTACCAAGAAACACTTGTGCAGGCCATCATGTTCTCCATTCCCCCCGCAAGTGTTGCTGGTAGTGCTTTTCAAAGCAGCCATGTGGGTAGAGGAAGTGGAGGAAGCTCTGCACAAAGAGGTAGCAGAGGCAGTGCCGCAGGACAAGGCAAGGCCAGTATGGCCCAAATGTGGAAAAGTTTTGTGGGACCGCCACAAACGGCTACACCATCACAGACGGCTCCAGTCAGCAGGAGGCAACGTTTCCGTCAGATGGTGACAGACTACTTGTCTTGCCCTGTTAGTGTACTCCCAGACGGCTCTTCCCCGTTCAAGTATTGGGTCTCTAAGCTGGATACATGGCCAGAGCTTAGGCAGTATGCATTGGAGGTGCTGGCTTGCCCTGCTGCTAGTGTATTATCGGAACGTGTCTTTAGTGCTGCAGGTGGTGTGGTAACAGACCGTTGCACGCGACTATCCGCCGATAACGTTGACCGGCTTACTTTTCTGAAAATGAACAAGGCCTGGATCTCACCTGAATTTGCCAGTCCTCTTCCAGAATAAATAATTGGCTGGCAACAGGATCCAGGTCTCCTGTTGTGTTCATGTTTCTATGACCTGAACTTTATTTCCTGGGCTACAGCAACGCCCGTTGTTGCTCAGAAGTGCTGTCCACACAGACAAAACACTCGCTCATGTGTAAGTGGGGTTCGGTAACGTCAGCTGATCCCCTGCTGTGTGTATGGCAAAGTGTCCTGCTCCCTCCACAGTCAAACAACCTTAGATTTACACCTGGCTCCAAGTAGGCCTCGGCCTACTACCTGATTTTCCCTGGGCTCCGACACCACCAGTTGGTGCTCAGAAGTGCTGTCCGCACAGACAAAACACTCGCTCATGTGTAAGTGGGGTTCGGTAACGTCAGCTGATCCCCTGCTGTGTGTACGGCAAACTCTCCTGCTGCCTACAACTTCTGACTACCTCTGATTTAATATGTTCTCTGATTTGCCCTCTGTCTCCACTCTGTTTTGCCGTCTGCACAATCCACACTTGTTCCTGTGTTACCTGGGTCCTGTAACATCTGCTCATCTCCAGAGGTGAGTCCGGCAATGTCTCCTGCTTTGTCTACATTCCCACTACTTGTCGTGGAAATGTGGACAGAGCAGGAGACATTGCCTGACTCACCTCTAGGGAGAAGCTGCTGTTACAGAACCCCAGTAACACAGGAACAAGTGTGGGTTGTGCAGACGGCATTTCAGAGCAGCAACTGGCGTGGTTGGAAGCCAGAGGAAATACTCGAAACAGAGTGAAGACAGAGGCCTAATTGGAGTACGTTGACAGTTAGTAGTAGTCTAGAAACAATCGAAAACTGCCACCAAGTAGTCCTCGGCCTACTAACTGATTTTCCCTGGGCTCCGAAACCGCCAGTTGGTGCACAGAAGTGCTGTCCGCACAGACAAAACACTCGCTCATGTATAAGTGGGGTTCGGTAACGTCAGCTGATCCCCTGCTGTGTGTATGGCAAAGTGTCCTGCTCCCTCCACAGTCAAACAACCTCAGATTTACACCTGGCTCCAAGTAGGCCTCGGCCTACACCATGATTGTCCCTGGGCTCCAACAACGTCAGTTGGTGCTCGGAAGTGCTGTCCACACAGAAAAAAACACTTGTTCTTGTGAAAGTGGGGTTCGGTAACGTCTGCTGATCCCCTGCTGTATGTACGGCAAACTCTCCTGCTGCCTCCAAATTCAAACAACGTCTTATCTTAAACTGCCTCCAAGTAGGCCTCAGCCTACAAAATGACTATCCCTGGGCTCCAACATCGTCAGTTATTGCTCGGAAGTGCTGTCCACACAGAAAAAAACACTCGTTCATGTGAAAGTGGGGGTCAGTAACGTCAGCTGATCCCCTGCTGTGTGGAGGGCAAACTGCTGCTGCCTCCAAATTGTAACTATTTCAGATTTAAACATTCTCTGATTTGGCCTCTGTCTCCACTCTGTCTCTAGTATTTCCCCTGACCTCCAACACCGCCAGTTCCTGCTCACAGTTGCCGTCCACGCATTCCACCCGTGTTCCTGTGTTCCTGGTGTTCTGTCATGTGAGCAGATCCCCCAATGTGTGTCCGGCACTGTCTCCTGCGCTGTCCACCTTCCCACTGCAAGCGGTGGGAATGTGGACAGAGCAGGAGACAGTGGCAGACACACATCAGGGGATCTGCTGACATTACAGAACCCCAGAAACACAGGAACACGTGTGGATTGGGCAGACGGCTGCTGTACGCATAAACTGGCGGTGTTGGTGGTCACGTGAAATCCTGGAAACAGAGTGGAGACAGATGCCTAATTGGAGCACGTTGACAGTCTGTTGTAGCCTACAAACAATTTAAAACTGCCACCAAGTAGGCCTCGGGCTGCACCATGATTGTCCCTGGGCTCCAACAACGCCAGTTGGTGCTCGGAAGTGCTGTCCACACAGAAAAACTCACTTGTTCATGTGAAAGTGGGGGTCAGTAACGTCAGCTGATCCCCTGCTGTGTGGAGGGCAAAGTGTCCTGCTCCCTTCAAAGTCAAACTACCTCCAATTTACACCTGGCTCCTAGTAGGCCTCGGCCTGCACCATGATTGTCCCTGGGCTCCAACAACGCCAGTTGGTGCTCGGAAGTGCAGTCCACACAGAAAAAAGCACTCGTTCATTTGAAAGTGGGGTTCGGTAACGTCTGCTGATCCCCTGCTGTGTGTACGGCAAACTCTCCTGCTGCCTCCAAAGTCAAAATACCTCCGATTTACACCTGGCTCCTAGTAGGCCTCGGCGTGCACCATGATTGTCCCTGGGCTCCAACAACGCCAGTTGGTGCTCGGAAGTGCTGTCCACACAGAAAAAAACACTCGTTCATGTGAAAGTGGGGTTCGGTAACATCAGCTGATCCCCTGCTGTGTGGAGGGCAAACTGCTGCTGCCTCCAAATTGTAACTATTTCAGATTTAAACATTCTCTGATTTAGCCTCTGTCTCCACTCTGTCTCTAGTATTTCCCCTGACCTCCAACACCGCCAGTTCCTGCTCACAGTTGCCGTCCACACATTCCACACTTGTTCCTGTGTCCCTGGTGTTCTGTTACGTGAGCAGATCCCCCACTGTGTGTCCGGCACTGTCTCCTGCGCTGTCCACCTTCCCACTACAAGTGGTGGGAACGTGGACAGAGCAGGAGACATTGGCAGACACACATCAGGGGTTCTGCTGACATTACAGAACCCCAGTAACACAGGAACACGTGTGGATTGGGCAGATGGCTACTGTACGCATAAACTGGCGGTGTTGGTGGTCACGTGAAATCCTGAAAACAGAGTGGAGACAGATGCCTAATTGGAGCACGTTGACAGTCTGTTGTAGCCTACAAACAATCTAAAACTACCACCAAGTAGGCCTTGGCCTACACCATGATTGTCCCTGGGCTCCAACAATGCCAGTTGGTGCTCGGAAGTGCTGTCCACACAGAAAAAAACACTTGTTCATGTGAAAGTGGGGTTCGGTAACGTCAGCTGATCCCCTGCTGTGTGTATGGCAAAGTGTCCTGCTCCCTCCAAACTCAAAGTACCTCAGATTTACACCTGGCTCCCAGTAGGCCTCGGCATACTACCTGATTTTCCCTGGGCTCCAACAATGCCAGTTGGTGCTCGGCAGTGTCTTTGGCACGGGTACTCCCTGTTGCCCAGCCTGGTTCCAGCACGCCAGCTGTTTCCGGGTAGTGTCAAGGTCACTATGCCACCAATCCGTTGTCCTGTCGTCTTGCGGCCGGGTTAGCCGACTCTACGGTGCCTGCAGTTTAGGTGACTCCTATGTGGGCTGCGGGAACTGGCACTGAAGGCTGGATCCGTAGTGCCAATGGGACATAGATCCCCTGTAGGACTGTGGGTTTCAGTAACTGCGGCCGGCTTGCGGCCTGGCTACTTTGCTTTGGATGGGTACCTTCTGCTACCCACCCGGGTTCCAGCACTGTCAGCTGGTTCTCGCCAGAGCCTTTGGCCTAGGTGCCTCCATCTCGGTATCCGAAGTCCAGCACCGTCAGCTGGTCCTTGGTAGTGCTTTTTAGCACAGGTACCTTCTGCTTAGTAACCGTGGTCCAGCACCGTCAGTTGGTCCTCGGTAGGGCCATTGGCTCTTGTTCCTTCTGCTACCCATCCGGGTTCCAGCACTGTCTGCTGGTTCTCGCCAGAGCCTTTGGCCTAGGTGCCTCCATCTTGGTATCCGAAGGTGCAGCACCGTCAGCTGGTCCTTGGTAGTGCTTTCTAGCACAAGTACCTCCTGCCTAGTAACCGTGGTCCAGCACCGTCAGCTGTTCCTCGGTAGTGCCATTGGCTCTTGTAGCTTTTGCTACACATCTGGGTTCCAGCACCGTCAGCTGGTTCTCGGCAGTGTCTTTGGCACGGGTACTCCCTGTTGCCCAGCCTGTTTTCAGCACGCCTGCTGATTCCGGGTAGTGTCAAGGTCACTATGCCACCAATCCGTTGTCCTGTCGTCTTGCGGCCGGGTTAGCCGACTCTACGGTGCCTGCAGTTTAGGTGACTCCTATGTGGGCTGTGGGAACTGGCACTGAAGGCTGGATCCGTAGTGCCAATGGGACATGGACCTCCTGTAGGACTGTGGGTTTCGGTAGCTGCGGCCGGCTTGCGGCCTGGCTACTTTGCTTTGGATGGGTACCTTCTGCTACCCACCCGGGATCCAGCATTCTTAGCTGGTTCTCGCCATAGCCTTTGGCCTAGGTGCCTCCATCTTGGTATCCGAAGGTCCAGCACCGTCAGCTGGTCCTTGGTAGTGCTTTCTAGCACAGGTACCTCCTGCCTAGTAACCGTGGTCCAGCACCGTCAGCTGTTCCTCGGTAGTGCCATTGGCTCTTGTAGCTTTTGCTACCCATCTGGGTTCCAGCACCGTCAGCTGGTTCTCGGCAGTGTCTTTGGCACGGGTACTCCCTGTTGCCCAGCCTGTTTTCAGCACGCCTGCTGTTTCCGGGTAGTGTCAAGGTCACTATGCCACCAATCCTTTGGCCTAGGTGCCTCCATCTAGGTATCCGAAGTCCAGCACTGTCAGCTGGTCCTTGGTAGTGCTTTTTAGCACAGGTACCTTCTGCTTAGTAACTGTGGTCCAGCACCGTCAGTTGGTCCTCGGTAGTGCCATTGGCTCTTGTTCCTTCTGCTACCCATCTGGGTGCCAGCACTGTCTGCTGGTTCTCGCCAGAGCCTTTGGCCTAGGTGCTTCCATCTCGGTATCCGAGGTCCAGCACCGTCAGCTGGTCCTTGGTAGTGCTTTTTAGCACAGGTACCTTCTGCTTAGTAACCGTGGTCCAGCACCGTCAGTTGGTCCTCGGTAGTGCCATTGGCTCTTGTTCCTTCTGCTACTCATCCGGGTGCCAGCACTGTCAGCTGGTTCTCGCCAGAGACTTTGGCCTAGGTGCCTCCATCTCGGTATCCGAGGTCCAGCACCGTCAGCTGGTCCTTGGTAGTGCTTTTTAGCACAGGTACTTTCTGCTTAGTAACCATGGTCCAGCACCGTCAGTTGGTCCTCGGTAGTGCCATTGGCTCTTGTTCCTTCTGCTACCCATCCGGGTGCCAGCACTGTCAGCTGGTTCTTGCCAGAGTCTTTGGCCTAGGTGCCTCCATCTCGGTATCCGAGGTCCAGCACCGTCAGCTGGTCCTTGGTAGTGCTTTTTAGCACAGGTACCTTCTGCTTAGTAACCATGGTCCAGCACCGTCAGTTGGTCCGCGGTAGTGCCATTGGCTCTTGTTCCTTCTGCTACCCACCCGGGTTCCAGCACTGTCAGCTGGTTCTCGCCAGAGCCTTTGGCCTAGGTGCCTCCATCTCGGTATCCGAAGTCCAGCACCGTCAGCTGGTCCTTGGTAGTGGTTTCTAGCACAGGTACCTCCTGCATAGTAACCGGGGTTCAGCACCGTCCGCTGTTCCTCAGTAGTGCCATTGTGTTGTGAGTTCATTTTCCCCTTCACCACTCAGGCCCGATGAACTCCCTCTGCTGGTTAAGAAAGGTAGTGAGCCTGATTATCAAACATCTGAGACTAATGATGATGACTGACTGAGTGGAGTTGCTGACTGGATATAAGGCCGTCGACGCCCTTCTGCCCTGCGGGTGATTTCTCTGTGGGATCCTTGGATACCAGTCTGAATTCCTGCTCTTCTAAAGCTAAGTTTTTCTGCTCTGCCTTTTGCATTTGTGCTTTGACCTTTTTTGCTGGATTTCTGCCATTCCCTTTTGGGGTGAGCTGAATTCCTTTAGCTCTGTCTTCAGAAAATACCTGAGTGCTGATTTAGTTTTTGAAGCCTAGCTGCTTCAGGGCCTTTTTCCATATCAGCCTGTTGGCTTATGTCTTTCATAGGGTTTTTGCAGATTGCAGACAGCAACCGTCCTTTCCTGTCCTGCTTAGTTAGTTTGGGCCCCATTGTTTGCTCAGCCTATCTTTCTATCTGTGTGAGTGTTTTTTCATCTTGCTTCACCGTCATTATATGTTGGGGGCTGCCTTTTACTTTGGGGTCTGCTCTGGGGCAGTTTAGATTTCCTTTTCTGTCTTTAGGCTATTTAGTTCTCCAGCTGTGATCGAGGGGTCTAGGGCACCGTAGGAACCCCCCACGGCTACTGCTAGTTGTGTTGATAGGTTCAGGGGTCTGCAATCTGATAGTTGCCAACTTCTCCGGTTTTCTGGACGTAGCTTCTATTTTTGTGTCTGCCTCCTACGGTGACTCGTTCATAACACCATTGGGTATTGTTCCTTCTGCTGCCACTACGGGTTCCACTACTGTCAGCTGGTTCTCGCCAGTTTCTCAGCCTTCTTGTACCTTCTGCTACATTTCCAAGATCAAGCTTTTTGAAATTGTCTTTGGTAATCCTTATTGATCTCCATGACGACGACCCTGATGACAACGACCCTGAAGACCACACCAAAGAAGACCAGAAATATGACCCTAAATAATAAGACCAAGAGGACAAAGAACATGAAGACAACCACCAAGATACAGAACAAAAGGCAGAAGAACAAGAAGCAGAAGAACAGAAAGCAGAAGAACAGAAAGCAGAAAAACATTAAGCATAAGACTAAAAATCAGCATAGAAGAAATCAAAATTATAAGCAGAAGAAGACTAAGCAGTAAATGGGGGTGAGTCCGTTCCTCCTCGTGGTGCCCCTGGAAAATGCCTGCTGCAGGCCAAACTGAACGCAGACAAATCCTGTTGTAAATCTTTTGTGACAGGCAGAATGTAAGGTGTAATCTTATAACTTTTATAGATAAGTACTACAGGAATGCCTGTCACCATAAGAAAATGAAGACAAAGAAGAATAGGAAGAAGATGAAGAAATAGCATATGAAAATTAATAATAGCTGAATAAGAAGAATATGAAGAATGGAAGAAAAAAATGGGAAGAAGGTGAAAAAGAAGAAGATGAATAAGGTGAAGAAAAAGTTGATGAAAAAAATGCTACTGCTGCGGATCATGAAGGAGAAAGTGTGGGAGAAGTTCAAAAGAAGGAGAAGACCATGGAAGTTTTGAAACATACATATCTGACAAAATATAAAAAAGTTAACATAGTCAATATCTTTTTAACTCCGAACGTCTTGAAAAAAAAAATTGGAATTAATGCTATGCCATGTGATTTGAATAAACCACTATGCCTTTAATGTCTCCTCCACCTCCCACAATACATTCTACATGACTCTTATTTGTTTTCAATTATGTAGAATTAGCCAACAAGGAAATAAAGGGCTTTTTTAAATTCCGATACTGGAAGTCCCATTGACCTGAATGGGACTTCCGGTATCGGAATCGGCGATACCCGATATTTTTTTCGGATCGGGCGATACCATCCGATACAATATTTTTGGGTATCGAACGGTATCGCTCAACACTACTCACGTGTGCGCTCACTTGCGGCGTTGCAGCATGGCAAGATCGCGCATTGCAGCTCTGCAGCGCCGATTCCGCCTTCCGAAACATCGCATCATATGTGACCTACCCAATAGGTGGAATTCAATGTTACATACGTTGGAGTTGTGTGAGCAGCAGGCAGCAGTAATGGAGTACCAGCTGCATCAGGCACAAACAAATCACACTGCGCGCCGTTCACACTTCACCACCACTGAGTGGGCCTCTATGAAGGACATCTGCCACGTTTTGCATTCCTTCGATGATTCCACGCGGATGGCGAATGCAGATGATGCACTAGTCAGCATGACTATCCCTCTTATCTGCCTGCTTGAAAAAACACTGCAAGCACTAAGGCAGGAGGTTGTGGAAGAGGTGGAGGATAAAGAGTCACAAATGCCATCTGCTTCTGGACAGTCTGCGCAACGTGGTTCCTCACAAAGGCCTAGGCAGGGGACACTTTGTGAGGAGGATGAGGAGGAGGAAGACATCTGTCCAGAGGAAGGAGGTACACATTGCTCTAGTAGTCAGTATGTAGAGCAAGGGTGGGGTGATGCCGAGCAGGCAGAGATGACGCCTCAAGCAGGGGACAGCGTTTCTTGGCCAGTTGGCAGTCTGCAGCACATGGTTGATTTCATGCTGCAGTGCCTGAGAAACGACCGCCGCATCGCCCACATTCTCAACACAGCTGATTATTGGGTGTACACCCTCCTAGATCCTCACTACTGGGGCAACTTACAAAGCCTCATAACACCGTTGAACCAGGAGAGTAAAATGCTGGAGTACCAAGACACACTGGTGCATTCCATCATGTTCTCCATTCCACCCGAGAGCAGTGCTGCTAGTGCTTTACAAAGCTGTTCAGTGCGTCGAGGCAGTGGAGGAAACTCTGCACAAAGAGGGAGCAGAAGCAGACAAGACCAGTATGGCCCAAATGTGGCAAAGTTTTGTGTCCCCGCCACAAATGTCTACACCATCACAGATGGCTCCAGTCAGCAGGAGGCAACGTTTCCGTCAGATGGTGACAGACTACATGTCGTGCCCTCTTAGTGTTCTCCCACACGGCTCTTCCCCCTTCAAATTTTGGGTCTCTAAGCTGGATACATGGCCAGAGCTTAGCCAGTATGCATTGGAGGTGCTGACTTTCCCTGCTGCTAGTGTATTATCGGAACGCGTCTTTAGTGCCACAGATGGTGTACTAACAGACCGTCGCATGCGACTATCCTCCGATAACGTTGACTGGCTTACTTTTCTGAAAATGAACAAGGCCTGGATCTTGCAGGAATTTGCCAGTCCTCTTCCAGATTAAATAATTGGTTGGCAACAGTATCCAGGTCTCCTGTTGTGTTCATGTTTCTACCACCTGAACCGTAATCCCTGGACTCCAACACCGTCAGTTGCTGCTCAGAAGTGCCGTCTGCACAGTCAACACTTGCTCCTGTGTTATTGGGGTTCAGTAACGTCAGCTGATCCCCTGCTGTGTGTCCGGCAATTTTGCCTGCTCTGTCCACATTCACACTACTACAGATATTAAACTTGCTCCAATTAGGCCTCTGGCTACACAGTGTTTCTACTGTAATCCCTGGGCTCCAACACTGCCAGTTGCTGCTCAGAACTCTCCTGCCCAGCCTGGTTCCAGCACGCCAGCTGTTTCCGGGTAGTGTCAACGTCACTTTGCCTCCAATACGTTGACCTGTCGTGTTGCGGTCGGGTTAGCCGACTCTATGGTGCCTGCAGTTTAGGTGCTTCCTATGTGGGCTGCGGGATCTGGCAATGAAGGCTGGTTCCATAGTGCCAATAGGACAAGCTCCCCCTGTAGGACTGTGGGTTTCGGTAACTGCTGCCGGCTCGCGGCCTTGCAAATTTTTTTTTCATTTGTACCTTCTGCCTATCTGAGTTCCAGTACCATTAACTGGTTCTTTGGAAGTCAATCTTGAATATGTCCCCCTGGGTTCCAGTAACGTCAGCTGGTTCCAGGCAGAGCCTTTGGCTTAGGTGCCTCCTTCTCGGTATCCGAGTTCCACCAATATCTGCTGGTCCTTGGTAGTGCTTTCTGGCACAGGTACCTCCTGCTTCGTAACCGCATTCCATCAGCTGGTCCTCGGTAGTTCCATTGGCTCTTGTACCTTCGGCTACTCATCCAGGTTCCAGAATCGTCAGCTGGTTCTCAGCAGTTCCTCAGCCTTCTTGTACCTTCTGCTGCATTTCCAAGTTCAAGCTTTTTGAAATGGTTTTTGGTAATCACTCTGGATCTCCCTGACGACGACCCTAAAGATGACGACCCTGAAGACCACCCCGAAGAAGACGACAACCCCGAAAACGACGACCCTGAAGACCACCCAAAAGAATTAAAAAAATGTAAAAAAAAATTAATTCCTGCTATTACATTTGATTGGGTTAACCCTCTATGACTTTAATGTCTCCTCCACCTCCCCCAATACATTCTACATTATTCTTAGTTGTTTTCCTTCATGTAGAATTAACCTACAAGGAAAGTAAGGGTTTTTTTTCATTCCGATATTTGTGTCCCATTGACTTGCATTGGTTTCCGGTATCGGAATCGGCGATATCCGATATTTTTGGGGTTTCGGTCCGATCCAATCCGATCCGATATTTCCCGATATCGGAAGGTATCGCTCAGCACTAATAGTGAGTCTTTAATGGCACAATTTGGTGGTTAGAATGTAATGGATCCTATCAAAATACATTACAATTAAAGTGAAATGATTTTTACAGAGTTCTATTGGTTCAAAAAAATGAGCTGCTGCAAGTGCAGCCTCAGTAACCAGCGGTGACGTCATCAAGGTTGCCACCGATCACTGAGGCTGTATTCCCAGACAGACCTCTGAACTGTGTTGACCGAGGTGAAACCACCGCTAGAAAAAGCCTCACGGTGCAGCAACGAGTTCACCGCAGTCCACCTGGAGAAATTTTTCACAGTGAAGTGCAGTGATCTCTCTGAGGTCAGTGCTGCGCTATGAGATTTTCTCACTGTGCTAGTGAGGATCTCACTGTGATCACCACAGTTCAGGGGTAGAGATGAGCGAATATTTCAATGTTCGGTTTGGTTTAAGATCACCAAATTTCCAATATTCACCAATTAATTAGTCGAATATTCACCAAACATAACCGACTGCCATTCAGGTGAATAGGAGGCAAAAATAAAAGCAGGCACAACACCTTATAACAGCCCCAAATGTTGCAAAAACACATCAAACGAGGGACAGACACCAGGAAAGTGGCCTTAATTCACCCACAGTACAAATTTTAGCATGGAACTGCAGCAATCAGCCAGGCATGAGGTATCGGGGTCTGGGTCAGCATTTACAGCTTTTAATTGAACATCACAGTAAAATGAGGTGGGCGAGGTGTAGACCTCTTGTGCTCAGGTGGCACAAATATCAGTTTTGTAGACTAACATGGTCAGAAAAATCTAAGGATAGTAACACAGGTAGTTGAATCCAAGGAAGTGGAGGCCTGACGACTCCGAGGCCTACTGCTACAGGCAACACGCATGAAGGAGACCTAACCAGGATTGTTCACATTTCCAAAAATTGTTGGGAGACACCACAAAAATGGCATCAATTTCACCGCAGTAGAAATAGTATAATAGGGACCGATAAGTCTTCCACTAAACCCAATGCAGCAGATGGATACCCAACCAGGAGTGTTCACATTTCCAAAAATTATTTGCAGACACCACCAAAGTGGCAACATTTTCCCCACAATAGAAATAGTATAATAGGGACTGACAGGTCTTCCACTACACCCAATCCAGCAGATGGACACCCAACCAGGAGTGTTCACATTTAAACAAATGAGGGCCTTACACCACAGAAGTGGTATCAATTTCACGAGAGTAGAAATAGTATAATAGGGACCGACAGGTCTTCCACTACACCCAATACAACAGATGGACACCCAACCAGGAGTGTTCACATTTACAAAAATTATTGGTAGACACCATCAAAGTGGCATTACTTTCACCACAGTAGAAATAGGATAATAGAGACCGACAGGTCCTCAACTACACCCAATCCAGCAGATGGACACCTAACCAGGAGTGTTCACATTTAAACAAATGGAGGCCTGACACCACCGAAGTGGAATAACTGTCATGGAAATAAAAATAGTATAAATGATGGTACTTTAAAGGGAACCTGTCACCCCCCAGGGCGTTTTTAGGTAAAAGAGCCACCTTCAGGAGCACCAAGGCTGCACTCTGTGAAGGTGACTCTTCTGTTTCTGACCCCTAGTAACGCTGAATTATCGACTTTTATAAATAGGTCCTCATAACTGTAATGTGTCCCATAGGTATGGTGTGTCCTGCCTCCTATCAATCCATCATGCCTGTGTCTTGTGCCTAGGCGCCACCCACCATCCGTCCATCATGCCCCTTGTCTTGTGCCTGGGCACCGCCTACCATCCATCCATCATGCCACTTGTCTTGTGCCTGGGCACCGCCCACTGTGCCCCTGTGCGCTGTTGCTGAGGCCCCAGCCCCGCAGTGTGAATACATCATAACACACTGCGGGGCGGAATCTGGGCCCTCAGCAACACGCAGGTGCAATAACCTGATGTTGGTTCTCGGGCAGCACAAGCTGCGCCACTCTACTTCTGCGCCACTGTGCTTCCACGTCTCAACACCTCACTCAGTGCCATATGGTGCCGTCCAGCTCTGGGCACCTCAGTACCGCATTAAGCGGCTGCATCCGCCAGTGCAACGCCGTGCACAAGTCTAGCGCTTTCCTCCTAAGCACGGGTGGTTAGTGGCGTCTGTCAGAGTGGTGCAGTGGCCACGTGGTGCACTACATTTCATTCAACCTCTAGTTGGCTCCGCAGTTGCGATGCTGACCTCTAGTAGTTTAGAGGGACTCTAACCCTGGGTCCTCAGGGTAGAGCCCTGTGACTACACACTAGCGCTCACCTTGCCGAGCTCTGTGAGTGTTAACAGGCTCCAGCGTTTATTTCCTGCAGCTCTGTGCAGTAACAGAGTTCGCCTCTGTACACATCGGGTGAAAATAACCCGCCTGTGTTTTGTTAGTATATTGCCATACAGCCTCCGCAATTACTGAGCAGCAGGTAACATCTCTGCACGGTGGACCCCGGGCTGCGAACAGACCTTAATTCCATCACTTTTGACTTGGTGCATTCCGCTAGCCCTAACACATAGAACAGCATAGCAATCATTCAATGAGCGTAGGAGTCATGACAGTATGCCTACTTAATGTTCCGACGGCTGTAACCCTGATCCAAGAAACATTGTCTCATGTCATTAGCATGCACTTCAATGTCACTATCTGTGGAGCATATATGATGCATTCTTAAAAATTGACTAGTAGAAACAGATTTGTTGATGTGGGTTGGACGTGAGGAGGAAGAGTGGAGTAAGGCATTAACCGCAGTATCCTTTCTGATTGTTATTATGTTACAAATAGAGAGATTAGTCATACTCAAAAAGGTTCTACCTGCATGTAAAACATCCTTATGTCTGATACATAAAGTGATTCAATATTGCATGTAGCGAGGATCATGTCATCATCTATATGCAAGGAGTCTATCTTTCGTAGTAACTCCGCCATATCACGCAAATAGAAAGAGATGGTTTCAACCAAAGGTTTAAGTAGAGAAACTTCAAATCTACAAATATTTTTAGATAGACTACCTACCGATATAATGGGCCTACCTGGGTGTGTGGCGCCCTACGACTTTACCGCCACAAAAGGGTTAAATATGTACTGTTTGCATGTGTTTTGTGAGCAATGGGAGTTATGCTTTCTCTGCTAGAGACCACAACACACACACACAATTCACCTCACTCCCTTACTTGTCTGAAGCTTAGAGCTTTGCAGACATGCCCTAACTGGGAGGGGGGGGAGTCAAAAGTTGATGTTCAGTGAAGAAGGAGGAAGAACGCTCTTGGGAGCCATGATGACATGTGGTCCCTCCAGGAATAAAGCTAATAAGAAGCATCAGGGAGTCATCCCCTAGGCCATCCATGCTTTCAGAGCAGGGTAGTAAGCTGAGAGACTGTGTGAGTTTATACAACCAACAGTGCAGTGTTTTCCCTGGGATTACAGCAGCAAACTAGGATCAGAGAGGATTGTACAAGAAGGAACAAGAGCTTCACAGAGGATCCAAGCTGCAAGTTGCCAGCGGAGGAATACACAGTGAGTAGAGGCCATACTAGAAATTTCAAACTCTGGGAAGCCTTGGTCCCTGAAGGGATTATAATAGCTGGAAACTTACACTGAGTCATGGCAGAGGCAGGATAACTCCCATTCTCAAGAGTAGATTGTAAGCTGGTGAGAGTTGAAATATCTCCTCTGAACTGCACCTGAACTACAGTAAATGACAAAGTGACTTTTCTTGTCTCCTGCCTTATTATTCCATGCCTTCTACTTCCTTCACAATCTCTGGGGGTCGGCACTGGTTGGAGAGGGTTTAACATCTGCACTGCCATCACTATCTACTCCCCCAGGGATCATCTGCAGTGCCGGCTATACTACAGTCGAACACTCCAACTGGCGTCATGAATCACTACATAAACTTTATCCCTAATCAATACTCCCCTTTTACATGACCGCCTGATGCCACGGACCGGGTCACTGCCACTGTGACATTTCCCATTGAAGTTAATAGGCTCGGTACCAAGTATCCCACGGCTTCAGGGGGGCGTCAGGTGTTTCAAGGTATCCTTATGAATCTTAGATAGTAGGTGTAGTGTTCAGGGGCGGGATGGGCTGGGGGCAGAGAGACAAATGCTCCCCAGGCCACTCCCCCAGCATGCTGTACAGGGCCAGCCGCCTGATGGCCACGCACAGCCGCATCACCGTCTATCAGAGCACACGTATGCACCGGTTCTCCCAATGCTCTCTGTACTTCTATATCAGTGTCGGACGTGCGCGATGATGTCATCGCGCACGTGCCGACATGTACCGGGCGCTTGAAGCAGAGAGGTGCTGCTGGGGAGCGACTGTGAGGTAAGTATGAAAAACTTTTTTGTTTTCTTTATAAAATGAATTCAGGGGGTGAGGGTAACTGCAAGTGATGAAGAGGGGGTGTAAGGGGGACTCCACATGATGGAGTTTGGGGGTTAAAGGAGACTGCACATGATGGAGTGGGTGTGTAAGTGTGACTGCACATGATAAAGTGGGGGTAGTGGGGCTGCACATGATGATGTGTGGGTAAGGGGTACTGCGCATGATGAAGGGGGAGTGGGGCTGCACATGAAGTGGGGGTAAGGTAGACTGCACATGATGAATTGGGGGAGTAAGGGGGATTGCACATGATGAAGTGGGGCTGCACATGGTGAAGTGGGGGGGTGAGGGGGACTGCACATCATGAAGTGGGGGGTAAGGAGGACTGCACATGAAGAATTGGGAAGTAAGGGGGACTGCTCATAAAGTGGGGGGAAAGGGACTGCACAAGATGAAGTGTGTTTGAGGGGGGACTGCACATGATGAAATAGAAGGGGGATAGAGGGCTGCAAATGATGAAGGGGCACTGCAGATGAAGTGAGGGGGTGATAGGGGACTACATTGGATGCAGTAAGGGGACTTCAAATTAAAGTGGTGGGACTACAAATGATGAAGTGGAGGAGAGGATGGGGCACTGCAAATAATGAATTCAGTGTGAGGGATGGGGGATAGCAATTTAATTGAAGGTGGGGGTGGGGAGAGCAAATGATGAATTGAAGGTGGGGAGAGCAAATGATGATCTAGGGGGAGAGCAAATAATGAATTTTGAGGGTGGGGGAGTAAATGATGTACTGAATATGGGGTAGAGCAGTTGATAATGAAAAGAGGGTGGGAGAGAAAGACATGACAATGAATTGGGGTGGGAGGGGCATGAAATATAATGAATTGTGGTTAGGGTTAAAGCAGGAGGTAACATAGTGGGGGCATTGAGGATGAAGCAACTGGTAATGAATTGGGGGAAAGAGCACAGTTGCTAAATAATTTATATATTAAATGGGGAAAGTGGCTATTTATAGTTAGTGGGTGCACAGTGGTGGATTATAATTTATATTTGGAATGGCAAGTTGCATAATAGCCAATTATATATTGATTGTGGGTGCATCTCTCTATTCAGATGTGTAGTGTAGAAGAAAGGGAAAAAGTGAGGAATGTGCTCTGGAAGTGGTGCTCTAGGTAACTGTGCTATTTTATGCCAAGACGAGTCCTGGCTGGAAGAAGTGATGGTGGTCTGTGCTGGATGAAAAAGAAAAGCAAAGATGAAGGACTTCAGCTATAGACGCCACTGGTGAGTCAGTGTGTTACCTGTACACTGATACTATACACTGTACACTATATACAGAGCTCCTGTGCATAATGTCACTGGCAGTGGTAATCATTGTATTACCTGTACACTGACACTATATACAGAGCTATTGTGTATAATGTCACTGGTGATCACTGTATTACCTGTACACTGACACTATATACAGAGCTTCTGTGTATAATATCACCGGTGATCACTGTATTGCCTGTACACTGACGCTATATACATAGCTCCTGTGCATAATGTCACCAGTGATCATTGTATTACATGTACACTGACAGTAAATACAGAGTTCCTGTATACAATGGCACTTAGTATTATGTTTTTTTAATTAACGATCAGTGTTGTGGTATTGAGTCACTATGTGGTGATAATATGTGGTCTGGTCATGGTGTGACAATATTTGTCCCTTGTATGTGGTATTAAATGGTTGTTTAAAAAATGTAAATGTATGTGACTCATTCCCTTAAAGAAAAATACATAAAAATATATTTATTTTTAATAGTTTAGAGTAGAGTAGGGCCGAAAGAGTCTACCGTGTCGTGGTGTCAGCTTTTTCCAAGAGTGGACAGTGGAGGCGGAGCTGGTGTGGAGCCGGGGCAGAGTTTAAAGGGAACCCGAAAATTTTGCCAGTATGGGGCACCGAAATTCCTAGTGAAAGCCCTGGTCTGTCTCATAAGTTGCAGACTGCAGCTTCCTGAGACTTCAGTGTGCTCACGAATGCGTCGCAATGCCATTATTGTCTCATGCCACACTGCGGACCTGAAAAGAAAATGGAGGAGGCAGTGCTGGAAATCAGGATGAGGTGAGTATAAGCTTCATTATTTTTACTATGGAGAACTGAGGCCATAATACTAACTATATATATATAGATATATACTGTCATGCCCGCCATGTCCGTTATGCCTGTCATGTCCGTTATGCCTGTCATGCCCGCCATGTCTGTTATGCCGCATGACTCCTGGAGCGGTGTGCACGTGCACTGAATTCTCATGCCCGTTATGCCTCGTGCTGCAAGATGCCTGAAGCGGTGTGCACGCGCGCCTTACCTCATGGCTGCACGCCGTTGCTAGGTAACCATCCGTCTCTGCTCTGATTCTGCAACCCCCGATCATGTGACCTTTTATATGTTCCAGCACTGTCTGATTCTGCAATCCTCTATGTAATCCTGGAACCCCTGATCATGTGACCTCTATGATTCAGCCCAGTCTGATCTAGCAACGCTCTCTATGATCCTGGAGGTACTGAACCGGAAGTCCTTCCCTGATCCTGACCCGGAAGTCCAGGTGCTATGGTGCTATATCAGACCGCCCCTTCCTATGGTCGGGACCTGAGTATCGTGTTGCTTCCCTGCATGGCTGCTTGGTCTGCTCGGTCGCTTCCTGTATTCTGTGCCCCTGCACTCTGCTCTGTAGTGTGTCTCTACACACGCTCTGTGCTTGTACTCTGCCTCTTGTCTCATGCCATGTCTTGTGTTGTCTCTCGTGCCATGTTTGACCTTGCCTTGCTTTGCCTTGTCGTGCTTCCGCTGTTCTCTGCCTTAGCCGGTTTTGCCATGTCTAGTCTTTGCTATTCTGAGCCTTGTAGTACTTCTCATGTTTTTTGCCTCTGCCTGGTTTTCCGTACTCTGCCCTATGGTGCTCTCTTGCACATACCCATGTCTAGTCTCAAGGTTCTCCCTTGACCCGGCTCTGGGCTTCGGCCTACGCTCCGCTGCTAGAGCTAGACTCTGTCCTATCGTGCTCTCTTGCACATTTCCACGCTAGTCTCAAGGTTCTCCCTTGACCTGGCTCTGGGCTTCGGCCTACGCTCTACTGCTAGCTCTGCTCTTGCTCTGACCTGGCTCTGTGTTTCTGCCTATGTTCCGCTCCATGTTCCGTATACTGCCTTGCCTTGTTTCTCGCCTAGCCTTGCATTGTTCCTTGCTTTGCCTTGCCTTGTTTCTTTGTGTGCCCTTTGCATGCGTCTGACCTTCCTAGCCTCCTGCTTGTGCCTCAGTCGTGCCCGCCCTAGCCGTGCCTGCCTGCTTTTGCCTCAGCTGTGCTCGTCGGTCAGTGACAGCTGTGTCGCCTGCTATGCCCCAGCTGGGTTCGCTGGAGTCTTGCCCGCCTTTTTGTGCTGCAGCCCGTCCAGCCCCCCCAGCGGTGCTCTCTGTGCTTCCTTGCACTCACGCTGTCTCTGCACTGTGCTCTCTGTGCTTCTCTTAGCACGCGCAGGTCCTCGCCTGCCCCGTGGCATACCTCCCCGTGCTTCTGTAATAGTACGTGCAGGTCTTGCCATGTAACCTGTTGTGCCCTCTCACACATACAGGTCCTTGCCTGTACTCTGTCCCTGGCATGTCCTCTGCACGCGCAGGACTCTGCCTTGAACCCTGACCCTGGCTTGTCTCTCTACAAGCGCAGGACTCTGCCTTGAACCTGACCCTGGCATGTCTCTCTGCACATACAGGACTCTGCCTTGAACCCTGACCCTGGCGTGTCTCTCTGCACGCACAGGACTCTGCCTTGTACCTTGGCGTGTCTCTACACATGCACCCTTCTTGTTTGTTGAACTTTGAACCCTGGTGTGTCCCCTACACATGCACTTGCCTTGCACCTTGCTTTGAACCCTGGTGTGTCTCCTACACACACACCCTGCCTTGCACCTTGCCCTGGACCCTGGTGTGCCCTTAGCACGCACCCTGCCTGGAATCCTGCCTTGGACCTCGGCGTGTTCCCTAACATGCACCATGCCTGGAGATTCGTCGTGCCTCCTTGCCTGTACCCTGGTTTGCCGGATGCCCGGATCCTGCCGATCGCCATCAGAGCTCCGGAGCCTGATGACCCTGTTGATCGTTGCCTGCTTTCCGGAGTCCAATGCCATTGAGCCCTTGCCTGTACCCAGGCGTGCCACCTGGCACGTACCATGCCTTGGACCTTGGCGTGTCCACGCATGCACCTTGCCATGTTTGCTTGTTCTCACGTTTTTGCACTGAATGTTTCCCTGAAGTTGTCTTAATGAAGATACCTTGAACTTACGTCTTGTCTTGTCTTGCTTCCTGCTTGTCCTTGTCGTCAGACACATGTACCTAGTGTCTACTTGAGCCGGCCATCTGGTGCCAGCAGTCGTGGTGGCTTACCCCCTTGGTCTTGCCCCTGACACTCCCTGTATAGGGGATGGTTCCTCACAAGGTCAGCTCGCCCTAGGTGGGTGGGTGCCACGACCCAGAGGGTCCACTTTAAAGAAAACGACTCAGCGTAAGCTGACCTCGTCACATATACCATGTGGGCATAGTAACTAACTACGATTAGTTATAGCAAATTATAATGATTATATCTATAATATAACGGGCTAAGCGTCACTCTGTCCGAAGCCTTTATAGACTGCGCAAGCGCGACGCGCCTGCGCTGTCTGGCTCCAGACAGAATGAGGCATCCAGCGGTGAGGAGTCTGTATGGCGCCCAGAGATGGTGGTATGTGTGCATACCGTGATCTCGGACGCCATAGTTACATACTTACCTGACCGGGAGGTGCGTTGCCGCGGCACTTCTCTTCGGCCGGAGACCAGGGCAGGAGTGCGGCCGGAATCGTGCATATTGCGATCTGGCGCCATTTTACTGAAGACACATTTGAAGTGTGTCTTCAGCAATATGGCACCAGACAGCGCTATGGGCATGCACGGACTCCGGTGCCAGACTCCTCCCCCGGCCTCCAGCAGAACGTGACAGCGCTGGAGCACAGGAAAGAAGGGTGAGTATAAATGTTTTTTTTTGTATGTGTGTAGTTAAATAGGGGTGAGGGGGACCATACATATCAGGATAAGGGGGGTGAGGGGACCATGCATACCAGGAAAGGGGGGAGAGGGGAGCATGCATACCAGTATTGGGGGGTGAGGGGACCATGCATACCACGAAAGGGGGTGAGGGGACCATGAATACCAGGATGGGGGGGTGAGGGGGCCATAAATACCAGGATAGGGGTGAGGGGACCATACATACCAGGATAGGGATAAGGGGGTACCATGCATACCAGGATTGGGGGGTGAGGGGACCATGCATACCAGGATGAGGAATAGGGTGCCATGCTTACCAGGATTGGGGGGTGAGTGTACCATGCATACCAGGATAGGGATGAGGGGTGCCATGCACACCAGGATAGGAGTGGGGCAGCACATACCAGGATGGGAGACCATATACCAATAAAAATGCACGCCAACCTGGCGTAGAACGGGATCATAGCTAGTCTATATATATATGAAGCTGAGTGTATAGCCCCGCCCATGCCGCATAGCCACATTCACTATAATATCCCACATCATCCTGTCAGCCAGAGCTACCCGACTACTACCCCTAATATCCCACATCATCCCATCAGCCAGAGCCACCAGACTACTAATATCCCACATCATCCCGTCAAAGCCACTGGACTGCTACCCCTAATATCCCACATCATCCCGTCAGCCACAGCCACTGGACAACTACTCCTAATATCCCACATCATCCTATCACAGCCACTGGACTACTACCCCTAATATCCCACATCGTCCCATCAGCCAGAGCCACCAGACTACTAGTATCCCACATGATCCCGTCAAAGCCACTGGACTGCTACCCCTAATATCCCACATCATCCCGTCAGCCATAGCCACTGGACAACTACTCTTAATATCCCACATCATCCCGTCAGCCAGAGCCACCGGACTACAACCCCTAATATCCCACATCATCCCAGCAGCCATAGCCACTGGGCAACTACTCCTAATATCCCACATCATCCCATCAGCCAGAGCCACCGGACTACTCCCCCTAATATCCCACATCATCCCGGGGTCAGAACCAGAGCGCTGAGTGTAATGGCCCAACTTCCATAAAAGGGATCCCTTTAATAGAAGCCTGGGGTGAGAATCAGAGCGCTTTAGGATTTACCCTAATTTCCATACCGGAGATCCCTTTAAGAGAGGTCTGGGGTCTGTGTAGTTAAAAGCAGGTTCGCAGGATGCAGTGAAGAGACGTGAGACCGAGTGTTGTTTTGGAAAATAATGTTTGTGAACTGGAGCCGCTAGGGCTATACTGAGCGACCAAAAAGGGGTAACACTAATTGTCCTCACAGGGACACAACAACACTTTTCTTTAACGAGAATGTGACTGACCCAGCAAGGCCAGCTATTATGGGGCCACGAAACGGCCAACTACGGGTCCTTATTTCCTAAAGTCAACTTATCCTTCCTGACGTCCCTCGGTGTCGCTGCATTGGTGTCGCTGATGTGGCTGCTTTGACGTTGCAGCCGCTGGGCCCAGCTCTTGAGGAACTGTCGTAGTCTTCAGGTGTCCAGCACCCAGGAGAAGTTGGGGCACAACAGGCCCTAAGGGAGTCTTTCGTTGCGGTAACCCCCTGTAGCTCGTTAGCGAGTCCACGGGGACTCCAGTCCCCCCAAGCAGGGTAGTAGTCTGGAAGAGTGGCGGTTGGTAGGCCACATGCACGGACAGGGCTTGTGCAAAGAGTCTCTCCATAGGCGAGGAGCAGGCCCCAACTGCAGCAGGTTAATGGCAGCCCTGGGCGGTGATGCACAGTCCGCAGTTGCGGCCTGTAGTGGGACGGCAGCGTGCAGACCGCCACTGCGGGGAGGATTGATGTGGCTGCGGGAGACAGCGGACAGGCCGCAACGGGCTGGAGCACAGCGGTACCGGCTGCGGACGACCATGGGCAGGTCATGTCCCCGACTTGGCGGGGGGGTGACAGTCTCTGGTCGGTAAGTTTGGTACCTCCTCTCTGACGGGCACTGATAATCTCCTCTCTGCTGCCGTTGTCCCCTCTGGTCATCGTTGGCCACTATAGCTCTCTCACAGTCCCACAGCCTCTTGTTCAGTGTCTGGTGTGCCACCAACTGTCTCCCCTGCGCGCCCCCTCCTTCTTTTATACTCACCCCTCCCCTTGCTGCCCAGTCACGCTCAGTCATCTGCTCTCCTCCTTTGTTCCCCGGGTACTGTTTCCCTTGGTTCCGGCCCAGACAACCTATGGGGGTCCTCCTCCCTACATCTGTACCAAAGCGCAGAATGGATTTGCCCTCACTTCCGTACCGGGGATCTCTTTAAGAGAGCCTGGGATCAGAACAAGAGCGCTGAGTGTATTTGCCCTGACTTCCATACCAATGATCCTTTTAATAGAATCCTGGGGTCAGATTCAGAGCGCTGAGGGATTTGCCCTAACTTCCATACAGGAGATCCCATTAAGAGAGCCTGGGGTCAGTACGAGAGCATTTGAAGGCAATTGCCCTGACTTCCATACTGGGGATCCCTTTAAGAGAGGCTTGGGGTTAGAACCAAAGCGCTGGATGGATTTGCCCTGACTTCCATGCCAATGATCCCTTTAATGGAAGCTTGGGGTCAGAATCAGAGCACTGAGGGATTTGCCCTGAGTTCCATACTGGGGATCCCTTTAACCCCTTCACCCCCAAGGGTGGTTTGCACGTTCATGACCGGGCCAATTTTTACAATTCTGACCACTGTACCTTTATGAGGTCATAAATCTGGAACGCTTCCATGGATCCCGGTGATTCTGACATTTTTTTCTCGTGACATATTGTACTTCATGTTAGTGGTAAAATTTCATTCAAATAACTTGCGTTTATTTGTGAGAAAAACGGAAATTTGGCAAAAATTTTGAAAATTTCGCAATTTTCCAACTTTGAATTTTTATGCCCTTAAATCACAGAAATACGGCACACAAAAAACTTGATATCTAACATTTCCCACATGTTTACTTTACATCAGCACAATTTTGGAACCAAAATTTTTTTTCGTTAGGAAGTTATAAGGGTTAAAAGTTGACCAGCGATTTCTCATTTTTACAACACCATTTTATTTTTAGGACCACATCACATTTGAAGCCACTTTGAGGGGTCTATATGATAGAAAATACCCAAAAGTGACACCATTGTAAAAACTGCACTCCTTAAAGTGCTCAAAACCACATTCAAGAAGTTTATTAACCCTTTAGGTGCGTCACAGGAATTTTTTTGAATATTTAAAATAAAATGAACATCTAACTTTTTTTCATAAAAAAAATACTTCAGGTTCAATTTTTTTTATTTTACCAAGGGTAACAGGAGAAATTGGACTGCAAAAGTTATTGTGCAATTTGTCCTGAGTACGCAGATACCTGATATGTGGGGGGGAACCACTGTTTCGGTGCATGGCAGAGCTCAGAATGGAAGGAGCGCCGTTTGACTTTTTCAATGCAAAATTGGCTGGAATTCAGATTGGACGCCATGTCACGTTTGGAGAGTCCCTGATGTACCTAAACAATGGAAACCCCCTACAAGTGACCCCATTTTGGAAACTAGACCCCCCAAGGAACTTATCTAGATATGTGGTGAGAACTTTGAACCCACAAGGGCTTTACAGAAGTTTATAACGTACAGCGGTACAATTAAAAAATCATATTTTTTCCACAAAAATGATCTTTTCACCCCAATTTTTATTTTCCCAAGGGTAACAGGACCCTAAAAGTTATTGTGCAATTTGTCCTGAGTACGCTGATACCCCACATGTGGGGGTAAACCACTATTTGGGCGCATGGCAGAGCTCGGAAGGGAAGCAGTGCCATTTGATGTTTTTGGCTGGAATTGAGATCGGACACCATGTCGCATTTGGAAAACCCCTGATGTACCAAAACAGTGGAAACCCCCCACAAATGACACCATTTTGGAAACTAGACCCCCTAAGGAACTTATCTAGATGTGTGGTGAGAACTTTGAACCCCCATGGGCTTCACAGAAGTTTATAACATAAAGCCATACAATTAAAAAATCATATTTTTTCCACAAAAATGATCTTTTCACCCTCAATTCTTATTTTTCCAAGGGTAACAGGACCCTAAAAGTTATTGTGCAATTTGTCCTGAGTACGCTGATACCCCACATGTGCAGGTAAACCACTATTTGGGTGCATGGCAGAGCTCGGAAGGGAAGCAGCGCCATTTGACGTTTTTGGCTGGAATTGAGATCGGACACCATGTCACGTTTGGAAAACCCCTGATGTACCAAAACAGTGGAAATCCCCCACAAATGACACCATTTTGGAAACTAGACCCCCTAAGGAACTTATCTAGATGTGTGGTGAGAACTTTGAACCCCCATGGGCTTCACAGAAGTTTATAACATAAAGCCATACAATTCAAAAATCATATTTTTTCCACAAAAATGATCTTTTCACCCTCAATTCTTATTTTTCCAAGGGTAACAGGACCCTAAAAGTTATTGTGCAATTTGTCCTGAGTACGCTGATACCCCACATGTGGGGGTAAACCACTATTTGGGCGCATGGCAGAGCTCGGAAGGGAAGCAGCGCCATTTGACGTTTTTGGCTGGAATTGAGATCGGACACCATGTCGTGTTTGGAAAACCCCTGATGTACCAAAACAGTGGAAATCCCCCACAAATGACACCATTTTGGAAACTAGACCCCCTAAGGAACTTATCTAGATGTGTGGTGAGAACTTTGAACCCCCATGGGCTTCACAGAAGTTTATAACATAAAGCCATACAATTAAAAAATCATATTTTTTCCACAAAAATGATCTTTTCACCCTCAATTCTTACTTTTCCAAGGGTAACAGGACCATAAAAGTTATTGTGCAATTTGTTCTGAGTACGCTGATACCCCACATGTGGGGGTAAACCACTATTTGGGCGCATGGCAGAGCTCGGAAGGGAAGCAGCGCCATTTGACGTTTTTGGCTGGAATTGAGATCGGACACCATGTCGCGTTTGGAAAACTCCTGATGTACCAAAACAGTGGAAACCCCCCACAAATGACACCATTTTGGAAACTAGACCCCCTAAGGAACTTATCTAGATGTGTGGTGAGCACTTTGACCCCCCCAGTGCTTCACAGAAGTTTATAATGCCCGGGCGTGAAAATAAATAATTCGTATTTTTTCCACAGACATGATCTTTTAGTCACCATTTTTTTATTTTCCCAAGGGTACCAGGAGAAATTGGACCCCAAAGGTTGTTGTCCAATTTGTCCTGAGTATGCTGATACCCCATATGTGGGAGAAAACTACTGTATGGGCACACGTCGGGGCTCGGAAGGGAAGTAGTGACGTTTTGGAATGCAGACTTTGATGGAATGGTCTGCGGGTGTCATGTTGCCTTTGGAGAGCCCCTAATGTACCTAAACAGTGGAAACCCCCAACAAATGACACCATTTTGTAAACTAGACCCCCCAAGGAACTTATCTAGATGTGTGGTGAGCACTTTGAACCCCCCAGTGCTTCACAGAAGTTTATAACGCCCGGGCATGAAAATAAAAAATTCGTATTTTTTCCACAAACATGATCTTTTAGTCACCACTTTTTTATTTTCCCAAGGGTACCAGGAGAAATTGGACGCCAAAAGTTGTTGTCCAATTTGTCCTGAGTATGCTGATACCCCATATGTGGGAGAAAACTACTGTATGGGCACACGTCGGGGCTCGGAAGGGAAGTAGTGACATTTTGGAATGCAGACTTTGATGGAATGGTCTGCGGGTGTCATGTTGCCTTTGGAGAGCCCCTAATGTACCTAAACAGTGGAAACCCCCCACAAATGACCCCATTTTGAAAACTAGACCCACTAAGGAACTTATCTAGATGTGAGGTGAGCACTTTGAACCCCCAAGGGCTTCACTGAAGTTTATAATGCCAGGGCATGAAAATAAAAAAATCTTATTTTTTCCAGAAACATGATCAATTAATCCCCAATTTTTTCATTTTCCCAAGGGTAACAGGAGAAATTGGACCCCCAAAAGTTGTTGTCCAATTTGGCCTGAGTACGCTGACACCCCATATGTGGGAGAAAACTACTGTATGGACACACGTTGGGGCTCGGAAGGGAAGCAGTGACGTTTTGGAATGCAGACTTTGATGGAATGGTCTGCGGGTGTCATGTGCTTTTGGAGAGCCCCTGATGTACCTAAACTATTGAAACTCCCCACAAGTGACCCCATTTTGGACACTAGATCCCCCACGGAACTTATCTAGATATGTGGTGAGCACTTTGAACCCCCAAGTGCTTCACAGAAGTTTATAACACTCGGACGTGAAAATAAAAAAATCATTTTTTTCCACAAAAATGATATTTTTGCCCCCAATTTTTTATTTTCCTAAGGGTAACAGGAGAAATTGGACCCCAAAAATTGTTTTGCAATTTGTCCTGAGTAGGCTGATACCCTACATGTGGGGGTAAAACACTGTTTGGGTGCATGGCAGAGCTTGGAAGGGAAGGAGCACCATTTGACTTTTTCAACTCAGAATTGGCTGGAATTGAGATCAGACGCCATGTTGCATTTGGAGAGCCCCTGATGTGCCCAAACAGTGGAAACCCCCAATTATAACTCCAACCCTAACCCCAACACACCCCTAACCCTAATCTGAGCCCTAACCCTAGCCCTAACCCTAGCCCTAATCCTAACCCTAACCCTAGCCCTAACCCTAGCCCTAACCCTAAGGCTGTGTGCACACGCTGCGGATTTTGCTGCGGTTCCGCAGCGGTTTTGGCTGCTGCGGACCCGCAGCAGTACAGTACCATGATTCCCTATGGGAATCAAAAACCGCATTGCAGACGGTGCGGAATTTTCCGCGCGGATT
This sequence comes from Dendrobates tinctorius, assembly GCF_039654945.1. Classification (NCBI taxonomy): domain Eukaryota; kingdom Metazoa; phylum Chordata; class Amphibia; order Anura; family Dendrobatidae; genus Dendrobates; species Dendrobates tinctorius. The sequence continues at coordinate 68,535,256 of NW_027361754.1, read as the reverse complement.
ATCTGCGGTTTTCAATCCGCAGAAAGAATTGACATGTCAATTCTTTCTGCGGATTCTCCTGCGGTTTGCCATCTCCTCTATTGAGGAGATGAAAAACCGCAGGACAAAACCGCAGAGCAATCCGCAGGTAAAACAGCAGGTCTTTTGACCTGCGGTTTCACCTGCGGCTTCTACAAAATCCGCGCGGATGAATCCGCACCTAATCCGCAGCGTGTGCACACAGCCTTACCCTAACGGGAAAATGGAGATAAATACTTTTTTTTTAATTTTATTATTTTTCCCTACCTAAGGGGGTGATATCGGGGGGTTTGATTTACTATTTATGGCGGTTTTTATGTTTGGCGGCTGTCGCACGCTAAAAGACGCTTTTTATTGTAAAATAGTTTTTGCATCACCACATTTTGAGAGCTATAATTTTTCCGTATTTTGACCCACCGAGTCATGTGAGGTCTTATTTTTTGCGGGACGAGTTGTCGTTCTTATCGGTACCATTTTCGGGCATGTGACATTTTTTGATCGCTTTTTATTCCTATTTTTGGGACGCAGAATGAACAAAAACCAGCGTTTCATGAATTTCTTTTGGGGGGGTGCGTTTACACCGTTCCGCGTGCGGTAAAATTGATAAAGCAGTTTTATTCTTCGGGTCAGTACGGTTACAGCGATACCTCATTTAGGTCGTTTTTTTATGTTTTTGTCGGTTTTATGCAATGAAAACTATTTTATATAAAAAATAATTATTTTTGCATCGCTTTATTCTGCGAGCTATAACTTTTTTATTTTTTCGCTGATGATGCTGTGTGGCAGCTTGTTTTTTGCGAGACAAGATGACGTTTTCAGCGGTACCATGGATATTTATATGCGTCGTTTTGATCGCGCGTTATTGCACTTTTTGTTTGGCGGTATGATAATAAATCATTATTTTTTGCTTCGTTTTTTATTTTTATTTTTTTAAGGGGTTCGCTAAAAGGGTTAACTAATGGGACAGTTTTATAGGGCGGGTCGTTACGGACGCGGCGATACCTAATATGTGTACTTTTATTGTTTTTTTTTATTATTTCCAAAAAATGGATTTATTGGGGGAACATTTTTTTTTTTTTTCTAATTTATTTGGCGATTTTTTTTTAAATTATTTTTACACTTTTTTTATTTTTTTTTTTACTTTATTAAATAGTCCCAGGTGGGACATCACTGTCCTGTGACAGATCGCTGATCTGTCACATCACAGATCACTGTGACAGATCAGCGATCTGACACAGGCACTGCAGAAGGCTTCCTCATGCCTGCGCTTTGCAGGCACTGAGGAAGCCAGCTTCCTCAGGCCCCCGAAGGCCCCCGTCGCCATCTTGGATTCGGGGAAAGGAGTCCCCCGCAGCAGCGCTGCACATTGCGCTGCCGTGGGGGGCTCAGGGAAGCACGGAGGGAGCCCCCTCCCTGCCGATGCTTCCCTTTAACTCCCGGTACACCGCGATCATGTTTGATCGCGGTGTGCAAGGGGTTAACGTGTCGGGGGCGGTCCGTGACCGCCCCTGACACATTGTGCCGGGTGTCAGCTGTGATAATCAGCTGACACCCGGCCGCGATCAGCGGCGCTCACCACGTGGGCGCCGCTGATCGCGCCCGACGTACTATCCCGTCCATTGGCATAGGGGCCCAGGTCCCATGGACGGGATATACCGTCGGATGTCGGGAAGGGGTTAAAAGAGGCCTGGGGTCAGTACCTGTTAGGCGTCGGATTCCTGATGTTGCACAGCGGGAATCCAGAGCCAGACATCCTGCGGTCTCCCATTCTCCTCCGACCACTCCGGGTGCTGCTCAGACTCACTCTGACAGCCTGGATGTTGCTGCCACCTCTGGTGCAGCAATGGTAGCGCAACCTGCTCTGCAGGGAACCGCTCCAGAGGCTAAGTCCTCATGCCGTGCTACTGGGCATGCCCGCAATGTGACCTCTCACGGGAGAGCAGGGGTCACATGTTCAGGTGCTGTGTCGGATCTGATTGGTCCTTTCCAGGGTACTGGAAGGTCCTGGAAGTGCATGGCTATAAAAAGCCCGTATGGCGGCTCGGCCATGCGCTAGTGTAGCATATTATGCTGTGTGTGTATGGTGATGGATGCATGGACTGGTGACTGACTTATTATGAAACCCCTTCCCTTGGATACTACGAATGGTGACTGTGTGTTGGGTTAGTCAGCTCCAGATTGTGACAAGCTACACGCCACTGTGCTTTCCACGCCTACACTAGTGTCCGTCGGTGCCTGGTTCTCGGCGCCGACGCTTGCGGCTATAGTTGCCGCTACGCTGCATTAACAGCAGCTATTGATGTTCGCGGCTGCGACGCCACACGCCGGCTCCTGTGACGTTAACAGGGCTGGCTTCTTTACATTTATTTATGCCAAGCGACTCTGTGTCTGAACAGAGCCGCTCCTAGCGTTCGGGTGACGTTAACCCGCGCACTACTTCACCTTCTGGTGTTATGAATGAGTCACCGAAGGAGGAAAAAACAAAAATACAGGCTGAGTCCAGAAAACCGGAGAGGTTGGTAGCTATCGGATTGCAGACCCCTGATCCTATTCACACAACTAACAGTAGCCGTGGGGGGTTCCTACGGTGCCCTAGACCCCTCGTTCACAGCCGGAGAACTAAATAAGCCTAAAGAAAGAAAGGGGAAATCTAAACTTCCCCAGAGCAGACCCCAAAGCAATAGACAGCCCCCAACATGTATTGTCGGTGAAAAGCAGATGAAAACACAAACACAGACAGAAAGACAGGTTGAGCAAATGATGGGGCCCAACTAACTAAATAGGAAAGGACAGAAAAGATGCTGGCTGCAATCCGCAAAAATTCTGCCAAAATAATGCCCAACACGTCAGATAGAAAAAAGGCCCTGAAGTCACTAGACTTCAAAATCACTATATCAGCACTCAGGTATATTCTGAAGACTGAGCAAAAGATCAACTTGACCAGAGACAAAAATGGAGCTCAGCGTGTACAAATAAGGGCAGGCAGAACACAAACGCTAAGTAAACAGACAATATCTCATGGAAAAATAAGAGAGCAAATACTTAGCTTTCAGAAGACAGGTACTGAACTGGTTTGCAAGAGCTCAGAGCAGAAAGGATCACCAGCACCCCAGTAGGGCGTCGGCTGCCTTATATCCACTCAGTGATTCCGGGTGTCCAATCAGGCTCCACCTGTTCAGATGACAGGTTCTTCCCAACCCAATCAATTTCACTACCTCTCTTCACCAGCAGAGGGAGTTCATCAGACATCAACGGTGAAGGGGAAAATGAACTCACAACATTCTGGTGCATCTGCCATTGTCCAGCAGCGGTGGACCCCGGGCGGCGAACGCACCTCCTATTATTTATATTTGGTGCGTTCCGCCGTCCCTAACAGTACCAAAGTGCTGGATGGATTTGCCCTAACCAAATACCATACCAAGATTTACCTATGGATGGAGGATGTGTGATGTGTATATGGGCATGGGGGGAGGGATCCATTTCTGTCATGTGCTCTCTGCTCCTTTCTGGGCGCAGACAATGGCTGGGAGCTTATGTTCCCAGGGATGATAGATTTCTCTCACCATTTCAGTGTCTGCTGAGATGTTTTCTGGAGTGGGAAAACTGTTGATCATAGCAACCAATCACAGCTCAGCTTCTTTTAAACAGCTTTGATGAAATGAAAGTTGCTTTGTGGTTGTGTGATTGGTTGGTGATACACACACATATAATATATATATATATATATATATATATATAGGAGCTGGGGCCATCTTACTACATACATGGGGAGAACTTAGGCCATCCTTCTTTATATATATGGGAGAACTGGGGCTATTATACTATATATATGGGGATAACTGGGGCCATCATACTATACTGTATATATGAGGATAACTGGGGCCATCATACTATATATATTTGAGGAGAACTGGGACCATCATACTATATACTGTATGTGAGGAGAACTGGGACCATCATGGTAGATATGTGGGGAGAACTGGGGCCATCATACTATATTTATGGTGGGAACTGGGGCCATCGCACTATATATACTATATATGTGGGGCTGTGGGCAGCCGAGACCCCGGAGAAATTTCGACTCTGGGGGGCGCTATAACGTTAAACCTCAGCGGCGTTTGAAAGCGGCGCTATGGTTTAGGTACCCTTAACTGCCACCATTAATAGACGTATTGGCGGTCGTTAAGGTGGTAGAGATACATCCCTGTCAGGGAATGCTGGGAGTGGTATATTCCAAATATCAATAGTGTCACCAATTCCCACGAACACTTTTTTAAAACATAAAATACAGCAACTTTACCAAGGTCAAGTATGGTACCTACCACTTTATAAAAAACTGTTTAGATTAGTTTATATCTATAGTTTCTGTGCCTATTTTCATATTGTTGCCATATTTGCTATATTCCATTTCTGGGGAAGAAAGCTTGTGTGGCAGGTGGGGTGCTGTTTATGGAAGAAGGCACCAATGTTTACTGATTCTGGACAATCCCTTTAAATGCTTGCTTGCCTGCGTGAAGAATGACAAAGAAGAAGGCTAATGAACAGCAACTGGTGTCTCTATCTCACATGAATGTGACCATGGTTAATAATGTTGTAACAACTGAGGGGAATCAAAAAGTCAATCTTCCCCAAATGAGAAGTCCAGTGATAAAAAATATACACTCTAGACGAGAAGCCTTGCTAAAAATTTTGTATTGTTCCAGTCGAGCTTCATGTTTCCTTTCTGACATTAACAATAGGATGTTCTGTTATTGCCACATCTTTTTCACAAAAGTAATCAAGCATTGCTCAACTTTATAGAAACCATTAGCCATCATTACATAAGAAAGGCCAGACCGCACATCATGAAAACCTGGATATAGAGGCAATTTTTTTAACCCCTTAGTGACAGAGCCATTTTGCAGCTTAATGACCAGGCCAATTTTTACAATTCTGACCACTGTCATTTTATGAGGTTATAACTCTGGAACGCTTTAACGGATCCCGCTGATTCTGAGAAAGTTTTTTCATGACATATTGTACTTCATGTTAGTGGTAAAATTTCTTCGATACGACTTGTGTTTATTTATGAAAAAAATGGAAATATGGCGAAGATTTTTAAAATTTTGCAATTTTCAAACTTTAAATTTTTATGCCCTTAAATCAGAGAGATATGTCACACAAATGTCTTAAAAAATAACATTTCCCACATGTCTACATTACATCAGCACAATTTTGGAAACAAATTTTTTTTTTGTTAGGAAGTTATAAGGGTTAAATTTGGCCAGCGATTTCTCATTTTTACAACAAACTTTACAAAATCATTTTTTTGGGGACCACATCATATTTAAAGTCATTTTAAGGGGTGTACATGACAGAAAATACCCAAACGTGACACAATTCTAAAAACTAGACCCCTCAAGGTGCTCAAAATCACATTCAAGAAGTTCATTAACCCTTTATGTGCTTCACAGGAACTAAAGCAATGTGGAAGGAAAAAATTAACATTTAACTTTTTTGGCAAAAAAATTATTTCAGAACCAATTTTTTTTATTTTCACAAGTGTTAAAAGAGAAATTGAACCACAAAATTTGTTGTGCAATTTCTCCTGAATACGCCGATACCCCATATGTGGGGGTAAACCACTTTTTCGGTGCATGGCAGAGCTTGCAAGGGAAGGAGCACCGTTTGACTTTTTCAACGCAGAATTGGCTGGAATTGAGATTGGACACCATGTGGCTTTTGGAGAGCCCCTGATGTGCCTAAACAGTGAAAAAAAAACACAATTTGGAAACTAGACCCCTTAAGGAACTTATCTAGACGTGGTGAGCACTTTGATCCCCCAAGTTCTTCACAGAAGTTTATAGCGCAGAGCAGTGAAAATAAAAAAAAATCACTTTTTTTCCTCAAAAAAATGATTTTTTTAGCCCGCTATGTTTTATTTTCTCAAGGGTAACAGGAGAAATTGGACCATGAAAGTTGTTGTGCAATTTGTCCTGAGTATGCTGATACCCATTATGTGGGGGAGATCAACTGTTTGAGTGCATGGCAGAGCTTGGAAGGGAAGGAGTGCCATTTTAGAAAGCAGACTTTGATGGAATGGTCTGCGGGTGTCATGTTGCGTTTGCAGAGCCCCTGATGTGCCTAAACAGTGTAAACTCCCCACAAATGACCCCATTTTGGAAACTAGACCCCTGAAGGAGCTTATCTAGATATGTGGTGAGCACTTTGAACCCCCAAGTGCTTCACAGAAGTTTATAAACACAGAGCCGTGAAAATAAAAAATCATTTTTTTTCCTCAAAAATGATTTTTAGCCCACCATTTTTTATTTTCCTAATGGTAACGGGAAATTGGACCACAAAAGTTGTTGCGCAATTTGTCCTGAGTATGCTGATACACCATATGCGGGGGGAACCACTGTTTGGGCACATGGGAGAGCTCAGAAGGGAATGAGCACCATTTTGGAATGCAGACTTTGATGGAATGTTCTGCGGGCTTCAGGAGAAATTAGACCCCCCAAAGTTGGTGAATAGTGGAAACCCCTCAATTCTTGCTTCAACCCTAACCCCAACACACCCCTAACCCCAATCCCAACCCTAACCCTAATTCCAACCATAATCCAACCCTAATCTGAACCCTAATCCTAATTCTAACCCTAATTCCAACCCTAACCTTAATTCAAACCCTAACCCTAATTCTAACCTTAACCCTAATTCCAACCCCAACCCTAATTCTATCCCTAACCCTAACCCTAATAGAAAAATGAAAAAAAAAATTATTTCATTGTGTTTGCCTAACTAAGGGGGTGATAATGGTGGTAGATATTTACTTTTTTTATTTTGATTCGCCGCGGGCGCACTTCTCATGCGCCCGCCATTTTCTTCCGGATGCAAGATGGTGGTGCCCACCGGAGGAGGCAGGAGGGACCCAGGATCACCGGTAGGGGATCCAGAACCACTGGGAGTTACCGGGGGGATCGGGGACCCTATTTCTCTCTCCTCTGATGTGCGATCACATCAGAGTAGAGAGAAATTAAATGCAAAATCGCGGGTTTTTTTGCGATCGCCATTATAGGGTTAATAACGGCAATTGCAAAAGTGGGGTCGGTGAATACCGACCCAAATCATGTTCTCTGGGGTCTTGGCTACCCCCGGCAGCTGAGACTCCGGAGAAAATCTGACGCTGAGAGGCGCTATTTACTTTCTCCACAGCGCCGTGAATTAACGGCGTTGTAGTTTAAGTACCCTTAACTACCGCCGTTAAAAGGCATATCGGTGGTCATTAAGGGGTTAATATGTAATTGCAAAGTCCAGAAATAGAAGGCGAGCACCATCACAATAGTCCACACATCCGAACCATCACACATGTATATAAGAGACGCAGCCGGCAATACAACTGTTTTACCCTTAGGTGCACATTCATGGAAAATAAGCTAATCCACATAGCAAAAAATAGTAGAAAAGAACGGCACTCACAGGGTAGTGTAGTCAAGGCTTTATTGTAAAAGCATATCAGCGGGAGAACAGGTGCATAAAGGAAACGATCGTCATTGCTATTTCCTTTTTGCACCTGTTCTCCCGCTGATATGCTTTTACAATAAAGCCTTGACTACACTACCCGGTGAGTGGCGTTCTTTTCTACCATTTTTTGTTAATATGTAAATGCATGTATTTTTGATTTTGGGTTTCATTACATATTTTGCTCCGCTTGCCTTCTACAACCTCTACGTTGCACTGTTTCTGGCTGCAGAATGAGTTACATCAGTACAAAGGTATGTGCGTACGACTACTTTTAGACGTGTGCGAGCCAGGACGCTTTCAAGAGGAAAACGCTTCAGGACATCTCAGCAGTTTTTGTCCTGAAATATCTTTTTTGACATCTATTCAGGTATTTTTTTTGCGCGACATCTTTGGCCTCTGTTTCTTTTAAAAAACCTGTATTGAATAAATCAGTGAGTGTTTCCCAAATGGAAGCCTCCTGAAGAATAGTTAGGTCATTTCTTGTAACCGCTTGGCATCTTTGGAAAAAAGAGACTGAGAGATGGAACAAATGCTCAGCAAGTAGTTTTTATATTGCAGTGCATATGTTCTTTCTTTTTAGCTCTTATTTAGTGATTTTTCAGGCGAGTTTCTGCCAGAAAAAACATATCCTGTGCATGTACCCTAAATCTTTATTGAGCTCCTCTCAGTTGATTTATGGCCACATGAAAGTTCATCTCTTCTTTGATGTGGTCTTGGTCATAAACCAGCAGAGAAAAGCTGAGAAAAAGAAAAACAAAGGCTTATTGACGCTTCAATGATTTTTCCATACAAAAAATATCCAATATTCATCAGTGTTTTATACAAGAGTTTCATCAGTGTATGGTCAGTGTTTGGCCGGGGTCAGACTTCCATGTGCAATGCGAGAAACTCGCATCAATACCCGATACTGCAGCCGGCACTCGGGACCGCAGTGTGCGGCTGCATAGAAATACTTGCAGCCGCACACTCCGGTCCGGGTGCCAGTGGCAGTGCCAGGTTTTGATGCGAGAGACTTGTGCGAGTTTCTCGCATCGTACTCACAAGTGTGACCCCGGCGTTTAGGTTTCTACCATCAGATTTTCATCAGTTTGTCTCATATGAAAAGAAAACTGATGGAGGATTCTGAAGTTTCTCCTATCAACCAGTCAGTGAAAAACAAACCGCACACAGATGACATCTAAGAAGAGGTAAGCGGATCTTTTGAAATTCAAATTCAACCAATTTTCCCTAAAAGTTTCATTTGGAGCAAATTTCAATACAGCAAATCATCTAATTGCCTAGAAAAGGCGTGTGTAACACTCTGAGGTCTCCTAGGAACGTATTGAACACTTTTTGAGCTCTTTGACCCCTTAACGATCAGATGTATTTTTGGTTTTGCATTTTAATTGTTTGCTCCCCTTCTTCCCAGAGCCATAACTTTTTTATTTTTTGGTCAAAATTGCCATGTGAGAGCTTGTTCTTTGCGGGACGAGTTGTACTTTTGATCTACACCATATGTTTTATGATGTTGTGTACTCAAAAACAGGAAAAAAATTCCAAGTGCAGAGAAATTGCAAAAAAGTGCAATCCCACAGTTGTTTTTTTTTTTTTTTACCACGTTCACAAAATGCTAAAGCTGGTCTGGCTCCATAAGGATGATTCTTTAAGAATACAGCAGAAATATGCCAGAAATGAGCCAGAAGTGAACACAAGGTACGACTAACCACTATTTTTAAATGTACTTATTTTCTTTCTCCTTCCTCCACAATTACTCTCATCATGCTGACAAATGCTCGAACAGTTTTGGCTCCATTCCTCCTCACTCTCCTTCACTATCTGCAAACCCCAGCATCATCTAACTAAGTAATAATCTTTGAAAATTCTTGGAGAACAGGAGAAGTGCCAGAAGACTGGAGAAGAGCAAATGTTGTTCCTATCTTCAAAAAGGGGAAGAAGGTGGACCCAGGTAACTATAGGCCGGTGAGTCTGACTTCTATACCAGGAAAGATCTTTGAACAAATTATTAAACAACATGTATGTCAATACCTGGATAAGAATGAAGTGATTAAACAGAGTCAGCATGGGTTTGTAACTAATAAGTCATGTCAGACTAACTTAATTTCCTTCTATGACGGTATCACTGATTGGGTGGATCAAGGAAATGCTGTAGATATAGTATATCTTGACTTCAGCAAAGCATTTGACAAAGTCTCTCATACAATCCTTATTGAAAAAATGATTAAGTATGGAATGGACAAGGCAACTGTTAGGTGGATTCATAACTGGCTTAGTGATCGGACCCAAAGAGTGGTCGTAAATGGCTGCACATCCAGTTGGAAGAATGTCTCAAGTGGGGTACCACAGGGCTCTGTCCTGGGCCCTGTATTGTTCAACATCTTTATCAACGATTTAGATGAAGGAATTGAGGGTAAACTGATTAAATTTGCTGATGACACAAAGCTAGGAGGGATAGCTAATACTAGAGAAGAGAGAGAGAGGATTCAAAAAGATTTAAATAAACTGGAGAAGTGGGCAGCAACTAACAGAATGGTTTTTAACAGGGAGAAATGCAAAGTACTACATCTGGGCAATAAAAATGGAAAAAGCATATATAGAATGGGAGGAATAGGGCTAAGTGACAGCACATGTGAAAAAGACTTGGGTATACTAATAGATCACAGACTGAATATGAGTCAACAGTGTGATGCAGCAGCAAAAAAGGCAAATGCAATTCTAGGATGTATTAACAGAAGCATACAGTCTAGATCACGTGAAGTCATTATTTCCCTCTACTCCTCTTTGGTCAGACCTCATCTGGAATATTGTGTCCAGTTTTGGGCACCACATTTTAAAAAAGACATCAACAAACTGGAGCAAGTTCAGAAAAGAGCGACCAGAATGGTGACCGGTCTGCAAACCCTGTCTTATGAGGAAAGGTTGCAGGATTTGGGAATGTTTAGTTTGCAAAAGAGAAGACTGAGAGGAGACTTAATAGCTGTCTACAAATATCTAAAGGGCTGTCACATTGTAGAAGGATCAACTTTATTCTCATTTGCACAAGGAAAGACTAGAAGCAATGGGATGAAACTGAATGGGAGGAGACACAGATTAGATATTAGAAAAAACTTTTTGACAGTTAGAGTGATCAATGAGTGGAACAGGCTGCCACGAGAAGTGGTGAGTTCTCCTTCAATGGAAGTCTTCAAACAGAGGCTGGACAGACATCTGACTGGGATGATTTAGCGAATCCTGCTTTGAGCAGGGGGTTGGACCAGATGGCCCAGGAGGTCCCTTCCAACTCTACGATTCTATGATTCTATGATTCTATGATTCTAATAATCTCTCCTTCCCTCTTGCTCCCCACCTGACCTCCTCTGCTGACCTCCTACTCAACATCACATCTCTCTTTCTAAAACATAAAACAAGCTGCCCTTCTCACACCTGATCTCCCTCTCTCTGCTTCTCCTCACTGCTGGTGACATATTTCCCAATCCTGGACCCCCACATCTCATACCTACCATTATTACCCCCTTCTATCACTCCCAACCCAATATAAACACCCAAAATCGTGACCACTTCAAATCCGTGCCCTTGATGCCCACCACCCTGCTCCCTTTCTCTGGATCACTCTGGTATGCCCGCTCCATCTGCAATAAACTCCATGTGATTCACAACCTCTTTACCTCTCATAATTTTTCCTTCCTAGGTCTCACCAAAACATGGTTGGCACACTCCAACACGGCTTCCCTTCCTGTGGTATGATAGCGCAGCCTCCACTTCACCCACACTCCTCGCCCTGGCAACAGACCTGGTGGATGCGTAGGCCTTTTTCTTTCTTCCAGATGTACCTTAACCCAATCCAACCTCAACCCTGCCTTATCCTCCCATCTTTTGAAGTCCAATCTTTCCGCATCTACTCTCCCTCCAACCCAGGGCCGGTTTTAGGCAAAGTGGGGCCCTAGGCAAAGTTTAAAATAGGGCCCCAAATGCTAATATATTACATTTAACACAGACGCATTTCAGTTATATTTACATGTGCTGAGTTCAGGCCACTATATGTGTGTGATCGACAATATTGAAGTCGTTCAACACTTGTTTCCCGGCCTCTTTCCACCATCTGAGAAAGAATGATGGGGACAGAACGATCACTAATGGATCAATTTGTCCCCATACAGTATCATGTTATCAGCAGCACATCTAAAGTTTACACCTCATAGTCCTCCATATAATATAATACACTCCTCAGTCCTCCATATAGTATAATACACTCCCCACAGTCCTCCATATAGTATAATACACTCCTCATAGCCCTCCATATACTAAAATACACTCAGTCCTCCATATAATATAATACACTCCTCCATATATCAAAATACACTGGTCAGTCCTCCATATAGTATAATACACTCCTCATAGTGATCCATATAGTGTAATACACCGCCATTCATCCATGTAGTACAATTCACTTTCCATAGTATAGTGCACCGCATATTTCTTCATATAGGGTAATGTCTTCCCCATAGTCCTCGATACAGTATAATGCAGCCCACATATAGTATAATGCAATCACCCCATAGAGCATATTGCAGTCACCCCACAGAGTATAATGCAGCTCCACCATACAATATGATGTAAAACCCATAGAACATAATTCAGCCCCCCTCATATAGTATAATGCAGCCCCTCCATAGAATATATGGCAGCCCCCTCAGAGTATAATGCACCCCTCTATAAAATATAATGCAGCCCCTTATATAGTATAATGTAGCCCCTCCATAGAATACAATGTAGCCCTCCTCATATAGTATAATGCAGTCCCAATAGAATATAATGTAGCCCCCTCATAAAGTATAATGAAGCCCCCATACAATATAATCTAGCCCCCATAGAATATAATGCACCCCCCATAGAATACAATGTAGCCTCCTCATATAGTATAACGTAGCCCCCTCATACAGTATGATGCAATCCCCCCCATAGAATATAATAAATATAATACAGCCCCCCCATAGAATATAAAGTAGATCCCCATATTATATAACACAAACTCCCCCATAGAATATAATGTACCCTCCATGGTATATAACACAGCCGCATAGTATATAGCACAGCCACAAAGTATATAACTCAGCCAACATAGTATAAAACACAGCCCCAGATGGTATACAGCACAGCCCCGAATGGTATACAGCACAGCCCCACATGGTATATAGCACAGCCCCACATGGTATATAGCACAGCCCCACATGGTATACAGCACAGCCCCACTGTTGTGAGCTCTGTTCCAGTCATCTATAGCTAAGTTTTTCTGTTAATGTTCACACTTGATTTTGTTGGTCTATTCAGTTTTTTGTGTGGTCAGCCAGCCCCGGCTGGGGGCTGTGCTGAATTTCCACTCTTATTTATCAGTATTTTGCCAGTTTGCTTTTTGTCCCTTACTAGTTTGGCCTCTTTTTGCTCTGTCTCAGAATATTTCAGAGTGCTGATATAGTGGGAGAAGTCTAGTGACTTCAGAGTTAATTTTGCTATCAGAAGTGTTGGACATTATTTTTGTAGGGTTTTTGGCAGATTGCAGACAGTGTCTTTCCTTTCCTATCCTATCTAGTTAGTTTGGGCCCCATCGTTTGCTCAGCTGATTTTCCTGCCTATGTTTGTGCTTTCATCTTGTTTCACCGTCAATACATGTGTGGGGGCTATCTATTCCTTTGGGGTCTGCTCTGGAGCAGTTAGTTTTCCCCTTTTCATGCTTCAGGCTTATTTAGTCCTCCGGGTGTGACGAAGCGTCTAGGAACATCGTAGGTATGCTCCACGGCTGCTGCTAGTTGTGTGGTAGGATCAGGGATCTGCAATCTGCATAGTTACCAACCTCTCTGGGTTTCTGTGACTTAGCTTGTTTTGCTTTTTTCTCCTCGCTGGCCCATTCATAACAGAATCACCAGCGATACCGCAGATTCTAGGGTACTCAAAAGCAGGAAAAAGTTGTTAAAAAAAAAAAAGAAAAAAAGTGTCAGAATTTTTTTTTTTATCATTTTTCCTCTTTTTTCTCTGGGGCCATAGAAGAATTTTTTTTTCTTTTTCCTAATGGAGATTAAGAAATTGTCTGATCGTGTGGAGCAGCTTGCTGCTGAAGTGCAGGGAATTTCCACCTACCTCATTCAGTCACATGCTGCTGAACCTAAGATCCCTACTCCTGATGCGTTTTCTGGGGATCGGTCTAAATTTCTGAATTTTAAGAACAATTGTAAATTATTTCTGGCCTCGAAGCCTAACTCATCGGGGAGCTCTGTGCAGCAGGTTAAAATTGTCATCTCCTTGCTGCGTGGCGATCCCCAGGATTGGGCTTTTTCTCTGACACCTGAAAATCCTATTCTGACTAATGTGGATGCATTTTTTCAAGCCTTGGGGTTGTTGTATGATGAACCTAATGCTGTTGATCAAGCTGAGCGAACCCTGTTGGCATTAAACTAGGGTCAGGATTCTGCAGAGTTATACTGTCAAAAATTCTGAAAGTGGGCGGTCCTTACTACATGGAATGATAGTGCATTGGCAGCTCTCTTTCGGAAGGGTTTATCAGAGACCGTAAAAGATGTTATGGTGGGATTTCCTGTTCCCTCTGGTCTGGATGATTCTATGTCACTAGCCATTCAAGTTGATCGGCGTTTACCTGAACATAAAACTACACGGGAGGCGCTGCCACCTTTTGAACAAACGTCTGAACCTATGCAATGTGATGGGGTTTTGTCAAGGGCGCAACGTCAGGAGTTTAGAGGGCGTAATAAGCTGTGTTTTTTCTGTGGAGACGTCTCTCATACTATTTCTGTCTGCCCTAAACGAGAGAAACTTTTTGCACACACATTTGCTGTGGGCAGTGTACAACCTAAGTTTCTTTTGGCAATTACTCTGATCTGCTCCTTATCCACATTTTCCACAAAGGCTTTTGTGGATTCAGGAGCAGCGTTGAATATGATGGATTTGGACTTTGCTAAACGTTGTGGTTTTTCCATGACGCCTCTGCGGACGCCTATTCCTTTGAGGGGTATTGATGCTACTCCTTTGGCGGAGAATAAACCTCAGTTTTGGACCCAGGTGACAATGCGAGTTGCCCCAGACCACCAAGAAAATTGTAAATTTTGGTGCTGCATAATTTGCATGATACTATTGTTCTGGGTTTTCCTTGGTTGCAAACTCATAATCCAGTTTTGGATTGGAAATCTGGGTCTGTGGTGAGTTGGGGTTGTCAGTGTATTCTTAGGGACGCTCCTGTTTTCTCCACCTCTCCTCAGTCTCATGATATTCCTGATTATCTAGCCGATTTTTCTGATGTATTTAGTGAGAGCAAGTCTGCGTCTTTGACTCCTCATAGGAGTTATGACTGTGCAATTGAGTTGATGCCTGGGTGTAAATTTCCCAAGGGTCGGCTTTTCAACTTATCAGTACCCGAACATGATGCTATGCGATCCTATATTAAGGAGTCATTGGAGAAGGGTCATATTAGACCATCCTCGTCACCTTTAGGTGCTGGATTTTTTTTTGTGGCCAAGAAAGATGGTTCATTAACACCGTGTATTGATTATCGTTCCCTTAACAAGATGACGGTTAAATATCAGTACCCATTCCTCTGATGTCTGATTTATTCTCCAGAGTTAAGAGTACCTGCTGGTTTACTAAGCTTGACCTCAGGGGGGCATATAATCTTATTCGCATCAAGCACAGGCATGAATGGAAGACGGCGTTTAATACTCCGGAGGGACATTTTGAGTACCTGGTGATGCCTCTTGGGCTCACTAATGCCCCTTCTGTCTTCCAGTCTTTTATGAATGATATTTTCTGTGACTTTGTGGATAAGTTTTTGATCATCTATCTGGATGATATTTTGATCTTTTTTAGTGATTGGGATTCTCATGTCGAACATGTCCGGACTGTGTTCCGGATTTTGAGGGAGAATTCCCTGTTTGTTAAGGGATCAAAATGCCTCTTTGGTGTACAGAGGATTTCATGTTCGGGATTTATCTTATCTCCATCGATTATTGAAATGGACCCGGCCAAGGTATAGGCCATTTATGATTGGGTTCAGCCTACTTCTTTGAAGGCCCTCCAGAAGTTTTTGGGTTTTGCTAATTTCTATCGTAAATTTATAGGTAATTTTTCTGATATTGTCAAACCACTGACTGATCTGACCAAGAAGGGTGCTGATGTGCTGAATTGGTCTCCTGAGGCTATCTCAGTATTTCAGGAGCTTAAGCAGAGATTTATTTCAGCTCCAGTTTTACGGCAACCTGATGTCTCACTTCCATTTCAGGTGGAGGTAGATGCTTCTGAGATTGGTGCAGGAGCTGTTTTGTCCCAAAAAGACCCTGTGACTTCTACGATGAATCCCTGTGCCTTCTTTTCTTGAAAGTTCTCCCCTTCTGAACGCATTTATGACGTGGGGAATCAGAAATTGTTGGCCATGAAGTGGGCATTTGAGGAGTGGAGACATTGGTTGGAGGGAGCTAGACATCAAGTTGTGGTCCTCACCGATCACAAGAATTTGATTTATCTGGAGTCGGCCAAACGTTTGAATCCTAGACAGGCTTGATGGGCCTTGTTTTTCACGCATTTTAATTTTGTGGTCTCTTTTCTTCCAGGCACTAAGAATATTAAGGCAGATGCCCTTTCTAGGAGTTTCTTTGCCGATTCTCTTAGTGTGACCGAGCCTACTACCATCCTAGGTGAAGGGGTAGATCTTTCTGCCATTTCACCCGATTTGAGACGCGCCCTGGAGGAATTTCAGGAGGATAAACCTGAGCGTTGCCCTATGGGAAAATTGTATGTTCCTGACCAGTGGAGAAAGAGAGTGATGTCTGAAATTCATTGCTCCGCATTGGCTGGTCATCCAGGAATTTTTGGTACCAGATATTTGGTGAGTCGTTCCTTTTGGTGGCCTGCCTTATCTCGTGACGTCAGGAATTTTGTACAGTCCTGTGGGACTTGTTCTCGGTCTAAACCCTGTTCTCGTTCTACTGGGTTGCTGATGCCCTTGCCGGTGCCCAAGAGGCCATGGACCCATATCTCAATGGATTTTATTTCTGATCTTCGTGTCTCTCAAAGAATGACTGTTATCTTGGTGATTTGTGATAGATTTTCAAAGATGGTCCATCTTGTACCACTCCCAAAGTTGCCATCTTCTGCTGAGTTTGTTGTGAGTTCATTTTCCCCTTCACCATTGAGGTCTGATGAACTCCCTCTTCTGGTGAAGGAAGGTAGTGAGGCTGATTACCAAGCACCTGGGTATGATGATGATGACTGGGTGACGGGAATTGCTGACTGGATATAAGGCAGCCGACGCCCTTCTGCCTTGCTGGTGATCTCTCTGAGGGATTCTAGGAGACCAGTCTGATTCCTGCTCCTCAAAAGCTAAGTTTTCTGCACTGCTTTTTGCATTTGTGTTTTGTTTTGTTTTGCCTTGTTTTTCTGAATTTCTGCCATTCCCTGCTGGGGTGAGTTGAATTCCTTTTTGCTCTGTCTTCAGAAAATACCTGAGTGCTGATATAGTCTTTTTGAAGCCTAGCGTCTTCAGGGTCTTTTTCCCTATCAGCCTGTTGGCCCTTGTTTTGATAGGGTTTTTGGCAGATTGCAGACAGCAGCTTTCCTATCCTGTCCTATTTAGTTAGCTTGGGCCCCATCATTTGCTCAGCCTATCTTTCTATCTGTGTGAGTGTTTTTTCATCTTGCTTCACCATCATTATATGTTGGGGGCTGCCTATTGCTTTGGGGTCTGCTCTGGGGTAGTTTAGATTTCCCTTTCTGTCTTTAGGCTATGTAGTTCTCCGGCTGTGATCGAGGGGTCTAGGGCACCGTAGGAACCCCCCACGGCTACTGCTAGTTGTTGTTGATAGGTTCAGGGGTCTGCAATCCGATAGCTGCCAAATTCTCTGGTTTTCTGGACTTAGCTAGTATTTCTGTTTTTGCCTCCTACGGTGACTCATTCATAACATGAGTTGGTGCCCTTGTTTTTAAAGCAGGTGGTTCGGTTACATGGGATTCCTGAGAACATTGTGTCCGACAGAGGAGTCCAGTTTGTTTCCAGATTCTGGAAAGCCTTTTGTTCCAATCTGGGAATTCAGTTATCCTTCTCCTCCGCGTTTCATCCCCAGACCAATGGACAGACTGAGAGAACAAACCAGACCTTGGAGTCTTATTTGAGATGTTTTATATCTGCTGATCAGGATGATTGGGTCTCATTTTTGCCCTTGGCCGAATTCGCACTGAACAATAGAGCTAGTTCTGCCACTTTGATGTCACCCTTTTTCTGTAATTTTGGGTTTCATCCTCGATTCTCTTCAGGGCAAGTGGAATCTTCGTCCTGCCCAGGTGTGGACACTGTGGTTAAGAGAATGCTGCAGATATGGGACCAAGTGGTGGATAAATTGTCACTCTCTCAGGAAAAGGCCCAGCGATTTTCCAACCGGCATAGGACCATTGGTCCCCGGTTTAAAGTTGGTGATATGGTTTGGTTGTTGTCTAAGAATATTCCTATGAAGGTTGCATCTCATAAATTTAAGCCAAGATTTATTGTTCCTTATAAGATTTTGGAAATTCTTAATCCTGTTTCGTTTCGATTGGCTCTTCCAGTTACGTTCAAGATCCATAACGTATTTCACAAATCTCTGTTGAAGAGGTTTGTTGAGCCAGTGGTTCCTATGGCAGCACCTCCTGACCCTGTGTTGGTCGAAGGCAATGTGGAATATGAGGTAGAGAAAATATTGGATTCTCGTTTGGTTAGACGGAGACTCCAGTATTTGGTCACATGGAAGGGTTATGGTCAGGAGGATAATTCTTGGGTCTCTGCCTCCAATATTCATGCCAATAGATTGGTTCGTGCTTTTCACCGGGCCCATCCTGATCAGCCTGGTGGCGTGGATGAGGGTTCGGTGACCCCTCCTCAAGGGGGGGTACTGTTGTGAGTTCATTCTCGGGTTCTCCAGTTGTGAGTTCCCCTTCTGGACTCCCTCTGGTGGTGACGGGAGGTGGTGCGGCTGGTTTGATCGGTGGAGATCTGCCACCTGAGAATGAGGATGACGATTGGATCTCAGGATTCTCAGATTGGATTTAAGACAGCCGATGCTCTATTCAGTTGCTGGTGATTCCTTCTGGCATGTCAGCTCTTGGTTTTCAGCTCTGTTCCAGTCATCTAAAGCTAAGTTTTTCTGCTAATGTTCACACTTTATTTTGTTGGTCTATTCAGTTTTTTGTGTGGTCTGCCAGCCCCGGCTGGGGGCTGAGCTGAATTTCCACTCTTATTTATCAGTATTTTGCCAATTGGCTTTTTGTACCTTGCTAGTTTGGTCTCTTTTTGCTGTGTCTCAGAATATTTTAGAGTGCTGATATAATGGGAGAAGTCTAGTGACTTCAGGGTTAATTTTGCTATCAGAAGTGTTGGACATTATTTTTGTAGGGATTTTTTGCAGGTTGCGGACAGCGTCTTCCCTTTCCTTTCCTGTCTAGTTAGTTTGGGCCCCATCATTTGCTCAGCCTATTTTCCTGCCTGTGTTTGTGCCTTCATCTTGTTTCACCGTCAATACATGTGTGTGGGCTATCTATTCCTTTGGGATCTGCTCTGGGGCAGTTAGTTTTCCCGTTTCTTGCTTTAGGCTTATGTAGTCCTCCGGCCGTGACGTGGCATCTAGGTTCATCATAGCCACGCTCCACGGCTACTGCTAGTTGTGTGGTAAGATCAGGGATCTGCAATCTGCATATTTACCAACTACTCTGGTTTTCTGTGGCTTAGCTTGTTTTGTTTTTTTCTCCTCGATGACCCATTCATAACAGTTACCAACCTCTCTGGGTTTCTGTGACTTAGCTTGTTTTGCTTTTTTCTCCTCGGTGACACATTCATAACACCTCACATGGTATACAGCACAGCCCGACATGGTATACAGCACAGCCCCACATGGTATTCAGCAGAGGCCCACATGGTATACAGCACAGGCCCACATGGTATACAGCACAGGCCCACATGGTATACAGCACAGCCCCACATGGTATACAGCACAGGCCCATGGTATACAGCACAGCCCCATATGGTAAACAGCACAGGCCCATGGTATACAGCACAGCTGCACATGGTATACAGCACAGGCCCATGGTATACAGCACAGCTCCACATGGTATGCAGTACAGGCCCATGGTATACAGCACAGCCCGCATCCCCCCTGAGAATGGCCCCACAGTCCAGTACTGTTACATTAAAAAAACACACTCCTCACCTTCTCCTCATGCCTGCGATGCTCCCGGCTCCTGTTTCAGCCTGCTATGCTTGGTACACAGTGAGTGCGTGATGATATGACGTCATTGCGCACCCTCTGTGTGTCAGAGGCAGAGCAGGGAATGATGGGAGAGGAAACGTCAGCTGACGCTGTCTCCTCCATCATTGCTTTGAACTGTACTGGCGTCTATGACACTGGTACAGTTCAATGAGGCGGCGGGGGAGTCCGAGCCAGCAGCAGGCGAGCCCCCCTGCCTCAAGGGCCTCATAGTGGCTGCATGATGTGCCACTAGCTGGGGGCCCCTGGAGGAGCGGGGTCCCTACACAGCTGCCTGGGCTGCCTGCCCCTAATGCCGGCCCTGCTCCAACCTCTAAGTGGCCATCATACACAGACCTCCAGATCCGGCCACTGTCTTTATTGATCAGTTCTCCACTTGGCTTCTTCACTTTGTCTCTGCTGACATTCGCACCATCATCATGGGTGAATTCAACATACCCATTGACACAAACCAGTCAGCAGTCTCCAAACTCCTATCGCTCACTTCATCTTTTGGACTTACCCAGTGGTCCTCCTCAGCCATGCACACAGATGGACATACATTAGACCTGGTCTTCACCCGTCTCTGCTCCCTATCTCATTTCACAACCTCCCCTGTCCCCCTTTATCTAACCACCATCTACTCACTTTCTCATGCCTGTCATCCTCACCTGTCACCCATGTCCAGCAACATGTCCACCCCCTCAGAAACCTCGCACACCTAGATACCCTCATGCTCTGACTCTATTCTACCACTGGCATCCATATCCTCACACAGACACTGCCTGAAGCTTCTACAGTGCCACTCTTGCATCAGCCATCGACTCGGTCGCCTCTGTCATGCGTAGCAGAGTGCACCAAATCAATAGACAACCCTGGCACAATAACATCTCTAAAAAGCTTCGGCAAGTATCCAGAACTGCAGAGCGGTGTTGGACAAAAACGCACTTGCAAGACGACTTCACCTCATTCAAACATGCAACACTCGCATTCAAATCAGTTCTCACCTCTGCTAAACAGGCATACTTTACATCCCATGTACCTTCCTTGTCCCACAACCCCAAACAGTTATTCAACACTTTTAACTCCCTCCTCCGCCCACCACTGCCCCCTCTGACTACCATAATCTCCCCTGAGGACTTTGCCATAAACTTCAAAAATAAGATAGACCAAACAAGGCAAGTCTTTGTTGTCCGACCACCACAATCCCTTTGTATGCCAGACCAATGCCCTAACCCCATAACTTCCCTCTCCAAAATCACAGAAGGAGAGCTTGCTCATCTTCTCTCCAAATCACACAATCACCACTTGTGCACTTGACCCCATCCCATCCCACCTCCTCCCCATCCTCACCACTACACTAATCCTAACCCTATCCTATCTCTTCAACCTATCACTAACTTCTGGTACCTTCCCCTCTGCTTTCAAACATGCCACAATCGCACCTCAAAAAGTTATCAAAAAGAATAGCGCTATGTCCTCATATCTTTGCTCCCAAACTCCTTGAGCAGCACATCTACTCTGAACTTTCCTCTCACTTTGCATCTAACTCACTCTTCGACAACCTACAATATGGCCTCCATCCCCACCATTCCACTGAGACTGCCCTGACCAAACTTACTAATGACTTATTTACAGCAAAAGCTAACAGACAATTCTCTATATTCCTCCTTCTAGACCTGTCCTCTGCCTTCGACACAGTTAACCATTGCTTCCTACTACAGATCTTCTCTTTCTTTGGTGTCAAAGACCTTGCCCTAACCTGGATCTCCTCATACCTTACCAACCGCACATTTAGCGTTTCCTACTCCCACATTACCTCCTCATCTCGACCTCCTCATCTCGCCCCCTCTCTGTTGGCATCCCTCAAGGCTCGGTCCTAGGACCCCTTCTCTTCTCAATCTATACCCTTGGCCTGGTACAACTCAAAGTCATATGGCTTCCAGTATCATCTATATGCTGATGACTCACAGATCTACCTCTCTGGCCCAGATGTCACCTCTCTGCTCTCCAGAATTCTAGAGTGTCTATCAGCCATATCCTCCTTCTTCTCCTCTCGCTTCCTCAAGCTCAATGTGGACAAATCTGAACTAATTATCTTTCCTTCATCTCGCATACCTTCCCTACCTCATCTACCTATCACAATAAATGAATTCATACTTTCCCCTGACCCGGTAATCTGCTGCCATGGAGTAACCCTTGACTCTGCCCTGTCCTTCAACCTGCACATCCTAGCTCTCACTACCTCCTGTCACCTCTATCTAAAAAATATTTCCAGAATCCGTCCTTTCTTCATCCCTCACTCTACCAAAATGCTTGTGCATGCCCTAATCATCTCCCACCTCGACTACTGCAACAACCTCCTCTGTGGCCTACCTTCTAACACTCTCGGACCCCTCCAGTCCGTCCTTAACTCTGCTGCCCGACTAATTAATCTCTCTCCTCTCTACACTCCTGCTTCCCCTCTTTGCAAATCCCTTCACTGGCTCCCAATTTCCCAGCATATCCAGTTTAAATTACTAACACTAACCTGCAAAGCCATCCATATCCTTTCTCTTTCATATATTTCCGAACTAATCTCTCAATATCTTCACTCACATAATCTTCGGTCCTCCCAAAACCTCATTCTCTCCTCCACGCTTATTCGCTCCTCACCCAATCGCTTCCAAGATTTCTCCCGAATATCCCTCATCCTCTGGAATTCTGTGCCCCAACACGTCATGTTGTCCACCACATTTGGATCCCTCAGACGAAACCTGAAGACTCATCTCTTCAAAAAAGCTTACAACCTGTAATGACCTCCCAGCCACCTCAACACCATCTGAGCTACTGCAACTCCTGACGTACTGTCTCCTTCCCTACAATCCTGTAGAATGTAAGCTCGCAAGGGCAGGGTCTTGTTCCTTCTGTACCAGTCTGTCATTGTTAGTTTGTTTACTGTAAGTGATATTTGTATTTTGATGTAACCACGTCTCATATAGAGTAACATGGAATTAATGGTGCTATGTAAGTAAATAATAATAATAATAATAAAACTGACCTGCCTTTATGATTCTCCAGGTTATTCCAAGTTCATAGATGTAGGGAAGGTGGACGGACGGACAGACCTGTCTGCAGTAGGAAGGCAGAGGTGTGGAGTATTGTGGGTGGACTGTTGTGGTGAAAGAGGGAAAACAGTTGGAGATAGGAAGGAAGGGTGTGGATTTGAAGTTTGACCATTAGAGGGCAGTGGAGAGTTGTAGGTTAGGACTGAACATCAGCCATTGGCTAAGAAAACCGTTGAGTCATGGGGGGCGGGGTTACCAGAGCAGAAGGTGATAAAAGGCAGATGGAAGGTTCATGGAAAAGGCAGTTAGCGACAGGATCCCAGGAGACAGGAACTACGCTGAGCAGAAAGGACTAAGGCAAGGCTTCGGAGAGGACTGACAGCTGAGATAGGTCACGGGGGTGGCCCGGACAGGAGAGGCCGCAGACAGAGACCTACTGGGGTACCATAACAAGAACGGACTCGGACTGGTAAACTGCTGTGGAGGTAGGCTTAGGGAAACCACAGTGGAAGAACCGCGAGGGATGTTAAGTAACTAAAGGAAGAGAGTGAAGGTACCCGGGCCTGTGTGCGGAGTCGAGCAGCTGCTGTGTGAAGCTGCGGGGATAGTCGAGCAGCTGCTGTGTGAAGCCGCTAATCCAGCAGCTGTTGTGTGAAGCTGCGGGGCCTGTCGAGCAGCTGTTGTGTAGAGCTGTGGAGCGTATTGTACAGCTGCTGTGTGGAGCTGTGGGTTGTGGAAGATTATGATCAATAAAGAAGACCTGTTGGACATAATCCTGTCTGTCTCGAGTCTGTCTGCGGCCAGTAATGGACCACACCCCTGTCAGTTGCCCCCCCTACCTACATAGACACCAAACATGTATAGGTTCTTTTTTATTTAAGCTGTCAAAAAAAATCCAAAATTTCCTTAAAAAAACTGCGCCATTTTCCGATACCCATAGTGTCTCCATTTTTCATGATGTCGGGTTGGATGAGGGCTTATTTTTTGAGTACCAAGCTGACATTTTTAATGATACCATTTTGGTGTAGATGGGATCTTTTGGTTGCCTGTTACTGAATTTTATTGCAATGTAGCGGCGACCAAAAAAATTTAATTCTGGTGTTTTGACTTTTTTCTGGTTACACCGTTTCGTGGTTAGGTTAATTCTTTTATTATATCAATAGATCAGGTGATTCTGAAAGCGGCAATACCAAATATGTGTATGTTTGATTTTTTTTATTGTTTTATTTTGAATGGGGCAAAAGGGGGGTGATTTGAACTTTTATATCTTTTATTTTTTTAATATTATTTAAAACTTTTTTTTTACTTTTGGCATGCTTCAATAGTCTCCATGGGGTATTAGAAGCTGCCATTGTCCGATCGGCTCTGCTACATACAGGCGATGATCAGATTGCCTGTATGTAGCAGAATTACTCACTTGCTATGAGCGCTGACCACCGGGCAGTGCTCATAGTAATCTGGCTATGGCAACCATAGAGGTCTTCTGGAGACCTCTGCCTGTCATGCCAATCTATTGGTGACCCGAGATCCCATGATGGGGGTCACTGATGGGCGCGATTTCCAGCAAGCTTGCCGGGAGCACGAGTTAAATGCTCTGACAGCAGCATTTAATGGGTTAACCTCCATGGGTGGATGGCAATTTTGCCCTCTGCTGTTGCGGGCACATGTCAGCTGTTCAAGACATCTAACATGTGCCAGGAAAGATGTGAGCTCAGCGCCGCAGCCCACACCAAGGGGAGGGATTCTGACATTGGCATACAATTACACCCAATGTCAGAAAGGGGTTAATGCAAGCACAGTGTTAGTAATATTAAAATGACCTCAGTCCATCTGGCTAGGGGAAATCACATGGTAACCAGTGGAAATCAGTAACCTATTCAACAACACTCCAGTAACAAACTTTTTGGACTATTTAAATTGCATGTATGGTTCAAATATTGTCCCTTTTTAGAGGCAGATGCCTGTGCTACCAGGGTTTATGCACAGACAATGCAAACAGAAGTCATGACTTTTTGACAATGAAAAAACACACATTTTTTTCAACAACATTTACACTTCAGGTATGTGGAGATTTTTCTTTTGTCTTTACAAAAAATTAAAAAAGAGGCAAAACAAATGCAAAAAAATATAGTTTGTCTCTCTCACAAGCCTGGCAGCACGCTTTCTATGACACACAAGCCTTGGTTTCAGGATTTTTCTTCAGTAGCAAAATTAAGACACAGGGGTATCAAAATGTCCTCTCTGTTTTCACTGTGGGAAGAAGAAAAAAATGTTGTTATTAAGATGCAATGCATCACAGAACAATCAATTCACAGTCACACTAACTCTGCAGGTTCAGCACTTCCCCACCACTTGAATTTTTGAATTATTAATCACCGAGTCAGACTGCCACTTTCATTTTTCATATACTTCAGCACTATAGTAGTACACCTCATTAATTTAAGCCTTTTTCTATCCCTGTGAGCTCTGACCTCCTATCTCTACACTGTTTAACTCCAAAAATGGCTGCTTTTTCCCCTGCCCTCATCTTTTATACTGGCTGTGATAGTCCCTTTGATTGCCTACGCTAAGCTACGTGATGTGATAGATACAAGGCAGTATGGGTAACCCTGCAAGGCAGTGCTTGACATCATGAGCCAGCTCTTTGGCTGCTAAAGTCTTCTGCAGTGTGAGAAATTGTGCCAGACATGGTTTTTTTACGATCCTCCCAAATTGAATTGCAAATTGTGTGAATTATCTGACAAAAGAGGATTTCAGGAAATTCATCTCAGTTGATTCGTGGTGGATCGATCTTCTTATCTCTGCATCTAAGTGAGGTCCGAGTTTTTCATAGACCCCATAGACTTGCATTGGTGATCAAAATCGGACAGGTCTCATTTTGCTTGTGCAGACTGCTCAGTCCTAGAAAATTCACAGCCATGTGAACGACCCCATAGACTTTAATGGGTAAGTGTTCTATCTAAGAAAAGCAATGATAGAACTCCTACATGTAAAACTGATGTCTGAATGAGCCCTACAAGAGCTAAAAACTCTTCCTCCAGAATGAACTGACTGACTGTTTCCCAGTGGACTCATACTGCAGCCAGCAATGAACAGGAAATTGAACGGATTTGAAACCCAACTAGTACATTTTTAATGAAACCCAACTCCAAAATACATTGATATGTGTAATAAAAAAATTACCTCAAGGGTATGCATATACGTCAAGCATGAGTGACCCAGTGACTGACTCGCTAAAATATTAGAAGTGAACAAAATATCCTGTGACTATTTGAAAGCAGACGGGCATAAGTCATCACACACCAGGAAGTTGCTCCTTCCCTTTTTCTTTGCTTTTTCAAAGAGGTCACGCAGCAGCTGGAATGTGTATTACATCGGCCGGTTCATTGACATTTTCTTTATATTACATTGCTCAGCTGCTGTAAAACCTCACTGAGAACAAAAAGATATATGCCCTTTTTGAGAGCTATTTTTTCTTGGTGCAAGAACTGTATGGTGCACTAATGGTTTGAGAAATAGTGTGAGAATAATGCAGATTTCACACTGTGCCGAATAGGTAGATAACAAGAATAGAGATTTACATTGTTTGCTGGTGATACGTTACTTCCTCCAGTGCTCTCACATCATAAAATGGAATAATTTGAATTTCATTTGATACATGCAATTTCCCGTTACTGAAAGAACTTTGACCCTCAATTATACAGAATCTGTGGTTTTCTTATGAATTTCTGAGTGTCACCTTCTGTGTCATTTTAACCGTCAATTGTAAAAGACTATATGAAAAACAGGAAAACAAAAAAGATTTAAAAAAAAATCTGAACAAATTTATAGGAAAGAGTCAATTTCCGTTCTGCTTTAGTCTGAATTTGCTGACTCATCAAAGGTTAGGAAAAATATGAAAAACAGGAGAATAGATACTAGAGGGCAACATTTCCGCAAAAAATTGGACAAGTAACAAGAAAAAAGAAAATGTCATGACTGCTTTTAGTTACTTATAAAAAGTTATTACTTTTACAGCGGATAAGTCATAATCTGTGGATTGGTGCAGGTCAATTTTGAGAAACGGACCATATCCCAGTTGTGTGGTGACAGTACATGTGCGCCAATGCTCCATTCTTTCTCCATCATACTGTAACAGTGGCAGAAGCTGATGGATTGCTCTCTGACATTCAAGGGTTAAATGTATTGGATGCCATGTATGTGATAAAGGTATGATACCCACTGGAGCTGCAGTTAGCTGGGACAGGGTTAACTGTAGTGGCTGGCCGAGTTTGGGAGGGGGGACTGAGTGTTAGTGGCAAGACAAGGAAGTGACAGGTTCAGTCAATGTGTGGACAGCAGTGAGTGAAATAGCAGGCCTAGGAGACTTAGGGACAGTGTGGGTCTAATACAGAGAATCCCCGCAAATATCTTTTCATGTGATTCTGTCTAAATGGCCTGGGTCAACATCGAGTTGGACTTTGAGCACCAGAGGCACACTCAGCTTATGAAGCTACAGAGAAAGATGGACCCAGACTACATGGGGGGGAAGGTATTGCAATCCGGAAATACTGCTAGAGGTGAGGAAGATTCCCTAGGGCTAGAAAAGCCAGTGAGAGAGATATGCCACATATACCGAGAACCAGGGATAAAGTTGTATCTGTGCCTGTTGGAAAGATGACAACCCATTGGGCCTTATCCTCTGCATGTAAATACTGTACATATTTGCCATTCACAAAGTAAAAGTTTGTTTTCTATGGACCTTGTGTCATCTGGATTAATTGCTGTCCTGGTTTCAGAAGAAGAATTTCTAGAGTCAGAAGGGGCCTGTGGACCAGAAGTAAATGGGAAGCATCACATACACAGCAGCACACTGGGACTGGAACATACCTTGCCTGTAGGATGCCAGACCGAGTGGCGACCGTTGTTCGACTAGCTCGCTTGGGCATTTTACAGGACTGCTGGAAAAAGCTTAACGCTGCACTCGGCCACATAGAAAATAGAGTTATGATTGTCACGTCTGGCCACACTGCTCCATTTTGGTGAGGCTTTGCGCCTGGTGGGGGTCCCAGCAATGAGATAGGTGATAGTTTGTGGATCTGCACGTGTCGAATCACTGGCACCCCAACCGATCTTGAGATTTGAGCTCCATCGGAGTAGGGTGGTGAGGTGCATAAGTGCCCACGTTCAATTAATTCGTTATGGGGCTGCTGCAAAAGCTAAGCACTGTTTGGTTGCTTCGTGCCCTAGAGAATAAATAAAGTGGTGGTGGTGGTCATGTCCAGTCACGCTGCTCCATTCCAGTGGGACAATAGGTGATAACTTTTAATGATGGAAATAATTCATAAAAACATGACATTTTGTGTGAAAACTGTTTGCTGGATTGATAACAGCAGTATGATTATAGAGGGTGGGCTGATAAACTGGGCCATTTACCATCAGTTTTGCAAACAGGTTTGGGAGATAGTTAACATGGAAAATGGTAATTCACATTATATGGAAAAATTAAAGGTGTATAGTATTGACAAATTGCCCTGTGTTATGTTTTGGATATTAATCCCTACACAACATATGCCAAACATTTGCATCATATATCGTATCCCTGACTTTGATGCCGAGCCCACATCTTTCCCTCCACATGTGCTTCTAACTGCCACAGGTGGAGTGGCGCTCTGCCTGCAACTGTTAACTTGCTAAATGCTGCTGTCAGTTTCTGACAGCGACATTTAATGCTTGCTGGTGGGGAGGGGGCATCATTTTACGAGCTTATTGGCATGTTATCTGATTTTTTTTCACGCTATCCAGTGCATTTCATGATAAAACGAATGATGTCATTCAAAACTATGTAAAAGTACAACTTGTCCTGCATAAATAACCCTCATAAGTAGAGTTGAGCGATACCGTCCGATACTTCAAAGTATCGTATCGGATGGTATCGGCCGATCTTTAAAAAAAGTATCGGTATCGCCGATTCCGATACCGGAAGTCCCATTCAAGTCTATGGGACTTCCGGTATCGGAATAAGAAAAACCCTTTCCTGCCCTTGTACAGCCTCTCTGGGGTCTGTACGGGCCTTTCGGGGGGCTGTGCCGGCCTGCCAGGGGGTCTGTGCAGGCTCCGGTGGTCTGTGCCGGCCTGCCGGTGGTCTGTGCAGGCTCCGGGGGGCTGTGCCGGCCTGCCGGGGGGCTGTGCCGGCCTGCCGGGGGGCTGTGCAGGCTCTGGGGGGCTGTGCCGGCCTGCCGGGGGGCTGTGCCGGCCTGCCGGTGGTCTGTGCAGGCTCCGGGGGTCTGTGCAGGCATCGTCCGATGGGACTACAAGTCCCATCGGGCGATGCCTGCTACCATGACAGTGATTGACACATTAGTCAATGATGGGACAGTAGTAGTCCCATCATCCGGCTAATGTGTTAAATGTAAAAAAAAAAAAAAATTACATGCTACATACATACAACATGCATGCTACATACATGCTACATTCATACTACATACTACATACATGCTACATTCATACTACATACTACATACATGCTACATTCATACTACATAAATACTACATGCAACATACATACTACATATATACTACATGCATGCTACATACATACTGCATGCTACATACATACCACATATATACTACATACATACTACATGCATGCTACATGCATGCTACATGCTACATACATAACACATATATACTACATGCATGCTACATACATACTACATGCTACATACTACATGCATGCTACATACATACTACATGCTACATACTACATATATACTACATGCATGCTACATACATACTACATGCTACATACATACTACATATATACTACATGCATGCTACATACATACTACATGCTACATACTACATGCATGCTACATACATACTACATGCTACATACTACATATATACTACATGCATGCTACATACATACTACATGCTACATACATACTACATATATACTACATGCATGCTACATACATACTACATGCTACATACATACTACATGCATGCTACATACTACATGCTACATACATACTACATATATACTACATTCATACTACATACTACATATATACTACATACATACTACATACATACTACATGCATGCTACATACATACTACATGCATGCTACATACATACTACATACATACTACATGCATACCACATATATACTACATACATACAATACATTCATACAATACATACATAGACATACAGTACATATAACATAGAGTAACATACTTACCAATACTTGTCACATTGTTCCCCGAAGCCATTGTCTTTTCCGGGATAAATATTAACATAACAAACCACAAAAATACTCACCCACGATCCGAAGCAGTCCACGAGTGTGTCCCACGACGATCTTGGGTAGAGAACGGCAGCATCAGATGATGCTGCCGTTCTCTACGGGCTGCAGGAATCCAATGACGGAAGGTAGGTATCCTTCCGCACTGTATTCCTCCGCCACTTAAAAAAAAAAAAGTCCCTAGTCTCACTTTATGCCATTGCTGTGTGGGAAATTCCCACACAGCAATGGCATAAAGTGAGACTAGGGACTTTTTTTTTTTAAGTGGCGGAGGAATACAGTGCGGAAGGATACCTACCTTCCGTCATTGGATTCCTGCAGCCCGTAGAGAACGGCAGCATCATCTGATGCTGCAGTTCTCTACCCAAGATCGTCGTGGGACACACTCGTGGACTGCTTCGGATCGTGGGTGAGTATTTTTGTGGTTTGTTATGTTAATATTTATCCCGGAAAAGACAATGGCTTCGGGGAACAATGTGACAAGTATTGGTAAGTATGTTACTCTATGTTATATGTACTGTATGTCTATGTATGTATTGTATGAATGTATTGTATGTATGTAGTATATATGTGGTATGCATGTAGTATGTATGTAGTATGTATGTAGTATATATGTAGTATGTAGTATGAATGTAGTATATATGTAGTATGTATGTAGCATGTAGTATGTATGTAGCATGCATGTAGTATATATGTAGTATGTATGTAGCATGCATGTAGTATGTATGTAGTATGTATGTAGTATGTATGTAGCATGCAGTATGTATGTAGCATGTATGTAGTATGTATGTAGTATGTATGTAGTATGTATGTAGCATGCATGTAGTATGTATGTAGTATGTATGTAGCATGCAGTATGTATGTAGCATGTATGTAGTATGTATGTAGCATGTAGTATGTATGTAGCATGCATGTAGTATGTATGTAGTATGTATGTAGCATGCAGTATGTATGTAGCATGTATGTAGTATGTATGTAGCATGTAGTATGTATGTAGCATGCATGTAGTATGTATGTAGTATGTATGTAGCATGCAGTATGTATGTAGCATGTATGTAGTATGTATGTAGCATGCATGTAGTATGTATGTAGCATGCATGTAGTATGTATGTAGCATGCATGTAGTATGTATGTAGCATGCATGTAGTATGTATGTAGCATGCATGTAGTATGTATGTAGTATGTATGTAGCATGCAGTATGTATGTAGTATATATGTAGTATGTATGTAGCATGCATGTAGTATGTATGTAGCATGCATGTAGTATGTATGTAGCATGCATGTAGTATGTATGTAGTATGTATGTAGTATATATGTAGTATGTAGTATGAATGTAGTATATATGTAGTATGTATGTAGCATGTAGTATGTATGTAGCATGCATGTAGTATGTATGTAGCATGCATGTAGTATGTATGTAGCATGCATGTAGTATGTATGTAGTATTTTTTTTTTTTTTAACATTTAACACATTAGCCGGATGATGGGACTACTACTGTCCCATCATTGGCTAATGTGTCAATCACTGTCATGGTAGCAGGCATCGCCCGATGGGACTTTTAGTCCCATCGGACGATGCTTGCACAGACCCCCGGACATCAGCACAGCCCCCCGGCAGGCCGGCACAGCCCCCCGGCAGGCCGGTACAGACCCCCACAGGGTGCACAGACCACCGGCAGGCCGGCACAGCCCCCCGGCAGGCCGGTACAGACCCCGGGCAGTCCACACAGCCCCCCGGCAGGCCGGCACAGCCCCCCGGCAGGCCGGCAGAGACCCCCGGAAGGCCCGAAATGACGGCGCATCATGATGCGCACACACCGCGCATCATGATGACGTCAGGCCGTCAATCAACTGAACTTCCGATTCCGATGCCGAATTCCGATATTGAAAAAATATCGGAAGTCGGTATCGGAATTCCGATACAGCAAGTATCGGCCGATACCCGATACTTGCGGTATCGGAATGCTCAACACTACTCATAAGTAGTGTTGAGCATTCCGACACCGCAAGTATCGGGTATCGGCCGATATTCACTGTATCGGAATTCCGATACTGAGTTCCGATACTTTTATCATATCGAATACTGGAATCGGAAGTTCCCATAATGCTAAGAGCCAGTTTGATTTCATTCAGCCAATGACAATCCTCAGAAGTGTGGGCACATCCTGTTAGGCATGTAGGCATGTTAACTAATGGCATGGCTGTGATTGGCTGCTGAAATGATGTCATGATGCACTATAAAAGCCGCCGCAGCCGCCATTTCTGGTTCACTCTGCTGTGAATTCAGTTAGGGACTGGCTGCTGTTCAAGACTGTGAGGGACAGTTAGAGAGCGATTTTACAAATCCCATTGTGCTTTACCCAGGCTACATTCTCAATAAGTGTAGCTTTCTTTTGCCTTGCAGCAGTGTTCACAGCTGTCTGCAAGGTCTGTGTGAGTGCAGCTCACGCTGAGTAGTGTGTCCTGCAGCCACGTCTGGTTGTAGGACGCTCAGCGTGTCACTGCCTCATACATATTTTTCATTTTTTGCTGCTCATTTTTCATTCTCCTATTAGTGTGCACTGTGCATCCATCCGTATCCATATACGGTGGTTGCAAACACTATAGGAGTAGACAGCGGAGACTCTCTGCAGCCTTTCAGTGCTACTGCCCAGTTTGCTGCACTGTTCACGGCTGTCTGAGAGGTCTCTGACTGTGTGTGAGTGCAGCTCAAGCTGAGTAGTGTGTCCTTCAGCTATGTCTGGTTGTAGGCTGCTCAGTGTGCGTCACTGCCTCACACATATTTTTCTTTTATTGCAGCTCATTTTTTATTCTCCTATTAGTGTGCATCCATCTGTATCCATATACGGTGGTTGCAAACACTATAGGAGTAGACAGCGGACCCTCTCTGCAGCCTTTCAGTGCTAGTGCCCATTTATCTGCACTGCTCACGGCTGTCTGAGAGGTCTCTGACTGTGTGTGAGTGCAGCTCACGCTGAGTAGTGTGTCCTGCAGCTACGTCTGGTTGTAGGCCGCTCAGCGTGCGTCACTGCCTCACACATTTTTTCTTTTATTGCAGCTCATTCTTCATTCTCCTATTAGTGTGCATCCATCCGTATCCATCTACAATGGTTGGTTGCAAACACTATATAGGAGTAGATAGAGCAGCCTTTTTTCTGGCTTGTGCCATTCATCTGCAGCCAGATTAGTATTACCCTATTTTTTGGAGCCTCATCTTTTGCATTGTAGGTTACTTTCCTGCATTGTAATAGCTCCAAAAAGTTAGTGATACTATCGCTTTCAAATCTTTGGTCACATCCTTTTAGCTTTTTTAAAAAAAACAAACAAAATAAAGTTCACCAAACACTCCATTTCACAGTTGTGTAGGCCACATTAGCTCCTATTAAAGTGTAGTCCACACGCACACTTCATAAAAGTAGTGTTTCTTATACCTGTTACCAGCTGTTCAGGAATAAGCACACTAAGCCCCCCCTTTGTACTTTTCTGCCTATCTTTATCAGTCTAGCAAGATGAAGAAGGCAGGGCGTAAGGCACATGGGTGTGGAGTTTCAGCAGGGAGAGGACGTGGGGATTCTGCAGGGAGAGGACGTGGGCATTCTGCAGGGAGAGGACGTGGGGATTCTATGCCTGCTGCTGGCACCAGTGAGTCAGCATCCCCCAGTTTTACCAGTCAACAGTCCTTTATGCGCAGCTTTGTAGGACCTCGCCGTACCCCACTGCTGCGGGAGGAACAAATTGAAGCCGTTGTCGGATGGATGGCAGCTAACGCATCGACTTCAATGACTTCCACGTCCTCTCAGGGCCAGAGCACTGAAGAGCAAACATCTGTCTCTTCACCACCTGCCAAAATGCCCAGGCAGTCAGAGAGCCCTGGACAGGAGCCATCACAGTCTCTACTTCTGTTCTCTGAATCTGTTGGCTTGGAAAGAGGGGGCCAGCCAAGCAGCATTCAAGAATGTGAAGAAGAGGGAGTATGCAGTGATGCGCAACTTCTTTGTCCTTCTGAATCTGAAGAGGCGGGTGGGCCAGTGCCTATGGTCAGACACCTCAGTATGCATCAGATGATGACGAGACTCAGGTGCCACTTTCTGGTGTGTACGGTGCTGGCGAGACAACCCAGGAGAAGCAGGTGTTTGAAGAGGGGTGTGTAGATGATGAGGTCCTTGACCCATCATGGCGTGAGGAACAGGAAGGTGGTGGGAGCAGCTCTGAGGAAGAGATTCCCCGAACGGCCAAAACAGGAGGGAGAGGGAGGGGGCAGACTTGGTTGCCTGTAGCCTCCACTTTGGCACCCGTTAGGAGCATTCCTCCTTCAAAAGCCAAAACGAGCGCTCCCAAGACTTGCAGTGCGTGGTTCTTTTTTGACACAGTTGCAGATGACATTTGCTTTGTCAAATGCAAGCTGTGTCATCAGAAAGTTAAAAAAGGGAAAAAAGTCAGCAACCTCAATACCACAAATATGGGGAAACATGTGCGGACCAAGCACGAGGTGGAGTTACACAGACACACTGAAGACATAGGCCAACGTACAACACCACCTACCACCTCTTCAGCTCGTGTTGGGGCCTCTTCCTCCAGCTCACACACAGCTGGTTCGGCATCCTCACAGGATCGCCAAGGAACAACCTTTGGCACTGTTGTCCGGAGACCCAGTGACATTCCACCCACAGCACCACGTTCCCAGTCAGCCTCACACTCCCAGGCCATTCTACAGCCATCGGTAGCACAGGCATGGGATAAAAGGTCGTCATACTCGGCAAACCATCCCCGAACACACGCTCTGAATGTTGGCATTGCCAAACTACAGGCCCTTGAAATGCTCTCATTCAGGCTGGTGGAGACTGACACCTTCTGGAACTTCATGGCATTGGCAGTCCCACAATACACCGTGCCCAGCCACTTTTATTTCAGCAGTCAAGCCGTCCCTGCCCTGCAAAAACATGTGGAGGGAAAAATAAAGCATGCGCTTCTAAACGCCGTCAGTAGCAAGGTCCACCTGACCACCGATGCGTGGACCAGTAACCATGGACAGGGACGATACCTTTCCCTCAGTGCGCATTGGGTCAATCTTGTGGAGCCGGGTACAGATCTGGAGAGTGGCGCTGTACGTGTTCTGCCAATTCCACGGATTTCAGGAATCCAGTCTCTACACATTGACTCCTCCTCCCACTCAAGTTCCTCAGAAACAGCGCTGCAGGTGCCTGTTACGACCAATATGAGCACAGCCGTGGCCAAACATCAACAGACCGTACTCAAATTAATTTCTTTGGGGAATCGAAGCCACACAGTGCAGGAGCTCTGGAATGCCATCAAGCAGGAGAGCGATGTGTGGTTTGTGCCAGCGAATCTCCAGCCGGGTTTGGTAGTGTGTGACAATGGCCGAAATCTGGTGGCAGCTCTTTGCCTAGGCAACCTCACTCACATCCCATGTCTGGCACATGTGCTGAACTTGGTCATGCAGAGCTTTCTGAGGGACTATCCGGATCTTGATGCACTGCTGCACCAGGTCCGCATAGAGTGCGCTCACTTGCGGCGTTCCAGCACGGCAAGATCGCACCTTGCTGCTGTGCAGCGCCGATTATGCCTTAGGGAACATCTCATCATATGTGACCTACCCACCAGGTGGAATTCAACGTTACATATGTTGGAGCGGTTGTGTGAGCAGCAGGCAGCAGTCATGGAGTACCAGCTGCATCAGGCGCAAAAAAGTCGCACTGTGCGCCGGTCACACTTCAGCACCACTGAGTGGGCCTCTATGAAGGACAATTGCCTCGTTTTGCATGACCGATGATTCCACGCAGATGGCGAGTGCAGATGATGCACTAGTCAGAATGACTGTCCCCCTTATCTGCCTGCTTCAAAAAACACTGCAAGCACTAAGGGAGGAGGTTTTGGAAGAGGTGGAGGATGTGGAGTCACAAATGCCATCTGCTTCTGGACAGTCTGTGCTACGTGGTTCCTCACAAATGCCTAGGCAGGGGACACTTTGTGAGGAGGAGTCAATGGAGGAGGAAGACATCTCTCCAGAGGAGGGAGGTACACAATGCTCTAGTCAGTATGTACAGCGAGGGTGGGGTGATGCAGAGCAGGCAGAGATGACGACTCAAGCAGGGGACAGCGTTTCTTTGTTAGTTGGGAGTCTGCAGCACATGGTTGATTTCATGCTGCAGTGCCTGAGAAATGACCACCGCATCGCCCACATTCTCAACACGACTGATTATTGGGTGCACACCCTCCTAGATCCTCGCTACCGGGACAACTTACAAAGCCTCATACCACCGTTGAGTGTAAACTGCGGGAGTACCAAGACACACTGGTGCAGTCCATCATGTTCTCCATTCCAACCGACAGCAGTGCTGCTAGTGCTTTACAAAGCAGCTCTGTGCGTCGAGGCAGTGGAGGAAGCTCGGCACAAAGAGGGAGCAGAGGCAGCGCCTCAGCACAAGGCAAGACCACTATGGCCCAAACGTGGCAAAGTTTTGTGTGTCCGCCACAAATGTCTATCATCACAGACGGCTCCAGTCAGCAGGAGGCAACGTTTCCGTCAGATGGTGACAGACTACATGTCTTGCCCTGTCAGTGTACTCCAAGATGGCTCTTCCCCCTTCAAGTTTTGGGTCTCAAAGCTGGATACATGGCCAGAGCTTAGCCAGTATGCATTGGAGGTGCTGGCTTGCCCTGCTGCCAGTGTATTATCGGAACGCGTCTTTAGTGCCGCAGGTGGTGTACTAACAGACCGTCGCACGCGACTATCCTCCGATAACATTGACTGGCTTACTTTTCTGAAAATGAACAAGGCCTGGATCTCGCCAAAATTTGCCAGTCCTCTACCAGAATAAATAATTAGTTGGCAACAGTATCCAGGTCTCCTGTTGTGTTCATGTTTCTACCACCTGAACTGTGGTAGCCAACACAGCCAGTTGTCGCTCAGAAGTGCCGTCTGGACAGAGAAAAACACTAGCTCCTGTGTTAGTGGGGTTCAGTAACACCATCTGCTCCCCTGCTGTGTGGACGGCAAAGTCTCCTGCTCCCTCCACAATCGAACTACTACTGATTTTTAACCGTGCTCCACTTAGGCCTCTGGCTCCACTGGCTCTAGTATTTCCCCTGGCCTCCAACCCAGCCAGTTGCTGCTCTGAAGTGGCGTCTGCACAATCCACACTTGTTTGTTATGAAAGAGTGACAGTAGGAGGCAGACACAAAAATAGAAGCTACGTCCAGAAAACCAGAGAACTTGGCAACTATCAGATTGCAGACCCCTGAACCTATCAACACAACTAGCAGTAGCCGTGGGGGGTTCCTACGGTGCACTAGACCCCTCTATCACAGCCGGAGAGCTAAATAGCCTAAAGACAGAAAAGGAAATCTAAACTGCCCCAGAGCAGACCCCAAAGTAAAAGGCAGCCCCCAACATATAATGACGGTGAAGCAAGATGAAAAAACACTCACACAGACAGAAAGATAGGCTGAGCAAACGATGGGGCCTAAGCTAACTAAACAGGACAGGAAAGGAAGGTTGCTGTCTGCAATCTGCCAAAACCCTATCAAAGACATAAGCCAACAGGCTGATATGGAAAAAGACCCTGAAGCAGCTAGGCTTCAAAAGCTATATCAGCACTCAGGTACTTTCTGAAGACAGAGCTAAAGGAATTCAGCTCACCCCAGCAGGGAATGGCAGAAATCCAGAAAAACAAAGCAAAAACAAAGTCAAAGCACAAATGCAAAAGGCAAAGCAGAAAACTTAGCTTTAGAAGAGCAGGAATTCAGACTGGTCTCCAAGGATCCCACAGAGAAATGACCCGCAGGGCAGAAGGGCGTCGGCGGCCTTATATCCAGTCAGTAACTCCACTCAGCCAGTCATCATCATTAGGCTCAGGTGCTTGATAATCAGGCTCACTACCTTTCTTTACCAGAAGAGGGAGTTCATCGGGCCTCAGTAGTGAAGGGGAAAATGAACTCACAACAGTACCTCCCCCTAGAGGAGGGGTCACCGAACCCTCAACCACGCCACCAGGGCGATCAGGGTGAGCCCGATGAAAGGCACGCACCAATCTTTTGGCATGAATATCAGAGGCAGAGACCCAGGAATTATCCTCCTGACCATAACCCTTCCACTTAACCAAATACTGGAGTCTCCGTCTAGCCAGACGGGAATCCAGTATTTTCTCTACCTCATATTCCATGTTACCTTCGACCAATACAGGGTCTGGAGGTGCCACCCCCGGAACAACAGGTTCAACAAACCTCTTCAACAAAGACTTATGGAACACATTATGGATTTTAAAAGTGACAGGAAGAGCCAAACGAAAAGAGACCGGATTAATAATCTCCAAAATCTTGTAAGGTCCAATAAATCTAGGCTTAAACTTAGGAGAAGCCACCTTCATAGCAATATTTTTTGATGATAACCACACCATATCACCAAACTTAAACTGGGGACCGATGGTCCTATGTCGGTTGGAAAACCGCTGGGCCTTTTCCTGGGAGAGAGATAACTTATCCACCACTTGGTTCCAGATCTGGTGCATTCTCTCCATCACAGTGTCAACACCTGGGCAGGCAGAGGGCTCCACCTGCCCTGAAGAAAATCGAGGATGAAACCCAAAGTTACAAAAAAAAGGTGACATCAAAGTGGCAGAACTAGCTCTATTATTTAAAGCAAATTCGGCCAAGGGCAAAAATGAAACCCAATCATCCTGATCAGCGGAAATAAAACATCTCAAATATGACTCCAAGGTCTGGTTTGTTCTCTCTGTCTGCCCATTGGTCTGAGGGTGAAAAGCAGAGGAGAAGGACAACTGAATAGGGATGGGCGAATCTACTCGTTAGGACTCGTTACTCTGAGAGTAGTAGGGGACTCGCAGGAGTCAGTACTCTGCGAGTTTCCAAGCGATTACTCGCACAGTAACGAGTCCAATGCAAATCAATGGCAATCCTAGTTTTTTCAGAGTTTAATACAAGCAATCCTAGTTTCCTCAAATGCCCATTTCATGGCCAACAGTTCCCGATTCCCCACATCATAATTACGTTCAGATGGAGAGAACTTTCGGGAAAAGAAGACACAGGGATTCATTTTAGATGTTACAGGATCCTTTTGGGACAAAACAGCTCCTGCACCAATCTCAGAAGCATCCACCTCTACCTGGAACGTAAGTGAGACATCAGGTTGCCGCAAAACCGGGGCGAAGGTGAATCTTCGCTTCAGCTTCTGAATGGAAGAAACAGCCTCCGGAGACCAATTTAACACATCAGCATCCTTCTTAGTCAAATCAGTCAAAGGCTTGGCAATACTAGAAAATTTTGCTATAAATTTCCGATAAAAATTAGCAAAACCCAAAAACTTCTGGAGGGCCTTCAAAGAAGTGGGCTGAACCCAATCGTAAATGGCCTGTACCTTGGCCGGGTCCATTTCAATAGTTGACGGAGACAAAATAAATCCCAAAAAAGAAATCCTCTGTACTCCAAAAAGGCATTTAAATCCTTTGACATACAGGGAATTCTCCCTCAAGATCCGGAACACAGTCCGAATATGTTCCAATCCCAATCCTTGGAGAAGATCAAAATATCATCCAGATAGATAATCAAAAATTTATCGACAAAATCTCGGAAAATATCGCTCATGAAGCACTGGAAGACAGAAGGGGCATTAGTGAGCCCAAAAGGCATCACCAGGTACTCAAAATGTCCCTCCGGAGTATTAAACGCCGTCTTCCATTCATCCCCATGCTTAATTCGAATAAGATTATACGCCCCCTGAGGTCAAGCTTGGTAAACCAGCAAGCACCTTTAACTCTAGAAAATAGATCCGAAATCAGGGGTAACGGATACTGATATTTAACAGTAATTTTGTTGAGGGCACGATAATCAATACAAGGTCTTAATGATCCATCCTTTTTGGCTACAAAAAAAAAAAAGGCACCTAAGGGTGACGAGGATGGTCTAATGTGACCCTTCTCCAACGCCTCCTTAATATAGGATCGCATAGCCTCGTGCTCGGGTACAGATAAATTGAAGAGCCAACCCTTGGGAAATTTACACCCCGGGCTTAGTTCAATTGCACAGTCATAACTCCTATGAGGAGGCAGAGACGCAGACTCATTCTCACTAAATACATCATAAAAGTCCGCCAAATAATCAG